>NC_133470.1:117908888-118645051 GCF_048565385.1 Saimiri boliviensis
CTCTTTTTTTCTTTATTAGCCTGGCTAGCAGTCTATTTTGTTGATCCTTTCCAAAAACCAGCTCCTGGATTCATTGAATTTTTGAAAGGATTTCCATGTCTCTATCTTCTTCAGTTCTACTCTGATCTTAGTTATTTCTCTAGTTCTTTTAATTGTGATGTTAGGGTTTCGATTTTTGATCTTTCCCACTTTCTCTTTTGGGCATTTAGTGCTATAAACTTCCCTCTACACACTGCTTTAAATGTGTCCCAAAGATTCTGGTAGGTTGTGTCTTTGTTCTTATTGATTTCAAAGAACATCCTTATTCCTGTCTTAATTTTTTTATTTACTCAGTAGTCATTCAGGGGCAGGTTGTTCAGTTTTCATATAGTCATGCAGTTTTGAGTGAGTTTCTTAATCCTGAATTTAATTTGATTGCACTGTGGTCTGAGAGATTGTTATGATTTCTATTCTTTTGCATTTGCTGAGGAGTGATTTACTTCCAATTATGTGGTCAATTTTAGAATAAGTGTGGTATGGTACTGAGAAGAATGTACATTCTGTTAATTTGGGGTGGAGAGTTTTATAAATGTCTATTAGGTCCACTTGGTCCAGAGCTGAGTTCAAGTCCTGCATATCATTGTTAATTTTCTGTCTCATTGATCTATTTAATATGACTGTGGTATGTTAAATTCTCCCACTTTTATTGTGTGGGAGTCTAAGTCTCTTTGTAGGTCTCTAAGAACTTGATTTATGAGTCTGGGTCCTCTGTATTTGGTGCATATATATTTAGGTTGTTAGCTCTTCTTGTTGCATTGATTCCTTTACCATTATGTAATGACCTTCTTTGTCTCTTTTGATCTTTGTTGGTTGAAAGTCTGTTTTATCAGAGTCTAGGATTTCAACCCCTGATTTTTTTTTTTCTTTCCATTTGCTTGGTAAATATTCCTCTATCCCTTTATTTTGAGCCTATGTGTGTCTTTGCATGTGAAATGGGTCTTTTGAATACAGCCTACTGATGGGTCTCAACTCTATTCAGTTTGCCAGTCTGTCTTTAAATTTGGGCATTTAGTCCATTTACATTTAAAGTTAATATATATTTTTTCTTTTTTTTAATTGCATTTTAGGTTTTGGGGTACATGTGAAGAACATGTAAGATTGTTACATAGGTACACACATGGTAGTGTGGTTTGCTGCCTTCCTCCCCATCACATATCTGGCATTTCTCCCCATGTTATCCCTCCCCCACTCCCCACTCCCTGCTGTCCCTCCCCTATTTCCCTCCCACAGACCCCAGTGTGTGATGCTCCCCTCCCTGTGTCCATGTGTTCTCATTGTTCAATGCCCACCTATGAGTGAGAACATGCGGTGTTTGATTTTCTGTTCTTGTGTCAGTTTGCTGAGAATGATGGTTTCCAGGTTCATCCATGTCCCTACAAAGGACACAAACTCATCGATTTTTATGGCTGCATAGTATTCCATGGTGTATATGTGCCACATTTTCCCTGTCCAGTCTATCATCAATGGGCATTTGGGTTGGTTTCAAGTCTTTGCTATTGTAAACAGTGCCACAATGAACATTCGTGTGCATGTGTCCTTATAATAGAACGATTTATAATCCTTTGTATATATACCCAGTAATGGGATTGCTGGGTCAAATGGAATTTCTATTTCTAGGTCCTTGAGGTATCGCCACACTGTCTTACACAATGGTTGAACTAATTTACACTCCCACCAACAGTGTAAAAGTGTTCCTATTTCTTCACCTCCTCTCCAGTATCTGTTGTCTCCAGATTTTTTAATGTTCACCATTCTAACTTGCATGAAATGGTATCTCAATGTACTTTAGATTTTCATTTGTCTAATGACCAGTGATTACGACCATTTTTTTTCATGTTTGTTGTCCTCATCTATGTCTTCTTTTGTAAAGTGTCTGTTCATATTCTTCGCCTGCTTTTGAATGGGCTTGTTTGTTTTTTCCTTGCAAATCTGTTTTAGTTCTTTGTAGATTCTGGATATTAGCCCTTTGTCAGATGGGTAGGTTGTAAAAATTTTTTCCCATTCTGTTGGTTGCTGATTCACTCTAATGATGGTTTCTTTTGGTGTGCAGAAGCTGTGGATTTTGATTAGGTCCCATTTGTCTGTATTTTGGCTTTTGTTGCCAATGCTTTTGGTGTTTTGGTCATGAAGTCCTTGCCTATGCCTATGTCCTGAATGGTTTTGCCTAGATTTTCTTGTAGGGTTTTTATGGTGTTAGGTCTTATGTTTAAGTCTTTAATCCATCTGGTGTTAATTTTAGTGTAAGGTGTCAGAAGGGAGTCCAGTTTCTGTTTTCTGCCCATATAAAGTTTAAGGTGTTTTTCTCCAGTTCTGTGAATAAGGTCATTGGTAGCTTGATGGGGATAGTATTGTATCTGTAAATTACTCTGGGCAGTATGGCCATTTTAACATTATTGATTCTTCCTTACCATGAGCATGGAATGTTTCTCCATCTGTTTGTGTCCTCTCTTATTTCGTTGAGCAGTGGTTTGTAGTTCTCCTGGAAGAGGTCCTTTACATTCTTTGTTAGTTGTATTCCTAAGTATTTTACTCTCTTTGTAACAATTGTGAATGGCAGTTTATTCTTGATTCTCTCTATTTGCAGATGACATGATTGTATATTTAGAAGACCCCATTGTCTCAGCCCAAAATCTCCCGAAACTGATAAGCAACTTCACAACTTCAGCAAAGTCTCAGGATACAAAATCAATGTGCAAAAATCACAAGCATTCCTATACATCAATAACAGACTTAAAGAGAGGCAAAGTTAATATTGTTATATATGAATTTGATCCTGTCATTATGGTGCTAGCTGGTTAATTTGCCCATTAGTTCACGAAGTTTCTTCATATTGTCTATGGTCTTTACAATTTGGTATGTTTTTGTAGTGGCTGGTACTTGTTGTCCCTTTCCATGTTTAGTGCTCCTTCAGGAGCTCTTGTAAGGTAGGCCTTGTGGTAATAAAATCCCTCAGCTTTTGCTTGTTTGTAATGGATTTTATTTCTAATTCACTTACGAAGCTTAATTTGGCTGGATATGAAATTCTGGGTTGAAAATTCTTTTCCTTTAGAATGTTAAATATTAGCCCCCACTCTCTTCTGGCTTGTAGGGTTACTGCCGAGAGATCCACTGTTAGTCTGATGGTTTCCCTTTGTGGGTAACCTGACTTTTTTCTCTGGCTGCCCTTAACATTTTTACCTTCATTTCAGCCTTGGTGAATCTGATGATTATGTGTCTTGATGATGTTCTTCTCAAGGAATATCTTTGTGGTGTTCTCTGTGTTTTTTGAATTTGAATGTTGGCCTGCATTGCTAGATTAGGGAAGTTTTCCTGGATAATATCCTGTAGTGTGTGTTCCAACTTGGTTCTATTGTCCCCATCACTTTCAGGTACAGCAATCAAACATAGATTTGGTCTTTTTACGTAATCCTATATTTCTTGGAGGCTTTATTCAATTTCTTTTCACTATTTTTGCTCTAATCTTGTCTTCTCACTTTATTTTAGTGAGTAGATCTTCAATCTCTGATATCCTTTCTTCCTCTTGATAATTTGGCTATTGATACTTGTGTATGCTTCACCAAGTTCTTGTGCTGTGTTTTTCAGCTCCATCAGGTCATTTATATTCTTCTTTAAACTGGTTATTCTGGTTAGCAATTTATCTAACGTTTTTTCAAGGTTCTTAGTTTCCTTGCATTGGGTTAGAACATGCTCCTTTAGCTCAGAAGAGTTTGTTATTACCCACCTTCTGAAGCCCACTTCTGTCAATTAGTTAAATGCATTCTCCACCCAGTTTTGTTTGCTTGTTGGTGAGGAGTTGTGATCCTTTGGAAGAGAAGAGATGTTCTGGTTTTTGGAATTTTTAGCCTTTTTGCAATGTTTTTTTCTCACCTTCATGGATTTATCTATTTTTGGTCTTTGAAGTTGGTAAACTTCAGCTGGGGTCTCTGAGTGAATGTCCTGTTTGTTGATGTTGAAACTATTCCTTTCTGTTTGTTAGTTTACCTTCTTACAGTCAGGCCCCTCTGCTGTAGGTCTGCTGGGGCTTGCTGGAAGTCTACTCCAGACCCTGTTTACCTGGGTATCACCAGTGGAGGCTTCAGAACAGCAAAGATTGCTGCACTGTTCCTTCCTCTGGAAGCTTTGTCCCAGAGGGGCACCCACCAGATGCCAGCCAGAGCTCTCCTCTATGAGGTGTCTGTCAGCCTCTACTGGGAGGTGTCTTCCCATCAGGAGGCACAGAGGTCAGGGACCCACTTGAGAAAGCAGTCTGTCTCTTGTTAGAGCTTGAATGCTGTGCTGGGAGATCTACTGCTCCTTCAGAGCTGTCAGGCAGGGGCGTTTAAGTCTGTTGAAGCTTTGCCTACAACCCCTTCTTCACCCAGGTGCTCTGTCCCAGAGAGATGGGGGTTTTATCTATAAGTCCTTGATTGTGGCTGCTGCCTTATTTTCAGAGATGCCCTGCCCAGAGGGGAGAAATCTAGAGAGGCAGTCTGGTCACAGTGACCTTGCTGAGCTGTGGTGGGCTCTACCCCGTTCAAACTTCCTGGCAGCTTTTATACCATGAGGGTAAAACCAGCTACTGGAGTGTCAGCAATGGCAGACACCCCTCTCCCCACCAAGTTTGCATGCCCCAGGTCGAGCTCAGACTGCTGTTCTAGCAGCGAGAATTTTGAGTCAGAGGATCTTAGCTTGCTGTGCTCTGTGGGGGTGGGACCTGTCGAGCCAGACCACTTGGCTCCCTGGCCTTAGCCCTTTTTCCAGGGCAGTCAACAGTTCCAAATGGCTGCTCAGTTTTGTGCTTGAAACCCAGGGCCTTGGTGGCATAGGCACTGGAGGGACTCTTCTGGTCTGTGGGTTGTGAAGACTGTGGGAAAAGTGCAGTAACTGGGACAGAGTATACTGTATGGTCCCTAGTGGCTTCCTTGGGTAGGAGAGGGAGTTCCCTGACCCCTTGCACTTTCTGGGTGAGGCAGTGCCCCACCCTTCTTCAACTTACCCTTCTTTGGTTGCACCCACTGTCCAACCAGTCCCAATGAGATGAACCAGGTTTCTCAGTTGGAAATGCAGGAATCACCTACCTTCTGTGTCAATCTCACTGGGAACTGTAGACCAGATCTGTTTTTATTTGGCCATCTTGCCAGCAATCCCTGTGCATCCTTTTGAATGAGTGCTTCTGGAGTCTGTTTTTAGGTTAAAGCAAATCACCATGTTCCATTCTGTTATCTCTCTGATTCAAAGTCCATAGCTAGTAATCTCAGATATAACATCACTAACTGAAAGACACCAAAGTTAATAGAAGTCAAATAAGTTTAGACCAGTGCTCAACCTATGAAAGCCCATCAGTGACAAGGAGCATTAAGATTCTGTGCTAGGTGTCTGTACGTGACTTTTTAGTGTCAGCCAACTCAATAGGGCTGAGAGCTGTTCCCCATTTCACCTGTCTCTGAGTTGGTTTGGATAAATGACTCTGGTTTCTATTTTTGGCCTTCATTTGACACCTTACTTACCATCTTCTGTTTCTGAACCTGACCTAATATCTTAAGCTCATCCGGAACTGTTTACTACTGGAAACTGCTGTTTCCTTGTCACCTTTGCTCATCCACAAAGATAAATGACTTTAATGACCATTTAACAAAAGAGCCAGCACCTTCTCAGGTCTATAAATATGTACAACAGTTATACTCATTGACTAACTTGCTATTGAAGAGCAAGAATTTGTTACCCATGTGCTCAATCGTAAAGTCCAGCTCGTTGAAGAGTGTACTGATCTGATTAATTTTTATAACTAATAATAAACACTAATATCTACATCATGAAGAAAAGCCAGCAGGTCCTCTAATGAGGGTTTCATCCATAACCTTACAAAGGATAACAAGGGAAATTATATGAACTGGTTTTTTGGTGCCAGAATTCTAAAATTTTGACTAAGCCTTAGTTCTTATTACAGGGGAATACATGAAGTTAATATTAATTGAGCACTTACAGTCTGCAACTTATACAAATAGCAAGTGGCCCAGCTGGGACTTGAAATTAGGTGTATATGATATGCTAGATGTTGTAAATTAATTTTCATTTTCTTATGGCCATAAATGGCTTCCTCCAAGGAAAAATCACTTTAATGATTAATTATCTGGAGTAGCAACAATACATGTGGAACTTCAACTTATAAACATGTTTATCCTTAACTGTAAATTGTGTTTGGTTTTTACCTCTGATGATCTGTGTTTATGTACTTGGGTTTTTATTGTACCAGCAGAGTTTCTAAAAGAAGCCAGAATTACCTCTGATTAAAGAGAACAACAGCAAAACAATTTCTTGTGATTTTTTTTTTTACTGTAAATGTTGAGTTACATTTGTTACATGTCTCTGTCACTTTATGCTATCTATTGATGTGAAGTCAAACTGGCCCTGTAACAATGTTCTGATTTAGAATGCATTCCCTTTGTGGGAGGTACTGCAGACTTGGATGAGGACTCTAATAAGGACTTTGGAGAAAGGTGGTAGTTCTGATGAGGCTTGTGAGAGAAATGTATTAGTGCAGCCAGAGTGAGCATAACTCTAACCTGAATATATTGATATTGATTTTGAGGAACTATCTTCTAAAAGGAGTCAGTTAAAATACAAATTAACTGAGGGATTTTTTTTATGTTAGTAAGTGCATATAACACTTAAGAAAGCTTTCTGTCTGAGACTGAGAGAGAGAGAGAGCAGCTTGAAATGGGCTTTGGAGGAAAATACAAAAACTTCTAGGCAGGACGATATATACACTTTAAAGGCTGAATTTTACATGAAACTACATCTCTGGAAGCCAACAAAAACTCGACTTGGATAAAAATAAATATCTCTAGGCATATTTGAATTGAAGTTCCTAATTAAAAATATACATCACTAGTTATTGAGGGGACCTACTTGACCGTCAGATTACAAATCTTTTTCTAATCTTCACACCACCAAAACCAGAGGATGTTCTTATCCCTATTTTACTTAAGGGTAAAGTGAGACTCAGAAAGATGCAGAGACCTTTCCAACATTTTACAAATAAGTATCGGGTTCTGAATGCAGCTTGGGTAAACTCTACTACATGTACTTTTCCCATCTGTCTTAGTCTGCTTGGGCTGACATAAAATATAGGCATACTTTGTTTTACTGTGCTTTGTAGATATTGTGTTTTTTATAAACTGGCACCATTTTTTTTTCCAACAGCATGTACTCACTTTGTGTCGCTGTGTCACATTGTGGTAGTTCTCACAATTTTTCAGACTTCATTGCAATATATATTCTGTTGATCTCTGATCAGTGATCTTTTACGTCTCTGTTGTAATTGTCTTGGAGTTTCTCAAACTGCACCTGTGGAAGAAAGTAAACTTAATCGATAAATGTTGTATGTATTCTGACTACTCAACCGACCAGATGTTCCTCCATCTCTCTCTATCTCTGTGGGCTTCCCTATTCCCTAAGACATGAGTATATTGAAATTAGGATAATTAATAAGCCTGCAATACTCTCTAAGTGTTCAACTGAAAGGAAGAATTGCACATCTCTCACTTTAAATCAAAAGCTAAAAATGTTTAAATTTAGCGAGAAAAGCATGTTGAAACCTGAGGTAGGCCAAAAGCTAGTCCTCTTGTGCCCAACAGCCAAGTTGTGAATAAAAAGGAAAAGTTCTTGAAGGAAACTAAGAGTGATACTCTAGTCAATGCATGAATGATAAGATAGTGAAACAGCTTTATTGCCTATATGGAAAAAGTTTGATGGCCTGGATAAAAGATTAAACTAGCCACAATATTCCCTTAAGCCAAAGCCTAATCCAGAGCAAGGGTATAATTCTCTTCATTTCTGTGAAGGCTGAGAGAGGTGAGGAAGCTGTTGAAGAAAAGTTAGAAACTATCAGAGGTTGGCTAGTGAGGTTTAAGGAAAAAAGCTGGCTCTATCATAAAAGTGCAAGGTGAAGTAGCAAGTGTTGATGTAGAAACTGCAGCAAGTTATCTGTATCTAGCTATGACCATTGACAAATGTAGCTACACTAAAAACAGATTTTCAATGAAGACAAAACAGCCTTGTACTGGAAGAAGATGCCGTCTAGGACTTTCATAGCTAGAGAGAGAAGTCAATGCCTGTCTTCAAAACTTCAAAGGACAGGCTGACTTTCTTGTTACGGGCTAATGCAGCTTGTGACTTTAAGTTAAAGCCAGTGTTCATTTACCGTTTCCAAAATCCTAGGACTCTTAAGAATTATACTCCATCTACTCTGCCTGTGCTCTATAAATGGACCAACAAAGCCTGGATGACAGCACATCTGTTTACAGCATGGTTTACTGAATATTTTAAGCCCACTGTTGACACCTACTGCTTTGAAACATAAAGACTCCTTTGAAAATATTACTTTTAACTGACAATGTGGCTGATCACCCAAGAGCTCTGATGAAGATGTACAAGGAAATTAATGTTGTATACATGCCTGCTAACATAACATCCATTCTGCAGCCCATGGATCAAGGTGGTAATTTTGACTTTGAAGTCTAATTTAGGAACTACATTTAACAAGGTTACAGCTGCCATAGACAGTAATTCCTCTGATGGATCTTGGCAAAGTAAATTGAAAAACTTCTGGAAAGGATTCACCATTCTGGATGCCATTAAGAACACTAGTGCTTCATGGGAGAAGGTCAGGATACCATTAGCAAGAGTTTGGAAGAAGTTGTTTCCAGCCCTCATGGGTGACTTTGAGGGGTTCAAGACTTCAGTGGAGGAAGTCACTGCAGATGTAGTAGAAATAGCAAGAAAACTAGAAGTTGAGACTGAAGATGTGACTGAATTGCTTATAATTTCATAATCAAATCTGAACAGATGAGGTATTGCTTCTTATGGATTAGTAAAGAAAGTGGTTTATTGAGATGGAATCTGAGAGAATTGACTCAAATTTTGAAAAAAAAGATATACTGTAGGTAAAATATTATCAAAAAGCATTGTATGTTACAGAGAAATGTGTTGTGAAAGGAAGAGTCAATTGATGTGCTAAGCTTCATTATTGCTATCTTACTTTACGAAATTGCCACAGCCACCTCAGGCTTCAGCAACCACCACCTGGTCAGTCAGCAGCTATTAACATCAACCCAAGATCTCCTACCAGCTAAAAGATTAGAACTTACCGAAGGCTCAGATGATGGTTAGTTTTTTTTAGCCATAAATTATTTTTTAAATTAATATATAGACGTTGTTTTTAAGAAATAATGTTATGGCATACTCAATAGACTACAGTGTAATGTAACATAACTTCTATATTTATGTGCACTTAGAAACAAAAAAAATTGCTGTAACTAACTTTATTGCAATATTCACTTTCTTGCAATGATCTGGAACTAAACCCACAATATCTCTGAGATACGCCTGTACCACAGACTGGGTGACTTAATAAAAAAATTTTTTCTCACATTTTTGAAGGCTAAAAATCCAAGGTCAAGGTATTGGCTGATTTGGTTTCTGCAGAAGCCTCTCTCCTTGACTTGCAGATGGCTGCCTTCTCACTGTGTCCTCACATGACTGTTTCTCTGTGTGTATGCACCCCCAGTACCTTTCCCTCACTTTACTGAATCTTTTAAAGACATCAGTCCTATTGGAATAGGGCCTCACCCTTATGAACTTGTTCTACCTTAATTACCACTTTAAATACCCTATCTCTGAATACAGTCATACTAAAGGATGTCTTGGTCCTTTTTGTTTTATGACAAACTACCTGAGACTGAATAATTTTTAAGGAAAATAAATTTATTTTCTAGAACCTGGGAAGTCCAAGATCAAGATGCCAGTAGGTTCCATCTCTGGTTCCAAGATGGTGCCTCATTGCTGAATCCTCTGAAGAGAGGAGGTACATTGTATCTTAACTTGGCAACAAAGCAAGAAAGAAGGAACTCACTTCAGCAAGTCTTTTTTATAGCAGCATTAACTTATTCATGAGCATGGAGTTCTCATCCTCCCAAAAGTCTGTATCTTCCAACACTGCTCCATTGGGAATTAAACTTCCAACACATGTATTTTGGAGGCAATAAGATGTTAAAACCATAGCATGGTTTAGGGCTTCAACATATGAATTTGGGAGAACATATCTCAGCCCATAACATCATCCTACCTTATTATCCCTTAGGTTCAATCTCAAGGGGATCTGGGAGAGGACTTGAAATGAAACAAGATAGTGAAGGGCCCACTTTGTTCAAAAGGCCAAGTATAACTGAAAGGACTACCTTTACTCCGATTAAATTAAAAAAAAAAATAAATATGTTGAAGGGAAAACAAAGTAACATTGTAAGCAATTGGCTTTATAAAGCCTACCAAAAGTCTGTTAAGAGGGTGACAGAGAAGGGAACAGGTCAGATATTGACTGAGTACCTAGCAGAGCCAGAGCCAGAGTTTGAAAAGAAATTTATGTTTGAGAGATAGATTGTAGGTCAATGCACAAATTATTAACATAAAAGATTTCATGTTTTTGAATTTGCTCTAATGGGTATTTCTTAACTCTAGTTTCATTCATTAAGTGCTTATATTGTATTTTTGCTTATAAATAGCATAGTTTTTAAGGATTTAGTCTCTGACTTATACTATCTCTATTTTACACTCATTTCTTAGTTGATAGGCAGTTCAGTTACAGCTGGCAAATATTAGGTTACTTTCAGGACTAATTGGCAGTGAAAGCTCAGGGCTGAGGTAAAATTCCTATATAAGACCTTTAGAACCTATGCAGGAATTATCTCAAATCCTGAACAATAGTAGCAGAGCTGGAATGACAAATGCCACTTGTGGTGGTCCTTAAGTGATCATGCATTACAGCCCCTGCACTTGGAGTCTCGCTCTGACTCAGTTCTGAGATCCTGCTGTTGTTGAACGAATTCAGGACCTCATTTTCCTTACAATGGGGGCTTACCAAATGCATACTACATCTGTTACATTCTCCAAACTGCTGGGCTTGTCAAGCTGTGATAGAAAGAAATTAGATTTGTCTGACATTATATTCTTAATTGTCAGGTTGATACACTGCTCTGTGTACCTCAAAATCTTTGCCGATTGATTACTTTCCTTTTTTTTTTTTTTTTTTTTTTTTTTTGGTTTTAGCATTTTTTGAGGCATGAAAGCTAATGCCTCCAATTTCTGACTATTGTTATGTTCATCCTTTCTCATTTGTCATGCTTCTCATAGTGTTCCATGAGCAGGATTCACACTCAGCAAAACTAGATGTGAGTCAAGTTGATTTTAATGCCTTCCCACTTCCCACTGATCTCTCCCTGAAGAACTCTTACCTCCATTGGGAATTTAAACTATGATCTTATTCTCATTCCCATGGTGGGCTGAGATTCTTGTCTGGAAAGCAACTAATTTTGCTTCCCACCTGCCCTCATGTTTAAAGTATTATCCTTCCATAGTTTTTACCATTTTAAGAGGGACCTCTTAAAAGACTTGAAAGCTCTTCAAAGACCAAGGGAATGAGTTTCTATTGGTGGAACTTCACAGAAGAATGTGCATGTAAGTTAGGGGCTTCTTTTTATCTCAGTATCCAGTCACTCAGGGGCAGTCCAATACTTGAGCAGTTTTCAAGTGAAAAAAGGCATGTTTAATAATCGTAGCTTCCATCCCTGGGGATTTGAAAATTTGTCTCAAGTGAAGAATCTGTTCCAGAACAAGTGCTTCATATATCTCTTGGTTCAATAAAAGGTTGAGGTTTTTGAAATATGCAAAGGTATTTGAGTTCATTTTGCTAAGTTGTTCAAAGTCTTCAATGAAAATATGAGAAATCTTTTAGAAAGGAGGATTAAGAATGTGCTAAAATAAAGGGGCAAGGCTTGTGAGGACTGTAAAGTTAGTTACTTATTAAGTAAGCCTAGCCACGTAACTAGATGGGTCCTAAAATACTGTGTATTAGACTTGAAAGGGTTCTTAGACATTATCTAACCTGTTCCTCTAATGGAAGGCAATGTGGGATAATGGGAGTAAAAAGGAACATGTGCTTTGGAGTCAGATGGACCTAGGTTTGAATCCCACTCTTAGTGGGTGACTTTGGGAAAATGAGGATGTTTTGGGTCTCAGTTTCTACTTCTGAAAAATGAAGATGACAGTGCCTTCTAATAGAGGGTGTTGTGAGGATTGGAGATTATGTATATCTAAAGTATGTTATAGGTGTTCAGGAAATGGTATCTGCTGTTATTATCATCACCATTAGATTATAGATGAGGAAACTGAAGAGTAGAGGTTAAATGACTTACTCAGGTAATTTAGCATGTTATTTACAAATGGACTAGAACACAGGACTCACATATCTCTGACTCCTTGGCCTATCACAGCACATTACACTGCCTCATCAACTGCCATGTATGGCAGATAGCCCTTTATAAGAAAATGGCAAATTGAGGCAATAATTAAAATTACAATCTAGTAATGCATGAGTACACTGTTCTTCCTCTTTATATTCTAAAAAATATTTGCTCAGTACAAGGTTGGCAGACTAACCAAAGGAGTCTTGGAAGTCACCTTCCAGAAGGGAATCATAATGCCGTGTGGCTATAGGGCTTGTGTTTTAAAGAAATAACCAGTAGCATGTTAGTGAAGTTGCACAATCATTTTATTTATTTATTTTTATTGTACTTTAGGTTCTGGGGCACATGTGCAGATCATGCAGGGTTGTTGCATAGGTGCATACATAACCAGGTGGTTTGCTGCCTCCATTCCCCCTTCATCTATATCCAGGATTCACAGTCATCATTTTAAATGGAAAACTTTGAATTTGTTTGATTCTAAATAATTTTGATATCACTTGTCTACAAGTATTCACCTATTTGATAAGGAAATTGAGGGGTACAGAGGTGAGGGACTTGCCCAATGCCATAAAAATAGTAAGTGGCAGAATCACAATTAAAGCCAAGATCTTCTGACTCAATTCAGAGCACTTTCTAGCTATCCTACTTGAATTGCTAATATTTAAAAACACTTCTCTTTCTTGCCCTTTCAGATGTCAAACTTTTGAAAAATAACTGAGTAGGGACATGATCATCTCCTACGACTATTTGAGACAATGTTACTCAGATATTTTCACTGTTAGCAAATGGTACCATCAACTTGAACTTTTTCCTGATTCTGAAGTTTTTGAATGTAGCTGACTGGTGACCCATATTCCTTCCTCCATATCTCACTCTGGCTCTGTTGCAGATTTAAGTTCCTGTTTTGATCTCCTGCTCTGCCTCGTGGTCTGCTGTGGACATATTTCAGACTATGAGAAGATTTAGACTTCACTGAGCCCTGAAGATCCTGGAATTGGTCCCATTTGGTAGGACACTGATACACATCAAAGGGGTTTTTTTTGCCCATCTGTCTTGTTTTCTTTTGTGCTCAGTTCCTGACCTCGGGGTTGTTTCTTGGAATCTGGACCACTCGCTTGCTACTTCTAGTGTTGGGAACTTACTCATGATTTCGAAACCTTCCTCTTGACATTATGTGGTAAATAATCCTGTTATATTCCTGATAAGCGATCTTGGAAACTCTCAGAGGAACTTGATGTTACCCCAGGGCCAAGTTTACAATTGCAAAACTGTTCTGAAGGTTATAGTAGAAAACATATGTTTCTCTATAGCAATTGAAGGCTGGCTGTAACCAAAAGATTGACTGGGAGAGATACTGCCACTTCTCCCAGGTTGTAGAATTTTTCAGAAGAATCTTAGAAATGATTTCATTATTGCTCCATGGCAGCCAAATAAAAATATCACTAATAGCACTTACCTAAGCTGAGCAAGCACCAACAATGTTTCATAATCTTAGCTTTGGAAGTAGTAAATCTTTGAGTTAAAACCATATATCATTAATATGACAAAAAGGAAGATTGTTAAACCTCTTACCGCGGTATGATTTATTTTCTGACAGCTGATAGTGAGGACTAACTGGGAGGGGGTCTCTGCTATACTGTGTGATTTTAGTCTGGAAGAGGTTGGGATGGGAGGCAGTAGACGTAAAGATGAGTCCGCTGGAACTTCTTTGTCCCATCTATATGCAAATCACTTAATATCACACAAACTATCTGAAATTTAATTAGAGTAAACATTTTTCACTCCTGCCACTGTACTTTGCCTCCTGACCAAGTTTCCTCCTTCGTAAAAGGAAGAGAGCTATTATACTGTAGGTCCTTTCGGGGAACAGGAAGGAGAACAAATACAAATGGGCTCTAATTGAGGTAAAAACAGTTCTGGACAACCATATGAATGATTGCTGGATATAGCTAGGATAACTTAAAAGGAACAAACCCTGACAGAGACTACTGAGGAACATAAGCTTATACTGAGTCAAACTCACACTAAGCCATAGCCCCCTAAGGTATATATAATGCCTAGCATAATGTTTTCTACGAACTCCATTTTCTTTCTGGTTTCATGGGGCCCTCTATTTCAGCTGTAAAGGCTGTGACTCAAGATACATTTTGGACCAAAGGCCTACAGTCCTCTCTTCTCTTCCCCTCAAATACATGTATAAAACACACACACACACACACACACACACACACACACACACACACACAATTTAACACTCTCAGATTTTATTACAAAAAAGGCTATTACTTGTACCTGTTACTCTTAGTTTGGGATGGATCCTGGAGAGCTGAGGCCAAGGATTGGTCATTCATTCATCCATTGAGTCATTAAACAAATATTCAATTTCTCACAGTTTGCCAGACACTTTATTTGGCATTGAGGGAGGACAAAAAATGTGTTAGAACCTAAAAAAAAATACAGAACATTATGAAAATATGGAATACAGGGGCCTCAGGTGGGATAGGGGAGGGTGGCTGAGTTAAGGAAGGCTTCCCTGAGACCGGCATCATAAGTGGAAAATAGCTAGGTGAATAGGGATGAAATATATTCCTGCAGAGGGGGGAGGCTTGTGTAAAGGTTCTGACATGAAGGAGCATAACTGGTTTTCCACGAGCAAAAAGTAGATGCAGAAACATTAGTTGGAGAGGTTGGCCCAAACCAGATCACGCAAGAGAGTAAGTATTTGCATGAACAAGAGAGTAAGTATGCATTGAATCATACTTCCCAAACTTCAGGCCCTACTTATCTTATTGTACAGGTTTTGAGGTTCTTCTGCCATTGTATTAGTTTGCCATTCTGCAAGCCCCATTTAAGAAGAGACAATCAGTATCACAGGATCAAAGGTGGCTGTGCAGATGGTGAGCACATAATTTGTCCATTTTATGAAGGGGGAGCCATTTAGAGCTTGTTATTTTAGGACAGGCAAACCAAAGTACTCTGTTACCATGGGAAATAATCTTAGAAACTGTGTTACTTGCCATCAGGAAATGGTATATGTAAACCATTTCTATAAAATGGGTCTAATTATGCAAGGTCAAGGATGGAATCATCAAATTCCATATCATTTCCTAATAACTATGCCTATTTTGTCTTGCATCTTGAATACTGGTATCTAGCATGTGTCAGCCACTTCATAAGTATCTGAAAAAGGAATTGATATAGGTTTGTAATCTTACATTAGTAGAAGACTGTGAGGATAGCTATCATAAATCTTCAGAAACTGGCTCCTGCAGCCATGGCTACAGAACTTGGCTGACTGAACAACTGTCTATATGATCCAAAAATGTTTTTCTCAGAGCAAGTGGGTTAGGGTAGGAGCCATCTGAGAATTGTAAATGGTAGATCTCTTGGACTCAAGGATTCCTTGAATGTGACATCTCAGAGACCCCAGATTAATGTACCATATGTCATCTAGATCTGCTATATCTATAATGGTTTCACTAGAATATTAAAGTAATAATTTGTGTGTTGGGGAGAAGTTGGCATTTTTGTGAAGGAAAATTTAGTTGCTGTTAAGGTGTTTAGGTGCTACTGAGAAAAACATTTATCATTATTTGCTAGAGCCATCAAGTCTTGCCTCTGCATGGTAGAATAACCTTTCATATTTAACAACATAAGAGAAAAGTAGTAAAGCAGAAAAGTGAAATACCAAGCAACAATTCTTCCACTGGGTGGTTGAGTGTCCTAAAGTCTTTCTACTCAACATTTCATCAGGTGTTAAGTGCTGATGATCAGTAAAATCAAGTCATTTTCTTTGAGTCATGCTATTCCAGAAGGTATTTGGCAAGAAACAGATGGAGTGAGAGTATAAACACTTTTGAGATGATAGAGGAATAAGAGCTCTAGCTTTTAAACTCAGTCTCAACTCACTTGCAAACAGACTTCCAGAAGTTGGGCTTATCTTTTTAGAACTTCCGACCAAAGGATATTCTGGGGCATTCTGAGAAGGTACCAAATTTGTTAGGCAAAGGCAAGATGCTATGTTCAGGAGAAAAGAAATTCAGAGCGATTGAGGCAGGAATTCATCTTGCGTGGATGGATTAGGGGTTTCCTTTGTGAAATGATTTGAGAGTTTCCTACACACACACACACACACACACACACACACACAAAAAAAAAAAAAAAAAAAAAAAGAATATCTCACAAGCCTTCAACAGAGCCTGATATTCCAGAAGCCAATTAAGTAATTGAAAGTTGTCAATTCACTGAAAGTTAACTCACCAGAAATTATCTTACTTAATGATTAATTGGCCAAGTCTCCAAATGATGGTGTTTTGAAATTTTACTGTGTTTTGCTTCAGTCTTCTTGTGGCCAGTATGGGATGGGGTGAGAGTTATAGGAAAATTCTGCCTCCTTGAGATAACAGCATACCTCTCCTTCCTCTAAAATGGTTTAATTATGCATTCACCAAAACTTGTTTCAATTAACTACTTTAAAAGTTTTAAAAAATAATGTATGCTATATGTGATTTGTATTAGTCAGGAGATGATTGACCATGTTGCAGTAAGTTTCTGACCTTAAAATCTGTGTCCTAATATAACAAAGGTTTATTTTATATGTATGGTAGACATAAATACAGTTTGAGTTTGGTGAGAAAACTCTACTATACAAGATATTCACGGACCTAAGCTGCCGAAGGAAGAACTTAGGCTGATGAAGACTCCATCATCTTTTAACTGCACTATTTGGAACACATGCCGGAGTAGAACAGACTAGAGAATCACAAAGGATTGTTTTAGGGTTGAAGAGATACATGCAACTTCTTTTTGTTTCATTAGTCAGAACTAGTTATATATCGCTATCTAATTGCAGAGTGGCTAGGTCCCTTTTATGCAAAGGATAACTGAAATTGTGACTGCTAAGAGTATCTACACAGGTTGGACTTAAGGGTTTGGGAGGCTTTTTCTGAAATTTCAGTTTCACTGAAATTTGCAAGTAGTGGTTTTGTTGCAGCAGGAATTGGTTATAGATAAGGATTGGCAGGAGAGTTGGTGACCTTAGCAGCTGCCACCCCCAACACACACACATGCATGCATGCTCACACACACACACACACTCTCTCTCTCTCACACTCCATGAGGCAGTTAACAGAGCAGGCAGATAGAGGGGCAGCTCTGAGACCTGACTGAAACTAATAGGCTTTGGTGAATTAATTTTTTGGTGACATGAATTTTAGAGAACTGACATTGGATGATTTGATTTTTTGTATATTAAAGCTTGAAATTCTAGACAAGCTCTTTTTGTTTTTAATTTTAGCATGAAAAGTGATGGATGATTTGTCTGCCAGCTGAGAATAGACTTTAGTTTGAAAAAGTTCAGAGAGAGAGAGAAAGAGACAGAAAAGAAAGGTATCCAGAATTAGAGGTTTTGGCTCTGGCTATCAGGTGAGTGGGGAGAATAGTGTGGGGCTGGGCCATGCAACTAAAAGGAGGGTGCAATTTCATTGATGGCACATCCTTGATCCAAGGCCTGGTCTCAAGGGGTAATTTTCAAAATCCAAAAACCTGTGTAGTAACTGCCTTGAACTTCTCTTTCAGTCTTTTGTTTGTAGTTCCATAGATAAAGTAGCATTCTCAAAAGCATATTACCTATTTCATGTTTATAATAAACTAGGTTAATACTTTATGTTAAGCTGAAATGTTCTTTTGTTCATAGTATATTTAAAAGAAATCCTCGTAGTATTTTTCCAATGTTTATACAAAGATTTTAACAAACATATGTTTGGATCCTCTCTAAACTGTATGAAATTGTTGATCCAGTGTTTTTGAAATAATAGTTTGAGGCCTTATTCTGTTGGTGCTGCTGTATCCATAGCTTTGTGTAATGAAAAAATCAATGGATGCGGAGCCAGGAGATCTAATTCTTGTCTTAGAGCTGCCAAAAATCAAGCTGTGTGACCTTAGACCAGTCAATTAGTTTCTCTAACAAATGAGGAGCACATTTTCTTCCTATCTTTTCCCCATTCATTCTTTCAACAGTTATTCATTTAGTGCCTACTAAGTGCCAGGCACTATTATGGGCACTGGGGATGTAGTGAACAAGATAGGCTTGGCCCCTGTTCTCCTGAACCTTAGAGTCTTGGAATTCATTACTGGGACATTTGCACTATCCTCTTCAGCAAAGATTCCAAATAACTCTGATGTTTTTACTAATTTAGGCCAAGGTCTGGTAAATGCACTCTCCAGTTAATTAAAGCAGCATAGGCAAGATGAACACACTGGTATAACAATGACATTGACATTACCCAGTTGAAAGGATCAAATCTGAGCCATATCCACTTTGCCTAGAAGCAGCAGCTGTTTTGTCGTCTTCTCCCTCATCACTATAGCCTGTATTGCCTTTGTAACAATCACATACGGATCTTGGCTTGGCAGTAGGACCTCCTTTGAAATATCTGCCCACATGCAAAACACCAGGGGGTCTCTTTGGAGTAGCATGGTATGGGAGTTGCTCAAGAAAGGATGAGTTTGACTGCGAAGTGGAGCCAAGCCATGGGGAGGATGCTTGTTTTATTGTATTTAAAATTCGGTTTAATTTTTAAGCGATTATAAGCATATAAAACAAATTTCAAAAAATATAAATGGGTGTGCAATGAAAATTAATTCTCCCTTGAACTCCTGTCCACTAGCCACCTTGATTCTGTTCTCAAAAACAGCCACTATTACAGTATTTTTGTCTTTCTTCCCAAAATTAGTCTATGAATATACAAGGGTACCCACTTTATATATTTTTTTAAATTGCATTTTAGGTTTTGGGGTACATGTGAAGAACATGCAAGATTGTTGCATAGGTACACATATGGCAGTGTGATTTGCTGCCTTCTGTCCCCTCAGCTATGTCTGTCATTTCTCCCCATGCTATCTCTCCCCATCTCCCCACCCACTCATCCCTCCCCGATTTCCCACCAACGGACCCCAGTGTGTAGCGCTCTCCTCCCTGTGTTTATGTGTTCTCGTTGTTCAACACCCGCCTGTCAGTGAGACCATGTGGTGTTTGATTCTCTGTTCTTGTGTCAGTTTGCTGAGAATGATGGTTTCCAGGTTCATCCATGTCCCTACAAAGGACACGAACTCATCGTTTTTGATGGCTGCGTAATATTCCATGGTGTCTATGTACCACATTTTCCCTATCCAGGCTATCATTGATGGGCATTTGGGTTGGTTCCAGGTCTTTGCTATTGTAAACAGTGCTGCTATGAACATTTGTGTGCATGTGCCCTTATAGTAGAATGATTTATAATCCTTTTGATATATACTCAGTAATGGGATTGCTGGGTCAAATAGAATTTCTATTTCTAGGTCCTTGAGGAATCGCCACACTGTCTTCCACAATAGTTGAACTAGTATACACTCCCCCAACAGTGTAAAAGTGTTCCTATTTCTCCACACCCTCTCCAGCATCTGTTGTCTCCAGATTTTTTAATGATTGCCATTCTAACTGGTGTGAGATGGTATCTCAATGTAGTTTTGATTTGCATTTCTCTGATGATCAGTGATAATGAGCATTTTTTCATATGTTTATTGGCCTCATGTATGTCTTCTTTTATAAAGTGTCTGTTCATATCCTTCGCCCACTTTTGAATGGGCTTGTTTGTTTTTTTTTTTTCTTATAGATCTGTTTTAGTTCTTTGTAAATTCTGGATATCAGCCCCTTGTCAGATGGGTAGACTGCAAAAATTTTTTCCCATTCTGTTGGTTGCAGATTCACTCTACTGACTGTTTCTTTTGCTGTGCAGAAGCTGTGGAGGCTGATTAGGTCCCATTTGTCTACTTTGGCTTTTGTTGCCAATGCTTTTGGAGTTTTGGTCATGAAGTCCTTGCCTACGCCTATGTCCTGAATGGATTTGCCTAGATTTTCTTGTAGGGTTTTTATGGTGTTAGGTCTGATGTTTAAGTCTTTAATTCATCTGGAGTTAATTTTAGTGTAAGGTGTCAGGAAGGGGTCCAGTTTCTGCTTTCTGCACATGGCTAGCCAGTTTTCCCAACACCATTTATTAAACAGGGAATCCTTTCCCCATTGCTTGTTTTTTGTCAGGTTTGTCAAAGATCGGATGGTTGTAGATATGTTGTGTTTCCTCTGAGGCCTCTGTTCTGTTCCATTGGTCTATATCTCTGTTTTGGTACCAGTACCATGCTGTTTTGATTACTGTAGCCTTGTAGTATAGTTTGAAGTCCGGTAGTGTGATGCCTCCTGCTTTGTTCTTTTTGCTTAGAATTGACTTGGCTATGCGGGCTCTCTTTTGGTTCCATATGAATTTTAAGGTGTTTTTTTTCCAGTTCTGTGAAGAAGGTCATTGGTAGCTTGATGGGAATAGCATTGAATCTGTAAATTACTTTGGTCGGTATGGCCATTTTCACAATATTGATTCTTCCTAACCATGAACATGGGATGTTTCTCCATCTGTTTGTGTCCTCTCTTATTTCGTTGAGCAGTGGTTTGTAGTTTTCCTTGAAGAGGTCCTTTACTTTCCTTGTTAGTTGTATTCCTAGGTATTTTATTCTCTTTGTAGCAATTGTGAATGGTAGTTCATTCTTGATTTGGCTCTCTTTAAGTCTGTTACTGGTGTATAGGAATGCTTGTGATTTTTGCACGTTGATTTTGTATCCTGAGACTTTGCTGAAGTTGTTTATCAGTTTCAGGAGATTTTGGGCTGAGACGATGGGGTCTTCTAGATATACAATCATGTCATCTGCAAATAGACAATTTGATTTCCTCCTTTCCAATTTGAATACACTTTATTTCTTTTTCTTGCCTGATTGCTCTGGCTAGAACTTCCAGCACTATATTGAATAGGAGTGGTGTGAGAGGTCATCCTTGTCTAGTGCCATATTTCAAAGGGAATGCTTCCAGTTTTTGCCCATTCAGTATGATATAGGCTGTTGGTTTGTCGTAAATAGCTTTTATTACTTTGAGATATGTTCCGTCAATACCTAGTTTATTGAGGGTTTTTAGCATAAAGGGCTGCTGAATTTTGTCAAAGGTCTTCTCTGCATCAATTAAGATAATCATGTGGTTTTTGTCTTTGGTTCTGTTTATGTGGTGAATTACGTTTATGGATTTGCATATTTTGAACCAGCCTTGCATCCCCGGGATGAATCCTCATTGATCATGGTGGATAAGCTTTTCGATGTGCTGTTGCAATTGGCTTGCCAGTATTTTATTGAAGATATTTGCATCTGTGTTCATCATGGATATTGGCCTAATGTTTTCTTTTCTTGTTGAGTCTCTGCTGGGTTTTGATATCAGGATGATGTTTGTCTCATAAAATAATTTGGGAAGGAATCCCTCTTTTTGGATCGTCTGGAATCGTTTCAGAAGAAACGGTAGCAGCTCCTCTTTGTATGTCTGGTAGAATTCGGCTGTGAACCCATCTGGACCTGGGCTTTTTTTGGGTGGTAGGCTCTTTATTGCTGCCTTGACTTCAGACCTTGTTATTGGTCTATTCACGGTTTTGGCTTCTTCTGGGTTTAGGCTTGGGAGGATGCAGGTGTCCAGGAATTTATCCATTTCTTCCAGGTTTACTAGTTTATGTACATAGAGTTGTTTGTAATAATCTCTGATGATGGTTTGGATTTCTGTGGAATCTGTGGTGTTATCCCCTCTATCGTTTTTTATTGCATCAATTTGGTTATTCTCTCTTTTCTTTTTTATTAATCTGGCTAGTGGTCTGTCTATTTTGTTGATCTTTTCAAAAAACCAGCCTCTGGATTTATTGATTTTTTGAAGAGTTTTTTGTGTCTCTATTTCCTTCAGTTCTGCTCTGATCTTAGTTATTTCCTGTCTTCTGCTAGGTTTTGAGTTTTTTTGATCTTGCTCCTCTAGCTCTTTCAATTTTTATGATAGGGTGTCAATTATAGATCTCTCCGTTCTTCTCATGTGGGCACTCATTGCTATATATTTTCCTCTAGAGACTGCTTTAAATGTGTCCCAGAGATTCTGGTATGGTGTGTCTTCGTTCTCATTGATTTCGAAGAACATCTTTATTTCTGCCTTCATTTCATTGTTTATCCAGTCAACATTCAAGAGCAAGTTGTTCAGTTTCCATGAAGTTGTGCGGTTCTGAGTTAGTTTCTGCATTCTGAGTTCTAACTCGATTGCACTGTGGTCTGAGAGACTGTTATGATTTCCGTTCTTTTGCATTTGCTGAGGAGTGATTTATTGCCAATGATGTGGTCAATTTTAGAGTAGGTGTGATGTGGTGCTAAAAAGAATGTATATTCTGTGGATTTGAGGTGGAGAGTTCTGTAAATGTCTATTAGGTTTGCTTTTTACAGGTCTGAGTTCAGGTCCAGGATATCCTTGTTAATTTTCTGTCTGGTTGATCTGTCTAATATTGACAATGGGGTGTTAAAGTCTCCCACTATTATTGTGTGGGTGTCTAAGTCTCTTTGTAAGTCATTAAGAACTTGCCTTATGTATCTGGGTGCTCCTGTATTGGGTGCATATATATTTAGGATCATTAGCTCTTCTTGTTGCATTGATCCTTTTACCATTATATAATGTCCTTCTTTGTCCCTTTTGATCTTTGTTGCTTTAAAGTCTATTTTATCAGAGTTGAGAATTGCAACTCCTGCTTTTATTTGCTCTCCATTTTCTTGGTAGATCTTCCTCCATCCCTTTATTTTGAGCCTTTGTGTATCCTTGCATGTGAGATGGGTTTCCTGGATATAGCACACCAATGGGTTTTGGTTTTTTATCCAATTTGCCAGTCTGTGTCTTTTGATTGGGGCATTTGGTCCATTTACATTTAGGGATAGTATTGTTATGTGTGAATTTAATACTGTCATTTTGATGCTACCTGGTTGTTTGGTTGGTTAGTTTATGCAGATTCTTGATTGTGTTGATGCTCATTACCATATGATATGTTTTTCGAGTGGCTGGTACTGGTTGTTCCTTTATATGTGTAGAGCCTCTTTCAGGAGTTCTTGTAGAGCAGGTTTGGTGGTGATGAAATCTCTGAGTACTTGCTTGTTCGCAAAGGATTTTATTTTTCCTTCACTTATGAAGCTTAGTTTGGCTGGATAGGAGATTCTGGGTTGAAAGTTCTTTTCTTTAAGGATGTTGAATATTGGCCCCCAATCTCTTCTGGCTTGTAGGGTTTCTGCCAAGGGATCTGCTGTGAGTCTAATGGGCTTCCCTTTGTGGGTAACCCGACCTTTCTCTCTGGCTGCCCTTAGCATTTTCTCTTTCATTTCAACCCTGGTGAATCTGACGATTATGTGCCTTGGGGTTGCTCTTCTTGAGGAATATCTTTGTGGTGGTCTCTGTATGTCCTGGACTTGAATATTTGCCTGCTTTGCTAGGTTGGGGAAGTTTTCCTGGATAATATCCTGAAGAGTATTTTCCAGCTTGGATTCATTCTCTTCGTCACATTCAGGTACACCTATCAAATGTAGATTAGGTCTTTTCACATAGTCCCAATTACTTGAAGATTTTGTTCATTCCTTTTTGCCCTTTTTTCTCTGTTCTTGCTTTCTCCTTTTATTTCATTGAGTTGATCTTCGACCTCTGATATCCTTTCTTCTACTTTGTCAACTTGGCTCTTGAAACTTGTGCATGCTTCACGAAGTTCTTGTGTTGTGTTTTTCAGCTCCATCAATTCACTTATATTCTTCTCTGTGTTGTCCATTCTCGTTAGCATTTTGTCCAATCTTTTTTCAAGGTTCTTAGTTTCTTTGTAATGGCGTTAGCACATGTTCTTTTAGCTCACTGTTTCTTACTACCCACCTTCTGAAGTCTGATTTTGTCATTTCATCACACTGCTTCTCTATCTGGTATTGTTCCCTTGCTGGTGAGGAGTTGTGATCCCTTTTAGGAGGAGAGGTGTTCTGGTTTCGGGAGTTTTCATCCTTTTTGCGCTGGTTTCTTCCCATTTTTGTGGATTTATCCACCTGTTGTCTTTGTAGTTACTGTCTTTCAGATTGGGTCTCTGAGCTTACAGTTTGTGGATGCTGAAGTTACTTTTTTTTTTGTTTGTTTGTTTTTTAAGCTTTCATTCTAACAGTCTGTCCCCTCTGCTGTAGGACTGCTGAGGTCCTCTCCAGGCCCTGCTTGCCTGGGGATCACCTGCAGCAGCTGCAGAACAGTAAGGGTTGCTACCAGTTTCCTCTTCTGCTATCTTTGTCCCAGAAGGATGCTCGCCAAATGTCAGGCCGTTCTCTCCTTTATGAGGTGACTCTTTGGATCTGTGGGGGTCAGGGAGCTGCTTGAGGAGACAGTCTGTCTTTTATTGGTGCTCAAGTCCTGAGCTGTGAGCTCCATTGTTCATTCAGAGCTGCTGGGCAGGTATGTTTAGGTCTGCTGCAGCTGAACTCATAAACCACTTTTTGTTCCCAGGTGCTCTCTCCCAGGGAGTTAGGGCTTTATGAGTTTTCATTGTGCTGTCGCCCTTTTTGTTTTTTCTTTCAGGGCTGCCCCGCCCAGCTAACAGCCCACCTAGTCACTGTCTGCCTGCAGAGGCTTTGCTGAGCTGCTGTGGGCTCCACCCAGCTGCCATGTGATCTTCCCTGCAGTCCTGTTTATATGGGCATAGTTAGAACTGCCTCAGAAATGGTGGCCCCGCCTCTGTTGTGGTGAACTCTCTCTGTTGTGGCGGGTTGCATCAGCAACGGCGGCCTGCCTCTGTAGTGGTGGAGAGTCTCAGTAATGGCGGACGCCCCTCCCCCACAGAGCCAGACCGTTCCAGGTTCAGCTGTGCTTGCTGTGAAACACTCAACCCAGAGCAGTTTCAACTAGTGTTTTGTTGTTGTTGTTGTTGTTGTTGTGTAGGGGGTGGGACCAACCGAGCCTGATCGCCTGGCTCCCTGACTCAAGAGTCTTTTTTTTTTCTATTTTTTAAGTTGAACGACCCCGCGTTCCAGTCACCTGTTAAAAAGGCTCCGGGATCTCCCATGCTGCAACTCACTGAGTCGGCTCAAACAGCAGCGCTGAGGTTCCTGGTGGTTTTTTTGCCTAGGAATCTCCTGGACTGGCTCACTATTTCAGTTGAATGGGCAACTCTGACATCTCAAGGCTCTAATCACCAGCTAAGAGGGCTCCCAGACCAGTTACTTTTGTATGGAGAACCGCCGCAACAGGGCGTGGTCAAAGCAGCCGCGCGGGCCAAGTCAGCCCCGTGGGGGCCAAAACAGCCACACTGGCCAAAACAGCGGCGCTGGCGACCCCTCTGCCTGGGAATCTCCTGGTCTGTGGGCAATAAAAATTCGTCTGGAAATGCGGCGTCCACTCACCCTCTGCACTTTCACTGGGAGCTGAAGTCCTGAACTGTTCTTAGTCGGGCATCTTCCCAGCAGTCCAAGGGTACTCACTCTAAATCAACTTCAATATTTATTGTTACATTTACAATGATTCAGCTGACCACTCCAACCTTGGAGCTTTATTTGCTCACCTAATTATATACATTTTGTGGATTGATTCCCCTTATACATATTTCCTTAATTTTTAGTAGGAAGGACAGCTCTTTTCTAAGACTAAAGTCAGAAGTAGTTTCTTATCATGAACAGATTACATATTCTTAATATATAGTAAGTATAAACCAAAATTATTCTCAACCTAGTCTATTATAGGGAGCGTTTAGAGAAAAAATGAAATTAGTTCTAGATTCCTTTTAATTTCTGAGACTGGGGATAGACACTATTAGGACATAGTGAGGATTCTCTCAAAATAAAAAAAGAAGGTGCCTTACCCTGAGTTAAAGAAATATGTGTGTGTCAATATTTAGTCTCTCTGGAAGTCATGAGAAAACTAGAAGTCAAATAAGGATGTAGTCAGTTAATTACTTCATAATTTATCATTTGTATGCTTTTAGAAAGGATCTGATAGATCAGGTACTCTATGTAGTGTTGAATGAATTTATTTTCCCAAGTAGTCCTAGGGATTTTGGTTTGTATCAGTACTTTTGGAAGAACTTTATTACCTGCTAAGGTCTTCTAGTGACCTCCTTGGAATCCTGCACCTATGTATCAGTTGGGGACCCAGATACCTTCTGAAGGTTCAGCCTGATCCTAGTTTGGGACCACTTTTTAAATGCACTTAAGAATACTTAGATCACCAGTTTGGAGACTCAGCATCATTGACGTGGTTGCTAACCATGGTCTGACTTTGACCTGAGATGCTGCTTATGACTAAGCCCTCTCCTACATTCCACTTCCTGTATTTGGGCTAACATCTTCCTTCCCCACTGAGCCCTGAGATTCCTTGCCTTTCCTCCCGACTCACAACTACTGTCTTTTAAAGGGTTCATTCATTCACTTAAAAAACTTTATTACTTACCTCATGCCTGTAATCTTAGCACTTTGGAAGGCTGAGGTGGGCAGATCATGAGTTTAGGAGTTCGAGATCAGCCTGTTCAACATGGCAAAACCCAGCCTCTACTAAAAATATAAAATTTAGCCAGGCATGGTAGTGGGTGCCTGCAATTCCAGCTACTAGGGGGGCTGAGGCAGAAGAATTGCTTGAACCCAGGAGGTGGAGGTTGTAGTTAGCTGAGATCACACCACTGTACTCCAGCCTGGGCGACAAGAGTGAAACTCTATCACCCCAGCCCCAAGAAAAAGTTATTACTTTTGTGAAATATTTCTCATGGGTCAAGCACTGTAATAGATGTTGAGGTTGAAGGTATGGTGGTAAATTAAACAAACATGTTTCCAGTCCTGATGAAGCTTATCTTTCTAACAAGGGAAACAGAATAAGTGAATACATAAATGTAATACAGTACAATATATTTTAATTATATATTATAAAAGTGAATACATAATGTTATGTATTGGAGTACATAGTAGGGTCAACTAATCCAGTGGAGTGGGGACTTTTTAAGAGGATATGATGGTTAATCTGAGGTTTCAAAGATGAGTATAGAAGTTAACCAGGCAGAAGGAGTTAGAAGAGTGTGCAAGAGATTTCTCAACCTTCTTAGATATTCTGCTGCCCAGCTTGAATCTGTCCAATCCTAACGTTTCAGTGCCTGCTAGTTAGCACCATAATACAGTCAGCCCTTTTTGTCTGTGGGTTCTGCATCTGGATTCAAACAACCATGAACTGAAAATATTTTTTCAAAAAATTGCATCTATACTGAACACACACAGATTTTTCTTGTCATTATTCCCTAAATGATACAGTACAACAACTATTTACACAACATTTACATTGTACTAGGTATTATAAGTAATCTAGAGATGATTTAAAGTATATGGGAAGGAATGTATACGTTGGTTATATGCAAATAATATACCATTATATATTTGAGACTTGGGCATCTGTGGATTTTGGTATCTGAGGGAGGTCCTGGAATCAATTCCCCATGGATACCAAAGGATAACTATATTGCATTTTACCTTCTCCTCTAAAAGCATCCACTTGGTCCACAGCTGGATACCTTGACAATCAGGTCTAATGATGTAGACCTTTTCCAAGTATATGCCCTACGGGTCTGTCTGGTCTTTGGGCTTTAGCCCCTATCTGCCTTTGGCTCTACAATGGTGGTCAGAACAGCATGGCATAGGTGTATCTTGCGTTCTTGGAGAAAGAGGCATCACAAGTCCCTGAGAAACCTGACTCATAAGTGTTATTTAAAGGTGTGGAAACCAAGGAAATCTTCATAGATATCAACATGGTGGTAAGTGTGGGAAGTTATAGTTGCTGCCTGTGCCAGAGCTGGGATGAAGGAGTTACTTAGAGTTGTAGATGGGTTTAAAGTGGATGAAATGGCAAGTTGTGGAATTAGGCCTTGGAGTTGGGTTGGCAGATTACTAAAAAGAATCAAGAAAAATGTCAGCGGATCTTAGAAGGTGTGGATCAAAATGGCTAAGGTTGAACATTTCAAGGCAGAGAAAGAAAGGAGTTAGATTAGTGGCCAATGCAGGAACATTGGCAAAAATCAAGTCCAAATTCTTTCCTGAAGCAAGAAACCCAACTTGAAATGTGTTGAATCACAAACTGGAGTAGACAGATGATGAACAGGCAGCCAAGTAGTCAAGGAGGCAATGTTGCTGGGCGCAGTGGCTCACGCCTATAATCCCAGCAGTTGGGGAGGCCAAGGTGGGTGGATCACCAGTAGTTTTTGTGAAGGAAAATGGCAAGAAGGATTTTTTTTTTTTTCTGATTTGGATTAAAATTTCGTCTTTCTTTTTCTTGTAAATACGGTGTTCTTATATTAGTCAATAGAGAATTATTATAACTTTGAAGCAATTGTTTCCATAAATGGGATTCAAAAAGTGAAATTTTAAATTTTTTAATAGGAACAAAACAATTTCTTTTCTATTTTTGAAATTAATCAAATTGAATATGTATTAGGAAATGATTAGGTGACTCATCCTTTATTCTTCTTTTCTACCTCAAATACAGCCAGCTAATTAACAAGCCAAGTCAGCACTACCTAAATGCTATGTGATTTCAAGTGTGCTGGGAAGGTCCTCCCTACAGAAATCTCTTTTGTAAATATTTGAAATTCTACTGCTACAATTGATTCCTTTAGGTCATATGTTGCTCTTTTCCTGTGGTCATCTTTTGAAATGGAAGATGTGGCACTTGTAGTCTCTAATAGCTTTTGGTCTACTGAACCACTTTTATGTGCGAACAATAGGAGATACACATGGTACACTTGAGGAGCTGATGGAGCAAAGGTAAATGGTGAGAAGTTTGGAGGCACTGAAGAGAGCTTCATGTAGTGTTTTGGAGGACTAGAAAGGTATACCCACTGAAATTATTTTTTGAAATCAGTAGAAGCCTGGTAAAATAGATTGCATTCTGATATAATAAGAGAAATAGGAAAGGAGAGAAATTGGGTAAGGGAAGTGGGTTGAAAGAAAGACTGCAAGTTTGGGCTCACTAAGGACCAAATAAATGAAAGTATCAGGCTAGCAAAACTTCTCTTCTGTAGAATTTCTTCTCGAGAAGAAAATGTCTAAATGCCAACTTTATGTTCATGTCCCTGTTTTTTCTATAACATTAAGTATGAGGACAATTAATTTGCAAAATGAAGATCTGACAGTATTGGTTTTAGAGGTTAGAAAAGGTTCTAAAATGGGGCGGTGAATCATGTGATTTCTTGGTTTGAATTCTCTTGTTAAGGATACTGGTTACAAACAACTTCTGTGGAAGGTTTTATAAACAAGGATAAGGCAGGTGGAAATCTAACAGAACAATAGTGTGTCTGAAGTAGTGGTGCTAGGGTACAATAATATCCCACAATAAACAGATTTTAAAAATCCAAGTTACAAACTTGAAAATAAAATAAATAATGGAAGGAACTGTTGGCTTGAAAGAAAGGGGTTTAGAGATAGCTAGCATAATATATTTTTATGTGTAAAGAAATAGTGCATACTAAATTCATACATCTAGGCAAGGACAGCAGCAAAGTCCCTTCCTTAGCAATTGTGTGATTTTCCCTAATAGTAGTGATTAACTATAGCTAAAGTGGGCATTTGGCTTTACAAACAGCCATTTTCAGATGGAGGTGGGCTTTCATTTTGTAGGAGCATTCAACCCATGGTTTCACAAAAGGCATCAATTGGACCTTCTTAAAATGAAAAGGAACCTACTACTTAAATGGCCTAAGTGACCTAACTGCATTTCTCTGAGCAATTTAGAGGTTTAATAATGTGTAACAGCCAAGTATAATAGAATTGCTGAAAAAAAGTAAGAAATGTACAAAGCATTTCCACCTTCCATTGCTGTGATCACTATAACCTGACTGCCTGTTTTAGCCCTACAGAAAGAAAATCTTCTGTATCCTTTAGAGTCCCAGCAGTAAGCAAGTGGTACATTCCAAAGGGGTGCTTGAAGGGAATTTCATGAAGGGCCTTATTAAAATGGTGTCATGCAAGATTAAGGAAAACAAAAGATAGAGATAGTGAAGTGCACCTCCAAGGACCTGCTTCTACTTCTAGGCCTAAAAGATTTCAGGGAGAGAAGCACTGCTGAAACTCTTCAGGAGCTCTACCTGGAGGAGAGGGCTACCTGATAGGAGTTGTGGACACACAGCCACTGTGACACGGTTTGGCTGTGTCCCCATCCAAATCTCATCTTGAATTGTAGCTGCCATAATTGCCACATGTCATGGGAGGTAATTGAATCATGGGGACAAGGTCTTTCCCATGCTGTTCTCGTGATAGTGGATAAGTCTCATGAGATCTGATGGTCTTATAAAGGGCTGTTCCCCTGCACATGCACTCTTGCCTACTGCCATATAAGACATCCCTTTGCCTTTTACCATGATTGAGGCCTCCCCAGCCATGTGGAACTGTGAGCCAATTATATCTCTTTTTCCTTATAAATTACTCAGTTATTTTTTAATAGTAGTATAAAAATGGACAAATACAAACTGCTAATCCACTGCCTGGCAGGAAGACAATCAAATCTCCTGCTAGGGTCTCCTATTGGCCATACTCAGCAGGAAACCAGGAGGTAAGGGAGCTCATTTGATGTAATCCGTAAAGGTCAGCCTGTCAGCAAAGACTAATATAGAAAAGGTTAGAAAGTATATCTGGATGAACAAATATAAAATAATTTTGCATAGTTACTTTCACAATTGTGAAGGAAGTGTGTTGGGGGAGGGACATCCTTTCTTCTGCCACTTAGGTTTAGGAGCTGAATAGAAGGTTCTTTTCTTTCATTTCCAACAATGAATGTCTGTCTAGGCCCCAAGAAAGCACCATGAGTATATAATATTCTCCTCTATCTTAAAGGACTCAGTTGAGAAGATAGTAAAGGTTATGGAGAGGTAGACACCCTGAGTTCGTGGCATTATGGATGAAAATACTCTCATTAACCATATCTGTTCAACAGTGGTATTATGTCCAAAGGAATATTGTATTGTCTTGTCATGAAACATTTCTGTGTGAGAAAACTGAGTTCTACTACTGGGGCAAAGGTTTCTGATAATCACATAGGGCCTGGACATAACTAACGCAACACAAATATAAATCAAATGAACTATATTGATATATAATTCAGATATCATATAATCCATCACTTAAAGTATACAGTTAAATTTTTTTTAGTATATTCAAAGTTACACAACCACCACCATTCTTTATTTTCCCACAATTCCCCAGCATCTGGAAACACTAATGTACTTTATGTCTCTGTGGATTTGCCTATTCTGAACATTTCATATGAATGCAATCATATAATATGTGTTTTTTTGTGTCTGGCCTCTTTCACTCAGCATAATGTTTTCAAGGTTCATCCATGTTGTAGCATGCATCAGTATTTCCGTTTTATGACTAATATTTCATTGTGCATTTTGCTAATCCACTTGTAAGTTAATGAACAGTTGGATTGATTTCACTTTTTGGTTATTATAAATAGTGCTGCTATGAACATTCCTGCCCAAGGTTTCATGGGGACATATGTCTTTTATTCTTTTCGGTGTATAAGCAGGTGTGAAATTGATGGGTTATATGCTAACACTGTGTTTATAAGGGACTGCCAAACTGTTTTCTGTGGATTCTGTACCATAGCACATTTACATCACTGATGTATGAGGGTTCCAATAGCCTGACATCTTCACCAATACATATTGTCTATAAAACACGATTTAAAAATATTTTTTACCATTCTTTTGGTTGTCTTTTCATTTCCTGGATGGTATTTTGTGATGGCCAAAATATTTTAGTTGTGATGAATTCCAATTTGTTTATGTTCTCTTTTGTTGCTTGTTCTTTTGATGTCATATCTAAGGAAATGTTGCCAAATCCAGGGTTATACATATTTATTTCTATGTTTTCTTCTAAGAATTCTGTAGTTTTAACTTTTAGATTTAGATCTTTGATCTGTTTTGAGACACATTTTGTATATGATATAAGGGAAAGGTCCAACTTCATTCTTTTGCATACGGATATCCGTTTATCCCAGCACAACAGATATGTCTGACTTTGTAGACTTTATGGAAAAATACTCCATGTAGAACACACAGGCAGTTAGAGGGAGGGTTCTTTCTCACAAAAGAACTCATTTTATGAAGCACGATAGGCAATATTCACACAACATGGCAGCAAAGGATCAAATTCAGTGTCCACGTTAACAGCTCTTGAAAAGGAGAGCAGTTAGGGAGACCAACAGGATTAATTTAGTGGTATGAAAATGTTAATGCTACTTAAAACATACTTGTACTCAGGCAATGGCTACTCAGCCATGAATGCCCTTACTATAGAGGTTTGCCTGTGATGCCACCAGATGCCAGGTACTCTGTTTGGAGAGGTCTGCAAAAAATAAGAAGGAGTTTCATATGGGCAGAGACGTACACATCCATGACCCTGTTTTTAAAGAGAAAAATTCTAACCCAAATGTTATGAGAGAGAGACAGTGAAACAAAGAAAGAGTTCTTAGATTCTTTGAGTAAAGGGGGCTCAAGGCACCTCTGAGCAACATATAAGCTTTAAAAATTAAATGCTTTACTGCATATAATTCTGGAAATCAATTTTTTATCCCTTCATACAAAGACAGTGAATATATTTGACAGTGAAAATACATTTGGAATAATTAGGAGAAAATGAAAATATACACTGTTTATATTATTTTCCCCAAGAATTTCCCTAATTCTCCTTGCTTCATCATTTCAGAGAGACATTTTTTTTTTTTTTTTTTTTTAACCTCATGAAGTGAAGAATACTATTTTCCTCGAGGCTATGGCCGAATCCCTGAATTCTATTCCTGGCCCTGCTCGGCCTTTCGAAGGTTCAGTACACAATCTCCTCAAGGGCAAGATAAGGTCTCTTTGCAACTGATAGGCTAGAATAAAAACCATGTCCCACTAGTTACCTCATGGTACCACATGATACCTTAAGCACAGTTACAGGGTCAGAGGCTAACAGTGTAGTAATTATCAGGGTAAATTCTCTTACACCTGGAATAATCACAAATTCTCTTCTTTAAAATTTCATTTTCATGGTTTTAGTATTCTTTATCTGCAAAAAAAATGGAGGTGGAGGTCATGGGAATTGTGCATAAACCTTAAATCAGTTGTGATTAATTATTGTGCTTGTTTGCATTCTTCCTGCATAATTAATATATCATGTCATGATCAATTTTTTCTATACCTTAGTCCGATATTTGGCCAGCTGTCATTTTCTTGATGTTACTACCCAAAACTCTAGCAAGTATTTTTAAAAAATTGGTGAGTAACTTTTTGTACACACTAAATGAGTCTCCTCTTATTTATGACCAAAAGATTAAGACCATTATGAAGTATAATATTTTCAGCTAGTGACAGCTCTGATCCTGCAGCTAGCACACCCTGGGTGCTATATACCTCTAAGTGCAATTATGTTTTTAAAATCCAAGTTGCAGTGACTGAGTGATATTTTCATTGGTTTCTGCCTGTGTGGCTTGAGTAGGGGTCGAAAACAAGATCTCTCTGTCATGGAAATGCTGTACAAGATGGGATGTCTATACTTACATGTGAAAGTGGAATTGAGTTCTCTGTTCATCAGTGTTGTAATTTTATTCTTCCCAATTTACATTTTTTAATAGGAAAGATGATGATTAGAAATGGTTTTTCACAAGTGCTGAAGATTTTGTCATTAGCATTTGTCACATGGGAGCTCACATATTTAAACTGACCCTCTTTTTTGAGTCTGCAAATTAGGAAATTTTAAAGACACAGAAAAATCTTCCATAAACAGCTACCAACAGTTGTAAAAAGTAAAGATTTTGATATGTATTTTCCTAGAGCTTGTTAAAACCGCTAAAGTTGGCAAACTTTCTTGATTTTTGTCTACCAAGCTTTAGACCCCAAGAAATCTCATATCCTTAGCAAATACTTTTACTTTCCTCAAAAATATAATGCATTGCCAGTTGTCTCAGCAATGAATCACTTGGAGGCTGCCTCATGTGGTACCCTGGTTCTTATCAGGGAGGATCCCTGAGTCATTGGCTATTCAAACATTTCTTTCAAATATAGCACGTATCTGGTTTAGTTTGTTAGCATAGCATTTGCCTGTGGTAATTTATTAGTTGATTTCCACCCCCTTCCAAGTAATGCATATGAAAATGATTAATGATTATACCTTTATTTTTATTTCTTTTGGAACTGCCAGCCCTGACTATTTACAGGAGATCATTATACTTTTATAGATTTGAAGCACATCTGCTGAATCAGCAAAGCAAAAGTTCCAGCAATTTCACTGATTATAGCTGCATCTTGTGAATATTGCAAACAACTATTACCGTACCACTTGGGAGAGGGGGAGGGGAAGACCCCGTGTGTTTTAAAGGAGAGTAAATACAGTGGAAGGTTTTAAAAAATACTGATGTTGTAAGCGAAAGTAAAATGGAGCTGTAAGGCAGTCCTCATTCCCCAAAAATGCCTCCAAAACATACTACCTCATATGTGTTTTCGGTGTTAGTTTAAAATTAGAGGCTGAGAATTGGAAGGAATCTGAGTAGGATTTTTTTTTCCAGGGATGCTATATCCTTCCTAAATACTGATTCACTCAAGGGCCCCCCAGCCTTCTCCAGCACATCCCATGGTGGCATAGGTTTTCCAGGTCCAGCTTGTAAATCTGTTACATTTCTGCTACAATGATCACATTCCCTTTTCAATGACTGTCACTTCTCTGTACTTTTAATTGTCCATCTTCCTTTGAGAAGTCTCAGTACTGTCTGCCTTTTTGTATGAAAATATCAAAGACTTCACATTTACTTAATTTTTTTTCACATTTACTTTTTATTACATTCATCCCAATATGAAATTGGCCACTTACAGGGATTATATATTCTTTTTTTTGGGGGGGGGGGGGATTATATATTCTTACAGTGCAGGCTAATGTTAAGCTCTTACTAAGAGGAGCTGTTTGAAGAGATAGGATTTGATCAGATGTATTATAAACACAGATACATATCGTAATTATTTAAATAGCTACAAGGTTCAACTCCACAGGGTACCCATTTAAGGTTGGGCTTGGCAAAAGGAACATGCTCTGGTATAACCTTGGGTGACTTCTTATGGAATCTTTTTTTTTTTTTTTTTTTTTTTGGATCAGACATGTCTATAGACTTATAATGGAGGAGGTTTGAATAGAAGACCTCTCTCTGGTCCATGTAAGAGCTATCTTTGAATTTGGGAGATTATTGTTAATAAGATCAAGGCTAGGCTAGACCTGGAACCCAGCCAAGTAGGTAGGGTGTGGCAGATACCACAAATATAGATAGTTGAGGGTGGAGACTAGTGAGTCACTAGTGGAAAGTATTGGAGTCCTAGGTAGGCAGTTATACTGTGGGGTCTGAGGAGTGTAAAGGTACATAAAAACGGTGCAGGGAGGCAGGGTTAGTGAGTACTTTGCAGAGACCAGGGGATATCTATCCTCTGTTCTACCCTTCTATATTTCCTGCCAGATGTAACCTGCCTTGGGACTACAGAGGTTCCTGTAGCCCAAATGAGGTCAGAGACTTATATTATAACATATCTTCCAGAATAAAGCACTGACAAATGACAAATGCTAGAATATTCTCTGGGCATTGTATTGTACCGTATAATTAGTGCACCTGATATACAAGCAGAACTGTTCTGTAGACTGTTCCCCTCAATCCCTTCTCTCATTCTCACCATGAAATCTGGTCTGTCTTTCTCAGACTTAAGACAATCTGCCACTCTCCCAGGGAACAACTGGGCTAATGGGATGTTGATAAAAATTGAGCTGGCATTTTAAGATTTGCAAAGAACCTTGGAACACCAATCAGCCCCTGATGAATATAAAATTAAAACCACTGAACAACTCCAGCCCATTTTGTGGTTTGAGTTGGGATGCAGGGAGCTTGAGAATTATTTTGCAACTTTTCTGGTTTGGAAATCCTTAGTACTTCATGGCCATATGAGTAGTTTTGTTTTCAGAAAAGCATTTCTTAGATAAATATTTCAAAGAGGTAGAAAGTGTGTGAAAGAAATTCTCCTGAACCAATAAGAAGACCTAGACCAAATGTGTTTACCTGGTATTCAAACCATCTGTAATATGGCCCCACCTTACCCATCCAAAGATGCCATCATGCCCTCTCCTCTGGCCAGTATCTTTCCAATGCAGCCAGATGCCTTTCAGTTTCTGGAATTCTTGCTGCTGTCTCTACTTCACATACCCTGCTCTAATTCTCCCACTTTACCTGGGTTTACCTTGAATCTCTGCTGGAAATTCATAGTGACCCATCCAGCTCACACTAAGACCCTCCTCTCATTGACTTCGCAAGACCCGTACTTACTACAACACTCATGATGACCTTTGGCTATATTTCATCTCATAGCACTTTCTAGTTGCTTCATTTGAATACCTGTCAAGTCCTTGGTGAAATTATATATCCATTGAGGGTGGCAGGCTATAATCAATTTTTTTTTTGTTGTGGTCTCTAAATAGTTGAGCACATTGTGGAAACCAAGAGATCTTTAACTGAGTAAGTGTAAAAATGATAGCTATTGGTCAAATAAAAGATATCTGAGATGGGAAACATTTATTTTTATTTTTTGATTACTGCTTAATAATTCACCATAATCTATTCTTTTCCCCACAGTTAGTCTCTTCTTTCTGATTCCATGATCATTTTCCAATGAAGGCTAACTCTCTCCTGCCATGGTATTTAATTCCTGCTATCTTGAAACCACATGCAGTTAGGATGGAAAGCAAACCAGACAGCCATATGCTGCATCATTAACTTCCTCTCTCCATTTCAATCCATTCTCTTTTCAAGTCTCTGAGAACGCACGAATTCTATTTAGGCACTTAATATGGACTTTTTTTTTTCCTAAAGTAACTTGATATTCCTGAATGTGGCCTTATAAAGACTGTTTACATTTAGACTTCCAATGCCATAGATTTTGAAAATGAAGAACAGACTAGCATTCTTGAATTCTGTTTAGAAATGATGATGTTTACACTTCTTACAGAACAATAGAAAGGTGATACTTATCAAGAGAAATTGTTTGCTTTTGATATTTCTGGCAGCTCCAAGTTTTTAAGACTCTTATTGAGATTTCGAGTCTTGCTGATTTGAATTCCTAAATACTAATTCACTCCATCCATTCTGTTTGATGCCAATTACCATTTCTCTAGCACATCATTGTTAATTTTTTGGATTATTAAAGCAGCTTCCCCATAGGTCTCCCTCTCTACCTGGAGTCTTCTCCCTCTAAATTACAACCTTCAAGGGGCCATCAGAATGATAAAAAGTCAACTCTGATTGTGTCATCCCTGCTTTAGAATATGTCAATAGCACTCCTATGTCAATAAGATAAAGCAGCAAGTGTCCCTGACTTAGCCATTTTCCTCCCTAGCTCCACAGCCTATCGCTCCTCAACTCATTGTCCATGCTCTAGTAACAGGAAGCTGCTTATAACATAGTACTCATTTCTATGCCTTTTCAGAACCCCCCATCTAAAAACATTCTCCCTTCTTCCTCTTTATGTGTTTAATTCTTATTCATCATTTATGGTTCATCTCAGGTGCTATCCCTTCTTGGATATTTCTCTGCTCTCTGCTCTTCCTTAGGTATCTCTCATGTAAGCTTTCTTGACATTCACTCACACTGTGAAATTTTTGAGGCTAATGTCTGTGTCTGAGGCAAGAGGCAATGTAGCATAGTTTTTAAATGCATAGTCTATGGAGCCAAACTAGCTGGGTCTAAATCCTAACTCTACCACTTACTAGTTATGATATCTTAGGCAAGTTACTTGACCTCCCTATTCCTCAGTTTCCTCATCTGTAAAATTAAGCTAATACTACTTTTTTTCAGAGCATTGCTATGACGAAGAAATGAGCTAACACAGATGCAGAGCTTAGACTGCTTCCTGCCACTGTACAAGAACTTAACAAACATGAACTGGGTTGGGCACACTGGCTCACTCCTGTAATCCCAGCATTTTGGGAGGCCAAGCTGGATGAATCACCTGAGGACAGGAGTTCGAGACCAGCCTGACCAACATGATGAAACTCCATTTCTACTAAAAATACAAAAATTAGCTGAGTATGGTGGCAGGTGCCTGTAATCTCAGCTACTCGGGAGGCTGAGGCAGGAGAATCGCCTGAACCTGGGAGGCAGAGGTTGCAGTGAGCCAAGACTGTGCCACTGTACTCCAGTCTGGGTGACAGAGTGACACTCCCTCTCAAAAAACAAATAAACATGAACTGTGATTATTTTTATATCCAGAATGTAGCACAAAACCTACAACAAAGTATCAAGTATAGGTTTATTTAATGTAAGTCACATATATTTTAATTAAGATAAAAGTTGAATAACATAAAATTAACCTTTCTAAAAGTGTACAGTTCAGTGATATTTAGTACATTCACAATGTTGTGCAACCATCACCTCTACCAAGCTCCAAAACATTTTCATCACCTCAAAAGAAAACTGATACCCATATATTCATTAGACAGTCATTCCCAATTACCCCTCTGCTTAGTTATCATGTAAGTAAAGTTTTTGATGCATTTTCTATAGAGGATATTACAAAAATATGATGTAGCATGACAACAATACAAATGAAATTACATATCAAAAATGAAACATTCATAAAAGATTGACCATCAGATTATTAACTGATGCCCATTGAGCTGGTCGTGTCTCATGAATATATTCTCCAAGGTCACTAGAGTAGTACCAAGTGTGCTACTGCCCCTTCCTTTAAATAATACAAGATTTCTTTAAAATAGAACAAAAGCAACATTTTTCTTTCAATTGAGGGCTTTAAAAAGAAAGCATTCCACATTGTATAAGACATGCTCAATGCAGTCTGGCCTTTTGAAGGCCACCTTCTGAAGTACGTACTGACAAGAGAAAAGAGTCCAGAGCAGGTGCTCTTGACAGCAGCATTCTTGTGTGCCATCCTTGGCTCTGTAACTCCAGAATGACATTGAGTCCCTGTTGAAAGAGTTATTCAGGCAATCTGCTGCTTACCAGCTCAGTCCATGCATATTCATAATTGAGAACAACACTGCCTTAATAAAAGCCTTTTTTGACATTTATTAGAACCCAGCTATAGCTATTGATTTTGTCACTCTTTCCATTGCCAGCTGCTGCCACTTTTCTGACTCTTTTAGGTCCAGTTCCACTTACATACTGAGAAAATATCCTGCTTTGTGTGTGTGTGTGTGTGTGTGTGTGTGTGTGTGTGTGCGTGCGCGCGCGCGTAAGGGACCTCTGTGGCAATGAAACACTATCCCAGTATTAAGCTCATATTGATAATCTGATTATTGTGGGTTTTTTTTTTTTTCTTTTGGCCTATCAGACTTCTTGGAATCCAGACTATACAGACTTAGCTGTTTCATTGTTTTTGACTTTCTAGATCCTAGAACTTTCATTCACTTACATTGATTTTAGCAACCATAGGGGTTTATGCCTCCAACTACTATTCCCAGGCTTAGATCACTAGCCTTTTCCTCATTGTCCTTAGAATCCCTGCTTTGGCACTGACTATGTCCTGATGTTAGAACATGTTTAATATTTACATCTGACAAGAGAGATTGTAACATTATCCTTAAAACATATTTGCTCTAAAATAGGTTATACAGATCTGAATGAATATATAAGGAGAAAAAATCAAAAATGTATTTTGTGTGAAGGGTAGTATTTAAAAATCTATTATCAGATTCATTTTTATTTTCTAATTACATAAGGTGATATTCAATCAGCATTTTTATTTAATGCCTCATTTTGGAAAGCCTTTTTCAATGAATAAAACGAATGTACTTCAGACCAAAGACTCTGAAAAATCCAACCTTTTTTCAATTAGATGAGAAGCCTGTAAAACTCCTGTTGCAGCTTCTAGGCAGTGAGGATTTGCCTGTCCCTCTTGCTCTCTATTGTGCAAAATACATGAAAAGAGAAATGCCAAAGCTGCCTTTTTATAACTCAAAGGCTGGTCAGTGCACTTACTGCTACATGATTTATGTTTGGAGGAAAAATATCTTCTCTTCCGCAGATAGGCCAGAAGGATTAGGGTGGCACAGAGAGCAGTCCCTGGTGTGCAGAGAGGAATGAGACATACCAGTGAGGCGCCTACATTGGTTGATTTCACAGGTTAGAGCAGGCTGGACGATGAATGCAACTGACTTGAGAGTTGGGATAGGCAGATACTGAATCTTCCCTTATATGTGAGCTTAGGACCAAAATGTCAGAAAAGGAGTTAGCAGAGTTTAGTGACCACCTAAATTTAATTCCATAGTCTGCTACTTTCTAGGGAGGTTGGTCATCCTATGCCATTGGACAAGTTACCAAGTCTCCCCATGCCTCTGTCTCTTTACCTACCAAATGGAGCTTAATATTAACGCCTACCTCATAGGCTAATCTGGTAGGAAGCAAGTATTCAGCACATTTTAGCCAATATTACTATGATTATCACTACTGCTACTGGTAACTAGTATATCGTGTACTGGCTAAGGACATGAGCTATCAGACTGGCTAGGCTTCTGTTCTGCTCCCAACACAGATTTTTGACATGGAGTAGGTTGCTTATACTTTCTGTGACTGTGTTTTCTCAACTGTCAAATGGAGTAAATAGTAGTACCTGCCTCACAGGATAGTTGGGAGGAGTAAATTAGAAAATGTACTTAAAGCAGTTAAGATAGTGCCTAGCACAAAGTAAGTATCCAAACATTAGCTGCTATTTTAATTATAATCACAAACGTAATTATCATCACAAATACAATCAGTAGTGCCTTTCAATATTTTTTCCAGTATAAAAAAGTTGAGGGTCCAAAAAGTTCAGTCAGCTCTATACTTTTCTTTTAATCTCTTCTAACTGAAATGCTAGCAAATAAATGCCCAGCACCAGAGTCTACCAACAGATTTAAAATAATAGTCCTCTTTCTCCCTGAGTATTGAACCTCTCAATTTATTTTATTCTTGAGGAATTGAAAGAAGAATCCTTATTAGGATACTAAAGAAAAAGAGAAGCACAAAGAGGAGAAGAAAACTTATCATCAGGGTTGAGTTTCTGTGAGGTCTGGGTCCTAATCAACATAAGTGATTTTGCCTAGACAGCTTCTAAGACTTGTATGGATGTTGAAAAAGAATATATATATAACTATATATATGTACTTCATATTAAATACTATTTATATTATCTCCTCAAGTATATACTTTTTATAATAGCTCTATTGAGATATAATTCACATACTATAGAATTCACATTAAGTGTAAAATTCAAAGTAATTTTAGTATATTTACAATGTTGTACAGCTATCACCACTATTTAATTTCAGAATATTTTATCAGCATCCCCACCACAAAAAAACTCAAAACCATTGCCAGTCACTCTGTATTTCCCCTACATGTCCCAGTACTTGACAACCACTAATCTATTTTCTGTCTCTATGGAATTGAACTTTCTGGACATTTCATATAAATGGAAAAATATATGTAGCATTTTGTATCTGGCTTATTTCACAGCATAATGTTTTCAGGTTCATTTATGCTGAAGCAGGTATCAGTACTTCATTCCCTTTTACAGCTGAATAATATTCCATTGTTTGGTGTTTTCCAATGTTTAAGTAATGTTCACTTTAAATGTTTCACTTACAAAACATCCTCAGACTAGCTATCCTTCCACTTCCTTTTTCCTAATAGAAGGAGGTCCTTAAGAGTCCCAGACACTGTTAGTCATGCAGAGAAGAGTGGATACCAGAGGTTGTTCAGGGCACACATTGGATGCTTGAATCTTAGCATCCCTATGGACATTACAAACCTATCAAGTCGTTTCTTTTCTATTCTTAGCTAAGAGAAAAGAGTCATTATCCCTTAGATACAGACATACAAAAAAATCTTGCAGCTTCCTGTTCTCACACAGATAGGCAGTTTCTTCTGCCGGCAAAGGACCCAGAGAAGAGAGCTAGCTTGCAAATATTGCCTCTCCTTCCAGTCAATTTCAGTTTTGATTATAAGATATCTGCTACCCCTCCAGTGCTCTTGCTGACTGTGCATAAAGGAGCAGGATTGTGACAAGTGTCCTAACTAGGCTAACATCTGAATTAAAATAATCCTAAAGACAAGTGACATTTGGTATTGGGGAAAAATACTATTGGTATAGATTTTGGAATCGGAAGGATCTATGTTTGAATTTTGGGCCTTAGCCTGTCTCACCTACAATTTACTAATCAGCAAAATGGCATAATAATAGTATCTATGCCATAGGGTAACAGTTAATTGAGTTCTACTTAGTGCCTTGCATATAGTAAGCTCTTCATAAATAACTTACATGGTTACTCCTACTTAGGTATACTTTGGTTTAATAATAAATCTTTGTATAGTGATTAATAGCCTTTGACTTTGAAATCAGATATCCTGGTTTCACACTTCATTAGCTATGTGACATTAGGTGAACCCTAAGTTTCCATTGCCTTATCTGGGAACAGTTTCACTTTACAGGGTTGTTGAGAGGTTTAAACAAGATGTTTTCTAAAGGATTTCAGCACATGGTAGTGGCTTGATATACAATAGCTATTGCTACAAACAAAAAAGTAAATATATCTTCAGGTATCATGTTTCCATCAGTCCATACAGGCTCTTTGCCTTCCCATTGCACTTAGAATAAACTCTACACTCCTTGCCATGGCCTATAGAACCCTAAACAATAAGGCTCTGCCAATTTAACTGACCTCATCTCCAGTCACTCTCCCCCTTCTTCTCTCTGTTACAGCCATATTTGCTTTCTTGTTATTCCTCAGCCAGAACAAGCTCTTTCTGAATTCATGGTTTAGCATTTGCTGTTCCCTTTCCCTTTGACCTAGATCTTCCTGTTGGTGTCTCCTTCTTTTTATTCATGTTTCAATTCAAGTATTACCTCCTCAAGAAAGACTTTTGTAACCACCCAGTATAGTTTCCCAATCCCCCCATTCACTCTGCTTTATAAATCTGTTTTATTTTGTTGAATGTATTGCTATCTGAAATTATTTCTTTTTCTTCACATTTATTGTTAATTTCCCTCACTAGAATATAAGCCCCCTGAGGGCAGCCACTTTATCTGTTTCACTCATTGCTGTATCATGGCATCTAGAGCAGGACTTAGGGAGTAATAGAATAAATAATTGTTGAATGCATGGATAGATGAATAGATACGACAGAGATCTTTACACTGGCTTTTAAGATTATCATTATGGTTGGGAGTGTTGTCCCACCACTGCATGGAACTGTCTGCAAATTATAGGGCATCAGCACATTAGAACAAATTATGTCTCTAATTGAAAACAACCCTAATGTACTATCCTTCTACATTTCTCTTTAGAAACTTCCTTGGGCATCTGAAAATATGCTTCATACTAGCCAACCACACATATGGCTGTGTGAAGTAAATATATTTGTTTTTACATTGAATTACTCTGATAATCTTCTATGTTGTTTGCCTCACTTTATATGTACAGATTTGGAGTGATTTCTTAGTTCAGTAAAACAGGCTCTAGAAGGAATTGGGAGTATTAGAGCTGGTTTGATAACTAATAATGAAGCCAGAGTTGGGGATATAGTTTTCCTGTAAACCTATGGGTGCAGATGAATCTGCTGGTATAAACCAGCAAAGTCCACAGAGGAGTCTGGGCTTGACAATTTTATTATACATGAGAGGCTAGTAATAAGACAATTGAGGGTCTCAAGAAAAATAAGCAGTGACACTTTGCTATTCCTGCAGAATTAACAAAGATGGAAATTCTTTGAGACATCTTTTTCTTCTGTTTTTGTTTGAGAATGTTAACAGGTGAGTGGAAAGGGGTCTGAAAGTAAATCTTTCAGGACTTGATGATCCCTGATTGTTGGTCTTACCTGAATCTCTCTAACATAGCAGAGAGACTGGGATTCTGCACTGAGCCTCAGTTATCTCCTAATTAAGACCTCTTTCTCATGGCTTGTACTTCTTTTAAAGCCTCAAGAAAATTAGTATGATGACAAACTAGAAGAGTGAAGTATTGAAACTAGAGGAGAAGTTCATCTGGTGGTGTTATTCTCAAAAGCTGGTCATTGGGTCCTGACCTGTAGAGATTATAATTAATAAGAATCTGCATCTTTAATAAGCTCTTTATTTTCTGATGGAGGTGCTTTTGGACCACACTTTAAGAATCACTGATTTATTGTCTTTCACCTAATGAAGTTGCAAAATGTGAATGTAAGCAAACCTTACAACTTGCACAAACTCCCTTCTTCCACTGCTGGTTTCTATCTGCATATTATCAATGAGGGAATTCCCCATTATTTTTCACCAGGCAAGAAAAAGTTCCTTATTGAACATTACTTCTCTCTTGTACTATACATATGTAGAGTCTTTTAGTCTTCTTTTAATTCCTATTCTTCCATCCTTAAATGAATAACAAAGTTCTTTACCAGCTATAGTTGCTAAATGTTTGTAATTCAGTGTTCTTACCAATTAGAAGCTCAATACAAGTGGCCTAGTTAGTGGTTTACACATTTTAAAGCTCTTATAGGAAATGAAACTCGAATGAATAAACTCAAGGATTGACGTTCAGTGCAAACATCAGAGCCCTTCCTTGAGCTCCATCCCAGAGCACACAGCCCTTCCCTCTATCCTAGCATTGAAGCCTTTCCATATCCTGTTTCTAGCAATAGAGAAGCTGGCATCTATTGGAGAAATGGATAAGGGAAGTTTTGGAAATGAGGCTGATTTTGAGCTGAGCCTAGAAACACAAGCAGGGTGTACACAGATAAAATTGGGAAGAAAGCATAGTTTAAAAAAGGTAAAAATATAAAGATAATGACACATGAGGTAGAGTATCTTTCCAGCTTATTAAGTATATATGAGAACTATCTGGGGTGAGAGAGAAAGGAGCTCTGTTGAAAATATATATTCCTGGGTCCCAGTCTCAGAATTTTTGATCTCTTGGATCTTGGGAGGGACTCATGAATTTTAAATTTAACAAATCCTCACTTAGGTGATTTTGATGCAGATGTTTTGTGCAGCACATTTTTGAGAAACATTGGCTTAATCCCATCATAGCTTTGTACAGATGTGGAAAATTATGCTTAGAGAAGAGAGGGAACTATTGGCTAAAAATACCAAGTCTAGGGATGCTGTAAAAAATTATTTCTTCCGAGGTGGGCTTTGAGCCATGCTCCTTAAAGTCTCTTCTAATTTGTTCTTGCCTATACATTTAATACCCTTTTTATGATACTTGAAAGAGCTGCATAATTTCATGGTCTGGCCATTACAACTGGCATTAAAGGAATGACTATTGCTCCTACTTAATATATCTTTTCAAGTTTCTTAATGACTGTGAAACACATAGCATAAGAGCTACCCTGTTTGCATATAGAGCACATATGTAGATAGAGAATACCTATTCTCTTGGGGTATGGTTGACAGGCAGTGGCTTCCTTATTCCTTCAGTCATTCTTGCTGCTCTCTCTCCTCTTGCCCTAGCTGTTTTGATCATATAAAAAAGAACAGTAACTTTTCCACAAGTCTTTTCCACTGTTCCTCATGCCCCTGTGGTTCTTAAGGTAATCTTCAAGCTTTAATGTTCAAATTAACTAAATCAAGTTAACAGGCAACAGGAATCGTACTCTGGCTAGATCTTGAAAGTATTTTAAAGACTGAAATAAAGGAAAATAATGAATGCATATTCTAACATGAACTTCTGTCTCCACCCTCATATTTTTATGGGAAGTGTGTGGGAAGTGGCAGTCATGTGGAAGATCTTACTTCCTCACCACTCTTGGTAAGCTAACTTAATTTCTGTACTTTTACCCCTACATTTAATGAAAGATCATCATATGACAATCAGAGGGAAAATGTCTTATAATTTAGATTCATAATATTGTTTTGTCTCCTTATTCCTGAGTTCAGAATGCTTCAAGTTAGTGTGCCACAGAAAATGACTTGTGAGGGAAGGAAATGTGCAATTTCTATTTACAATTTCCTTTCCCTATAAGTACAAGATGTGTGACTGAAGTAATATTAGTCCAGGATAAGAAAATTAAGGCAGTGAAAATATATTAGTCCATGTCTACCCACAAGTCTGAATTGCATTGGGCAGGGAATGCTTGGGCATGGGTGAAGATCCTTCATGTCTGGGTAAGAAAGAGACAGAGATGAGAATAAACAGGATGAAATAAGTAAGCTAATCAGGAGGAGAGGTTGAGTACTAACCATTTCCCCTTATATTTCTGTGACTGGCCAGCAGCACCAGCTCCTTTAATTTAATCCTTTTCCTGTTCATGCTAGGACAAAGTGTGTTCTGTTTAAGCAACTCTTGGGAGTTTGAGGGGTGGGGGAAGAGTGAATACATCAATAGAGTTAGTGATTTTTGGTATGCAAAGCATCTTGCCAATTATTTTGCATAAACAATGTCAAAGACCCTCAAAGGCTTGGTTCTAATTCCCATTACTTTCAAGCTTTCTTGTATGCCGATTAGTCACAACCTCCAAGGGAGCTCCTTCCATGGATGATGAACACGAGAATGGGGTTACAATGAGGGAAAAACTTGCAGCACATAGATTGATTTAAGAACACTCATTTAGATTTAATAGAATAATTATTGAGATAATTATTGAGATAAATGGCATGCCATGTAAGTAATTGAATATTGCATAAACAAGATATAGTGGCTATAATTATAGTTCTACAAATACTTTAATAGGTATATTAAGAGAAGTCAGTGAGCCACAAAGCATTTCACCAAAGGTCAATATTTCAAGCAATCTATAAGATGTCCCAGACTGTAAATAACTGCCACTTCTCTTCTAGAAAAAATATAGCATATAGAAGTATGGTTTTCTTGGCCCCACCTTTTTATTAGTTGGTCTGAAGAGGTCTCTCAGCAAACAACATGTCCAGAACATTTATTTTGTGTGTTGGCCTAGACTAGGATCTATGGGAAACCTGGTATTTTATGGTACTAAAAGTTAACTGAGTTAAAGTAAATATTAACTAGATGCCCTAAACATATATTATAATCTCTGCATAGTAAATGAAATAGAAATTTGTGGGGTTTTTTTTAACCTTATTTAGGTTCCTAGAATATTAGAAAACACACAGCAATAATAACTGTTAAGAAACTTCTTAATCATGTGGTATATGGAAGCCTTTATTATCTTTAAACATTTCTAAAATAAGCATCTGTGGTATAGAGTAAAACATCTGGACTCAGAGTCAAAACCAACCTCTTCCAATTGCTAGCTGTGCGACCTTGAGCAAATACTTCACCTCTCTGATTCTCAATTTTCTCATCTGTAAAATGGGGATAATGATGACACTTCTTTGTAATAGTGGATGTTGTGGATGAAAAAATCAAATAGAAAATAGAAAAGTACCTGATGGGCACTGGCAACCTGGTCGATCTGTTTTCTTCCTACAAATGCAGACCAGTTTGCAAATAAGTGGTCGAATTCATTAACTTGATTGGTTATTTAGAACCAGATAATAAACCGTATTCAAATTTAACTATTTGAATCTACTATTATCATTTCAAAACAGTTTTCCATATGGTCATAATATGGTTAAGAGCATCAACTCTGTTGCCATATTTCCATGATCTAGCTTGCCCATTTACTAATGATGGCATGTAGGACAGGTATAACCTCTCTGGGTTCAGTTTCCTCATCTGTAATTTTGAATAATTATAATACTGGTCCCAGAGGATTGTCATGAAGATAAGCATGCTGCTGCCATGACTTTACAACAGCACCTCTCCAAACCAAGCATTCAGTTAATGTTAGCCCTTGATCTTGTTTTGAAATAAGAGCTGTATAGCAGGTTAATAATAATATACAACCAGTATGATAACCTTTGGGGAGCTAATGGTGTGGGCTCTGGAGCTTCTGAGGAGATGTTTTCTTCCTTGTTCATTCTGCAGCCCTCAAATAGGATTTAGTACCTGGAAGTAGTAATCATTATTCCAATAAAATTATAAAGTTCATTCATTCATTCATTTATTCAACAGAAAATGGCATTGGGTATCTACTAAGTATGCTATTAGCTTAGTGTAGAAGTAATCACTGTTTTTGCTGTTAAAAGTAATGGTACCACCCCAACATAATATTTTCTGGGTACTAGCTATACACTAATGGCAAGAAAATACTGTCATGGTTCTTGTTCTCATAAAAATTGTAGTTTAGGTTACATGAGGGTACTCTAATTGGTGCTAGAGAAACATGCACTATGGCCTTGGGATATTTATACTGTGGTTGAATCACATAAAATCTTTTCTGAAGCATAAAAAAAATTTAACCAGAAAAAAATACAGTATAGCTGGGTTGACCAGGCATAGGTACATAAAAATAAACAATAAAGTATGATGTAGCTGAGCATATGTGAGTAACAAAGATGATGCTAGAAGACCTCAAAGAAAGAAATGGTCAGTGAAGGTAATTTTATGATCTAATTTATTCTAAAATGATGGGAGTGGGAGGGCTGGTGCCTAGAACATGGGCCAGATTTTACAGTGTAAACAAAACTTAGATATCATGTAATTAGGTCATTATAAGTAGTGAGCAAAGGCAAGGAGGCAGAAATGTGTGTGGTGCATTTAAGGAGCAATGCAAAACTATTTTGGAAAAGGAAAGATATTTATGCGAGATGTTAAATGTAACTGGTATTATATATTAATAGCTGAGGTACATAGTAAATATAATTTGGAGGTGCTTGAATATGAAGTGAGAAGTTTAGACTTTGAAGTTATTTTGCCATCAAAGTTGCCATTGATATGTACAAAGTAACATTTTTGGAGGCTGGAGGTTTCAGTGTGTATGCTGAGTTGCTTGGTACATATTAGAATACAGTTATCAGTAATACTACCCACCTGAGGAGATGAGAATTAGAGTGGTAACATGGTAGTTGAAAGAAAGAAGTGGTTCAGCAATTCCATTTCTTCAAATTTATTCTGAGAAATTAATTAGACAATAGTGTCAAGATGTGTGTACAGAGATATTTATTTAAGCATCTTAAACATTTTTTAAATAAATAAAACATCACAAATGCAGTTGAAATCTCCTGTTCGTCACCTCCTTTCCAATATCCCATTGGCCTCCTTCCCTACTTTGTAAGTACTATAATAAATTTGGTGTTAATGATCTTCATGTATGTTTTAAATATTTTTACTACCATGTATGTATGCACAAACAATATAAAGTGCTATTTGCAAGATTTAAAACTTTATACAATGGTATCATACTGAACCTGTCCTTCTGCAACATCGTTTTTGAAATTTATCCAGCCAATATATGTAGGTCTAGTTAAATAGTTTTCAAACTCCAGCATGCATCAGAATTATCTGGAATGCTTGTTAAAACATACCGCCAGAGTTTCTGATCTAGTAGGTCTGGAATGAAGCCCAGGAATTTGCACTGCTAACAAATTTCTAAGATCACATTTAAAGAACCACTGCTTTGCTGACTTAATTTTAGCTATGGAATAGTATTCTACTGTCTGAACATGCCACCATATGTTTATCATTCATCAGCTTTAGTATTTTTTTGGTTGAGTCTAGGTTTTTTCAAATATAAGGTTATTGTTTGCAAACAATAATAACTTGACTTCTTCCTTTCCAATTTGGATATCATTTATTTCTTTTTCTTGTATACTTTCCCTGGCTAGGACTTCCAGCAGTATGTTGAACAACAATGGTGAAAGGGGGCATCCTCTTCCAGATCTAAGAGGAAAGGCTTTTAGTTTTTCCTCATCCAATATAACATTAGCTGTGGGCTTGTCATATATGCCCTTTATTATGTTGAGGCATGTTCCTTCTGTACTTAGTTTTTTTTTTTTTTTAAATCATGAATGTATGTTAAATTTTATGGTATCCTTTTTTGGTATCATTGAAATAATCATATAGTTTTTGCTCTTCATTCTGTTTGTATGAGGCATCACATCAATTGATTTACATATGTTGAACCGTCCTTGCATCCCAGGGATAAATCCCACTTGGTCATGATGAATAATCTTTTTAAGGTATTGTTGAATTTGGTTTGCTAGTATTCTGTGGTGGATTTTTGCATCAATATTATCAGACATATTGGCCTGTAGTTATAATTTTTTGAGGTGTCTTTGTCTGGTTTTGGCATCAGGGTAATGCTGACTGCATAGAATGAGTTTGGAAGTATTCCCCATCCTCCTCTTTTGTTTGGAGTAGTTTGAGTAGGATTGGTATTAATTCTTTTATTATTATACTTTAAGTTCTGGGATACATGTGCAGAACATGCAAGTTTGTTACATAGGTATACGTATGCCATGATGGTTTGCTACATCCATCCCCTGTCATCTAAATTAGGTATTTCTCCTAATGCTACCCCTCCCCATCCCCTGACCCCCTGTTATCCCTCTCCTAGCCCCCACCCCCCAACAGGTCCCAATGTGTGTTGTTTCCCTCCCTGTATCCATGTGTTCTCATTGCTCAACAGCCACTAATGAGTGAGAACATGTGGTGTTTGGTTTTCTGTTCATGTTAGTTTTCTGAGAATTATGGTTTCCAGCTTTATCCACGTCCCTGCAAGGGACATGAACTCATCCTTTTTTATGGCTGCATAGTATTCCATGGTGTATATGTGCCACATTTTCTTTATCCAGTCTATCCTTTATGGGCATTTGGGTTGGTTCCAAGTCTTTGCTATTGTGAACAGTGCTGCAATAAACATATGTCTTCTTTAAATAAGTGTTTGGTAGAATTCAGCAGCAAAGTCATTGGGTCCTGGGTTTTTCTTTACTGGGAGACTTTTAATTACTGCTTCTATTTTGTTACTTGTTCCAGGTTTATTCAGGATTTTTATTTGTCTGTGGGGCAAACTTGGTAGGTTGTATGTGGCTAAGAATTTTTCCATTCATTTTAAGCCTTTCAATTTTTTGGCATTTACTTTCTAATAATAGTCTCTAATGATTCTTTGAATTTCTGTGGTACCAGTTGTAATGTCTCATTTTTTTATCTCTGATTTTATTTATTTAGGTCTTTTCTCTCTTTTTCTTAGTCTGACTAAATTTTTGTTGATTTATTTTTCTATTTTGTTGATCTTTTGTTTAGTCTAAATTTTATTTATTTCTGCTCTGAGCTGTACTATTTTTTTTTCTGCTCTTAACTTTGGACTTGGTTTGCTATTGCTTTTCTAGTTCTTTAACATGTATTGTTAGTTTGTTTATTTGAAATTTTTCCACTTTTTTGACATAAGTACCAGTCTTCAAGCTCTGAAATTCTGTCTTCTTCTTGATCCAATCTGTTTATAAAGGTTTCAATTGTGTTTTGAAATTTCTGAAGTGGCTTTTTCTATTCCAGAAACTCTGGCTGATTTCTTTTTAAGATGTTTCTATCTTTTCCTTCATATCCTGGATTGCTTAGACTTTTTTTTTTTTTTTTTTTTTTTTTTTTTTTTTTTTTTTTTTGGTGTTTATATTCAACCTTGTCTTGGGTCTTGCTGAGCTTCTCTACAGTCCATGCTTTGGATTCCTTACCTGTTATTTCTGAGTTTGCACTTTGGTTAGTGATGAATGCTAGAGAGCTAGTGTGATCCTTTGGTGGTGTCAGTACATTTAGATTTTTTATGGTGCTGGTATTTCTTACACTAGTTCCTTCTCATCTAGAAATGCTGGCACTTCTAATTTTGTAATTAATTTTGTGAAAGAAAGATTTTTCTTTTTCTTTCTCTATGATATTATCATTTTTTCCTTTCCATTTCCCTTCCCCCCTTCCCTGGGGTGTGACTTTAGGGATATGGATGAAGCTGGAAACCATCATTCTCAGCAAACTGATACAAGAACAGAAAATCAAAGACCACATGTTCTCACTCATAAGTGAGTGCTGAACAATGAGAACACATGGGCACAGAGAGGGGAACATCACACACCAGGGCCTGTTGGGGAGTAGGGGTGCCAGGGGAGAGATAGCAGGAGTAGGGAATTGGGGAGGGATAACTTTAGGAGAAATACCTAATGTAGACGATGGGGAGGAGATGGATGCAGCAAACCACCATGGCATATGTATACCTATGTAACAATCCTGCATGATCTGTCCATGTACCACAGAACTTAAAGTGTAATAATAAAAAGAGAAAATTCTGGGTAGCTTCTTTCGGCTTTGCTTTTGTAGCCCTATGCATTTCTTTCAGCAGGTGTTATATTAGACTTTGCAGTTCAACCTACAAGCCAGCAGATAGCTTTTATGGGCAAGAGCTGCCTGTGGCCAATGTGGCTGGGTATATACTTGATGCTTGCTTACCAGGATAGACTCACTGTTGCCTCAGGCAATGGGTTGATCCACGGAGTGTGCAATGGTGTGATCTCCCTACATAGTCCCAGTGGGGCAGAGGGCAAAACGAATGAGGCCAAACTGGGCAGGCCCACCTATAGGTTCCCCAAAGGCAGATGCAAACACCAGCACTAAGGGAGAATTCAGTGCGTGGCCACCAAGTCCCAAGAGGTGTGCTTAGGCATGAAGCTGGGAAAACTCCTCAGCCCCTAGCTCCCTGCACTGGGAGAGTGTTCTAGAGGTATGCCTGGGTGTGGAGTCCAAAGTGCTCTACTGCACTGCAATCTCTGCACAGGGAGGGTAGGGCAGCTTAGGTTGCTAATTCAGGTGAATGGGTCCTCTGACTGCCTAGAGATCTGCCTGAGCATGGGGCATAGAAGGTCCTGCTTTACTACATCCTCTTCACAGGAAGGGTGGGCCAGATGAGTGGGTACCCTGAATGCCAGGCAATCTACTGGGTGTGAAGGGGAGAAGACCCCACTCCATCACAATCTCTGCATGGAAAAGGTGGGGTGTCTCAGGCTTCCAGTTTATGCAGGCAAGTTCTCCAAATGCTTGAAAATCTGTGTGGTTGTGGAGCAGAGAGGGCCCAACTGTGCCAGGGTGTGACTTAGGCTCCTGATCCTAGGGAGGGGTTGCTCCAAATGCCTGGAGATCTGCTTGGGTATGAAGTGAAGAGGGCCCTACTTCACCACAGTTTCTGCTTAGGATGTTGTGATGGGATGGCTCAGACTGCTGATGTGTGCAAGTGGGTGCTCTGAATGCCTGGAGATCTGCATGTTCATGAAGCATAAAGGCCTTTCTGCACCACGATCTCAGCACAGAAATGATGGGGCAGCTCAGGCTGGCATCCAGACATGTAGGCATTCTGAATGCCAGGATACCTGCTTGGCCATGAAATAGAGAATGGCCTTCCTTCACCAGGAACCCTATGCAGGAAGGTTGGGGCAGTTCAGGCTGCTAGTTCATGGAAGTGGACACTCTGAATTACTAGATATCTGCCTATGAGTGTGGAATGGAGAGGACCCCACTGTACCACAATCTCAGGAGAGCAGGCTGGGGTACCCAGCATGACACATGTAGATCAGTTCCAGGTTGCAAAGCTGGCTCTAGCTGTGTCTCATTGCCTAGAAGAAATCACAGCTATTGCTGCTCTTCTTCCCAACCAGGCCTACAACCAGGAAGAGCACAATTCCATACCTACTGCTGAAGTGCTTTCCACAATTCTGGTTGTGGAGGCCCCTATCCACACCCCAGAGTTAGTGCTCTAGTCTTTGGTCTGATACTAAAATGCCTGCAGAACCACCCTGCTGCGTCATCAAAGAATGACTGAATCTTTATGCACCCAGATTAAAAACGGCATCCTGCTCTAGGTCTTGAGTCTGGGAAAATGCCTGAAGCTTTTCCTGTTGTCTTTTTTCTCTCAGTGCCTTCAAGCCTCTTCCCAGGTTAGCTCCAGGGCTTGGGAGAAGCAAAGTCTTCTCTCTCCACTTGGGTTGCTCAGATCCCCAGTGAAAAGGTGTCATAGGAGGAGGCTCTCTCTTACGTACTGAAGCTTTATTCACTTTTATCAGCTGGATGCCATCACAGGAGCTATTTGTGTTCTCTTCCCTGGGATCTGAGATGTCCTGTACCATTCTAGTGGATGCTCCTTTTCCTTCTTAAATTAAAGCTTACAGAATTTATCTTTATGTACTATCTTGTTATTTTTAAGGGGCAGAGGCACATAAAAAGCCTTTAATCTGCTGTCTTGGAAAAAATTTTATTAAAGAGCTTTATCGAGATGTAATTTATACAACATAAGATGCAATGATTTTAAGTGAACAATGGTTTTTACTCTGTTTATAGAGTTGTGCAACTGTCAACACAATCTAATTTTAGAACATTTCTATTACCCCTATAAGAAACCTGTTGGCCATTGGCAATAAATCAATTTTGCTGCCCACTGCTCACTGCTCACCCCAGCTGTAGATAACTACTAATCTGCTTTCTGTTATGGGTTTGCTTATTCTGGACATTTCATGTAATTAGAATTACACAATATGTGATCTTTTGTGTCTGGCTTTTTTCACCTAGCGTAATATTGTCAAGGTTCAGTCATGTTGCAGCATATATCAGTACTTCCCTCTTTTATTGCAGAACAATATTCCATTGTATGGACAAAATACGTTTTGTTTATCTGTTCATCAGGTAATGGGCATTTGGGTTGTTTCAATATCTTGGCTACTGTGAATGGTGCTTTTAGGAATATTCATGTACAAGTTTTTGTGTGGACATATGTTTTCATTTTTGTTGATTACATACCTGTGAGTGAAATACCTGAGTCATATAGTAACTGTATGTTTAACCTTTTGAGTAACTTCCTAACTCTTTTCCAATGTGGCTGCACCATTTTACATTCCCACCAGCAATGTATGAGAGTAATAATTTATCTATATCCTCACCAACACTTGCTATTGTCTGGCTTTTTGTTGGTAGATATTCTGGTGGTATTTCATTTTTCCATTTGTGTTTCCCTAATGACTAATCATGTTGAGCATATCTTCAAGGATTTATTGACAATTTGGATATCCTTACATAAATATCTATTTAAGTCTTTTACAAGTTTTAATTGGGTTATTTTCTTATTGAGTTGTAAGGGTTCATTATATGTCCTTTACCAGGGATATTGTTTACAAATATTCTTTCCAGGCTCTTGAAGACATTGCTTTTTTGGTTGTTTCCTTTGAAGAACAAAAGTTTTAAATTTTTCATGAAATTCGACTTATATATTTTCATATTTTATTGCTTGTGCAGCATCTCCCATATCTAAGAAATTGTTGCCCAACACAGTCATGAAAATTTACTCCTATGTTTTATCATAAGAATTTTATAATTTGAGTTTTTATATTGAATTTTATATTTAGGCCTGTGATACATTTTGAGTTTGTTTATCTGTATGGTATGAGGTAGGGGTCCAGGCTTATAATTTTACATGTGAGTAATAAGTTATTGTAGCACAGGACTTGTAGATATATAGTAAGTCTTATATATGAAGCCTCCAACATTGTTCTTATTTTTTTTAAGATTGTATTCACTCTTCTAGTTACTTTGCCTTTTCATACAAATTTTATAGTCATATTTTTATGAATGCTTATTAATATATTAGTTTGTAGCTTCTTTTGCATTTTAGATACTTGTATGCAAATAGAAATTGTTTTGTTTCTTCTTTTTCAAACTTTAGACTATTTTATTTTCTTGTCTTATTGCACTAGTAGGATGCTCCAGCACAATGTATAACAGAAGCATGGATAGCAGACATCCATGTCTTATTTCTAACTTTAAAATGAATGCTTCTAATGTTAGCCTACTAAGTGTAATGTTTTCTATCAGTTTTATGGAGACATAATTTATCAGGCCGAAGTTTTTTTCTATTTCTATTTTAATAAGAATTTTTATTTTTTAATAAACTATTATTTCCATCTTTCTGTGTCTATATGCAGATTTTTTTCTTGTGTACCATTGTAATGAAAGCACACTCTTTAGGAAGTCCTGGTTTTATCCCAAGGTCTCATTTCCAACCTCTTGCCTTGAGCCACAACCTTGTCATGTGTTCATGTGTGAGCATTCGCATTCAAGATTCTAGCTAAAGGAGATCACCAGATAGCCCCAAGACTATTCTAATATCAGGTCATGTGCTTACCACCCTGGTTTTCAGTACCATTTCATTTTTTTGTCTCTGGCGATTTTCTTTACTTTCATGAGAGTTCAGCTGAGCATTTAAAAGTCCAACTTGAAAAAAATTCCTCATCTTTTGATATTTTGAGCAGGAAGGCTTTGGGGGTTCTTGGACCACTATATTATTGGTAACTGCAGATTATGACTGTATATGGAAAAAATGGAAACAGCTCAACTAGTTTTCTAATGTCTAGCTCAGTGATTTACAAATGCTAGGCACACAATAAATATTTACTGAATGAATGAAATCTCATCTGAACATTTCATTACTGACAGCTTGTAGAGGAAGAAGAAAAGAATGGAGTAAAAAACATAGCAAGGTTTTGAGCTTGGGAGAATGTTGGTGTCACTCATAGACAGGGGAGATGACTAGAAGGGGTGCTAATTTATTGGAAGAAATAGGAGTTTGATTTCACCCATATTGAGTTAGAAGTGGCAGACAGATTTGCTGGTTATCTGTCACTGGGAATGTGGGACTAAAGATCTGGAGAAAGGTCAGGACTGAATGTACAACTTAAGAAATTAATTATTTGCAATAAGGTGATGGTTGAAACTAGCATTAGCTGCTGTCCCTGAGGCAGAGACGGGGTAAGAAAAGTAGTGGGTCTAAAATTCAGCCTTGATCAAAGTAGAAAGAAAAAGCACAATCTATGAAAGTATATACAAAGATATGGTCCAAGAGATGGATAATAAATATGGTGTAGTATCACAAAAAACATAGAAGGAGATATATTTTAAAGAAAAGCTGGTTGTTTAAGGAGAGGGTGGTGAATAGATTCAAATATTGTCTAGAGTTCATGACCCCTGGATTTATCTGCTATTCCAGTCCTATTTATGACCCCATGAGAATATGAGTGTTATATTGCTTCTCTTTTTATCTATAATATAATTTTTATCTTGAGTCTAATCAATGATTCAGAAAGAATGGTTTAGATTATATTTTTCTGCATGTGTATGTTTTTATTTATATTATCTCTAAATGTAGCTGTAGAAAAGCTGCTTGTAGTTTTCCTGCTGTTTATAAGCCATATTATACTCAATTTAAATATTATTTTTTATTTTTTAATTAATTAATTATTTTAGAGACGGGGTTTCACCATGTTGACCAGAATGGTCTCGATCTCTTGACCAGGTGATCCACCTGCCTCGGCCTCCCAAAGTGCTGGGATTATAGGCGTGAGCCACCGCACCCAGCCTAAATTTATTTTAAATTGGTTAGAGGAAACAGAATGTGGTGCCTAGAAAACTTAAATGGGTCTGGAAGAGACTTTAAGTCTGTTAGAAAAGTTTCTAAGGAAACCAACGGTGTGCTAATATCAGCTAAAAGTCACTGACAGCATGCTGTGAAACATGCAGGATCTGACCGTAATTTCCATCCCCCTGCTCCTTTTCTTTTTGCTAACAAGGAAAGATAATTTAGAGGCTAGAAGCTTGGAAAGGAAAATAGGGTTTTTTTTAAAAGAAGAGTTGTAAATTGGCTACTATAGGTCTGACCTGCCAGTGGGGGTATTAACAGTTGAATGAAAGCTATTTGAAAGAGCTTTTTGTATGATAAGCTGCTCCAAGGCTTTCAAGTGCTAGAACCATATGCAGGAGTTGCAAATATTTATATAGTCATATATTCCTATGAATTTTGGAGTCTAAAAATACTTAGGGTAGAGAGTCATTCATTGTTTACTTAGGCACAAAGTGAATAACTAGAATTAGACTAAACAATAGCTACGGCTTCATCAAGGCCTATCTCATTTTAACTGATGTTAAAATCTTACTATAGGTATGTATATTTTTTATGTTGTAATTAGAAATTATTTGCAATTTTCTTAATAGAGTTTTATTTGTATATAAAAGCTTAAATGACTCTGCGTAACGTATACCGATGTACACTGTCATTCCCTGTAATTGCTATTTAGAATGAAAGTAGCCCTCTGAATTGAAGGGACTAGGTAACCAATACTGTAGGATTCAAAACTAGTATTCAGAAAGCAAAGGAAGTGGTTGTAAATGATGTATAGGATTTAATCTAAGTCTGTGGTCTTGAATGAAAAAAGAGAATACAGAAGTCAGAGAGAGAACAGCAGTCAATGTCAAGGGAATAGCAAGGATAGCAGTGGCAGACATACTGCCTCAGATAAAAAGTCTTTGAGATACAGACCAAATCTGTCTGGGTCAGATAGCCTTATATATTTTCTAGCCTGTGTCACAGAATAACAACTGGCTTCCCAGAGAGTGGCCAGGGCAGGGCTAAAGGCTGGCAAGCAGCTTCACTGTTCTAATTTGGTACCTTGGCCATTCTTTAAGCTGGAGCAAATGGGACAGAATCCTTCCTGTTTGGATTGCAAGACCATAACCTAGAGAATCTGTCCAACTGATGGAAGCACACCTGATTTGTAGGCCTCACATCCTGGAAGAAAGGAAAACTCTTTATATTTTTAGCACTGTAAACCCAAACCTACAAAATGATGCCAAAACAGCACAGGAACATACAATGTTTATTTCTTAAACACTGCATTTAAGGTGAAAATTTCCTGAGCAATGAATATAATGATAGTGAAAGATGGAACAGCTTGAACAAATTTAGTAGCCATTAGGTTTTTATTTTCCTGTTCCAAATGTGTTCACGAGAATGTGAATTGAGATGAAAAAGAATAGTTCTTTAAACATTCAAACAATTGACTTTTTCTATGATAAAGCAAATTTAAAACCATTGTCTGAAATTCTGTCTATATGTAAAAGGGATGTAATAAATAGGGAGACTTTCCGTAGTTGTTTCTAAAAGCCTTAAAATATAACAAGTTGAAGGGTTTTTCTTTTGTGCTAGAAATTTTAAAATTATTTTTGGGTACTTTGGTATACTACAATAAATTTGATGAACCCCCTTGCAACTTCCAATAACTTATTCAAGGAATCTCACCCCGAGGTAAATCAAGTGTCTGTGTTTTTTCTTGTGAAACCACTTGAAATCACGAAGTAGAAGTTAACTATTTAACTGTGATTATCCAGAAGTGTGTTTATATTTTTTGTTACTTGTCTTTAGATGGGAATTATTTCATCAGTGGGACCTGTTACATATTTGCCCTCATACCTCAGACCACTCAAGTAAAAGATCAGAGGGTTGGGTTTTTGGGAGAGCCAAGGGCTGCTGTGATGTAAGAAAGGAATGAATTACTTATTCCAAAACTGTGAGCTGCACAGGTCTCATAATAGCCAGTTACCAAAGCCTGTGTTGTTTATAGGAGCCAGTTGAAACAAAGCCATGACACCATTGCTGCCTGGCCTCAACCTGGCTCCCTTCTGTAGGGCAAACACTCCTGATTCATTATTGAGAGGTTCCCTGATTTCTGTTTCCTCATTTTCTGGTTCTGCAAATGCTCAGGCTGTAGTCTTTCACCAAAAGTTGTTCTTTTCTCCAAGGGAGCATGCTTGAGGAAATGCAAGGCTCTTCATTAATTCTTTATACCCACCTGTGCTCAAAACCAGCATTCTCTGATCTATTGGAAGAGAAGATCAGTAAAAGAGTTAGGTTGGTATAAGTAAAATTTACTATGATCAAGCGATTGGATTACATAGTCCAAACCAGCCTTATGCATGGATAAAACAGGTGGCCAGTTACATGTTATGATTTGGACATGGTCGCACTTCATCTTATCCTCAAGATATCCTCTTCATGAGCCTGTGTTAATGCTTGATCTTCCATCATTAAAGATGGATTCCTCTAGTTTATGGTCTTCTTTACAACATATAATCATGGTGCCTACCACAGTGCTCAGGCACTTAGTAGATCCCAACTGTTATTTGAATGAATAAGTGAATTGAAGGAATTATCTATTAAACTAATTCACAATGAAGTGTTAATAGGGACTATTAGGTTACTAGATGATGCAACCACTTAAAACAATGCTTCTCAAACTTTAATGTGTATAATGATCATCTGGAGATTTTATTAAAAGACAGATTTTAGAGCTGGCCAAAGCCTGATAATCTGCATTTCTAACAAGTTAGGTGGTATCAATGCTACATCACACTTTTAGTAGCAAGGATTTAGAAAACATTAGGACAAAGGTTTTCCAACTTGCCTGGTCAAAGAATTGCTTGGGGGTATTAAACATTTGGAACCAGAATCTCTAGGGACTATATCTGGCAATCTGTATTTTTAACAAGTTCTTCAGGTAATTTTCATGATCGGAAAAATAAACTTTATGTGGGAATGGGGCACAGGCTTAAAAACATGTGGGAACATTGCGATGGTCCACAGGTCTCTTGGAAGTAAAAGACTCAGAGAGTATTGGGACAGGTTAGAAAACATGTACCCGTGATTTTGCTTCAGAGCCATTTCTATATATAACCTGAAAATGGGGGTAGAGGAAAACTAAGAACCCATTTGGTATTTTTTTCAGTGGGTAGAAATAGTATCAGTTTTTACTAGCACAAAGCATTATTTGGCTTTCTGAGTTTTTGTCTTGCTCCTTGCATATGTTTGGTATCTTCAAAACAGGAAAATTGGTAAACAATTCTTTGAAGACTATTTTTAACTTCAAAAATTGTCCTTATATTTGTCTTCCCTGCAGGTTTTAAAACTTTAGCCATTTCTTCATCATAGTTTCTGTAAAACATTGGGAAACCTGATTTTCTTAGACTAATAAGACAGAGATGCGAGGGAATGGTCTATTAAGCAAGGCTGCAGGAGTTACTGTCATTTCTTTAATATACATCCAGCGAACCATGGTGCAGTGTGAGGCCCAGCAGTAGGATGCGGTCAGCAATACCCTTCAGTCTGCAGCTATTCTGGCATGATATTATTTGAGGCATCAGCAATGACCAAGGTGAATGTTTCTCAAATAAGACATTCTGTTGCAAGCATGAGAGGCTGCTGGGAATGGGCAGGCAGTCTAAGTGGCAGATTTGAGCTAGGAACTTGGGGCAGAGTGAAAATACCACTGACTTGCCAGAGGCCACATTACAAGTTGGTGACGTGGCCCATATTTGTATAAAATTTGTCTTATTTCCATTTTTGTGCTGCAGCCTTTGGGCTATTGCTGTCCCCAGTCTTAAAACTATCCTTTGGCAAGATCTGATCCTCATGCTCTTATACTTTTGAATTCTGTCTCTCTCCATCTCCCTTTCTCATCTCTATAATTGGGATCAACATTAGGATTTGCAGCCAAACACATGGGAAGAGTTTTCAAACTATTCAAGGAAAGAAAGGTGTTTCTTTGTGAGTAGACACTAGGCTTGTGTTTTGTTAAACAGCATTCCAATATACAGGGAACCCAGACTTTACTCCTATCCCTATTTGATCTATATCGTCTTGGGCCTTGAAACATTTTGGCAAAGACTGTCATTAAGCCTCTGGTGAAGGCACCTGTGATTTTTCAGGATCACTTCAAAGGATCCTGAAAAGGATCCTAAAAGATTATAAGTTTAAACACTTGCAGAGTTGCCTTCATTTCCACCAGATGCTAGGCTTGAACTTCAGGGGGCTGCCTCTAATGAACAAACTGCCTATTTCAGTATATGTCTGCAGCTGTTTAGCTGCCTTTAGATGTGAATAAGAGGCCTAAATATATGATACACATTCTGTTAATTATATATAAAACAATAACTAGTTAACTAACTCATTTTGATTTGTAACTCTTATAAATAAAATGTTATGCAAGTAGTCAGATGGCATTGAGGGACTCAGGAATAACGTTTCTTCTCTGATGCGTGAAAACAAGGTACCAGAGATATCCATTCTGGTTTCAAGGGAATATTGAGGTTCAGGAGTGTCAGAGAGTTTAGTATGTCACAAGGTTTAGGGACATCAGAAGATATGGTGTTAGGGAGGCTAGGAGGTATCTTGAGGTCTAGGATATTAAAAAGGTCAAGTATTCTCAGCAAGGCCAAGGTTATTTTCTAATGTGAATGTTGCAACTAAGCATGTTAAATACCAGAAAGAGGCTCAGGCTAAATTTTCCAAAGCTATTTAAAAGCCTATAGACCAAAAAAAGTCCTCAGATCAGGAGGAGGCAGCAAATCCTCCATACTTTCAACCTCTTTTTATCTATTTAACACTTTACCCCAACATAATAAAGAGATTGGTATTACCAGCTTCCTTTTATCTAAAGTCACGTAAGTAGGCCATTTTGGTCTATACAGAGATTTCTAAGGATGTTTTACTTTTAGGAGGCAAGGGAATATAGATGTATGACCATAGCAGAAAAGGAAGCATCATAGAAATCTTCAATATTGTTTGTTGCAGAAATTCACAGCTCCTGCACTGGAAAAATTCCACTGTTCAATGAAAAATGTATCCCCAAATTCCAATCAAATTGATTCTCATTTTTTCTCCATAACTTTGCAGGGAAAATTAGCTTCCTATAGTCTGTCTCTGAAGCCTTTGTATTAACACTAGTAAATGTTAAAAAAAAAAAAAAATCCTCCTCAACTTCTTTGATAACTGTTTGAAATGCTAATTGATTGGCATGTGTACACTCAACCCAGGGATCATACCAATTCTATCCCTTCCTAGGCGGGTTTGCATATTTGATGAAATTATACTTTATATCAAGAAAATATGAACCTAAATGAGATGAAAATTGAACCCAAATGTAATAACACATGAAAAATGGGACTCCTGGGTTTCTGGCCTCAATTTCCTCCCAAAGGTCTCAGATAAGACCACCCCTAAAAATAACAGTAAATTTTAGGACAATTATTTTTATTTATTTATTTTATTTTCTATTATACTTTAAGTTCTGGGGTACATGTGCAGATAGTGGAGGATTGTTACATGGGTATACACATGCCATGGTGGTTTGCTGCATCCATCCCCCTGTCATCTACATTAGATACTTCTCCTAATGCTATCCCTTTCTAATTCTCCTACTCCCTGCTATCCCTCTCCTATCCCCCCTGTTCCCCAACAGGCCCCGGTGTGTGATGTTCCCCCTCTCTGTGTCCATGTGTTCTGATTATTCAATACCCACTTATGAGTGAGAACATGCAGTGTTTGGTTTTCTGTTCTTGTGTCAGTTTGTTGAGAAGGATGGTTTCCGGCTATATCCATGTCCCTGCAAAGGACATGAACTCATCCTTTTTTATGGCTGCATAGTATTCCATGGTATATATATATGCCACATTTTCTTTATCCCTTCTATAATTGATGGAAAATTAAATTTCTAATGAGATGGGCATGACAGTAGATTTGCCTATGCTTATAAAAGCACATATTTCTAATGTTTTACAAAAAGCTGTGATGGGCATGACTAAAATCAGATTTCTAATGCTATTCTTCAAAGAATTATAACTCTCTAGCCTATGTTAAGTGAGTATGGAGTTCAATGGAGACACAGCAAGAAATAACATGGCAGGGCTACTTAAGAAGGGACAGGGAAGAAGACATAGATAAGGAAGGGACAGTAGTATGAAGCATTAAACTTTGGCCTAGGATTCTGTCACCTTCAAATATATTACCGTCTTGGAAGTAAGACTACACATGAAACTTTGCAATGTGAATTTTCTATAGACCATGTCTGGAAGTGGCACCCTGCTTAGATCTGAGGGTAGGCACGAGAGAGACCTGATATACTTTTGTCTGGATGGGGCTGACTCTGGTATAGAGAAATGGTTATTAAATGAAAATTTGAGCAGGGGGACAGGACCAAAAAAAAAAAAATCAAAAGACAAGAGCTGTAAAGAGAGATAATCTTAATTTAATGGAGAGGACTACTACAAGCTTAACGTATTTATTTAACTATAATGATAAAGATAAAATAGTGCTGAACACTGAGAAATATTTATCCTAATGTATTTGTTTTCTAGTGCTGTTGTAACAAATTATCGTAAATTCAGTAAATTAAAATGACATAAATTTATTATCACACAGTTCTCTAGAAGTCTGGGTAGAATGTGGCTTGTTTGGTTCCACTGCTTAGGGCAGGCATCCCCAAACTTTTTACACAGGGGGCCAGTTCACTGTCCCTCAGACTGTTGGAGGGCCGCCACATACTGTGCTCCTCTCACTGACCACCAGTGAAAGAGGTGCCCCTTCCTGAAGTGCGGTGGGGGGCCAGATAAATGGCCTCAGGGGGCCACGTGCGGCCCGAGGGCCATAGTTTGGGGATGCCTGGCTTAGGGTCTCAAAAGCCAAAATCAAGGGGATAGCCAGGTTACATTCCTTTTGGGAGACTGTAATGCTAGATTCAATCAGGTTGTTGATCGAATTTAGTTCTGTGATGTAGCACTGAGGTCCTTGGGTCCTTGCTTTATGTGGACTGAGGACTGTTCTCAGCTCCTAGAGGCTGCCCCAGTTCCCTGGTTTGTGGCCTTCTTCAAAGCCAGAAATAGCCACTTGAGTCCTTCTCATGTCTTAAATTTTCCTGACTTCCATTTCCCCCTATCTCTCCTACCTCTGCTAAATTCAACTAGGCAGTATTCTCTATTTTAGAGCTTATGTAATTAAACTGGGCCTACCTGGATTAGCCACTGTCTTAAGTTTTGTAAGCTTAATTACATCTGCAAAGTGCCTTCACACTGGAACCTAGATTAGTGTTTGATAGAACAACCAGGGAATGCGAATCTTGGGTGGTAGGAAAGAGACATCTTTAGGATTTTGCCTATCACACCTGGGATCTTAGAAATATGCTCAAATCGTATACCTGAAAATCACTGAAAAAGTCAATTTTAAAATGTTCTTATCAGAAAGGTGAGCTGATGGATATAATTTGCTTGATTTAATCATTCTATGTATACATATATCAAAACATTAGTTACATACTATAAAGATATACAATTTGTCATTTGTCAATTTAAATAAATAAATAAAGATACCTAACAATAAATAAATACATACATAAAAAAAATAAATATGCTCAAATCTTAAAAGGGAATGACAGGGCAATAAATCCAAATATCCCTGTGGAAACATTCAATTGTTAATAAAGAAGAAAGATGAGTAAAAATATGAAATGGATACCCATTTGCTATTTTATAATGAGGGAATGGAGGAGGGTACAATCTGAGATTATAAGGGGGGAAAAGAGAAGGAAGACCCTATGGAGAGATGCTATTTACAATATTTAACAATCTGTATGGCATGGACATAAATTAATCAGAAGAATCACAATGCATGCTGGCCAGCACTCCATACTGGTGCATACCCACTACATCATTACTATGTGTCCAATGTAGCAGTGTATTCACCATCATTGTTGTTGGTCTTCCCATGAAACTCCCAGTAAGGGAACTCTAAGCTCAGTCCCTGTTTCCCACTGAGAGCTCAGCGTCAATGAGAACATGTTTGTGCATCAGGAAAACCACCCCAGAAGCAAGAGGTTAGCTTCCAATCAGGGATTAGAAAAGTCTGCAAACATTTAGGAATGGGAGCCTGGACAGTGGTATGATTGAAAAAGCTGTGACCATGTGTCCAGACAGACAATGGAGGCGGGGGATATGAAAATGGGAAAAGTATTTGAGACAGTTCTAAACATGTGTCTGATGGAATTCTGAATATAGCGCATCATGATCCTAGGATGGCGAATGGAAAACATCATAAGTATTGTTAGCCAAAAGCCTGATCAACAAACCAAGCAATAAACAAACACAATAAATCCAGGACCTAGAATGTCTACTCAGTCTGGTGTGTGGCAGGTGTTCAGTGGAGATTGAGGTAGCTAGCGCCTGGTGTGGGGAAGTTAGAAGAATAGCAGCTGGGGTAGTTGGCATAAGAATTGAGGACCTACTCATGGAGACTGGGGATTAGGTGGTCAGATATTAAGTCACTGTGTGAGAATTAGATTTCCAGATAAGGATTTCAACATAGAAAAACAAGATACAGACACAGTTACTGGAATATTGGGGTCTCAAAGTCATAATGAAATCAAAATATACCAAACAAGATGCTAAGTTGCTGGTTTTGGACTATTTGTTTTAGCATATGATAACCTGTAAAAAAAACCTATCATTTTCTCCAATCCCTCTCACGTTATAGAAAACAGTTTCTGGGAAGAAGTAATTTGCCTAAGGTCGCACAGCCAAATTTTAGTAAAACTGATGTTAAGACTCACATCCCAGATGCTTAATCTAGTTGGTGGTGTTCCCATCACATTACACTGCCTTTCTGCCTTGAGTCAGGGCTGGTCTTGGAGTGTGGGTTGCAGTAGTGACTGTGCAGGTAGGAGAGAACATTCACCCAGTTGATGGTTCAGTGGGCTGTTGGTTTGACACCCAACTATGGTCTCTTATTGCAATCTTATGCTCAGGATCAGGCCCCAACTTCAGCACTCTCCTGTTCTGGATTCCACTGGCATAAGTATAGCTTCTTTATCAGCTTTTGATTGACATATCGAGGTATATTGCTTAAATAAATATACCTCAGGTATATTTAAGGAGGTATACCTGAGGTATATCTCCTAAAGTAAAAGGAGAGTCAGTACCAGACTCCTGTCTGCTAAAAATGATTTCATGTGGAATTCTGTTATAGGGAAGCACAAAGCCATTACTAAAAGCAACTAATAGATACCATGGGTTTTCATGACATTGGAAAAAAGGATGTTTCACAGGAGTGAAAAATAAAGGTTAAAAAAGAGCCTTCTCACATTCATAATGCTACCCATTTTTTCAGATAGGGTCTCAACTGATTGCGACCAAGAGTAGGTGGTCTTTTAATAAATTACAAATGGAAAGTTGGAAGACAACAAAATGGGTGAGTTTGTTCAAAGAAAAGGGCTACAGGCTTCTCCTAGTCTGGCATGTTATAACTTGCCTGCTAATCAATCACTGAAGAACGTGCCCACTGCCCTCAGGGATGTTCTTGCAAAAATAAAAATAAAAATAAATAAAAATAAATGAATGCTTTTCACACAGTCCAGCTCATCCAGCCTGCAAGTATAAAGGGACTTGGTTAGAGAAGTTTATAAAGTATTTCATGGTAACTGATAAATTCATTTAAAAAGCTCCTTCAGACCAGGTGCATTTGAGAGCTCTGAGTGAGTGCAGCTGAAGTGGCTACTGCACAATTTAAAGAAAAGTAACTGAGACCTCCTTGTTCTTTTAGCCAGGAGGCAGGAGCACTCCAGCTCTTGTTGTCTGAAGCCTTGCTCATTTTGAACACACCATGAGTACTGGCCTTAATGATCATTGGGGGATATGACTCGGGCCTTTTTGAGCTAATCGAAAGCATTTCTAAAGTCATATACCTTCTTCTTGGCCAGTGTTTTTAATATTGCATATAATTTCCTTTAAAATAAATTCCCCCAAATAATTGACCATACCCAACAAGCCTTCTTAATTAAAAAATCATTTTCAAGGAACATGCCTAATGTGGCTTATAAAGAAGTTTGGACATAACATATTCAATGATTTCATTTGATTTTCTTTTCTATGTATTTAAGAACAGGAAATAAGAAGTGGTTTTCAGAACAGATTTGAAATTTCATGCATGAATACCCATTGACGTCTAGCTTATCACTGGATATAAATAAATTAATTGCTGTTTTAATCACTGGGAGGTTGACTGCTTTATGGTTGTTATATTTATACTAAGAATTCTACATGTTATACATTGAAACATTGTTGACCTGAGGTTAAAATACCCTGTATTTGAGTCTAGATCCACTATTTCAGGACACCTTTGAGCAAGTCATATAATATTGCTTCTCAATTTTCTGATTAGTAATTATAAAATAAGAATAATGACAATAGCTACTATTTATTAAATGTGTACCATATGGAAAACTCTGCTCTTTGTGATTTTCATTTGTTAACTCAATTAGTATTTACAGTGTGTTCATGATATAGATCCAACCATCATCCTCATTATACAGATAAAACAGCTGAGTCACAAATAAGTAGCAGAGGTGGGATTCTTTCCTAGGCAGCCAGGTTCCGGAGCCTATGCTTTTAACTCTGACTTTCTTACCTTGAAGGGGTTTCAAGGCTCTAATCAAATGTAATCATGTGTGTGAAAGTGCTTTGAAAACTATAAAATGCTAGATAAATAGGAGGTATTATAAAAGCTACTGAGCCCAGCTTTAGTTTCCTTTGAGGAAACATTTTCTTGGCATTAGGAAAGTGTTGGTGTGGTAGGGAAGAAATTATAATGTACTAGAAATGATGTCTTGGTTTGAAATGCCTTCAAAGCTTAGTGTAGTAGAAAGCTTACTGGGCTGAGTGGAAGCAAACAAGAGTTCTAGTGCCAGTTGAGCTACTAATAAACTAGTCAACCTTGGATAAGTTGTCTAAAGCTCATTTCTTTAAACCTATGTTCAAGTATGAAGCAAGATGATTGGTGCGTAAACAATGGTTCTTAACCTTTCAGTGCCCATCAATCTTTTATATATTAGATTATATATTCTAATTACAACTATGGCACTTACTCACAAAATTTTGCACACAACTTTAGGGTTTCAGATACCCTAGGTTTAAAACTCCAGGTCGAGATGTTGGAAGATCTTTGTAGCTCTCACATTCTAAGATTGGAACCACACTTTATGAATACATGCTTTAAAAATCTTCTTTGCAGGAAAGTGCCCTTCATAAATCATGGAAACTGTATAAGAAACCTTTGTGCTGAGATGGTCAGAATAGCATGATTTAGAGTTTAGGAATGGCTCACCATTGATAGCAGTGAGGTATAGCTATAATAGCTCACAAAAGAATCCTGCATTTCAATTTTATTTTGTTGAGAATTTTTTTGAAAGGGAGGACACTCATGGCAGCAATATCCTTCTGGATATATTAATCATACATTTAGCTTTGCAGTGCATTTACAAAAGTGCTAGGATTACTGCTTTTAATTCTGGTATCAGCAAAAGATAGCAGCACTGTTTCATGCTGGTCCACAGTGAACAGCAGTATTTTTTATAAGAAGCAAGCTTTGGTATGGAGGCCATACAGAATTTTATATCTATAAAAGTAGACAATGTCAATCCCAACTGGGCACAAGATTTGTGGGTGGTCTGTTTGTGAAACATTTCTGATTATTGTGGTGAGTCCTGCTGGGAGTGCTAAAATTAAGCATCTGTCATATTCATTTTCTGTTGTTTTGAAACAGCTGCAGGAATTGTCAAAGAATCCCAAAGTCCATGACATGGTAGAGCAAACAGGAAGTGTTTTTAGCAAGCATCCAATCCACCCTCTCATTTTACAGATGAAAACTACTGAGGTTCTGTTTCAATCTAGTCCTATGAAAATAGACCAAGACAGAGGTTTGCATGTGGGAAATTTATTGGGGAGTATTCTCAGGAGCAAAACTGTAAGGAAATGAAGCAGAATTGGGCAGAAGGAACAGATGAAGATGAACTGTGATGCAGTCATAGCAAAGGCCTTAGCCTGTTCCCCAGCAAGCTTATGAACTGAGGTGGTCCTTCAGAGTCGTCTCAAATTGAGGTATGGGTTGGACATGGACTTTTGAATGCCTGCATTGCTCAGTTGGTGGATGTTGGCTGCTCATGGAGACCATGTCATTAAACAAGTCAACTTCCTTTGGCTGATGGAAATTTCTGGAGAAGAACTAATCTGTGAGGCTTCACTAGCCAGTATTCCCAGCAACTAGGGGGATAAATGCCTTGGTCCTAAAGAGGGTTTCTGGGTAGTGTACCACTGCATTCACTACAATTGAGTATCATTTGAAGCACCATCATATCTTGCCTAGATCACTGCAGTAGCCTTCAAACTGGTCCCTTGCCTTGAATCATGCCTTAATACAATCTATTTTCTGCACTGCAAGTGGTGTTATCATTGTAAAATCCAATTCCTATCATGTTACTGTGGCTTACAACTCTAATGGTTTCTCATACCTTCTACAGAGTCTAAATACCTCAGTACAGCCTCTAAGAACCTTCATGATCTCATATCTATCTTTGGTCACAGTTCTTGCAATTCTTCTCTTGACTTCCACAGACCAGCCCTGACATTTCTTGCAGTTCCATAAATGCATTATGCTCTCTCTTACCTCTGAGCCTCTGTACATGCTATTTCCTCTCTCTGGAACACTCCACCATATACACATGCACCTAGGTAACTTTTACTTTAGAGGGTCTCTCTTTTAAGAAGTCTCCTCTATTTCTATAGTATCCTGTAATTACTGCTATTGTAATTATATTCTGTTAGAATATATTGAAATTATCTGTTTACATGTCTCTAGACAGTAGGAGCCTCCTTGAGGGCAGGAAGAATATCTTAATATGCATCCTCTGATCTTTGCACAGTGACTGGAACTTGGTAGGTACACAATAAGTACTTGTCTAGTGTACAAGTGGCTTATACAAGGTCACACCCTGTGCATGCTCACTGATGAATTATTTTAAATGTTTTGTTCAGTCGTCATTGTGAGGACATATCATCTGACCACCAAGCTCCTATGCCTGTGTCCACACAATTATATGAGACCAGGCCATTGCAAATATAAAGTAGAATCACATGATAGATGAAAAAACTCTAGCTGCAGTGATAAATGCAACATCTTTAAAATGGATGTGACCTATGTGTAAGATTCTTATAGTTCCTCTGAAAGGAGATTTGAAAGACTGTAATCCTCTGAGGGATGTATAGTGACAGGTGGAATTGTGACATAGCATTCAGAACTGAGAGGCTGCAGCACGAAAGTGTTAATCATGGTCGATAGGATTAATCGTTGATTATAGACAAGTCTCCTTGCCAACAATTTGTAGACTTTGCAGGTATTTGCCTGTAGGAGATTTTAGCAGCAGTGCTGCAGAAGTAGGGTCAGATTAAAATTGTAGTGCTTGAAAACTATTGCCAAGAGACTTGAAAATTTTGGTAAGATTTTCAGGAAGCCACCAGCTTCTGGGTAATGAGTACATTCCAGACAAATATTATTCTCTTTTGTGCCCAGTAGTGGTCTCTTTAATGATACAGCTAGTTCTGGTACCTCCGTTTCATAAGCTAACCTTTAAAAATGTTGTAATAAGGCATTAATCAGGGCTGTCCTCTCTAAAGCCAACAAAGATTAGACAGGAAAAAAAAAAAAGATATTACTACCCTTTTGTGCAATCTTGCTAGGCCTGCTACCAAGAATGGGCTTCTCTTTGACCTTTCATCAGTCTCTTTGTTTTCCCTTTGGCTGGTGACAAAACTAAGTGTCAGTAGAAGAGGTGATAACAACATTTTGACAGGACATATATAATTTGGGGAAATCAGTTGTCATAATTAATACAGCCACATCACATCTGGAATTGATTAATTAAGTAAATACTTCATAAGCAGTGAGTGTTAAACATTCGAGTCAGTTGTGGACCTCTGAAAACCAGATAAAAAACAACAGTCTTGATAAAATGAGAGATCACAAAATTCTACATTCCATTTCATAGAGATGATGGATTCCCCAAAATTCATCAATAGATCAGTGCTGAAAAATCACTGATTTAGAGATAGGAAAAAAAAAATGGCTCCCGTTTATTGAGTGCTGAGTACGTCTTAGGCCCTGAGCTAAACACTTTGTGTATTATCTCATTTAATCCACACAGTGACCCTATGGGGCAAATGCACATTAGTTATAGGTGAAGAAATGAAGATTCAAAAAATTAACTATCTACCCTGAGAACACAGCTTAGAAGTAGCAGAACTGGGATTCAAACGCAGGATCCTAGTAGGCTTCAGGACCTATACAGCTTTATACCTTTCAGCCTCTATTGAGTCTTATAAAGTTCTATATAATTGGAACTGTATGCTTTGGTAGCATTGGCCATCAATCTTGTTTTTGCTTCTTGTTTTCAGAAGCACTCATCTTTAAATAGTTGTTCATGGATGCTGAGTTTTAATATTCTGCCTCTTAAATTCTATTGATTGTCAGTATAACTGAACACACCACTGGTCTAGTTAAACTAGTTAAACTAGGCCAGTTTAGATGAGCAGAATTAGAGAGTTAGAATGTCCCATTTTTTATGTCTGTTGAATATCTGCACAGAAATACAAATGGTGGAATATTTCTTGCTCACTAATTCAAAAGTATCATTATGCCCTTCATTCAGTGCATCTTAGGAGTGTGTAAGGATCATTTGTATAGCAAAGCTCAAGTCATAATCTCTTGTCTATATTGGAAATATCTGGCTAAATTTTGGATCATTTTTATTCTTAAGTACAGGTAGAATATGTAATAAGCAGTATGGCATAAGTTCAGGATCTTGTTTTATGACAACACACACAGACACTATGGCATTCTAACCCTAAATATTTTGGTATACATCTATAAAAGTAAGAATGTTTTCCCCTTAAGAGTCTAAATAACACCAGCACATCTAAAAATTAATAAATCTTAAATATTGTTCAAAACCCATGCATATTCAAATTTACATGGTCCTCAAAAATATTCCTTACGTTTTTGTTGGCTTGTCCAAACCAGGATTTATCCAGGACCATATGTTGGATCTTATTGTTGTGATAACTATCTTTTAATCTAGAACAATTTCATTTCCATTGTAAAAAACTTTCTGAAGAGACTAGGCCAGTCATTTTCTAGGCTTCTAGGAAGTTCTGTTTAGCTGGTTTCTCTATCCCCTTTATTTCCTGTAAACTGAAAATTGGATGTAAGGCTTGCTTAGATTCAAGCCAAATATTTTTGACAAGATTATCTTATAGGTAATGTTGTATACTCTATGTTGTGTTGCATCAGGAAAGTATCCCACCATTAGCAAAGTAGTGAAGCTCAGATTGACCATTAGATTAAGGTGATGACTGTCTAATTTCACAAATTTTGGGCAAGTTTTCTATCTATCTAAATCCTTATTCTTATCCCTAATTTCCCTTCCAACAATTCTCCAGTGCCTCACATATATTTAATAATCATCAAGTTCTATTATTATTCCACAATTGGATATGAAGCCAAGTAGATTAATGCCTCCAGAGACTTTAAATCTTTTCCTAAGAGTTCAAATAAAGAGAGAGAAAAATAGTACTGCTTAGGAGAGAGGGCCAAGAACAGTGCTGATGGAGAAACTTATAAAATCATGAGCAGATTCATAACTTTTTTGAGGGATGGCCTTGGCCTAAGCTCTATCAAGCATGGGAGATTCATTTCAGAAAGAGATTTGCTGTTTTTCTATAGAAGACATTGCTATGTGACAAATATATTTGTATTAGTCTGTTCTTATGCTGCTACGAAGAAATACCTGAGACTGGGTAATTTATAAGGAAAAGAAGTTTAACTGACTCATAGTTCCACATGGCTGGGGAGGCCTCAGGAAACTTACTATCATGGTGGAAGGCACCTCTTCACGGGGCAGCAGGAGAGAGAATGAGTGCAAGCAGGGGAAATGCTAGACGGTTATAAAACCATCATATCTTGTGAGACTCATTATCATGAGAAAAGCATGGGGGAAACTGCCTCCATGATTCAGTTACCTCCACCTGGTCCCACCCTTGATACGTGGGGATTATAATTCAATGTGAGATTTGGGTGGGGACACAGATAAGCCATATCAATATTCAAAAGTGGAAATGTTTAAGCCTGGTGTTCTTAGGGAAGGTTGAAATTACACGAGTTCACCTGCAGTGATACCTTACCCTTGCTACAGAAAACCCTTCCACCTCAATATTTACCTCTCCTCTTTGGATGTTGTGCACAACTCAAATTCCCCGCATCCCAATGATATACAATAATACTCGCACATTTCTTCCAACTCTTATGTTTTCCTTTGTTTCTTCTATATAAAGTCTGTTTCAAATCAAGAATCATATCACCTTATTCATAGTTAAGGGCTACAGCTTCCTTTTTTAGATATTTGAGTTTTAACTGGATGGTGTGTAATCTGGGGGAGTGATTGTTAAATGGTAAACTTGCCACTAGTACTAACAGTGGGAGAGAGATTTTTGAGGGCATATCTTCGCAATGTTCCTTAAATCACACTATATGATGCTATGTATCTTGCCTTCTTATGAGGCTAGCCTGGTTGAGGAGAAACAAACTCAGAAGAGTTATCTATCTAAAACACTTAGGTGTGTTTGCATTATAAAGCAGCCTCAAAAGGCACGTGTTTCTGACTAGGATTTTCTAATTAGTAGATATGAATACTTTATCTGTGGCAACCCATTAGTTACCAGAACAACATACTCAATAAATGTCACCCAATATGCAATATGGATGTTTGCTCAGCATATTGATTTTACCACTGAAATTGAAAACATCTTCTCTGATGAGTTTTGGAAAACAAAGTCATCAATCTCAATAGAGATGCTGTGGATTTGGTTATTACTGATGCACAGAAAGGCTACTTACTAATTATTTTCAAGTAAATGCCTCCAATATACAGTGACAAGTTGTATTACAAGTTGGCAACCTTTCAGAGCTGTGTGCCAGGACTTTATTCACTCTCTTAGGAGTGAGCAGCTGCTTAAGTGAGATGAGGCCTGGCTATTCCTATTAGCAAGAGGGGGTTTGGGTACTATGATTTGAGAGAGGGTGGCTGGACATGATCTCTGGGATCCTTTGATGCAAGTCTCTTTCTGCAATTTTCAACAGCTATGGTTAGGGTTAGCTCTGCAACTAGATCCTATTCTCCCAGATATTAATTAAGTTAAACAAACATGCATCCGGCAATGTATTTATTACCTTAATTCTTATTAATAGCCCATACTGATGGCAGGCACTGTGGCAGTTACTATAGATACCATGATATATACAGTGCTGACATATCCTCAAACTTAATTTGGTGAGGAAGGCAGTCAATAGAGAAGTAAACACAGAATTACAAGTTGCAGTAAGTGCTATTAAAGAAACAGAGACTGTGACTGAAAATACAATAAGCAGAATTTCACTTAACATGGTGGTCAGAGGAGTAACTACCATGTGTCAGATACTCAGCTAGATGTTTTGTTAAAAAGATATAGGTGAGACATGGTCCCTGTACTGAAGAAATTATTGATTTATAATTAGTTCCATAAGAAAAGCATGTATGAATCATAATGGAAACTTAGGGAAGGAGTAATTAATTCTGCTTGGGGTAGAATGGGGTAGTGATGTCAGAGACAGAAAAAGGGTGTCAGCTGAGCCGGTTCTTGAAAGGTTACTGGAAGAATGCTGAGTGAACTCCAATGGCTGGGGGTAAGGGTATCTAGATAGAGGCAACAGCAAGAGGAAAGATGTCAAGGCATATCTGAGAGAATGAGGCAGGTCATCCTGGAACCCTAACCTCAAATGAACTTTTATGCAGAACTCCAGTAGGGAAAAGGTATAAATGCAGAGCAGCCCTGTTTGAAGCAGCAACAGGAGTGGGTAATAGGGGAATGATAATCATTTTCTATGGCTGCCATAGCAAATGACCGTGAACTTAAAGGCTTGAAACAACGCAAATTTAATATTTTCCAGTTCTGGAGGTCACTGGGCTAAAATCAAGTTTTCAGCAGGTTGTGTTCTTTTCTGAAGGCTCTAAGGAAGTGTTTCCTTGTTTTTTCCCCAGATTCTAGAGGCCTCCTTCCTTCATCTTCCAAGGCAGCAATATCACATCTCTCTGGCCTTTCTTTTCTCATCATGTCTCTCTGATCACAGCTGGGAAAGGTTCTGTACTTTTAAGGACCCATGCGATTCAACCGGGCCCACTGGGATAATAAAAGGAAACGCCTCAAGATCCTTAACTTTAATTGTATTTGCAAACTACTTTTTGCATGTAACTGTAAACCAAAATGTAGCTGAAACAAGGCTCAATCAATTTAGAAGTTTATATTGCCAAGGTTAAGGACATGCTCAGAAGAAATAAAGATGGAATTATAGAAACAGTCTGGTTTGTACCTTTCTCCAAAGATGATTTTGAGGTTTTCAGTGTTTAAAGGGGGAAAGTAGTCTGCAGGGAAAAGAGGGTGGATATGGTCATATTACTGAATCCACATATTGCAAGAGAAAAGGAGCATGTAGGAGAAGAATCAATTATGTATTCATCTGGCTGTCAGTAAATCAGTACTTTACATAAGAGAAGGTGAACATACAGAGAAGCTACCTGTGGAGATATTTAAACTTTTATCTGTAGCTATCTGCTTAGGAACAAAAGGAAAGTCAGTTTCTTGTATGACTAAGCTTTTAGCTTATTTATTTTTCTTTTGGCAAGGTGAATTGGAGTCTGGAGTCTTCATTTCCTTTCACTTAAGGCAACATATTCACAGATTCTAAAAATAACGACGTGGATAGTGCTTAAACATCTCTTCCTCAGATAGACCTGAGAAGTTAGATTAAATTAGTATTTCCTATTAAATACTTCCATAGCACCCTGTACTTCATCTGTCTGTGCCTGTTTGTTTATGTAGAAGAAGCCAGGAAGGTCAGGGGAAGCCAAGTTGTGAGGCAACATTTATTCATTCAGCAACCATTTTGTGAGCAAGGCACAATATATACCCCAAATTTAGCATTAGTGAGAAAGACAGACACTGAACAAATACTTTAAAATGCATAGCAAATGTTTTAGAATAGGACCTGCAGTGGGAAGCAGCTAGCAGTTTTCCTATGGGCCACTGAGAGCCTGCAGACCTGGAGGGGCCTGTCAATCATGACAAGGGGACACCAGGATGGAAAGAAGCTTGAACCACAGGACTGGATGAGGACAAATGGAAAGATTTCTTTTCTTTTTTCTTTTTTTTCTCTGAGATGGAGTCTTGCTCTGTTGCCCAGGCTGGAGTGCAGTAGTGCGATCTCAGCTCACTGCAACCTGTGCCTCCCAGGTTCAAGCAATTCTCTTGCCTCAGCCTACCAAGTAGCTGGGATTAGAGGCATGTGCCACCACACCTGGCTGATTTTTGTATTTTTAGTAGAGACGGGGTTTCACTGTCTTGGCCAGGTGTGTCTCGAACTCCTGACCTCAGGTGATCCACCCACCTTGGCCTTCCAAAGTGCTGGGATTATAGGTGTCAGCCACCGTGCTGGCCCAGATGGGAAGATTTCTAAGTCAGCAGATGCTAGCATAGAGAAGGGATGACAGTCAAAAACTCAACTGGGATTATCTACTCCACATTTCATGGAGGGTGGATACATATATTGGCCCTACATCTTTGCAGCCTCTATGTTATGAAGATTTGTAAGCCCCTTGGACTCACATTAATAGAACAAATTGGAAAAGCATACAGAAATGAGAATCCTGAATTGTGTTTAAACCTAAAATGACTGAGAATATCCATGACTAACTGAACTTACTTGAAATTGGCTAAATTGAGGTCTTTGCTTTCTGATGGAATGTGGCCTCTTAAGAGTGATTTAGATGTTATAAAACAACAAACATGTATTTTTACAGTCTCCAGAATGAAGACTGTTAAAATTCATACCTAATACATATATTTGCTCTGCTGAGGGGTTCAGATTTTATTCTATCAAATGTATAGCTGCACTAGCTAGCAGAGGTTTTCAATAGGAGAGGCAGAATCAGGTTTGCTTTTGAAAAATAAACTCAGATAGCAGTTTGGAAGAAGACCTAAAGGCTGTGGATGTCAGGAAAACAATAGAAGAGTACTCTACTAATCCAGGTCACAGGGGAGAAGGATCTGGGCTAAGATAACGACCACTGAAAAGTGTAAATACCTCTGAAATAGGTCACACCAAAGAGTATTTCTAGGGACTGATTTTTTTTTTTTTCCTTTGGTTTGACTCAGACAAAGCCCCCAGTTGCCTGATTGTCAGCTTCTAAGGCAGATACACTAAAGAGAGAGAAAGAATTTGTCGTAAAAATGGCTGATAATGTTTATATCAGGAGACAAAAACTCAGCTGTGTATGGGGCCAGGTAGAGGTTGGCAAACTGAAGAACACAGGCCCCGTCCAAAGAGGGCAACTTATTTGCAGCTCCAGACCATGTAATCCTGTGAGATCAGAAGTACAGATTTCACAAGACTATTTTCCTCATGTGAAACATTGGCAATTATGTAAAAATTTTAAGAAATATTATGTAAGTGTAACAAAAACAAAAGATGATTATGGGCTGATTTGCCTTATAGGTTGTACCTTTGTAAAACCTGGTTTAGATTTATTAGGCATTGGCCGGGCATGGTGGCTCATGGCTGTAATCCCAGTGCTTTCGGAGGCCGAGGCGGGTGGATCACGAGGTCAAGAGTTCAAGACCAGTCTGGTCAAATTGGTGAAACCCTGTCTCTACTAAAAATACAAAAAATTAGCTAGGTGTGGTGGCACACACCTGTAGTCCCAGCTTCTTGGGAGGATGAGGCAGGAGAATTGTTTGAACCCATGATGTGGAGGTTGCAGCGAGCCAAGATTGCACCACTACACTCCAGGCTGGGTGATAGAATGAGACTCTGTCTCAAAGAAAAATAAAAAGATTTATTAGGCATTGAAAAATTGGTGAGCAGAATGTAGAAAGTGTGTGTGTGTAGAAAGAAACTTTCATATTCTAAGACTTACAATAAACATCACATCCTTGGAAATGGTAGGTTCTCAACAAAAAGATATCAAGTTTGAGTACATATTACTTTGCCAAATACTGGTAGAAATGAAATATAATATTACAGTTGTAAGTTATTTATAATTTTTTTGGTACATGCTGTAATATATCAAGCATATGGCACATGAGAGTTTTAACATAAAGCTTTCTTCAAAATGCAGTTGACTTACCCACCACCAGGTATAGTAACTTATTCTCCCTGCTTATCTGCCTACTCTTTTAGTAGTTGGTGGTATTCACCCTGGGCACATTTCTGCTACTTCTCACTAAAAGAGGAAACATTAATATTAGAGCAAGAGGCCAGGTGCAGTGGCTCACGCCTGTAATCCGAGCACCTTGGGAGGCTGAGGCGGGCGGATAATTAGAGGTCAGTTGTTCAAGACCAGTCTGGGCAACATGGTGAAAACCTGTGTCTAGTAAAAATATAAAACTTAGCAGAGCATGGTGGTGCATGCCTGTAGTCTCAGCTACTGAGGAGGCTGAGGCAGGAGAATCACTTGAATCACGGATGGGGAAGGTTGCGGTAAGCCGAGAACACACCACTGCACTCCAGCCTGGGTGACAAAGTGAGACACTGTCTCAAAAAAAAAAAAAAAAAAAAAAGGCAAGAAAAGATTCATGATCTTTAAAACCCCAAACTTGCTGTATAAATGATAATAGCTAAACTAGCAGCCAAAGTCAGTAACTTGATGCCTAGTATCAGTCAAAGAGATTGACAAACATGAGGTTTGAGGTAAACTGGGATGACTTTTGCAGATTCCTTCAGTTTTTCTTAAAATCTTGACACATGGTATTTCCTGGAAGTCTACTTTCATTCACTTATAGCTTAACCTGTAATGGGAACTTACAGATGTTGGGTACAGGTTTCCTCCCTGGGGATGGGTGTCTTCCATGGAAGCTGTTTACGTTATTGTTATTATCTATTCCTAGGAAAAAAACAACCTTTTTTGGGGGGAGGGGATGGTGGGAAAGCATATATGTTTTATTATGTATTTGGAAATTATATTTTTATATTATGTAGAAATTTTGAAGATATACTTTTCAGTCTAGAGCAGTACACACACACACACACACACACACACAAGCACACACATGCCAAAATCTAACAGGACAAAGTCCTGGAGTCAATATCAGATGCTTTGAACCTAGGCATGACCTTGTCCACAAAACTCTTCTACAAGTAAGGGACACTTTTAATTGCATTTGTTGTCTTTCTCATCACCAAAACATTAAGTAAATAAATATGCACCTATTTGGAGGAATCACTGCAAAACTATTTCAAAACAGTTTTCTTTTGTCTGGTTATACTCTTCTATACTTTAGAGTTGGAAGGGACCTCAGATCATTTGGTTCCATGTACTCGTTTTGGGGCAAGTAACAACATTCTAATTTTCCAGGTGAGGTAACTGAAGCTCAAATATAAAATGAATTTCAAATGACTAAGATTCAGGAATAATTATTTTACTAATGTCAGGATGATATCCATCAAGGACTATATATATATTTCTTGCAATGTTGCTCTAAATTTATCAGTTGGTACATTGAATAACTAGAGTTGGTTACAGTTACAAAGTATAATAATTGTGTGTCTTACACAAAAACATAAGTAAATTACAGTCTCAGATTCATTTGTCATGCCTATGAGGATCCTTTACCATAACTAAGCCCAGCCAACCATTAACCTCCTGGTTGTGACCTGAATGGCATACATAGAATTTAGAGGAAAATAAAGAGAGTCTGGACATTGAACCTTGATGACCTAAACCTACCAGGGAACAATTTCTTTTTCCATTTTGCCTAGCACTGAGCTGGAAGGCCAATAATAGGGAGAATGAGTATGATGGTTTGGTTGTCAGTAATTTTTTTAAAAATCCCATTAATCAATGGGATATATTGAATATATCAAATATTCAATACCTGAATGTACCTGAATATACCTGAATATACCAAAGAATTACCATGTAGTAAAATAAACATTGATGTCAGGTATAAGCAGGTTTTGAGAGGTAGAGATAGGAAGGCACAGCCAACACTGCTCTGAAGGGGAGTCTGGAGGCACGCAGTCGCCAGAGAGATACTCAGGTGAATGGGTTCTTGGGGGATGAGCTGGCAAATATTTACCATTTAAATCTATTTGTTTGTCATTTCACAGAGCTAAGTGTATCCTCCAAACTCCATAAATATTTTTAATTGGGTTAAATTTCCCAGGGACTTGAAAAACTTTTGTTTTTCTTTTTACTTTTGCATTCTCAGTATTTTAAGTGCTGCAGTTTTGATAGAAATAATTAGATTTAGTCTCTAGATATAGTTAGCATAATGATTTAGATGCAATTTTAGATGTACTTTCCTATAAATTGTCTTCCTGAGTTTAATGACCTTCAGTACTTCTTTTTTATTTGAGGATATTGCCTCTTTCTCTCTTTAAATAGTAAACACATGATGCAAGTGACAATATATAAATTTTTAAAAGGATAAAAACATTGTCCTGAGTCCAAGCACTTTAAAATTTAAAATGATTTTATTCTCATATATCCTTTCTCATTCTTTTTCCACATGCATATACCTTTCTACAGTTGTGATCGTAACAACTATATATCCTGCTTTTTCAGTAAACATCATGTGTTATGTAAGTTTCCACATTTCTATGTAGTCATTATAATAATTTTAAAGACAAAGAGGTACTTTTCAAGGTTTTACAACTACCTCTACTTTCTTAGTTCCCACTCTCACTTAGTATTTTAAAATATCTTTACTGTCTCCTGGTTTTTGTTTTTGTATTGTTTCAGTCTAAGATTTCAGGGCTAGATTTTCTTTTGCCTGCTGGGTTTATGCTGCTTAGCTCAAGTTATCAGAGACAACTTTTAGCTTTGCATTTTGATCAGGCCTCTTTCAAAGGGTTGTGTCACTGTAGCTGAATTTCAATGGCATCAATTTCAGTTACTAGACTGGGGATTTGTATTAGGGCATTTTAGAAATGCTGGTTTCCAGTTCTTTCATGCTGGAGAAGTGCCAGATAACACAGCTTTTGCTGTAATAGGTCTGCACAGACTGCAGCTGGCATGCCACGTGGGGCCAGAGAATTGTGAATTCAGGCACTTTTCTCCATCCCCTTGATTGCTACAGACAGAGCTTGTCCCTGGGAGTTATCAGCAAATTCTGGCAGGAAAGCGGGCAAGACAAGAGTCAGGAAAGAGGCTGTCTGAGGGATGTAGGGTGAGGAATTGCCTTAGGAGTTGGACAAGAGTTGTTGTTGAGACTGAGAAAGACAGTAGGGGGAATGTTGTGTATATAACAAGAATTTTCTAGATTTCTAGTTAAGATTTAAACATTCATTTAATCAAAAAGATGCTTTCCTTTTTATGACATAGGCCCCTTTTTTAATCTGATGAAAGCTATGTACTTTACTTACCCTCTTCCAGAAAGAAAAAATATAGGTCCTTATTATTTTCAATAACAAAAATCACAATTACTTTTGCAGCAACCTAATAACTACATAGTTGCACTTGATTATTTATAAACCATCCATAGCACACTTAAGGTGAAGAGCCTCATCGCATAGGAAACATCTGGTGGACAGGAAATGGTTGCAACAGTATTTCGCAACATTTCCCCCTTCATTTTTTAAATCCCTTCTTAAGAGTAATTTTATATTTTATTTAAATAAGGTTGCAGATCTCTAACAAGTGGTGGTGGACGTTGGATCATAATGACAGCCTGGGAAAGTGGGGAATCAGCAAGGATGAGTGTCTTGGAAAATAGCATGGATCCTAGAATTGGGGCTGAGTGGAACATGGTGAGGGAATGAGCTAGAAGAAAAAAGTGGCAGCGGGGTGGGGTGGGGGGTGTGGAAGGGGGGTGAAAGAGAGAGAGAGAGAGATTGATTGATTGAAGTTTGCCTTTCCAGCTGTCCTTTTCAGTGTTGTGTCTAGTTTGTGTACAAAGAGCAACTCCTCTCATGTGTGATCCTAAGCAAATTACTAAGTGCAGGCACTGTGCTAAGACCTTTACAAGTGCTTGCCAATGCCTTCAGTGGTTAAGACTCTGGGCTCTGTTTTCTGAATCCTTGGGTTCAGATCCAGATTCCTGGGTAAGCTACTTCATCTTTCTAAATTTCAGTTTTCCAATCTGATAAATGGGGATGGTTATAACAATCCCCATAATTCTGAATTGTGGGGATTAAGTGGGATTATGCTTCAAAAGTACATTGCACAATGCCTGACACACATTGTGTGTTCAGGAATTGTAGCCATTATTATATTTATTATGATTCCAAGATGGATTCTGCCTCATCAGGTTCATGGGCCAGATAACCGTGTGTGTGTGTGTGTGTGTGTGTGTGTGTGTGTGTGTGTGTGTGTATGTGTATTTGCATATATATCAAGCAAAATGGGCATTTCAAGCTTCTAAATGAAATTAGAAAGGGAGTTTTATCATTACAGTAGATTTTACAGATATTATCAAAGAAAATCATCTGACTATGTTACCCTTGTCTTTTTGAAGCTTCCTGTGATTTTGCTAACATTTATGAAATTTAATTTGATAATTCAGAGAATAAATGCATTCAGGTTCATATGCATATTTCACTGGTGTTATGTACATAAAGTTAGTAGGTTTTTCTAAGGGAGGAAATAGTTACCAAAGCCTCCATTTCATTAATCATATATTGTAGAAAATGTGTAGTGGGAGGACAGTTTCCAGAGTCATCCCGAGGGACAGGCAGATCTTAATTATCTAATGAAAATTATAGCTTAAGAAAACCATCCCCTGTGTTTGTCATTGTTATTTGTCGATATAAGGAATAAATGAATGAATAAACCTGTTATAACTGAAAATTCTACTTGGTGATGTGAAAAGAACATCATGTTTATATTACATACTTCTATACAAGTTGTACATTCAGCTCTAACATCACCTGCCCAAAGTATTAGTTTGATTCATTAACTCAGTCTCTACAGAATTTGATGCATGTACAAACTTGAGGCAGATTTGTCCAACCAAGAGGTGAGTTTTGCTGCTGAGTCTCCATTTAAAAGGGATTTGCTTTGTGATCTCCCACAATCTCTTAATTCACCATCATAACAGTTATCACATGGTTATTGCTTGTTTAATTGTCTTCATTGCTACTGTATAAGCACCATGAGAGAGGTTCTATCTTACCCATGATTTTATTTTCACATGTAGCACAGTACCTAGAACTTAGTATTCAATGAACACTATGGAAAGAATAACAGTCCAATGCCAGTGTGCTATTGAGCAATGTAACATAAAGGATAAGAGCTTACACTTTGCAGTTATTGAGGCTGGAATTTATGTCCCAGCTCTGTTGCTCATGAGCTATGAATACTTTGGGCAAATTATTTAACCTTCCTGAGCTTCATTTGCTCATCTGTAAAATGGTGATAGTGATAGCTAATTTAAAGGGTCACCATTAACATTAAATAAAATGATGTATCTAAAATGCTCAGAAACATTGAATATTTACAATTCATAGAAATTATAAATATTCTATGAATATTTATAATTTGATGAATGATTTTAATAATGGTTTTGATTATTACTAATCAAGATGTTTACTGTTATTGTAGTTGACTTTGAATTGTTTGAGGGAGGAAAGGAACATATGAAGAAGTAGTTTTTGACTCTACAACAGTATTTTCAGACTGAAGGTGGATTGAAAAATTCTACAGAAATAATTTAGAGGCATCTGAGGGGATATTTAATTGGATTAAATAAAACATTACTCTTTTGAACTATATGGTGCCCCCAGGTTTTAGTGTGTTAACTACATATCACCAAGGTAGTACCTAATTTTATACAAGACATATTTATCTTAATCAAGTGGCAGAACCTCACCCCATATGCTTTGGGGAAGACTTCTCTCCTTAATTCATTATACCGTTTGGTCAGGAAGCTATTTTTCATGTATAGTTGATGTGTGACTGAATTTTGACAGACAGAACTTGAGTCCCCGTAGAAATTCCTTTTTAAGTCCAAGTGCTTGCATTTCCATTATGAACACATTTAGACAGGTCTTTCTCTGTGTTCATTCACTAAGACCCTTTCTACTTTGTGGGGAAAAAACATTGTCTATAGGTTTTATTGTATTTAGATGCTCCTTTGTTCCTTCATTCAAAAAGTTTTTTTACAGCATCCATGAGTTGCCAGGTTCCTGTTCTCATAGACCAGGCGTCCCCAAACTTTTTACACAGGGGGCCAGTTCACTGTCCCTCAGACCGTTGGAGGGCCGCCACATACTGTGCACCTCTCACTGACCACCAATGAAAGAGGTGCCCCTTCCTGAAGTGCGGCAGGGGGGGCCGGATAAATGACCTCAGGGGGTTGCATGCGGCCCACGGGCCGTAGTTTGGGGACGCCTGTCATAGACCTTTTGCAATCTTACAGCCAAAAATGAAATCTTGGGGTTTCTAGCTCTACATACATGTTTTACAGGTTGAGAAATGATAGAAGAGAGAGAGAAAGTGAACTGTCTAGGGATAGAGTGCTATTTAGTGATGGAGTTGGGGCTAGAACCTAGGTTTTTTGATGTCCTGTCCAGTCAGTGCATCTTCTGATAATGCTAGAATTTGAGAAATGGTCCATTCTTTTCCATTATATTGCCTTGGTTTTCAGTCACTTGTTTCAGGTAGGAAATGCTACACTGTGCCTCTGGAAAGAAAGAATAGTCTTATGTCTCTAGAAAGACACTGATGATTCAGATCAGCCTTGAGAAACTGCTGAGTACAGGATTGTCTCAAGATGATTAGTATCAACATGTGTAAAATGATAGACAGGACCTAGAAAACAATTTGGTTGGATTAGCTGCCATTTGTATAGGTTACTTTTCCAGTCAGAATTTCAACAAGTTTGGGCAGATGATGTTATAAAGATGAATGTACAATTTATGTGAGAGTATGTAATATAAACACAATGTCACCAAGCAGAATTTCTGATATCAAGTTTATCCATTCATTTATTCCTTCTTTCAAAAAATAATTATGGAACACCTATGAGCTGGGCACTATATACTGAGGATGTAAAGATGAATCAGGTAAGCCTATCATTATTAAGGAATTTAGAATGAATATTTCAGGATAGGATCTAATTAATAGATAGTATAGGCTTGTGTTTGTGTTTTATGTCATACTAGGGAAAGTTTGCTGGTGGGTGAGCATGCTGTGCACATGAAGACCTGAAATGAATGTCGTTCTTTATCCCTCTTGGAAGTATGTCTGTTTCAACTAGCCTTTTAAATGAGGCAACCCTCTCTGTGTTTTTAAGGGTTAAAGAATAATGAAATCATTAGGCTAGATTGTGATTGTCAATAAAGGAAATTGTACCTTCTCCTATAGAGCAACTGTTGCTCTTCCACTGCATTAGTGGCTTGGCTAGGGACAGAGGGTTATTGGGCTTCTCATGGGTTTGATAAAGGTTGATTCCTTCTATTTCCACCATATTTTCCTGTGCCACCACTTGCTTTAGGTCTCTGCCTATTACTATATTCCTCTAAAGCTGAGGAACACTATTTTGTTAGGAAATCTTGCCTGTCTCTGAATATTCCCCATTGCTTAGGTCTCTGCCTATTACCATATTCCTCTAAAGCTGAGAAACACTATTTTGTTAGGAAATCTTACCTGTCACTGAATATTACCCATGCTCCAGGCCTTAACTTCTGCTTGTTGTTTGTTGTCATGCTCCCAGAATGTTTTGCCCTCTTATCAGTATCCCCTTCTGTAATTACTGTTGAGTTTGTCCCGAATGGTCTGCCATACCCCAGGAAGTCTACATGGTCTCAGGATCTAGGTTTTCCTTGCACTGAGCTGTCTACCATCCAGTATTAACTCCATCTTAGTAGGGTACCCCCAGTTGTGATTCTGGCAGCAGTTACCTCAACTACCAAAAGGCTACAAATATTTGGCACTGTATTTTGTCAGTTGGCTTCAGGGTTTGAGTTTTTATTAAGTACCCTGCCTCACCCTATCCCCAAATAAAACAACTTTGATTTGGTACCAATGGAAACAAATCATCAACTAGTATAGAAATACATGAAAAAGAAACTGAAGATTATTTATAACTCCAAAACTCATAGCTATTAACTGGTAATATTTTGTTAGTATCTACTGATGTACATATATACAAATCCTGTTCTACATTCAAAAATTTTATCAAACCTAACCAGTTCTCACTGTCTTCAATGTTACTACCATCCTTGTCCAAACCACCATGATATCCTGCATGGCGCATATTGAAAACGTCTATTCTTTACCCAACATCCAGAGTGATCCTTTTAGAATGTTCATGTGGTCATGCCTTTTACCTACTCAAAAATGGCTAATGACTTCCCATCACACTTCCAATAAATCCAGCCTCTTGTACGTGGTTTATGAGGTCCATTTGACTCCTGCCTCCATTTATTGTCTCATCAGTTGTCATTCTTCCTCTTATGCCATTTTAGTCATATTGGCCTCTTTTCTGCTTCTCTAACTCAAGCATGATTCAGCTTTGGGGACTTCAGCTTGTTGTTCCCTCAGTTAGCAATGTTCTACCCATAGATCGTCACATGATTTGCTCTTTTACTTCACTGAGGTATCTGCATAAATGTCATCCACTATGGGTAATTTTAAAAGCACTTTATCTTGATACTACCTGTTTCTCTAATGTTTTATTTTTCCTTCTAGCACTTATCCTTACCTGTCACTTATCCTCAATATAGTATGTATATGTGTATGTGTGTGTGTCTGTGTGTGCGTGTGTATATATATATATATATATATTTATGTCTGCCTCTCCCACTAGACCATAAGCTTTATAATGACAAGGATGTTTTATTTATTGTTTAAACAATAAACAGTGCCTGGCACATAGTAAGTTGTTCAAAAATATCTGTTGAATAAAAATTTGGAAATATATATGTAAATATTATATACATGAAATTTAATAAATGGCTTTTAAAACTTAATGTATAATGAGATTCTCCCATATCTATAAATATACTAATATGCATGATTAATTTTATCTTTTCATCCTTTAAATCTTAACAGTGGTCAATTATTATCTCCTGGATGGAGTGAAAAATTTGGCTGAGAAATAGTAAAAAGGTTTTGAAGCTGTCTTGCCATTAAACTGGAGTCAAAAACTGAAGAGAGACTATAAAATATTCCAGTGGCCTTCTTCTTGTGTCAGAAAGTAGTTTCTAAAAAGGAGTTCCAAGCAGGGTTAGAGCAATGAAGTAAATCTGTAGCATCTTAAAATGATTCATTTAAAGGAAGAGGTGCTCATTAGGAGAAAAGTTGTATATAGTATGTTAGATTAAAATAGTCACACTACTTTATAATCACACTTCTTATAAAAAAGGGATGACACTAAAAGTAAGAAAACACTCGACAACTACTCTGAAGGGATATTGTTGGAATACATAACAGATGCTAACAGTCCAAGCCTAAGTAATGTGTTAATGTTACTTCACTTAATAATTTGATTTTTACTCTTTTTTACATCTTAATAATTGTTTTTGAAATATTTGTATGATATATGCCTTCCTAACTTCAGAAAGCAGGGTACATAAACCACATTATTTGCTTCTTGCTGTCAGATTTTAGAAGCCCAAGAGGTTCTAAGTCTTGGGCTTCTAAAATTTTCATTCTCTCTTTGAGTTTATGTGGGGACTCTGAAGAAAGGTTCTGTACCATAACCAAAGAAGTCCTAATGAAGAAATCATCTTGTTAAACCAAATCCATCCTAAAATTTACCATACTCCAAAGTTAAATAAGAGTTTTCTTTTAATAAAAACTTGCACATCTGTTGAGAAGCTATGTTGTCTTTGATGTTTTGTATAATTTAATAGCCTTACAAACAGGCTTTTCAGCAGACTCAAATATGCAGTATGTTTCAATAAAATGTATACATACTTTCAAAACCAATATTTATTTGCAAGGAAACTCATGATGCTAACATGTTGCAGCATGTAGCATAAGACAACAAATATTCACCATCTGTTTCTCGTACTTTTTAAATATGACTTATACTCAGACATGTTTTTCTCATCTTTATCCTACCTTATCTTTCATAGAAATAGAGATATGAATAATATCCTCCTCTAATTTATGTCATGTTAAAATGGCTACATAAATTAGTTCAGTTTTAAATTCATGTTAGCATTCTGTTAACATATTAGTAAAAATTCCCGACACTAAAATTTTTCTTTTTTCTTTTCCTTTTCTTGTTTTTGATTTATTATTAAAGCATTCCATGTTAATTATAGAAATATTGGTTGGAAATGCAGAGACTATTAAACCTAAAATGTTTAAAACTGAATATGTTCTTGGAAAAGAGTTTGGAATTTATAGGGTTATCTTTTATACATATATATATATATATATATATATATATATATTTTTTTTTTATTGCATTTTAGATTTTGGGGTACATGTGAAGAACATGCAAGCTTGTTGCATAGGTACACACATGGCAGTGTGGTTTTCTGCCTTCCGTCCCCTCGCCTGTATCTGTCATTTCTCCCCATGCTACCTCTTCCCACCTCCCCACCACCCCGTCCCTCCCCCATTTCCCCCCAATGGACCGCAGTGTGTAGTGCTCCCCTCCCTGTGTCCATGTGTTCTCATTGTTCAACACCCGCCTATGAGTGAGAATATGCGGTGTTTGATTTTCTGCTCTTGTGTCAGTTTGCTGAGAATGATGGTTTCCAGGTTCATCCATGTCCCTACAAAGGACGTGAACTCATTGCTTTTGATGGCTGCATAATATTCCATGGTGTGTATATACCACATTTTCCCTATCCAGTCTATCATCGTTGGGCATTTGGGTTGGTTCTAGGTCTTTGCTATTGTAAACAGTGCTGCAATGAACATTCGTGTGCATGTGTCCTTATAGTAGAATGATTTATAATCCTTTGGATATATACCGAGTAATGGGATTGTTGGGTCAAATGGGATTTCTATTTTTAGGTCCTTGAGGAATCGCCACACTGTCTTCCACAGTGGTTGAATTAATTTACATTCCCAACAACAGTGTAAAAGTGTTCCTATTTCTCCACATCCTCTCCAGCATCAGTTGTTTCCAGATTTTTTAATGATCGCCATTCTAACTGGTGTGAGATGGTATCTCAATGTGGTTTTGATTTGCATTTCTCTAATGACCAGTGATGATGAGCATTTTTTTCATATGTTTGTTAGCCTCCTGTATGTCTTCTTTTGTAAAGTATCTGTTCATATCCTTTGCCCATTTTTGAATGGGCTTGTTTGTTTTTTTCTTGTAGATCTGTTTTAGTTCTTTGTAAATTCTGGATATCAGCCCCTTGTCAGGTGGGTAGACTGCAAAAATTTTTTCCCATTCTGTTGGTTGCCGATTCACTCTACTGACTGTTTCTTTTGCCATGCAGAAGCTGTGGAGTTTGATGAGGTCCCATTTGTCTATTTTGGCTTTTGTTGCCATTGCTTTTGGTGTTTTGGTCATGAAGTCCTTGCCTACACCTATGTCCTGAATGGTTTTGCCTAGATTTTCTTCTGGGGTTTTTATGGTGTTAGGTCTGATGTTTAAGTCTTTAATCCATCTGGAGTTAATTTTGGTGTAAGGTGTCAGGAAGGGGTCCTGTTTCTGCTTTCTGCACGTGGCTAGCCAGTTTTCCCAACACCATTTATTAAACAGGGAGTCCTTTCCCCATTGCTTGTTTTTGTCAGGTTTGTCAAATATCAGATGGTTGTGGGTATGTTGTATTTCCTCTGAGGCCTCTGTTCTGTTCCATTGGTCTACATCTCTGTTTTGGTACCAGTACCATGCTGTTTTGATTACTGTAGCCTTGTAGTATAGTTTGAAGTCCGGTAGTGTGATGCCTCCTGCTTTGTTCTTTTTGCTTAGAATTGACTTGGCTATGCGGGCTCTCTTTTGGTTCCATATGAAGTTTAAGGTGTTTTTTTCCAGTTCTGTGACGCAGGTCATTGGTAGTTTGATGGCAATAGCGTTGAATCTGTAAATTACTTTGGGCAGTATGGCCATTTTCACGATGTTGATTCTTCATAACCATGAACATGGAATGTTTCTCCATCTGTTTGTGTCCTCTCTTATTTCATTGAGTAATGGCTTGTAGTTCTCCTTGAAGAGGTCCTTTATGTTCCTTGTTAGTTGTATTCCTAGGTATTTTATTCTCTTTGTAGCAATTGTGAATGGCAGTTCATTCTTGATTTGGCTCTCTTTAAGTCTGTTACTGGTGTGTAAGAATGCTTGTGATTTTTGCCTGTTGATTTTGTATCCTGAGACTTTGCTGAAGTTGTTTATCAGTTTCAGGAGATTTTGGGCTGAGATGATGGGGTCTTCTAGATATACAATCATGTCATCTGCAAATAGAGACAATTTGATTTCCTCCTTTCCTTTTTGAATACCCTGTATTTCTTTTTCTTGACTGATTGCTCTGGCTAGAACTTCCAGTACTATATTCAATAGGAGTGGTGAGAGAGGGCATCCTTGTCTAATGCCAGATTTCAAAGGGAATGCTTTAGGGTTATCTTAAGTTGCAGAAAAATGGCCTCAATCTCTAAGATTTTGATTAGTTACTAGGCATGGTAAATACATTTTTTTTTCTATTTTGAAGAGGAGTGTATGATGCTCATTTTGAGGAGTTGAGAAAATATAGAAATGTTTAGAGAAAAGGGTAGTAATTTTTCAAAAACCCGTCAGAGAGAAACACTGCTAATATTTGACCTGTGTCCTGATAGCCATTTCTCAAAGAAGTTGAGAATCCAGCTTGTGTGTGTGTGTGTGTGTGTGTGTGTGTGTGTGTGTGTGTGTGCTGGTACACATAAAGGAAATGCATTAGGTTTATAGTAATTGTGTGTATTTATATACACACAATATACACTTTGATCTTTTTTCCTTTATACTCATGTATATACACTTTTCCTTTAACATTTTATCATAAGCAGTGCCTATATTATCAAAATTATTCTTAAATATAATATTTAAAGGCTGCATAGTATTTTATGTGACTGAAAGTGACACAATTAATTGCTCAATGAACACTTTGGTTTAGTAAACTTATCATTGTAGTTGACTTTGCAATGAATATCTTTACATGTAAAAATGGAAAAACAACAGAAAAGTACAATGAATAAAACTTAAAACATCTGTAATAAACACTACTATAAACTTAATATATTTCCTTTTAGTATATTTATTTTTACTCTTTAAAAATTAAGTTAAAATTAAAAAATTTATTTTTAGAATTTGACAATTTAAAATCATAATATATATGTACAAATGTTATATCTGTGTATATATGCATATACATTCTCATAATTGATAGTTTTCATATATACAAATTCCCATATTACTAAAATTTGTAACCCCAAAATTAATACTTGCATTTCTTTCATAGTCATTCACAGACATGCAGAGTTGCAAAAAATCTGAGTCAGCCAATGCATATTCCAAGCTAAGTCTGAGCAATGCCCTTACTTCTTGTTTCAGTCTTACATTATAAAGAAATATCATTTTGCAGTGTATTATGTGTTATGTTTTAAAAATTTTGTGCCTTTTTTTGGTGATTTTGTTGTTTAAAATTGCCCAAAAGTGCTGAAACGCTGTCGTGTTTTCCTAAGTGCAAGAAAGCTGTGATGTGCCTTGAGGAGAAAATGTGTGTTAGATAAGGTTTGTTCAGGTATGATTTATGGAGCTGTTGGTCGTGAGTTTTACATTAATGAATCAACAGTATATATTAAATAAGGTGTCTTTAAACAGAAGCACACATGAAAGAAGATCCCATATTGATTGGTTGATAAAAATGTAACTAAAGGATCACAGGAATCTAATTCTTTAGTTTCCCTAGGAGTTATGCTGAGTATTTTCTAGTTCTGTGTTTGTGGTGATCTTACAGAACATAAATACGGTGAATAATGATAACTAAACACATACCTATGTGTGTGTGTAACTATATATATACACACACACAAAATGTTGTATTTATATGTTTTATATAAACACGGAGTATACTTCTCATTTTTATTATAAATTAGCATTTTTCCATGTTATAAAGTATTTTTGAAAACCTGATTAATCACTTTCTGATATAAAATAACTTCATCAACATTACACTATCATGGGACATTAGGTTTTAAAATTGTTGCCAACAATTCGTGTAATCAATAACACCAATAGGAAGAAAATTCAAATGATCATGTCAATAGATGGAGAAATTGCATTTGACAAAACACAACATCTATTAATGATAAAAACTCCCAGAAAACTAGGAATGGAGGGGAACTTCCTCAACTTCATAAATAACATCTACAAAAAACCTACAGTTAACATCATATGCAATGGTCAGAAACTAGATGGTTTTCTGCTAAGATCAGGAACAAGCCAAGACTGTCATCTCTTACGACTCATATTCCACGTTGTACTGGAAGTCCTTACATGTAACAAGATAAGAAAAGGAAATAAAAGTTATAAAGATTGAGAGGGAAGAATTAAACCTGTATTTGTTTGATGATGAAATAATTGCTTATATTGAAAGTCTCAAAATATCCCGGAACTAGTAAGTGGTTATATCAAGGTTGTGGTATGTAAAGTTAATGTACAAAAATCAATTGCTTTTCTGTGTATCAGCAATGAACTAGGTAATTTGAAATTAAAACATAATTTCTGGTCTATTGTGGATAAAGCTGCAATGAATATAAAAGTGCAGATATTCCTTTAACATGCTAATATTAATTCCCTTGAATATATACCCAGAAGTGAGATTGCTGAATCATATGATAATTCTATTTTTAATTTTATGGGGAAACTTTATACTGTTTTCCATAATGGCTACACTAATATACATTCCTATCAATGGGGTATGATTGGATACCCTTCTCCACATCCTCACCAACACTTTTTAGACTTTCATCTTTTTTCTAATAGCCATCCCAACAAGTATGACATGATACATCATTGTGGTGTAATCCATCACACCACTATATTTATATGACATGTTTTGATACAGGCATGCAATGTGAAATAAGCACATCATGGAGAATGAAGTTATTTAAAAATACAAAATCAGGTTATTATTGCCTGTAATCATCCTATTGTGCTATCAAATAGTAGGTCTCATTCATTCTTTTCATTTTCTGGTACCCATTAACTATCCTCAACTCCCTCTCAATCCCCCATTATCCTTATCAGCCTCTGGTTACCATACTTCTACTCTATGTCCATGAATTCAATTGTTTTTATTTTCAGATCCCACAAATAAGTGAGAATATGAGATGTTTGTCTTTCTGTGCCTGGCTTATTTCACTTAACATAATGTTCTCCAGTTCTATCCATGTTGTTGCAAATTACTGGATATCATTCTTTTTTAAGGCTGAATAATACTGCATTGTATGTGTGCACTCCATTTTCTTTATCCATTTATCTGTTGATGTACACTTAGGTTGCTTCCAAATCTTAGCTATTGTAAAGAATACTGCAAAAATATAGGACTGCAGATATACTGATTAACTTTCTTTTGGGTGTATACTCAGCAGTAGAATGGCTGAATCATGTGGCAGCTCAATTTTTAGTTTTTGGAAGAACCTCTAAAGTGTTCTTCAGATGATTGTACTAATTTACTTTTCCACCAACAGTGTACAAGGGTTCCTTTTCTCCACATTCTTGCCACCATTTATTATTGCCTGTCTTTTGGATATGAGCCATTTTAACTGGAGTGAGATAATAGCTTATTGTAGCTTTCATTTGCATTTATCTGATGATCAGTTATATTGAGCACTTTTACATATTCCTGTTTACCATTTATATGTCTTCTTTTAAAAAATGTCTATTCAGGGCTGGGCGCGGTGGCTCACACCTGTAATTCCAGCACTTTGGGAGGCCGAGGCAGGTGGATCACGAGGTCAAGAGATCGAGACCATCCTGGTCAACATGGTGAAACCCCGTCTCTACTAAAAATACAAAAATTAGCTGGACATGGTGGCGCATGCCTGTAATCCCAGCTACTCAGGAGGCTGAGGCAGGAGAATTGCCTGAACCCAGGAGGCGGAGGTTGCGGTGAGCCGAGATCGCGCCACTGCACTCCAGCCTGGGTAACAAGAGCAAAACTCTGTCTCAAAAAAAAAAAAAATATTCAAATACGTTGCCCATTTTTTGATCAGATTATTAGATTTTTTTTCCTATAGTTTTTGAGCGACTTATATATTCTGATATGTATTATTCATCCTGATAAGAGGTTATTAATCCCTTGTCAGATAAGTAGCTGGTAGATGTTTTCTCCCATTCTGTGGGTTGTCATTTAACTTTAAGGATTTTATCCTTTGCTGTGCAGAAACTTTTTAACTTGATAAAACTCCGTTTGTCCATATTTGCTTTGGTTTCCTGTGCTTGTGGGGTATTCCTCAAGAAATTTTTGCCTAGACCAATGTACTAAGGATTTTTCCAATGTTTTCTTGTAGCAGTTTCATAGTTTGAGGCCTTAGATTTAAGTCTTTAATCCATGTTTATTTCATTTTTGTATATGGCAAGAGATAGGGGTCTAATTTTATTCTTTTGCATATGGATATCCAGTTAAACACTTTTTATTGCATCTATTTGATTCTTTTCTCTTTTCTTCTTTACTAGGCTGGCTAATGGTCTATGTATATTATTATTTTTTTATTATGCTTTAAATTCTAGGGTTCATGTGCACAATGTGCAGGTTTGTTAAATAGGTATACATGTGCCATGGTGGTTTGCTGCATCCATCACCCTGTCATCTACATTAGGCGTTTTTCCTAATGCTATTGGTCCCCTAACCCCCACCCCTGTTTTCCCTCCCCTTCTCTGCACTCCCAGACAGGTGCTGGTGTGTGATGTTCCCCTCCCTGGGTCCATGAGTTTTCACAATGGATACACATATCACAACCTCATATTTTACAACATAAATATATGCAATCATTGTCATTTAAAAATTAAATTAAAAACATGCATAATAACATTAGCATTCAAACCAAAAATAAAATATTTAGGTAATAAATCTGACAAAATATGCACAAGAATTATATGTGAAGAACTACAAAATTCTGACAAAGGACATTAAGATATAAATAAATGGAGAGAGATGTCATATACATGGATAAGGAGACTCAATATTGTGAATATATTAGCCTTCCCAACTTGATCTGTAGAGTTAATGCAATCTCAATAAAAAATCCCAGCACAATCTCAATAAAAAATCCCAGTTTATTAAAAAATAAAAATTCTTATTAAAATAGAAATAGAAAAAAACTTCAGCCTGATAAATTATGTCTCCAAAAAACTGATAGAAGACATTACGCTTAGTAGGCTAACATTAGAAGCATTAATTTTAAAGTTAGAAATAAGACATGGATGTCTGCTATCCATGCTTCTGTTATACATTGTGCTGGAGCATCCTACTAGTGCAATAAGACAAGAAAATAAAATAGTCTAAAGTTTGTGGGTATTGACAAACTGATTCTAAAATTATATTTAGAGGCAAAATACTCCAAGTAGTCAACATAATATTGAAGGAGGAAAAGTATGGAGAATACCTACTAACCAATTATAAGGTTTACTTTACAGCTACAGTAATCAAGAATCTGTTGCTTTGGTAAAAGAATAGACAAGTAAATTAATGAGACAATAGAGAGCCCATAAATAAACCCACACAATTATAGTCAACTAAACTTTGACAAGAAGCAAAGGCAAATCAACAGAGAAAATATGGTCTTTTCAATAAATGGTCCTGGAACAATGAGACACACACAAGCAAAAAGTAAGTAAGTAAGTAAGTAAATAAGCTATAAATATAAGCACACACCTAACGCCTTTCAGAAGAAATAAAGTAGATCATAGATTTAAATTTGAAATACAAAACTAAAACTCCTGAAATATAACATGAGAAAATGTAGGTGTCCTTGAGTTTAATGATGACTTTAAAAACTATATAACACCAAAAGCATGATCAATTGAAGAAAAAATTGGTAAGTTGGACTTCATAAATATTTTTTTAAAAAAACCTATCTGCCAAAGATACTGTTATACAATGAAAAGACAAGGCACAGATTGGGAGATTCTTTGCTCAACACATATCTGACAGAGAAATGGTATTTAAAATATATAAAGAACTCTTAAAAGTCAACCATAATAAAATAAACAACCCAATTAAAAATGGGTTAAATATCTGTACATACCAAAGCAAATATACAGATGGCAAATAAGTATATGAAAAGATGCTCCACATCATATGTTATCTGGGAATTGTGAATTTAAACAAGAATGATATACCACTACTTATTAGAATAGCTAAAATCCAAATTACTGACAACACCAGATGCTGGTGAGCATGTGGAGCAACAAGAACTCTCATTGATTGCTGATAGGAATACAAAATGATACAGCCACTTTGGAAGATAGTTTGGCAATTTTTGAATAAAATGAACACTTATGATACGATCCAGCAATTTCACAACTTGATATTAACCCAAATGAGCTGAAAACTTAAGTCCACACAAAAACCAACACGCAAATGTTTATTGTAGTTTTCTTCACAAGTGCCAAAACTTGGAAGCAACCAAAATGTCCTTCAATTGGTGAATAATAAATTGTGGCACACTCATAAAAATGAATGTTATTCAGCAGTAACAAGAAATGAAATATTATGTGATGAAAAGACATACAGCAATCCTAAATTCGTGTTGCTAAGTGAAAGAAGACAATTTGAAAGGGCCACATAATTTAGGAGTACTACTATTCTGGAAAAGGGAAAACTATTAAGACAGTCAAAAGTTCAGTGGCTGCTTGGGGGCAGGGAGGAAGGAGGGAGGGATTAAGTGGAGAAGAGGTTATATTTAGGGCAGTTAAATCATTCTGTATGGTACTACAATGGTGGATATATGTCATGATACATTGGTTTAAACCCATTGAATGCATAACACAAATAGTAAATCCCAGTGTAATTATAGATGTTAGTGAAAACGGTGTGTCAATATTAGCTCATTAATTGTAACGAATTACCATACTGACACAAGATGTTAATAATAGGGGAAATTGTGTATATGGTGAGAAGGGAATGAGAAGGCATTTAGAAACTATTGGTAACATCCATTCAGTTTTTCCATATACCTAATCTCCTCTAAAAAATACTTAGGTTTTAAAAATTGTTGCTGAAGTATCAGACAACCCTACCATTTTGAAGTTCCGTTTTTGTTATTCATACTGCAAATGACACATCACTTACATAGGCATAGCCTTATTGTATATTTTAATGTCTGTGAATATCAGACATTAAATAACCAAGCTGTATATGCATTTTGCTAAATTATTCTGGGCATGCAAAGGTCATTTCTTAAGTTCTCCTAAAGTGTTTGAGATGATATGGTGAAACCGAAATTCCCCACGTTTTTTCTCTAGCCTTTGATGAAGCAGAAGAGGCAGTCCCAGGCTTTTTGGAGGGTAGGTAATCAAAGGCATACATGGCCTAAGGACTTCAAGCTTTCTAAAGGGCAGAAGCTTTCCAAGATGCAGCACTTGAACTTTAATCAAACAACCATGAGTGCATGTGCTGTTTCTTATTCTCCAGGGCTGAGAGGGCTTTTGGTGTTGAAATTACTTTGGCACTGCAAGCAGCTTGGAAATTGGTATGCAGGGCTTTGTCTGTTGGCTTAAGCAGGGGAACAAGAGAGATCATAAAGAAAGTCTTTGGTGGGTTAGTTTTGTTCTGTGTCACCTTGAGTCCCAAAGGTATTCCGACTGCTTGAAGCTGTGAATGACAGGTTCTTTCTTTTTTTCACACTCCTACCTTCCTCAAACAGAGGGTGGTAAAATAAGGATTCTCTGATTTGGTACCACTCTGTGTTTTAAAATTATGTTTATAACAAATAATCTGTGAGAGGTAATGAAAAGCCCTTAGTAATGTAGAGGTGTTATAGCGAAAGAAGTTTTTATTGTTTTTCTTCGTCACTCTTCAAAGACAAAGTGAATGCAGCAGTGCCTAGGATAACTTTACTCTGCTGTTAAAAAAAAAAAAAAAATTGCTCCTAATTTTTGGTATATGTTTTATCTGTATTAGTTCTGACTTTTCAGATATTTAATGCATGTGGAAAAGCTAATTAACAGATGAACTATTAGATTATAACAGATAACCCACCAACAAATTCAAAGGTAAATGTTCTATAGCGTCTAAATTAAGGAGGCAGGTAGGGCAAGGCTAACAGCAGTTCAATTTAGCAAACATGTATTAAACATCTGCAAGGTTTTCACCTTTGGAGATGGTGACTTTGTGATACCTCATCTGGCCCCAGGTGTCATTTTGGTTTAGTGCTCTGAGTTGCTATAATTAGTTTTCCATCAAGTACCTAAAATGTACTGTAGGCAAAATGGTAATATAGGTAGTTTGTTTTTGTGTCTCTCCTACTATACTTCCTGACCCCCTTGAAAGTCACAAACTTGGTTCTCATAGTCTCAAGACTAGACTCTTTATCTTCGTAAAGTGGTAGTTGGCTATTCTGAAAAATTAACATATGGTAGTCTTTTAATAATAGAATTCTAAGAATGAGGTTCCACCTCTCCCTTCCCTGGTAGTATGTATTCGCTTAACTAATGACTTTTGGGAGAAAGTTTCCTTTCGTTTTCTATTTCATTCTTTTCTTTCTTTCCTGATGTAGGAATTTAGGGCAGGTAGGAGGATAAAATGTTCAATATCATGACAGACCTATGAAGGAGAGATTTTGAGAGCAATAGGGCCTTTTAAGTGTTCCTTTCAGCATCCCTCATGGGTGGACCAATTCTGCTTATGTATCAATCTGCTTTCCAGACTCAGTATCCAAGAAGAAGGTTAGTGAAGTGATAAATTTAAGACAGGAGTGACATTAGAAACAAATGCTACACTTGGTTAATCCTAATAAATAAATAAATCACATGACTAATCAAATGATTAAAGAAGAATACAGAAAAGTGTGAGGCCAGAAGACATTCTTATGTGTCATTACCCTCTGTTGTGAACTGACTTGTGCCCCCAAAAATTTTTATATTAGAGCCCTAACCTTTAATGTGATAATATTTGGAGATGGAGTTTTGGCAAGTAATTAGGGTTAAATAAAGTCATAAAGGTGGGGCCCATATTCGATGAGACTGGCGTTTTTATAAAAGGAAGAGAAGACATGAGAGAACTCTCTGTCCTCTTGCACAGAGGAGAGGTCATGTGAGGACACTGTGATGGCAGCTGTCTATAAGGCAAGAAGAGAGTTCTCAACAGAAACAGACTTTGCTTGGTACCTTGATCATGGACTTCCAGACCCCAAAACTGTAAGAAAATTCATTTCTGTTCTTTAAGCCACCCACATTATGGTATTTTGTTATGACAGCCTGAGCAGGCTTTCTAACTAATATTTCTTACCCTGAAACATTTATAAATCATTATTAACCTACTTAAAGCAGTGTTTTTAGTATTATTTTCAGTCCCATAAGGATTCATTGTACTCCAAGATACTAGGCATTGATAGCTATCTAGAGTTAGTAAAACTCTTTTTCTTTTGGATCTATCAGACATCACAACCTCATACAGACGTGGTTAATGCAGGCAAAAGTCATGCATTGGCCAGGTCTCTATACTGAAGTGGGGTTGAATGTGACACAAATAGTCATTTATCTCACAACTTTTGACAAATACCCCACAATTATGATGTCAACAGTTAGATAGGTTTTGAGGAATTAATTTTAGCATGTAAAGATTATTTTAATGTGTACAGTGTTTCTCTAGATTGCTGATGGGCCCTACTAAAGTTAACCAATTGCTTGGGAAAGACAGCTTGATGTAGGGGAGAAAACTTGCCTGGTTGGGTTTAACAGTGTCATGTCATACTTTAATATATGGTAGAACAACAATCAAAATGGAAAAATCTATCAAAAATATACACTGGTCACAAAATGTGGATGGAGGTATATAGATACATTTTTTCAAGCAATTATTTGCAGCTGTGAAAGCTTTTGGTAACACCTACCTCAGAACCTGAATTTATAAGAAAAGATAGAAATGAAATAGCTTTAATAAAAGGTAGAGGTGGGTACTTGAACAGCAGAATATTGTTTCTAGCCAACAAAGTTTCTAATGACTTCGGAGACACCCTTATAGAACCCTAAGGGACTGAAGAACTCCAAAAAACATCACTTTCTTAAAGTATGTTGCTGTTTATAAGATTTGATTATTTGGAAAAAGACTGAATTCTTATGCTGAAACAGGATGTAAATGGTGTTAAAGCTGTTGCTAAGAGATATACAAAATTATTTTTAAAATTAGGCAAGTTGTAACCAGAAAAAGGAAGGAGAGGTGCTAAAAGATACTTGAAATACAAGGTTTGGATACTTAACCATGTCACATAATGTTTCAAGGAATAAGAAGCAAAAAGTCGTGGCTTTCTTCAACAAACCCCCTTCCTTACCTATCCAGTTTTAGGTATAAGTTTTGGACCATATCAAGGAAACACTGCTCAGGAAACAATATCAAACATTCCAGTATTTAGATATAGTCTCTCTTGGCAAGTAGGTAGGTGAGATCTGAGAAATGATGGACATTTCATTAGTGAAATGGGCCATACCCAAACCCTTTTTCCTCCCTTTGTTTTTTGAAACAGTCTCACTCTGTTCCCCAGACTGGAACGCAGCCACATGATCATGGCTCACTGTGTCCTCGAACTCCTGGGCTTTGAGTGATCTTCCTGCCTGAGTGATCCTCCTGCCTAAGCCTCCCAAGTAGTTGGGACTACAGGCATGCACCACCACATCTGACTAATTTTTAAATTTTTCTTTTGTAAAGACAAGGTCTTGCTATGTTGTTCAGGCTGGTTTTGAACTCCTGGCCTCAAGTAATCCTCCTGCCTCTGCCTTTCAAAGTGCTGAGATTACAGCTATGAACCACCATGCCCAGTCCTTTACAGATAATGTTGAAAGTATTATTACGTGAATGCCATGTGGTTATTATTTAAGCAGGATTCCCTCCTGTTCCCCTATTCCCAACTAAATTTTAGGTAGGAACTAGGAATTCTTTAGCTATGCCTACTAGAAACTACTGTTAGTCCTATTTGGAAGTACTGTGATTTGATTCATTCTTATCTAATTATATAAATTCACTTTACTAATTCTTTTTTTCTGGCTGGGTTTGCAAAAATAATATAGATAAGTGAGTGAAATGCAACTTACTGTGAAATCAAGCTCTTCCAGCACAAAGGCAGAGCTAGTCTTTGTGTAGGGGGAAACTGACTTACAGAATCACAGAGTAGACTGTATGGATTCTTCAGTCCTCTGACCCATCTGGATTCTATTTCCAGTCCTGATACTGGGATGAAAATGGATGGAGTTACAGTAACCTTCCTGCAAATTACATTGCTTCCATTATTAAAAATGGATATATTTGGCTGTCGGATGTTTTTCTGCCTTTCAAAGTCTTCAAAGAAATGCAAATAACTCCAGGAAATAAATAGCAGGATTTATTATCAATTGATATCTTGGGGAAAATAATAATAGCCATCTAAAAGTAAAGGCCAGGAGAAAGAGGGAACAGAATTGGCACCTGGGTAGATGGAACAGAATTGGCACTGATAGGGAAGGTGAGAAGACAGCTCTGTTTCTGTCCACTTTGTTGAAAAGCATGGATTCAGGAATGGAAATGAGTTACTGTGTTATTGAGTAAAATCATATAGAAGTCACAAATTTACCTTGTGCTGAATACATTTTCTAAATTGATGAGTTATTTAGAAACTCATTCCTTGAAATGCCAAAAATTTAAGGATTGATTTAAACAATGAGGACAAGGAAATGATCATTTATTTTATATTATCAGCTGAAGATCCTACTATGTGCTTTATATTTATGATTCTCATTACATCTTGATGACTACCTTGCTATGTAGTTATTATTTCCCACAATTTATGCATGTAAAATGCTGTATTCATTTATTCTATTACTCTAGGTGCAAACTTGTCAATTTGAAAAAATCTCATCCAACATCTCGTTAGTGTTTTGTGTATAGAATCATTTATGTAAATGATGTAATGTAAATATAATTTATATCATGTAATGTAAATTCAAAGTTTTGAATTTTGACATTAGTTCACTACTTTAAAGAGGAACACATTTTAGTTCATACCACAGCAGTCTTGGGTACCATTTGGGTTTTTTATTCTTCTGTTATTGCTAATCCTGAAATTAACTTTATGAAGGTGATTCACTTAGGCATTTAGACTCCTAATATGGCAAGGTGAATATGATTATTTCCTCAATACTTAATGATAAAAACAAGATATGCCTTTTATTTCAAATCAGACAATAAACTCATGTAATCTCTCTCTCTCTCTCTCTCTCTCTCTCTCTCTCTCTCTCTCTCTCTCTCTCACACACACACACACACACACACACACCCTCTTTCCTCCCAATAGACTTGTCTACTTGCATATATCCATAGATGTATTTTGTGAAGTTTAGCATATTCAGTCACCGCAGGAATAAAAATGAACCCACAGGGAGCGGTTACTATTTTTTTTTAATCACTGTTGATCTAAATCCAGTTTCTTATTGAATTGAGACGTTACATTTGCTTTTTCTCCCTTGAATACTTAAATGCAGTTCCAGCAAGAGCCATAGAAATGCAATGAGATCTTGGAAAGAATTAGTGATTGTTCTGACTGGTTGCTGCAGCCAGCTTGTAACAAATTTCAACTTTAATCATTGTGAAATTAAATAGCCAAAGTCACGACAAAGCTTTCTTAACCAGCTAGGGAAAGAAGCTCACAGAACTACTGAAACTCTAAAAGTACTCTCTTACGTTTCAGAGTAAAATGTGAGGAGAGAGGCAATGTGGTACAGTGGAAAGTGCATCGTGCTGTGAGTGTGAATATGAACAGGGCATCACAAGCCCTGTTTGTGATTTCATTTGGTTTCTTTATCTTTAAAAGAGAGAATTGGATTTGCTGATCTTTTTGGATATCTATAACTTCTAAATTTTCAAGATATATATAAAATGGAAGTTCTAATTATGTGTACTTCGAAGTTCATAGATAAAGGTGAAGCTGATGTATGAGTTTCTCCTTCAAATGGTGATACTGAATTTTCTCTGTTCAGACCTAAAAACATCACCCAGCAATGATAATTCTTTAGAACAGTAGTCCCCAAACTTTAGGGTACCAAGGACCAGTTTCATGGAAGACAATTTTTCCACAGACCTTCGGGGGCAGGTATTAAATTCTCATGAGTATGTAACCTACATCTCTCACATGCGCGGTTCACAATAGGGTTAATGCTCCTATGAGAATAATGCCTCTACTGATCTGATATGACAGGAGACAGAGCTCAGCTTCTAACTTCCTGCTGTGTAGCCAGGTTCCTAACAGGCTGATAGCAGTCTCCGGTCTGGGGGATGGGAACCCCTGCTTTAGGAGATGGACAGTATTACTTGCAATTAAGTATTATTTTTACTTCCAGTAGAACCTTTTTCATCTGTGAATTTCAGGGACCATACTTGGCTATCTCAGAGAGTTATTTATCATTACATCATTGGTAAACATTGTCTCACTAAAGGAAATGGGTAAAAAACAATGGGAGAAGCAGATGATAGCCAGATAGAAAGGTACAGAGAGTGTACAGGTTTTCCCTAGAGCGAGAAAAGAAGAGAAAAACCTTGATATTGTTGGAGAGACTCACAGTGTTGTTTTTTGCCTATGATATTTGCCATCATGAGGACTGGAAGCCTTCGTCTTCATGTAGGTCCCAAGTATTTTGCATCAGTGGTAACATGAGTTAACGACTATAGAATCATGTTTCCAGAAATAAGTTTGAACTACTTTTGAGTACAAGGGGATGACCATTTATTTTTCATTATCAGCTGGTGATCCTAATATGTCTTTTAAGTTTATTATTCTGAATGAAAGTCCATGGGCACAATTTTAGTAAGTTATTATTTCCCCTGGTTAATAAATGAGGAGACTGATATTTAGCAATTGTACTGAAATTTTCTCATGTTTGAAAACTTGAAGTCCTTCTGACTTTTCTTCATCTAATTCTAAAGTTTCAAGTTCATCATCAATCCAATCCTGTCTCTAATCTTTTGGACTTGTTGCTTGCACTCAATTCCCAGGGTTTGACTCTGTTCACTGAAGGAATTTTGAATTTATATTTTTTTCTGGCATTTCCAGTTACATATGCCTTGAGTAGGCTACCCCATATCTGGCTTCAGTTCCTTAGTAACATACCTTTGCCACTTGACTCTAGGCTAAAACCCTACCTGGGTACTGCTTTTTTTCCATTTAGGCCTTTCTAAGCCTCTTCTAGAGAAACAGTAATCCCCTCCCCTTGCTGACTTGGCACTCTTCAGTTGGAATGCAGGCGAGGTTCTTATAAAGACCCTTTCATGGACTTGTACAAGATCTGGCAAATATAGGTGATAGAGCCAGGATTCAAGTTCAAATGTGTCTGACTCCCAAACTATTGTTCTTCTTTCTGTCATCATACTTTCTAACTGAAAATCAGCAGTACTGTAAAATCATATCTGCCCAACTAACTGTCGCTTTCCTATTTGTCTGGTCATGTGGTCTCCTACATCCCATTAATATTGTCTTACAGACTCCAGTACATATATAATTTAGCTAGTTGCTTGGAGTAGGCAGGATATCCTTTTGCCACTTACTATGCTGTCTGCAGAGTGTCATATATCCAGACTGTCACAATTTAGTGTGTTAAGAATAGGAAAATGAAAGCTATGTGCTATGTTCTGTACTATACACTTTTCATTTATTAGCTCATGTGACCCCTCACATTGGTACTCTAAGGTAGGTACTATTATATACTTCATCTTACATATAGAGAAACTAAAGCATAGAGAGGTCAAGTGACTTGGTCAGGGTTAAAAAACTAGAAGGAACTGTGGTAGAGATACTAATGCTCATCAGATTCATATGCTTCCCCACATTATTCAGATTGTTTGCCGTTAGGAAGAACAATGAAATTAATTGTGGTCTATGGGTTGTTAATAGAAGCTTGAGGGCTTCAGAACTGGAGCAAGTTCATCCCCTTCTGAGGCATAACTGCTGATCTAAAACAACTGTTAACGGCTGCAGATTTTTCAATGGATTATCTGTCTCCTCCCCAAAATGTAAGCTTAAAGGGGAAAAGATCTGACTACTCAGCATATTTTCATATTTTAGATTAAAATTATATTTTACATTGCAAATACATTTGGCCTATTGTACACTTATATATATATATATATATGTGTGTGTGTGTGTGTATATATATATATATATATACACACACACACACATATATATAGTAAAATTTGCTGTGTTATGGAAAACATTGGCCTTAACAACTTTAGGAAACTGTCTCTTCATGCATTTTGCTAACTTCTTTCCACTAGGTTTAAAATAATCAATGTTTGGGTTGGATGTTATTGATCAAACAGGAAGAAAATGTCTTTTATAGTTAGAAGGCATCTTGGTGCATTTCTAATCTGTATTTGGACATTGCCCTGGCTCTGTCAATTGTTCAGAACCTCTTCATATTACTAAATCATCATCAGAAAGCATTATTCTGAGTGAAACTAAGACATACATTTGTATAATTTCTAGATCTGTGTTTGTCATTTACTCAAATATATGTTGGCTTTATCACAAATTTGTTAAACTATTTTTAGGAAGTATTGAAAGCTGCCTTTCTGGTGTGTAACTCAATTTTATTCTGAAAAAATTTAGTTACACAGTTTTATGATCATTAAAACAACATAATCCAAAGTGTCCATCATTGGTTGACAAAACAATCTTGTTTTATTCCTTGCTGGTGATTTATAAATTTGTTGGTCAGCTAATTGAAGTCTCATAAATAACCTTTTCTGGGAATAGTAGTGAAATGCGAGACTGAGTTCTTTCTCTTGATGAATACTCAATTTAAGGAAATTTGTAGAATTTAATAATGCTTTTGGCTTGTGTTATCTACTGGGATCTTCCTGGAGTTTAAAGGTAACAGTCACTTTAAAGATAGTAATTTGATTTGATTATGGAAACAGAGCTATAGTTTTGTCTTCCATGGTGAAAAAGATTTTGGAGAGTCTTCCTCTCCTGGACTTTTTGAGTATATAAAAATCTTTTTTTGGAACCTCTGTGATTATTTAGGTAATTGAAAAAGTCCAGTTGAAGCACATGTTCTCAAGGTCCAAGTACCAACCTGATATAATAATACGGAATCTTTCTATTTAGTATCTCTCATCCTCTTACTGTGCTACCTGTAGAGTCTTAGGCAAATCTATTCATGAAAGTGTATTACCATGATTAGCTAACTCTACCATAACAATGATTCCTAACTGATTAATCATTTCTGACTCCTCTAAGACATGTTGAAAGGTCAAATGCAGATTTATAACTTCCCTTGTTTTGTTTTTTTTCTGTGATGTGGACCAAGTTAAGTGACCAGATCAATGAAAACTTGAGCTTAGAACTATATTTAGACCTCACTCAGTCCCTAGCTAGTTGTATCAACTTGAGTAAGTCTTTCTGGGTCTCAGATTTCTCATTTGAAACACCAGAGAGTTAGAGATGATTTGCAGGTTCACTCTCAGCTCTAAAATGCTGTAATTCTCAGAAACACTAGTAGATAACCATGCATTATAGTTTAACTGTCTCTGTACACAGATGTGAAGACTTTAGTTATATTCAGTTTTAAAACTGCACTTGGTAATTGGAAATTGCTTATTAGTCAATACTTAAAAATTTTCTCTTTCAAATTCTTTTATGTGTGTTGTTTTGCTTTTTATTTAAACTTTGTTTTTCCTAGAGAGATGTTGTCTTTATCTTAAAATCATCTCACCAGTGATGTCTTTATAAACCTAGATTTATGGCAGAAAATGCACAGATATTTAAAAAAGGAAGTAATGATAGAAAAAGGAAAAAGTTTAATGTAGCTGTGGTTGAAACAGGTGCTATTAATAGTTTTGATCCTATTGGGCCTACTCTCAGAGTTCATAGCTCAGTATATCTGTTAAACCACATCCTCTCAGAGTTCGATACAGGAAATAGAACAAAAAGAAAGGAAAAGATGAATAAGGGGCAGATAGTTGTGTAAAAATAGCAGACATAGGTTGGAAATAAACATAAAAGGAGCTGAAAGGCGATTTCTGGCCTCTGGTGAGAAGCTGGCCCTTGGCTTATACCTCCTGCCACTGCCCAGATATTACACTAAAGAATGGCATTACATTGTCACTGCCTAAGGACACAAGCAGGTCTTGCATTTTAATGTGATGAGGAACAATTCATATGGGATGTGTCTGTTTTCTTTTTCACTAGACATTGAAAAAATAATAAAAACTTGATACTTTATATAAAAACTTTTGTAGCCTTTCAACATCTATCCCAGATAGATGTGCTACCACGTACAGTTTACAAATTAATATCGTGATTCCTCCCCCATTTCCCCAACAATCTTGCATGTTCTTCACATGTACCCCAAAACCTAAAATACAATAAAAAAAATATCATGATTGACTCTGGAGAAGGTGGGCTTTCAAATGACTTGTAATTCCCTCTAGGGCAATAGGGCTGTATTTTCTGGCCAAAAAATTATCCACCAGTCTTTCAATCAATATAACTATTCTATTAAAATCTTGGATCAAATTTTGATTTACTATTTATATTATTATTGTGATTTTCTTTCCACTTTTTATTTTAGGTTAAGGGGGTACATTTGCAGGTTTTACATGGCTAAATTGTATGCCATGGGGGTTTGGCATGCAGGTTATTTAGTCACCCAGGTGATGAGTGTAATACATGATACATAGTTTTTCAGTGTATACCCTCTTTTTACCCTCCATCCTCAAGTGGTCCCTGGTGTTTATTATTTTCATCTTTGTGCCCATGTGTAATCAATATTTAGCTTCCACTGATAAGTGAGAACATGTGGTATTTGGTTTTCTGTTCCTGCATTAAATAGCTTAGTAAAGGGCCTCAAGCTGCACCCATGTTGCTGCAAACAACATGTTTTTATTTTATTTTAAAAATTGTTATACTTTTAGTTCTGTGGTACATGTGCAGAACGTGCAGATTTGTTACATAGGTATACACAGGCTATGGTGGTTTGTTACATCCATCACCCTGTCATCTATATTAGTTATTTCTCCTAATGCTATCCCTCCCCTATCCCCTCACCCTCTAACAGGCCCTGGTGTATGATGTTCCTCTCCCTGTGTCCATGGATTCCCATTGATCAACTCCTACTTATGAGTGAGAACATGCAGTGTTTGGTTTTCTGTTCTTGTGTTAGTTTGCTGATAATGATGGTTTCCAGCTTCATGTCCCTTCAAAGGACATGCACTCATCCTTTTTTTATGGCTGCATAGTATTCCATGTTATATGTGCCACATTTTCTTTATCCAGTCTATCACTGATGGGAATTTGGGTTGGTTCCAAGTATTTGCTATTGTGAACAGTGCCACAATAAATGTGTGCATGTGTCTTCATGACAGAATGATTTATATTCCTTTGGGTATATATATATATATATATATATATATATATATATATATATATATTTAGTGGGATTGCTGGGTCAAATGGTATTTGCAGTTCTAGATCCTTGAGGAATTGCTACACTGTCTTCCACAATGGTTGAACGAATTTACACTCCCACCAACATTGTAAAAGTGTTCCTATTTCTCCACATCCTCTCCAGCATTTGTTGTCTCCTGACTTTTTAATGATCACCATTCTAACTGGCGTGACATGGTATGAACTGAAAAAGACAGAGACATGAAAAACCTTTAGAAAATAATAAATCCAGGAGCTGATTTTTTGAAAAGATCGACAATAGATAGACCAGTAGCCAGATTAATAAAGAAGAAAAGAGAGAAGAATCAAATAGATGCAATAGGTGATTTTATTCTTTTTGTATAGCTGTGTACTCTTCAATGGTGTATATGTGCCACATTTTCTTTATTCAGTTCACTATTGTTTGGTACCTTGGTTGATTTCATGTCTTTGCTATTGTGAATAGTGTTGCAATGAACACATGCATGCATGTGTCTTTATAGTAGAATGATTTATATTATTTTGAGTATATACCCAGTAATGGAATTACTGTGTCAAAAAGTTCTATTTTAAGTTCTTTGAGGAATTGCCACACTACTTTCCACAGTGACTTAGTTAATTTTCATTCCCACCAGCAGTATATAAGCGTACCCTTTTCTCTGCAACCTTGCCAACATCGTTATTTTTTGACTTTTTAATAATAGTCATTCTGACTGTGTGAGATGATATCTCATTGTGGTGTTGATTTGCATTTTTCTAATGATTAGTGATGTTGAATATTTTTTCATATACTTGTTGGCCATATTTTGAAAAGTGTCTGTTGTTTATGTCCTTTGGCCATTTTTTAGTGGAGTTTTTTTTTTTTTTTTTTTTTTTTTTTTTTTTTTTTTTTTTTTTGCTTGTTGATTTAGATTCCATATATTAATGGATTCTGCATATTGGATATTTGTCAGATGCATAGATTGTGAATATTTTCTCCCTTTCTGTAGGCTGTCTGTTTACTCTATTGATAGTTTTCTTTGCTGTGCAGAAGTTCTTTAGTTTGATTAGGACCCATTTGTCAGTTTTTGTTTTTGTTGCCATTGCTTTTGGAATCTTCATCATGAAATATTTGCCAGGGCCTACGTGCAGAATGATATTCCTAGGTTTTATTCTAGGATTTTTATAGTTTTGGGTTATGGTGAAAGGAAGGGATCCATTTTCAATATTCTGCATATAGCTAGACAGGTAACCCTGTACTATTTATTGAATAGGGAGTCATTTCCCCATTGCTTGTTTTTGTTGACTTTGTTGAAGATCAGATGGTTGTAGGCATGCTACTTTATTTCTGCGTTCTCTAACATGTGCCATTGGTTTATGTGTCTATTTTTCTACTCGTATCATGCTGTTTTATTATTGTATCCCTGTAGTATAGGTTGAAGTTAGGTAGTGTGATTCCACCAGCTTTGTTTCTTTTGCTTAGGATTTCTTTGGCTGTTTGGGCTCTTTTGGCTCTTTTTTAGTTCCATATGAATTTCTGATTATTTTTCCAAATTCTGTGAAAAATGTCATCAATAGTTTGATAGGAATAACATTGAATCTGTAAATTGTATTGGGCAGTATGACCGTTTTAACAATGTGCTTTTTCAAGGTAGTGGCAACAGAATATGAACTTGTGTATGTGCATTAGCAGTAGTAGGGCAGCAGGGTCTGTGTGCATGCTGGCAAGGGCAGGGTGGTGACAGCAAGGTCTGGACATGTTCCAGTTGCTGCAAGGTGATGGAGTTTGTACATATGTGTGTGCCTTCTCCGGTTGTGATGGGGTGTCAAGGTCCACTTGTGTGCATGCACTGGCAAAGCAGTTGAGGGAGGCTGTGGTGTCTGTGTACTGGTAGGCGCCCATCTGCAGAAGCTTTCTGATCATTAGGTGGGGTTTGCCAGTGAAGGAGCTATGGAGGTGGCCACTGGAAAGCATGCTCATTGGGCATCTTAGGCTGGGCTACAAGCAGGTGCTGCAAGGCAGGAACCCTGGGAGAGGCTGACAGATGGGGAACACTTATATCAGATTGGTCCTGTCCCACAGTCAAGATAGCCCTGTTTTGTTCATGTCTGACAGTCAACAAAGTCCAAAGCCACCTAGAGGAATGTGGTAAGTCTTAGGGGATGAGTGTCCCTGGCTGTGCTTCACTGCAGCTGTTTCTATGCCAAACTCTCTGGGCTCTGCACAGGCTGGCATCCTGTCCCTGCCAACTCTTCAAGAAGCCCTCCCTGCCAGCTCAGATGCCTGTGGGGTTCATGGGGTCTCCTGCATCTAGAATTCCTGAGGTCCACGGCAAGAATGGGCCACTCCTTGCCTGTTTAACTCATCCCTTCCACTGGAGATGCCAAGGGCCAGGAATGAGTCCTGGCACTCGACAACCCTGTGCAGGGTTCCCAGCATCTTCTCCCTTCATCCCAGGGTCTGTGTCATTCCTTCCTTCTGAAGGTTCACTTAGTGTGTGCCAGTCTTCTTGATGTCCTTTTCTCTTGGTGAGTGAAGCCCTTCCTGGCTGCATCTCGTCAGCCATCTTGGCTCTTGATCTATGAAATTTTATCTCAGGTCCATCTCACAGTGGCTCCATTGTGTTCCTGAACCCATCCTGTGTCTTATAAAGCTCATGACTGTTTGAACATCCCAGTCTCTCCTATGCTACAACAATAATTTTCCAAGGTGTTTGTTATTGAAACAATTCAGAAGAATAATGTGATTTATCAGACATAGAAAAAATTGCCCTTTTAAAATTCTTATCTAGATATGACCTTAAAAACTGAGTAGGTAATTAATTTCTTTATCAAATATGTATTGATTGTCAATTGTGTGCCAGTGACTATGTTAATTTAATCCACTTCAAACTTTCTGCTGCCTGAAACAGAAAAATACATTTAAAGCTCAATGAGCTCATTTTTTAGTCTTCTCAAAAGAGTTTTCTTTTCTCCAGTTCACTCTAGGATACATATTGGGTCTTTTTTATCTACTAATAGCCATGGCAATAGGCCAAAGAAGAATGCTGTCCATGCAAAGGACATGAACTCATCCTTTTTATAGCTGCCTGGATGAAGCTGGAAACCATCATTCTCATCAAACTGACACAGAAACAGAAAACCAAGCACTGCATATTCTCACTCGTAAGTGGGTATTGAACAATGAGAACACATGTACACAGGATAGGGAACATCACACACTGGGGCCTGTTGGGGGATGGGGGAGCTAGGGGAGGGATAGCAGGGAGTAGGGGATTGAGGAGGGCTGACATTAGGAGAAATACGTAATGTAGGTGATGGGGGAATGGATGCAGCAAACCACAATGGCATGTGTATACCTATGTAACAATCCTGCATGATCTGCACATGTACCCCAGAACTTAAACTATACAAAAAAAAGAAGTATGCTGTCCATAGAAAGAGTTTAAATATATACCTTTGGCTGGGATTGCATCTGTTCCTTACCTCATCAGGACCCAGTGAACCTGAAATCTTGCTACATATGTCCAAGGGATGTATGTCACATGTCATTTTCCATAGGAATATATTATATCCAGAAATATTTTTATAAGTATTAATATGTACAACTTTATCCTAAAAAATTGTCATATCACATGCTGGCCTTCACAGATTCAATTCAAATGGGCAACCCAGCTCCCCTAGCAGAGACCAAAGGACTAACATTTTAGGAAGACAGGAAATATTTGAGGGCTAGTAAGAAGGAAAAAGCAGTTTGGAAACTTAGAAACAGAATTAGACACCATAAGTTTAGTCGACTTAAATTGGGTGAGCAGTGTGAAAAATCTAAATGCCAGCGTCAAATTAGGAAGTATAGGTTTCTGATTTCATAAAGAAGATGTGCAGGAGCAAAACCAAATGAGGTAAGCTGTAGCCCTATTGGTGAATTCATAGTTGGAAGCTGGGTGAGACCAACAAAGAAACTTGATTAGGATAGATTTGTGACTAGATTTGGCAACAGGTTACACCCAATATAGGGAGCCAGAAACAAGGTCACAAAACCAATCAGGTCCTGACATTCACTTAGATCATTGGCATTTTCAGATAATATGTTTGGGTTATTGATAATGATCTTTTAGTTTGATTATTGTATTTGGCTTTACAAAGCACTTTCCCATTGATTTCTTCATTTGTAATTTGTGAAAATAATATAATAGGCAGATTAATGATCATTTATTCTGATATACAGGTAAAGAAACAAATGAAGAGAGTTTTTTTTTTACCTTGATTGTAAAATGAACTTATTTTCTCCATTAAATCAACAGCATTCATTGGATATCTTCAGTTTCAAATAATTTTATCTACAATGTCTAGATAATTAGCAAGTGATAGCAATCCTACTTCCTCTAAAAATACCTGATATTTGAAAGGCTAAACATGGAAAGCAATACTATATGACAAATGTGGCAGCAAATATAAATCACTCCAAAATTTGGTCTCCCCTTTTCAATCATAGTATAAACAACAACTTTTATACAGTTTGTATTTTCAGATAGATGTTTCTACATCAATAGCTTCCAATCAGTGAGATTCAAGCAAAATATGTTTGGTTGAAAATTTTTGTAACATTATCTTAAAAGATAATTACAAATTGCCTTACCCCCCTTATTATTATTCTTATTCTTTTTCTTTTTTTTATTGCATTTTAGGTTTTGGGGTACATGTGAAGAACAAGCAAGATTGTTGCATAGGTACACACGTGGCAGTGTGATTTGCTGCCTTCCTCCCCCTCACCTATATCTGGCATTTCTCCCCATACCACCCCCCACTATCCCTCCCCTATTTCCCCCCAACAGACCCCAGTGTGTAGTGCTTCCCTCCCTGTGTCCATGTGTTCTCATAGTTTAACACCTGCCTATGAGTGAGAACTGCGGTGTTTGATTTTCTGCTCCTGTGTCAGTTTGCTGAGAATGATGGCTTCCAGGTTCATCCATGTCCCTACAAAGGACACGAACTCATCATTTTTGATGGCTGTGTAATATTACATGGTGTATATGTGCCACATTTCCCCTGTCCAGTCTATCATCGATGGGCATTTGGGTTGGTTCCAGGTCTTTGCTATTGTAAACAGTGCTATAATGAACATTCATGTGCATGTGTCCTTATAGTAGAACGATTTATAATCCTTTGGATATATACCCAGTAATGGGATTGCTGGGTCAAATGGAATTTCTATTTCTAGATCCTTGAGGAATTGCCACACTGTCTTCCACAAGGGTTGAACTAATTTAACTTACTTGATCTAGATTATAGCACTATGAACTGATGTATTGCCCATTTATTGCATACCAGGTACTTGGTATACCTTCACTTCCCTGATTCACATAATAGTCCTATGAGGTAGATAAGTATTATCTCTATTCTATAGGTAAGAAAATGCGAGTTGAAGGAGTTCGTATGAGTTACCCAAAGTCACATGGTATCAGAGTTGGTTGTTGAACTCAGTTGTTCTGGCTCTACAACTTGTGCTCTTAACCTGTTGGCTGTTTAACTTCCTGTTTTCATTACTAACACTTTTGCTTTAATACCCTGCTTCCAAGATAATTTTGTGTTTCACTTTATTAAAATTCCTTGAATTATGAAGCCCTTCAATTTCACTGATACCTGAGCTGCTACTGGCCAGGTTAGTGGCATCAATTCACAGATTATTTTTCCTTCATAGTGTCCAGGCACAGAAGCAGGTGTTCCAAAATCATATTCCCTATAAAGTTGTATTTTACCTCTGGGATGTTTTTCAGAAGATGTATATGGGATCAAGATTTTCTTAGGGTGGTGGGACCAATATGGCCAACTAGAAGCAACTATGTTTGGAGGTTCCCATTGTAAAAAACCATAAGCATGTGATTCCTTCACTGTCAGCCAAGGTATCCAGGTTCTTTCATCAAAATTGACAAAAAGGCTGGCATGATCCACCAAGAGAAGGAAGAGCAGTGTGGTACAGTAGCCCACCTGAGAGACACACAGGGAAGGGGAACTCCCTTCCCACAGCCAAGGAAGGCAGTGACTGAGCATGCTACTCAGCCAGGGAAAATGTGCTTTTTCCACAGAACTGTGCAACCCATGGATTGGAAGATCCCATTCTTAAAACCATGTCACTGGGACCTAGCATCCCAACCCTGGAACAGGTTCTTACAGTCTCTCAGCTGGAATCTGCTTAAGCCTACCAAACTCTCGGGGGGAGGGGTGACCAGTATGGGCTGCTGCTGCCTGCTGTCTAAACCCTTTGAGCTCCTTTAGGGAGGAGCAGCAGGCAGCACTGGGACTCAGAATTGCCTACCATGCTAAGCTCCCTGGGTGGGGGAAAAGGTAGCATTCATCTCTGTAGCCCCAGGCTGTGTTTTTCCCTGCTGGAGCCAGGGAGGCTGGATGGCTTGGTCACAAGACCTGTCCCCATAGCCCAACACACCAGCTATGGCAGTCAGCAGCCAGAGTGCCTTTTCAGGTCTAACCCTGACCCATCTTTTCTCAGTGGGCAGGGCTTCCCTGCAGGATCTCCAATAACTCCAGCCAAAAGCTCAGGGACATAATTTGGATCTCCCTGCACCTGAGCCCCTAGAGGGAGGAGTGGCCACAGTCTTTGCAGACCAGCAGACTTAGCCTCTCCTCCTGGTAGTTCTGAGGAATCCAGGCAGCCCAGATGAGTGGGTTTTCCCCCAGTGAAACACACTCTATCCACCAAGGGAAAAAGTTATTTGTTAAATGGGTCCTGCCCCCCATGCCACCCAAGTGGGTGAGACCCTCCAACAGGGGTTATCAGATACCCTATATAGAAGTGATCCTATTGGCATCAGTGCATTGTGATGGGAGTGGGTAAAGCAAAAGTTTGCAGTAGGAGGTTTTGAAAGCTGTTGATAGACTCTTCAACATGAGATCTGTTTATTAAGAGGCTATTGAGTGGATTCATGCTTTCCTAAGTAAACAAAGAGGCTTATCTTATTCACCTGAGTAAGTCCTTTTACTTAGGACCTAACTGTCTGTACAGGAGGTAATTTTCTGTTGGCTCTTTGATTTATATGGATCAGGAAGCCATACTTTAAATTATACAAATAATAAAACCTGAGCAAAGCTGGTGTAGTGATATTTTGTTGAAGGATACCCAAAAATGTGGAAGCAATTTTGGAACTGGGTAATAAGCAGAGGTTGGAACAGTTTGGAGGGCTCAGAGGAAGATTGGAAAATGTGAGAAAATTTTGAACTTCCTAGAGACTTGAAGGGCTCAGAAGACAGAAAGATGTGGGAAAGTTTGGAACTTCCTAGAGACTTGTTGAATAGCTTTGAACAAAATGCTCATAGTGATATGGATAATAAAGTTCAGGTTGAGGTGGTCTCAGACGGAAATAAGAAACTTTTTGGGAACTGGAACACAGGTTACTCTTGCTATGCAAACACACTGGTTGCATTGTGCCCCTGTTCTAGAGCTCTGTGGAACTTTGAACTTGAGAGAAATGAGTTAGGGTATCTGGCAGAAGTAAGTTCTAAGGAGCAAAGCATTGGAGAGGTGACACAGGTGTTGTTAAAAAGCATTCAGTTTAATGTATTTGGAAAGATATGGTTTGGAATTCAAACTTATGTTTAAAAGGAAAGCAGAGCTTTTATTTTCAGAAAATTTGCAGCCTGATGATGCAATAGAAAAGAAAAACCCATGTTCTGAGGAGAAATTCAAGCTGGCTGCAGAAATTTGCATAAGCAATGAGGAGCCAAATGTTAATTGCCAAGACAATGGGGAAAATCTCTCCAGGGCATGTCAGAGGTCTTCACGGAAGCCCCTCCTATCACAGGCCTTGAGGCCAAGGAGGAAGGAATGGTTTCGTGGGCCAGGTCCAGGGCCTTGCTGCTTTGTGTAGTCTCAAGACTTGGTGTCCTGTGTCCCAGCCATGGCTAAAAGGGGCCAAGGTACAGTTTAGGCTGATTTTTCAGAGGATGCAAACCCCAAAACTTAGCAATTTCCACATGGTGTTGGGCCTGCAGATGCACAGAAGTCAAGAATTGAGATTTGGGAACCTCCAACTAGATTTCATAGGATGTATGTAAATGCCTGGATATGCAGGCTGAAGTTTGCTGCAGGGGTGGAGCCCTCATGGAGAACCTCTATTAGGGCAATGAAGAAGGGAAATGTGGGGTCAGAGACCCCACACAGAGTCCCCACTGGGGCGCTGCCTAGTGGAGCTATAATAAGTGAACCACCATTCTCCAGACCCCAGAATGGTAGATCCACTGACAGTTTGCACTGTGCCAACTGGAAAACCACAGACAGCCAGTGGCAGCCTGTTGAAAGAAGCCAGGAGAGGAGCTGTACCCTGAAAATCCATAGGTGCAGAGCTACCTGAGGTTATGGGAGCCTACTTCTTTCATCAGTGGGACCTGGATGTGAGACATGGAGTAAAAGGAGATCATATTGGAGCTTTAAGATTTGACTGCCTCACTGGATTTCAGATTTGTGTAGGATCTGTAGCCCCTTAGTTTTAGCCAATTTTTCCTTTTTGGAACAGGAGCATTTACCCAATGCTTGTATCCCCATTGTTCTTTGAAATAACTAACTTGCTTTTGACTTTACAGGCTCCTTGGTTAAAGGGACTTATCTTGTTTCAGGTGAAACTTTGGACTTGGACTTTTGGGTTAATGCTGAAATGAGTTAAGAGTTTGGAGAACTGTTGGGATAGCATAATTATGTTTCAAAATGTGAGAAAGATGCATTTGGAGAGAGGAACCAAAAGCAAATTATATGGTCTGGCTCTGTGTCCCTACCCAAATCTCATCTTGAATTGTAATTTGATTTTTAATCCCTGTGTGTTGGGGGAGGGACCTCATGGGAGGTAATTAGATCACAGGGGGATTCCCCATGCTGTTCTCATGATGGTGAGTCAGTTCTCACAGGATCTGACAGTTTTATACAGGGCTTCCCTTTTGGCTTGGCAGTCATTCCCTCTCCTACTGCCCTGTGAATAGGTGCCTTCTGCCATGATTATAAGTTTCTTGAGGTCTCCTCAGTCATGCAGAACTGTGAGTCAATTAAACCTCTTTCCTTTATAAATTACCCAGTCTCAGGCAGTTCTTTATAGCAGCATGAAAACAGACTAATATACTTTTTAATGTACAGTTTTATGAGTTTTGATAAACATAGATTCAGGTAACTACCATAATCAAGATACATACTTCTCATGTTTTTTGTAATCAATCCTCCCCTAAGTCCAGCATCTAGCAAGTATTGATCTGTTTTCTGGACCTGTTTGTTGTACCTTTTCCACAGTGGCATGTAAGTGTAATCATACAGTATGTACCTTTTTAAGTTTGATTTCTTTCATTCAGCGTAATGCATTTGACATCTATCTATGTTTCTGCATCTATTAGTAGTTTGTCCACTTTCATTGCTGAGTAGGATTTCCCTGTATGGATGTTAACACAGATTGTTGATCTGTACAGCAGGTGATGGATATTTGGGTGGTTTCCAGTTCTGAGTGATTATGAATAAAGCCGATATAAACATGCATGCATAAACTTTTATGTGGATATAAGTTTTCATTTCTTTAAGTTAAATACTTAGGAATGGAATCTCTGAGTTATATGATAAGTATATGTGCAATTAATAAGAAACATCTAAATCATTTTTCAAACTGGCTGTACCAATTTTTATTTCCAACAAAAATGTGTGAGGTTGCTCTACATCCTCATCAGCTCTTGATATTTTCAGTGTTTGAAATTTTACTGATTCTAATGTTGTACAGTAGATGTCATTGTGATTTTAATCTGCATTTTCTTAATATTTAATTAAGCTTTTCACATGCTTATTTGGCATCTTTCGCAAAATATGACATAGTGTTCAAATCTTTATCTCACTTTAAAAAAAATGGGTTGATGGTTTTCTTTTTATAGAGTTGTTAGAGTTCTTCATATGTTCTCCATGCCAGTACTTTATCAGATAGGTGGTTTGTAAATATTTTCTCCAGTCTGTAGCTTGCCTTTTTATTTTCTTAACATCTTTGGAGGAGAACCCTTTAATTCTGATTAAGTCCAGTTTTTTTTTTTCTTTTATCGTTTATGCTTTTTGGGTCCTATTAGAAATCCTCATCTAACACAAAGTTGCAGAGTTTCTCCTTTTTTATTTTGTTTTTAGACAAAGTTTTGACCTGTTGCCCAGGCTGGAGTACAGTGGCATGATCTCGGCTCACTGCAACCTCTGCCTCCTGGGTTCAAGTGATTCTCCTGCCTTAGCCTCATGAGTAGTTGGGACTATAGGCATGTGCCACCACACCTGGCTAAGTTTTGTATTTTAATAGAGATGGGTTTTCACCGTGTTGGCCAGGATGTTCTTGATCTCCTCACCTTGGAACCCACCTGCATCAGCCTCCCAAAGTGCTGGGATTAGAGGCATGAGCCACCACACCTGGCATATCCTATGTTTTCTAATAAATGTTTTATAATTTTATAAGCATGTAGTAGGGTTCTCTAGACAGACAGAACTAATAGGGGACATATATATATATATATATATATATATATATATATATATATATATATGAGTTTGTTAAGGAGTATTAACTCACACAGTCATAAGTTCCCACAATAGGTCATCTACAAGCTGAGGAGCAAGGAAGCCAGTCTGAGTCCCAAAGCTGAAGAACTTGGAGTCCAATATTCTAGAGCAGGAAGTATTCAGCATGAGAGAAAGATGTAGGCTGAGAGGCTAAGCCAGTCAAACCTTTTCATGTTCTGCCTGTTTTTTATTCTGGCAAAGCTGGCAGCTGATTAGATTTTGCCCATCCAGATTAAGTGTGGGTCTGCCTTCCCCAGTCCACTGACTCAAATTTAATCTCCTTTGGCAACACTCTCACAGACACAATCAGGAAGATTACTTTGTATCCTTCAAATTGATCAAGTTGACATTTAGTATTAACCATCACAAGTTCACCACTTCTCAACTTGAACCCATAAACATCTCTTGAGAACATATATAATCTTCAAATAAAGACAATAATAAGGTCATAATTATGCCTAACATAACTATCATTTGTGCAACCATAAAGGCACCAATCCCCAACCCAAATGCTATTACATAAAGTTAAAAATACTTAAATGCTAGTGTGGACAATGTAAAGGAGAAAGGAAATAAAATGAAGATATTTTCTTAGTACAAGTATATAAATGTATAAACATGTTTTCAACAAAAGAAGGAGGAAATACTCATGACAATTACACACTTCATTTCTGCAGCTGGTCACATGGTCATAGCTGGCATTGATGACTACTGTCTTCTACTACCCATTCTGTATTCCCTTTGCCTTCAGCAAGCACCTCAGCAGGTCGTGAGGTTTTTCCTGATAGAATGACCCAAACTTTCATTCCTGAAGGGTCTGGGCCAATTGTAGTCCTGCCTGGATTGGGGTGTTTTAGTTTCCCATTGACCTTAATCACAGGGCATGGTAATATTAACAGACACCCTAATGGAGCTCCTGTATTCCATGCATATTCTTCCTCACCTCCATTGTGAAGTCATAGACTGATTTTATCTTGATAGTCTGGGTCAATCACTGCAGCTAACACTGTAATTCTCTTCTGAGCCTTAAATGTAGGAGGAATCCAAAGTGTCCAGGTGGCAATCTTAACTTCCAGTTTAATGGAATTGTTGTGTCTCCTGGTGGCAGCAGTCCTCCCTCTGGAGCTAAGATCTCTAGGCCAGCAGAACATAATGTTGTGGGAACAAGAAGCAAAATTTTGCTAGTGGGTCACTAGGCATGATGGTGAGTGGTGCCACTTCCACTGTGTAACATATAGATCTATGATCCATTTTAAGTAAAATTTTATATGATATAATGGTTGAAGGCACTGATCAGAGTTCTTTTTTTTTTTTTTGGCATATGAATGTTCAGTTGTCTTCAACACTTCATTGAAGAGGCTTTTCTTTATCCATTGAATTACTTGGACACCTTTGTGGAAAATCAACTAATCATATATGTATTGGTCTGTTTCTAGACTCCAGTCTGTTCCATTGGTCTATGTGTCTTCTTTCACCAATATATCACAATGTAGTAATTACTACAGTTTTATAGTAAGTCATCAGATCAAGTGTTGTAAGGCCTCCAACTTTGTTCTTTTTCAAAATTGTTTTGGCTATTCTAGGTAATTTGCTTTTCATGTTAATTTTAGAATTAACTTGTTTATCTCTATTTTTTAAAAAAAGTTTTCTCGCATTTAGAATTTTTTAAATTTTTATGAGTATACAGTAGTGGTATTTATGGGGTATATGAGATATTTGGAAACAGGCATACAATGTGTAATAATCACATCAGAGTAAATGGTATATCCATCAATTTAGAATTTGATCCTTTGTGTTTAAAATATTCCAGTTATACACTTTTAGTTATTTTTAAATGTACAATTATTATCGACTGTAGTCACCCTGTTATGCTATCAAATACTACTTTTTATTCATTCCTCTGTTTTTTAGTACTGATTGACTATCCCCACTTCCCCCCTACCCACTCCTCACTACCCTTCCCAGTCCTGGTAACCACCCTTCTATTCTTTATCTCCATGATTTTTATTGTTTTAATTTTTAGCTCCCACAAGTAAGTGAGAATATGTGATATTTGTCTTTCTATGCCCAGCTTATTTCACTTAACATAATGACCTCCAGTTGCATTTATGTTGTTATGGATGAATAGTCCTCCACTGTGTATAAGTACCAGATTTTATTTATCCATTCATCTTTTGATGGATGCTTAGGTTTCTTCCAAATCTTAGCTATTATAAACAGTTCTGCAAAAAACATAGGAGTACAGATATATTAACGTCTTGGATGTACTGCTAAACTTTTTTTTTTTATTGCATTTTAGGTTTTGGGGTACATGTGATGAACATGCAAGATTATTGCATAGGTACACACTTGGCAGTGTGGTTTGCTGCCTTCCGTCCCCTCGCCTGTATCTGTCATTTCTCCCCATGCTATCTCTTCCCACCTCCCCACCCGCCCCTCCCCCACTTCCCCCAACGGACCCCAGTGTGTAGTGCTCCCCTCCCTGTGTCCATGTGTTCTCATTGTTCAACACCCGCCTATGAGTGAGAATATACGGTGTTTGATTTTCTGCTCTTGTGTCAGTTTGCTGAGAATGATGGTTTCCAGGTTCATCCATGTCCCTACAAAGGACGTGGACTCATCGTTTCTGATGGCTGTGTAATATTCCATGGTGTATATGTACCACATTTTCCCTATCCACTCTATCATTGTTGGGCATTTGGGTTGGTTCCAGGTCTTTGCTATTGTAAACAGTGTTGCAATGAACATTCGTGTGCACGTGTCCTTGTAGTAGAATGATTTATAATCCTTTGGATATATACCCAGTAATGGGATTGCTGGGTCAAATGGGATTTCTATTTTTAGGTCCTTGAGGAATCGCCACACTGTCTTCCACAATGGTTGAATTAATTTACATTCCCACCAACAGTGTAAAAGTGTTCCTATTTCTCCACATCCTCTCCAGCATCTGTTGTTTCCCGATTTTTTAATGATAGCCATTCTTACTGGTGTGAGATGGTATCTCAATGTGGTTTTGATTTGCATTTCTCTGATGACCAGTGATGATGAGCATTTTTTTCATATGTTTGTTGGCCTCCTGTATGTCTTCTTTTGTAAAGTATCTGTTCATATCCTTTGCCCATTTTTGAATGGGCTTGTTTGTTTTTTTCTTGTAGATCTGCTTTAGTTCTTTGTAAATTCTGGATATCAGCCCCTTGTCAGATGGGTAGGCTGCAAAAATTTTTTCCCATTCTGTTGGTTGCCGATTCACTCTACTGACTGTTTCTTTTGCCGTGCAGAAGCTGTGGAGTTTGATGAGGTCCCATTTGTCTATTTTGCCTTTTGTTGCCATTGCTTTTGGCATTTTGGTCATGAAGTCCTTGCCTACAACTATGTCCTGAATGGTTTTGCCTAGATTTTTTTCTAAGGATTTTATGGTATTAGGTCTGATGTTTAAGTCTTTAATCCATCTGGAGTTAATTTTGGTGTAAGGTGTCAGGAAGGGGTCCTGTTTCTGCTTTCTGCACATGGCTAGCCAGTTTTCCCAACACCATTTATTAAACAGGGAGTCCTTTCCCCATTGCTTGTTTTTGTCAGGTTTGTCGAAGATCAGATGGTTGTGGGTATGTTGTATTTCCTCTGAGGCCTCTGTTCTGTTCCATTGGTCTATATCTCTGTTTTGGTACCAGTACCATGCTGTTTTGATTACTGTAGCCTTGCAGTATAGTTTGAAGTCCGATAGTGTGATGCCTCCTGCTTTGTTCTTTTTGCTTAGAATTGACTTGGCTATGCGGGCTCTCTTTTGGTTCCATATGAAGTTTAAGGTGTTTTTTCCAGTTCTGTGAAGAAGGTCATTGGTAGCTTGATGGGAATAGCGTTGAATCTGTAAATTACTTTGGGCAGTATGGCCATTTTCACGATGTTGATTCTTCCTAACCATGAACATGGAATGTTTCTCTATCTGTTTGTATCCTCTCTTATTTCGTTGAGCAATGGCTTGTAGTTCTCCTTGAAGAGGTCCTTTACGTTCCTTGTTAGTTGTATTCCTAGGTACTTTATTCTCTTTGTAGCAATTGTGAATGGCAGTTCGTTCTTGATTTGGCTCTCTTGAAGTCTATTACTGGTGTATAGGAATGCTTGTGATTTTTGCACGTTGATTTTGTATCCTGAGACTTTGCTGAAGTTGTTTATCAGTTTCAGGAGACTTTGGGCTGAGATGATGGGGTCTTCTAGAAATACAATCATGTCATCTGCAAATAGAGACAATTTGATTTCCTCCTTTCCAATTTGGATACACTTTATTTCTTTTTCTTGCCTGATTGCTCTGGCTAGAACTTCCAGCACTATATTGAATAGGAGTGGTGAGAGAGGGCATCCTTGTCTAGTGCCAGATTTCAAAGGGAATGCTTCCAGTTTTTGCCCATTCAGTATGATATTGGCTGTTGGCTTGTCGTAAATAGCTTTTATTGTTTTGAGATACGTTCCGTCAATACCTAGTTTATTGAGGGTTTTTTAGCATAAAGCATTGTTGAATTTTGTCGAAAGCCTTCTCTGCATCAATTGAGATAATCATGTGGTTTTTGTCTTTGGTTCTGTTTATGTGGTGAATTACATTTATGGACTTGTGTATGTTGAACCAGCCTTGCATCCCCGGGATGAATTCTACTTGATCATGGTGGATGAGCTTTTTGATATGCTGTTGCAATCGGTTTGCCAGTATTTTATTGAAGATTTTTGCATCTATGTTCATCATGGATATTGGCCTGAAATTTTCTTTTCTTGTTGAGTCTCTGCCGGGTTTTGGTATCAGGATGATATTTGTCTCGTAAAATGATTTGGGAAGGATTCCCTCTTTTTGGATTGTCTGGAATAGTTTCAGAAGGAATGGTATCAGCTGCTCTTTGTATGTCTGGTAGAATTCAGCTGTGAACCCATCTGGACCTGGGCTTTTTTTGGGTGGTAGGCTCTTTATTGCTGCCTCCACTTCAGACCATGTTATTGGTCTATTCAGGGTTTCGGCTTCTTCCAGGTTTAGGCTTGGGAGGATGCAGGTGTCCAGGAATTTATCCATTTCTTCCAGGTTTACTAGTTTATGTGCAGAGTTGTTTGTAATAATCTCTGATGATGGTTTGGATTTCTGTGGAATCTGTGGTGATATCCCCTTTATCGTTTTTTATTGCATCAATTTGGTTATTCTTTCTTTTCTTTTTTATTAATCTGGCTAGTGGTCTGTCTATTTTGTTGATCTTTTCAAAAAACCAGCTCCTGGATTTATTGATTTTTTGAAGAGTTTTTTGTGTCTCTATTTCCTTCAGTTCTGCTCTGATCTTAGTTATTTCCTGTCTTCTGCTAGGTTTTGAGTTTTTTTGATCTTGCTCCTCTAGCTCTTTCAATTTTGATGATAGGGTGTCAATTTTAGATCTCTCCTTTCTTCTCATGTGGGCACTCATTGCTATATATTTTCCTCTAGAGACTGCTTTAAATGTGTCCCAGAGATTCTGGTATGGTGTGTCTTCGTTCTCATTGGTTTCGAAGAACATCTTTATTTCTGCCTTCATTTCATTGTTTATCCAGTCAACATTCAAGAGCAAGTTGTTCAGTTTCCATGAAGCTGTGAGGTTCTGAGTTAGTTTCTGCATTCTTAGTTCTAACTAGATTGCACTGTAGTCTGAGAGACTGTTTGTTATGATTTCTGTTCTTTTGCATTTGCTGAGGAGTGATTTATTGCCAATGATGTGGTCAATTTTAGAGTAGGTGTGATGTGGTGCTGAGAAGAAAGTATATTCTGTGGATTTGGGGTGGAGAGTTCTGTAAATGTCTATTAGGTTTGCTTGTTCCAGGTCTGTATTCAGGTCCTGGATATCCTTGTTGATTTTCTGTCTGGATGATCTGTCTAATATTGACAATGGGGTGTTAAAGTCTCCCATTATTATTCTGTGGGAGTCTAAGTCTCTTTGTAAGTCATTAAGAACTTGCCTTATGTATCTGGGTGCTCCTGTAGTGGGTGCGTATATATTTAGGATCGTTAGCTCTTCTTGTTGCAGTGATCCTTTTACCATTATGTAATGTCCTTCTTTGTCTCTTTTGATCTTTGTTGCTTTAAAATCTATTTTATCATAGATGAGAATTGCAACTCCTGCCTTTTTTTGCTCTCCATTTGCTTGGTAGATCTTCCTCCATCCCTTTATTTGAGCCTTTTTGTATCCTTGCATGTAAGATGGGTTTCCTGGATACAGCACACTGATGGGTTTTGGCTTTTTATCCAATTTGCCAGTCTATGTCTTTTGATTGGGGCATTTAGTCCATTGACATTTAGGGATAGTATTGTTATGTGTGAATTTGATGCTGTCATTTTGATGCTACCTGGCTGTTTTGTTGGTTAGTTGATGCAGATTCTTGATTGTGTTGATGCTCTTTTACCATTTGGTGTGTTTTTGGAGTGGCTGGTACTGGTTGTTCCTTTCTATGTGTAGAGCCTCTTTCAGGAGTTCTTGTAGAGCAGGTTTGGTGGTGATGAAATCTCTGAGTGCTTGCTTGTTCACAAAGGATTTTATTTTTCCTTCACTTATGAAGCTTAGTTTGGCTGGATAGGAGATTCTGGGTTGAAAGTTCTTTTCTTTAAGGATGTTGAATATTGGCCCCCAATCTCTTCTGGCTTGTAGGGTTTCTGCTGAGAGATCTGCTGTGAGTCTAATGGGCTTCCCTTTGTGAGTAACCCGACCTTTCTCTCTGGCTGCCCTTAGCATTTTCTCTTTCATTTCAACCCTGGTGAATCTGACGATGATGTGCCTTGGGGTTGCTCTTCTTGAGGAATATCTTTGTGGTGTTCTCTGTTTTTCCTGGATTTGAATATTGGTCTGCCTTGCTAGGTTGGGGAAGTTTTCCTGGATAATATCCTGAAGAGTATTTTCCAGCTTGGATTCATTCTCTTCATCACATTCAGGTACACCTATCAGAAGTAGATTAGGTCTTTTCACATAGTCCCACATTTCTTGAAGATTTTGTTCATTCCTTTTTGCGCTTTTTTCTCTGTTCTTGCCTTCTCTTTTTATTTCATTGAGTTGATCTTCAACCTCTGATATCCTTTCTTCTGCTTGGTCAATTCGGCTGTTGAAGCTTGTGCATGCTTCACGAAGTTCTCGTGTTGTGTTTTTCAGCTCCATCAATTCACTTATACTCCTCTCTATGCTGTCCATTCTCGTCAGCAGTTCGTCCAATCTTTTTTCAAGGTTCCTCTTTTCTTTGCATTCGGTTAGAACATGTTCTTTTAGCTCACTGTAGTTTCTTACTACCCACCTTCTGAATTCTGATTCTGTCATTTCATCACCATCCTTCTCTATCCAGTCTGGTTCCCTTGCTGCTGAGGAGTTGTGATCCCTTTTAGGAGGAGAGGTGTTCTGGTTTCGGGAGTTTTCATCCTTTTTGCGCTGGTTTCTTCCCATTTTTGTGGGTTTATCCACCTGTTGTCTGTCTCTGTCCCAGGGAGTTGGAGCTTTATGAGTTTCCGTTGCACTGCTGCCTTTTTTGATTTTTCTTTTAGGTCTGACCCGCCCAGCTAGCAGCACGCGTAGCCACTGCCTGCCCGCAGGGGCTTTGCTGAGCTGCTGTGGGCTCTGCCCAGCTGCCCTGAGCTCTTCCCTGTAGTCCTTTTTATATGGGCATAGTTAGAACTGTCTCAGCAATGGTGGCCCCGCCTCTGTTATGGCAGACTCTCTCTGTTGTGGCAGGTTGCCTTGGCAACGGCAGCCTGCCTCCGTAGTGGTGGAGAGTCTCAGTAATGGCGGAAGCCCCTCCCCCACGGAGCTGGACCCTCCAGGTTCAGCTGTGCTTTGTTTGAAGGGCTCAACCCAGAGGGTTTCCAATTACTGTTTTTGTTTTCGTTGTTGTTGGGGGTGGAGGGGTGGGACCAACCGAGCCTGATCACCTGGCTCCCTGACTCAGAGTCTTTTCTTTTAAGTTGAACGACCCCGTGTTCCAGTCGCTTGTTGAAAAGGCGCCGGGATCTCCTGTGCTGCGACTCACGGAGTCGGCTCGAACTGCGGCGCTGGCTCCTGGCGGATTTTTTGCCTAGGAATCTACTGGCCTGGCTCGCTATTTCAGATGAATGGGCAACTCTGCCGTCTCAGGGCTCTGCTCGCCAGCTAAGAGGGCTCCCAGACCAGTGGCTTTTGTATGGAGAACGGCAGCAACAGGGCGTGGTCACAGCAGCTGCGCGGGTGGGATCAGCCCCGTGGGGGCCAAAACAGCCGCACTGGCTGGGACTGCGATGCTGGCTACCCCTCTGCCTGGGTATCTCCTGGTCTGTGGGCAATAAGAGTTCGTCTGGAAATGCGGCGTCCACTCACCCTCTGCACTTTCACTGGGAGCTGAAGTCCTGAGCTGTTCTTAGGCGGCCATCTTCCCAGCATTCCCCTAAACTTTCTTTTGTGTATATACTTAGTAGTGGATAGCTGCGTCATATGGTAGCTCAATTTTTAGCATAATAAAAATATAAAAATGAATGATAATGATGTTAATTATGTGTTTCATTAGCATATGCTAAATACTCTATAGTGAGGAAAAGTTAATTATTTATCCTACCTGATTCATTTCTGCTTCCATGGAAAGTGAACCTCCTGTGCTTCAAGGATACTAGCTGAAGGGAAAGCATTTGGAGAGGCAGTAAGGATCATCATAAATATGTTAAATAGAACAAACTGTGATGAAAAATATAAATGTACTAAAAACTAGAGATGAGTAGGTAAAAGCACGTTCCACTCTAAAATATAGAGGAAGAGCAACTTTTCATAGCTTCTCTTACATCTCCATTTTTGTCTTTGATCAACAGAAATATTTTGAGTCCCTTTCTATAAAACAAGCACTGTGCTATAGGTGTCTAGAGTACCTCCACTGGGTATAGAGCAATGAACAAAACAGACAAGGCCCTCACTCTTATGAGTCTTGTGGGGAAAAGAAAACCTAATCGAGTAATCACACAAATGTCAAAAATACAACTGTTGTGAGTGTAAAGTATGAAAACTACATGATCCTATAACCTTGTTGCAAAGGTCAAAAAAGGTTTCCGTGAGAAAGACAGAAAGATTAGAAACTGGGACTTTTCTCAGGGGATACACTTTACAGCTGCAAGAGGTTCCATTCTTATGGACTACAACATAAAAAGCATCCCCAGGAGTTGTGCAATGTGGTGGAACTGGAGTTGATGATGGAGGTAAAATCAGAAAGATGAGTAGGAGTGACTTAAGTTAATATCATGGGGTTTCTTTCTAAGAAAACTTTGTACAAAATTCTTGTTGCAGAAGAAAGAAAGCATGGCAAATTGGTTTCTACAAAGGCTAGTAAGAACTGAGTAGAAAGAGAATGAGAGCAAAAAATGGCAAGATAAACTTGTAGAAATAAGGAAGAGGAGCCAGAAAAGTCATGATCTCAGAGATTTCTGGGGGAATTTAATTTTTATCCTATAGTCATGGGAAGCCAGTGAAGACTTAAGCAAGAGTGCTGGTAGGGCATGATTTAAAACATTTTTCTACTGCATACACAGATAATTTAGAATTGGGAGGTGGATGTTGGTACACAAATTAGAGCCTTCTAGAGTGTTTTGGGCATTGATATTTAAGGAGTATAATGATGATTGTGGCAGGAATTAAAATAAGAAAAAGGAATTCAATGCATTTAGGAGGTATATTTGATTTCAGTTGTATATGGAAAAGAGGAGAGATTTGTGAATGACACCTAGATTTCTATCTTGCATAACTTGATGATCAGTGCTTCCATTCATTAAGAGAGAAGAATTGAAAGTGGACCAGGTAGGGGTCAGTTTGGGGACTGTTAACCATCAATTCAGTTTTAGAAATGTCAAATTTGAAAGATCTAAGAGATACCATGTAGGCAATTTGTTTCACAAATTTGAATAAAAAATGTTAATAGCTTTGGCCAGAATATTGCTAGTGGAACTGGAGAAAAGTGGAAATGCATTCAGAAGATTTAGAAGATGTAGTCAATACGTCTTAGAAACTGATTAAATATTGGAAATGAAGAAGATGGAAGTGTGTCAGGGATGACTCTAGTTTTAGACTTATGCAACTACATGGATAACCAAGATGAGTGATTGATGCTTGGATTAAAAGAGTATATATTTGACTATAGTATTCTTTGTGCTGTGCCTCCAAGGAAGCTAAGTGAAAGAAGGGATGCACGATGGGGGTGAGGGGGACTCTAAACTATGCATATGTGGTAGAAACATATGTGTACTTTTGAATTTTTCAGCATAAATTAGGCCCAAGAAAGATTCTCATTTGCTCGTTATTTGTTCCCTTATCTCTTTGGTTGAATAAGTAATCATTTCTAAGGTAAGCAGTTAAAATGGAAAGTCATTACTTTGCTAGGAGGTGTTCATATGCATTCTTTAAGCACAGATACATATACTTCAGGGGCAATTTTCTGATCTGAATTTCTTTTAGTGAGTATTTTTATTTGCATTTCTAGGGCTGTGGTTCTGTTTTATCACAAGCAAAAGAAAGATCAGTCCTGAAGTTTGGAAATTACTTTGACTAAGCACCTGTTACAGCTTTTGCTTCCTATGCTAATCTACCATAAAACTTGAGTTATCCTCATTAAGTTTGCATCACTGGCAATTATATGGTGATTCTTTTTTCATAATAAAAATCCACTTGGTTTTGCCATGTAGACCATAGAGATAATTAAAGTGGATTAACCAAAGACTTACATGATTAACAGTTTTTGACATACCCGCAAATCTACTGTAAGCAAGTGATGACTACTGGCAGAGTTTGTTTCCAGGACTGTTACCTTTTGAATATCAATGAAAGAAGGTTTAAAATCATTATTTGTGAAGAGGTATCTGAATAAAATCTTTATATTTAAGTGGAACCTTTTTAGTGGAATGGAGTAATCCCTTTAATCCTTCATGTCTTCAACCAATTATGAAATGACTTGTTTCTTCCTGCATCCATTTTTCAAATATGAACAGAAATCCCTCCCAAGATCTCTCAACACTTTTCAATAAGTTATATGGGAAAGGTGTGTGCATGTGGGTGGCAGGAGAGTATGGTTGTTAAGAGGACTTACTTGAATAGAGGTAGATAGGGCAGCTGACTAAGGTGATTTTATTTTTGTCTCAGTACACTTTCTTTACTTGGCAGTACTTCATACCTGCAAAGAACAATTCCTAGGACTTATAAATCCATTTTCTTTATTTTTTAAAAAATATGGAATGCTTCACAAATTGCCATTTTCTTAAGGAAGTAATAATTTTATAACACCAACCTGAAAAATGAAAACACCTTGGGAGACTTGCACGCTGCAGGGATTGCTTAGAGTGTGTCTGATATCATTAAATGTTTTGTGATGTATATCTGGAGTTCAGTTTTGTTGGCTTTCTGAAAATATGCCAGTATAAGGTAGCCAAGAAATCTGATTTTAGGTAATAAGTTGGATCTTTTTGAATAGAAACATGACATTTTGATATAAGAACAAACCATTACATTATCTTTTTTAAAAAATAACTTGAGGCAGGGCATGGTGGTTCATGCCTGTAATCCCAGCACTTTGGGAGGCCAAGGTGGGTGAATCACCTGAGATCGACCATTCAAGAGCAGCCTGACCAACATGGAAAAAACCCATCTCTACTGAAAAGATAAAATTAGCAGGGTGTGGTGGCACATGCCTGTAATCCCAGCTACTTGGGAGGCTGAGGCAGGAGAATCGCTTGAACCTGGAAGGCGATTGAGTTGCAGTGAGCTGAGATTGCACCATTGCACTCCAGCCTGGGCAACAAGAGTGAAACTCTGTCTTAAAAAAAAAAAAAAAAAAAGGAACTTGGTACAGTGTGCCAGAGACAGCCTCAATTTATCTCTGAACTCTACCCCATCTCTAAAGCTTATCTCACTTTATTTCATATAATACCTAGGTGTCACTTTTCATTTTATCCCTGATTCCTAAAGCAAAAATTGTCTTTGTCAAAACGTCCTGGGTTGTTTCTGCTTCTAGTTGTGGCTTATCTGTTATGACAATCTTTCAGAAAAAAAAAGAGTACTCTCAGAACTTACTCCCATGTCTTCTCCACCATCTGGCTTATCCAGCCCAGTGGTGATTGCCTTTTGCCAAAGCCTGGAGCCAAGAAGGCAGTTAACAACACTTTTATTGCTAAAGTAAAATGATAAATTCACACATAAATTACAAATAATAAAGAGTACAAAAAATTACCTGTAATCACACCACCCAGGGAATCATTGTTAATATCTATTGAATATTCTTTGGTATTAAATACAAAGATGAATATAATTTTATATGCATGAGATTACACAAACATGCCATTTTATCATCTACTTTTGACCTAAAATATTATGTCTTTCCATGTCAATGTATAGAGAGTTGTACAATTATTATTATGATTTTTATTTAAGTAGAGCTAGGATCTTGTTATATTGCCCAAGCTGGTCTGGAACACCTGGCCTCAAGCAAGCCTCCTGACTCTGCCTTCAAAAGTGCTGAGATTATAGGCATGAGCCACCATGCCCAGCCTGTGCAATCATTTTAATGCTTGTATAGTGATGCATTATGTATATTGACATTGTTTATTTAATTAGGTTGGCAATTTGAACAAAAAATTTGGAGTAGGTAAAGCACGTCTTTACCATCTTATTCTTTCATATTTTTTCCTGTCTCCCCTGATTGTTTGTTCCTTCTCTCATTCCTGCTCTGTCTAGAGCACTCTAGGCTAAGGAAAGCTCAATAGCTTACTCCACTGGGACTGTCTATATATTATCAGACCTCTTATAACCTGAAAAAGAGGCAAGATCCAAACAGGAATTTCTAGTGATGTCCTTCAGATGGGTGGGAGGGCAAATTGTTCAGCATTCACTTTTCTTTTCCTTTTTCCTTTCATTACTGACATTCTAAAATAACTAATCCTTATGAAAAATCCTTTCCCATTTTTAAAAATCACTTCACATGTTTTCCAGTTCCCCAATATTAAACTGCATTCTCAAAGGCTACCAGTGATTTTCTGATTACTACATTCAAAGCCACATTTTATTCCTTACCTCTATGCCATGTCAGAAGGATTAGCTGCTCCTTAGAACCCTTTCCTTGTAGATTTGTCACCTATATTTCTGATTATGCATCCTCTGTTCCCTTGGGTGGCTTTTCTTTCTGCTTTCTTACTATGGAGAACCCAGAGACTCAGTCTTAGGCCTTTTGTCCTTTCATCTTTACTCTTTTTTTTCCCTTTAAACCACGCTTCCTTCAAACTTCCCTGTGTCTGTCAAAGGTGACACTATTCTTTAAATCACTCAGACCTCAGAGGTTGAAGTTATCTTTGACTCTGCTTTTTCTTCCTAATTCAATCAGTCTTTACATTCTGTCAGCTATTTCTTCAAAATAACCTTCCATGTACTTTCATATACTGTAAATTGTACAACCTCTTTGGAAGGCATTTAGACACTGTCTATCAAAAATCTAAAATGCATATACTTTGACCTACCATTTCCAATTTTGTGAAACTATCCTATGGAAATACTCAAGTGTGTCAACATATGTAAACACAGATACTCTTTGAAGCACTAGTTAAAATAGCCCCAAACAGGAAACTACCTATGAGGCAACAGGGAACTGGTTAATGGTACATCTATTCTATGAACACAGCTATTAGTAAGTGTAGGGTGGATTCATAAGTAGTGACAAGAAAAAGTATCCATGGCACATTGTTAAGATAAAAATATGAATTGTGGGCTAGCACATATAGCATGTATAATATAATCCCATTTTGGTTACACACTTATATATAGATACATCCACATATGTACTGTGTATGTAGAAAAAAAGTCAAGAAATATGCACGAAATTATTGAAAATAATTAAGCATAGGAAAAGTGATTTGGAGGGAGGGTGGAGTTTGCTTTCACTTTCTAATTTATATACTTATAATTGGGAGTTTTAAAAATATGCATGACTTGCTTTTATAATTATTAAAATATTTTATATTTTCTCATTTGTTTCTGACTGAACACTATTTTAAATCTGCATCACCTGATATCTGCCTGTCTCTCTCTATATATATATCTACAACAGTTTTCTCAGGGTTCCTACCAGCTCCAATTACTTTATTAGCTGTCTGACATTAGCCTTTGAGAACCTGTTTGAAATAAGGCTACCTACTCTGACTATTTCTTTGAGTCTTAAGTTTAAAAGCAAATAATGCTTATGAGTAAGCTTTGAAAAACTGTTAAGCACAATGCTGATATAAAGCATCACCTCTAACAGAGGCTGGTAGTATATCCTAAGCCTGAGGACTGGGTAAGGTCTGTGAGATCACACAAGTAGCAACACTGAGTTTACAGAACTAAAGCTCTAAGTGTGAAATGGCCAAGTTATTCAACAGGGTTCTTCAGCTACAATGTATAAACCTGCCCAAACTAACTTTAACATTCACATCACCACTGATTTTAACTAGATTGGCTGAGAGAGCAGCCTCCTAAAGCTATTCATCTTTGCAGTGGTAAACAATGCAAGCAGTTTGTTAGAGCTCAGCCATTAAACTCACACTTATTTGTAAGCCTAACTGGTACTATTAACATTACAAGGACACAGGAGCCTAAATAATAATGTGGAAACAGAGTTAGAAATGTATTCTAAATATTTAGAAGTATATCCATTTCCCTTTAAATGTGCTAGTTTAATAAAAGCATATGGTCTGCCTAATGAAAAATTTCATTACTTGCATTGAGCTGTAGCAAGGAAATTGCATCTAGCATGTATGTGCTATAGGTACAAAATCTGTTTAGTGCTGCTCCCGTCACTTATTGTGCCAATGAAGACATGAAAACATTTGTATTGGCATTAGTTTTTGCTTGACATAGACAAATGAAAGAATTAACTGGGAAGTTTGTTACACTATTATAGTCCATAGTGTAACAAACCTCCCAGTTAATTCTACTATAATAGTGTAACAAACCTCCAGTTAGATAGTCTACTATAATAGTGTAACATTATACTATACAAAATGTGTAACATTATACTATATAAAAATAATACTAGTTTTTAAGTCCTTGAGCAATATTTTATATTTTATTTATTATTATTATTTTTATTTTGAACAGGGTCTTACTCTGTCACTCAGGCTGGAGTGCAAGGGCATGAGCTCAGCTCACTGCCAACTTTTGCCTCCTGTTTTCAAGCAATTCTCCCACCTTGGCCTCCCAAGTAGCTGGGACTACAGGCATACACCACCATACTCAGCTAATTTTTGTATTTTTGATAGATACAGGGTTTCACCATGTTGGCTAGGCTGATTTTGAACTCCTGACCTCAAGTAACCCACCCATCTCGACCTCGCAAAGTGCTGTGATTATAGGCACAGGTATGAGCCACTATGCCCAGCTACCTTGAGCAATAATGTCACAAACTCTTGTTCCATGTGACTATTTTTGCATAGTGATTTGACTTTGTAGTGCAGTGTGGTTATTACTGCTGATGACTGAAACTGGACCTGAGGTCAAATAATGTTCTCAAAAGAATTTCAGTGTCTATCAGCCACCCCAGCTCCCACTCTCACTCACGGGGACAGGGATTAGACAAGACATTCAATAAATATTTTTCCTACTATAAACTAGTAAGTCATAACCATTATGGATATGGAAGTGGACAGAACCCTCAAGAATCTCACAGTCCGTTAAATGCTTTGGGTATTCCTGTCCAAGGAATATGCTTATCTTGGTTGCAGTTGGCAACTAAGAGGACAGAAAGGCCACTGTACTTTCCATACTAAATTGTCACCTCAGACAGTGACAATTAAAGAAGGTAAGCGTTTGTAAAATACAATGTATATTTATGGGTAGGCTGAATTCTATTTTAATGTTGTCAACACCAGTCCTTTGTATGCACTTCAAAATATATACTATGTTTTTTACTGTTGGCGAAGTAGAAGATGTATATTTTCTTACGGAAGACTTCACATTATTTTTAATACAGATCTTTTACAAATAACTCAGCATATTTCACACTTCATAAGCCAAGCAGATATTTTATGTGGTAGGGTAATATTTTAAATCATTAATCAATGTGATCTAATGCTCACACATGCATACCCAATTATGCTCCTTAGCTCAACATTCATTGTGGCCTGTAACTCACAAATTTTAATAGAAACTTTTGTTTTTGGGCATTTGCAATTCAATTTAACAAGGATTTTTTGTTTCCTACTGTGTGCTTCATGAATTGTTCTAGGCACTGGCTGGGATTACAATGATAAATAAAGCACAGTCTTTTCTCTTATGGATTCACCACATAGATTCACCAGATAGGTTGGTAGGCTCAGTGTCTGAAGTGGCTAAAATTTGGGATGTGCCCTCAGATTATCTTTATGCCAACAAGAAAAAAACACTTGTATTTTGGGAAGGTGATAGGTCAAAAGCAGTTGGAATGTGGGGGAAGGCTAGCGTGGAGTTTGATATAACAAAGGCCAAATTATGACTAGGGGCTTATTTAGCGATACTTAAAAGTTGAAGTCTGATCAATTCAAAATTGAATTTCCAACTGTCTTGATTTTTCTGTCACTTTCTGTTTCACAATTTAAAAAGGCAAGGCTTGTTTGTGCCTTGCTTAAGAAAGTGAAGTACATTAAATGACCCAAGGTTATGTATTATGAAAAACAATAACTGGATTAATTAAATATCTGTTTGAAAGCATCTTGTTTACATTTGTCACCTTATCATTTCACAGAAAGACATCAATAACCTTTTAAAATAACACCTAGGAAATGATAGGGCTACTGAATTTGGATCCAACAAATGACATATTTTAAGGTAGTAGATGATGAGTTCCACAGCAATAAAAATGTGAAGGTGCCTGTAGGCAATGATAAGTTTCTGGGTGATCAAACCATAAAGCCATATTTTAAAATGTCACTTATCTTTCCATGTGGTTGAGAGGTTTGCAAAGCTTGTTCAGGGTCCGAGATGGAGGCCACCAGCTTACGGTATGTGCCGGGGCCACACAAAGACTGCTGTCAGCTTCTACCCTGTTGAACCAAGGGCATAAAAAATATCTTAATCAGTGGCTTATTTCACCAGAGGATCATGAGAGCCCAAAGGAGCTTTGTTAACATATTGAGAAAGCCTCCAGCTGATTCAATCTAAAAGTGTAAGAAATCTATATTTTTTGGATTATTTAGGCGGGTATTTTAGTATTTGTGGAATGCTGGCAGGAACAAAACCTACAAAAAAATAACAAAATTGATAGATGCCCCATTGTCCCTCAGTTGATGTACAGAATGTATGGAAGAAGCTCTGAGATTTGAGGCTTACATTGTACATTTAGTAGGTAAATATTTTCCAGAATTTCTCAAAAGATGCTTAAAGTTGCAAATTTACAAATTTATACAAATAGTACACAGCTCTAGAAATGATTCTTTTTTTATTGTACTTTAAGTTTTGGGGTACATGTGCAGATCATGCAGGATTGTTGCATTGGTACATACATGGCAAGGTGGTTTTCTGCCTTCATTACCCCCATCACCTATATCTGGCATTTCTGCCCATGTTATCCCTCTCCACCCTCCCCACACCCCACTGTCTCTCCCCTAGCCTCTCCAACAGAGCCCAGTGTTTGATGCTCCCCCACTCTGTCCATGTATCCTCATTGTTCAATACCTGCCTATGAGTGAGAACATGCAGCGTTTGATTTTCTGTTCTTGTGTCAGTTTGCTGAGAAGGATGGTGTTCAGATTCATCCATGTCCCTACGAAGGACACAAACTCATCATTTTTTATGGCTGTGTAGTATTCCATGGTGTATATGTGCCACATTTTCTTTGTCCAGTCTATCTTTGATGGGCATTTGGGTTGGTTCCAGGTCTTTGCTATTGTAAACAGTGCCACAATGAACATATGTATGCATGTGTCTTTGTAATAGAACGATTTATAATCCTTTTGGTATATACCCAGTAATGGGATTGCTGGGTCAAATGTATTTTCTATTTCTAGGTCCCTGAGGAATCACCACACTGTCTATCACAATGGTTGAACTAATTTACACTCCCACCAACAGTATAAAAGCGTTCCTGTTTATCCACATCCTCTCTAGCATCTGTTGTTTCCAGATTTTTTAATGATCACCATTCTAACTGGTGTGAGATGATATCTCAATGTGGTTTTGATTTGCATTTCTCTAATGACCAGTGATGATGAGTGTTTTTTCATATATTTGTTGGCCTCATATATGTATTCTTTTGAATAGTTTCTGATCATATCCTTCACCCACTTTTGAATGGGTTTTTTTTTTCTTGTAAATCTGTTTTACTTCTTTGTGGATTCTGGGTATTAGCCCTTTGTCAGATGGGTAGATTGCAATTTTTTTTCCCATTCTGTTGGTTACCAGTTCACTCTAATGATTGTTTCTTTTGCTGTACAGAAGCTCTGAAGTTTAATTAGAGCCCATTTGTCTATTTTGGCTTTTGTTGCCATTGCTTTTGGTGTTTTAGTCATGAAGTCCTTGCCTATGCCTATATCCTGAATGGTTTGGCCTAGGTTTTCTTCTAGGGTTTTTATGGCATAATCTGGCACTAGGCAAGAATGCCGTCTCTCACCACTCCTATTCAATACAGTATTCGAAGTTCTATCCAGAGCAATCAGGCAAGAAAAAAAAAAAAAAGGGTATTCAATTAGGAAACGAGGAAGTCAAACTCTATTTCCAGATGACATGATTGTTTATGTAGAAGTCCCCACTGTCTCAGCCCAAAATCTCCCTAAGCTCATAAGTAACTTCAGCAAAGTCTCAGGATACAACATGAGTGTGCAGAAATCACAAGCATTCCTATACACAAATAAAAGACAAACAGAGAGTCAAATCATGAGTGAACTCCCATTCACAATTGCTACAAAGATAATAAAATACCTAGGAATACAACCAACAAACGATGTAAAGGACCTCTTCAAGAAGAACTACAAACCACTGCTCAAGGAAATAAGAGAGGACACAAACAGATGGAAAAACATTCTGTGCTCATGGTTAGGAAGAATCAATGTGAAAATGGCCATACTGCCCAAAGAAATTTAAAGATTCAACTCTATCCCCATCAAACTACCAAAGAACAACTTCACAGAACTGGAAACAAACACTTTAAACTTCATATGGAACCAAGAAAGAGCCCACATAGCCAAGACAATCTTAAGCAAAAAGAACAAAGCTGGAGGCATCATGCTGCCTGACTTCAAACTATACTACAAGGCTACAGTAATCAAAACAGCATGGTACTGGTAGCAAAACAAATATATAGACCAATGGAACAGAAAGGCCTTGGAAGCAACACCACACATCTACAATCATCTGGTATTTGACAAACTTGACAAAAACAAGCAATGGGGAAAGGATTCCCTGTTTAATAAATGGTGTTGGGAAAACTGACTAGCCATGTGCAGAAAGCAGAAAATGGACCCCTTCCTGACACCTACACCAAAATTAACTCCAGATGGATTAAAGATAGAAACATAACAAATGATTCTTGTAAAGAATTTTAAATAGTACAAGGAACTGCTTAGAATAAATGAATAAAAGCAAACAATAGTAGGGTATATTCAGTATGACCTCAATGACAAGGAGACATATAGGGAACCAAAAATATATAATAGAAGGAATGGTGCTAAAAATATTCATGGAGGTTTCCTTTAGGAAGGTGATGGGATTATGGGGTATTCTCTTTCTTTTTAATATTTTCATGTACTTTCCAAATATCCCATAATGAATACATTGTTAAAAAATAATGTGACTACGTGTTATTGTTAAGAATTGGGCAATATAAGAAAACACAATGAGCAAAATAAAAAGTACCCATAACCCCACAATCACAAAACAACTATTGTTAGCATTTTGGTATATATCCTCTTGTTCTTTAAAAAAAAGTACTATTCATTTTAATTGTCTCAATGCATATTTTAAAATAATACTGTACATTCTTTTAACCTACTCTTCTATTATGAAATATTTTAAGCATACAGTAAAGCACAGTGAATAGAATAATAAAGCAAATACCTGTGTATATACAACCCAGCTTTGTCAAATATCAACATTTTTCCATTTTCAGATTATTCATATGCAGATCATTTTGTGTTGTTTTAAAAATCAAATAGATGCAGTTAATGTCACCTGTTTACTTCTTTATCATATTCCATTTATTTTCTCCCTCTCTCCCTTAAGGAATACTTTTTTGATTTTGTTATTCCAATAATATCTTTATTATATATATGTATATTCATAAAACATACAGGTATTTGATAGATATTCATGTTAATAAACTATGTATATACACACACACTTGCATTTTTAACACAATCTTATTATTTTTTAAGATTTGACTATATCATTAAATATAATTTGACTCATTTATTTCAATTGCTGTGTCGTATTCCATTTTATGACTTTAGCACACTTTACCTATTCTGTTGCTGATGGAGATTTAGATTATTCAAATTTTTCACCAACATAAATATTGCTACAATGAATATTATTTCACTTGTCTCCTTCCTCAGTTATGTATATGATAGCCTTTCTAGAACAAGGATCAAGAAAATATTACCATGGGCTTTATCTGTCTAGTTACCTGATTTTGTAAATGAAGTTTTATTGGAACACCAGTACATCCAATTAGTTTTGGTCTATGTCTGCTTTTGTGTCACAAAGACAGAGATTGTACGGACTGCAAAACCAAAAATAGTTACCATTTGGCCCTTTACAGAAAAGTTGATGATCTTGATCTGTGGTACTATCTAGGCATGAAATTTCTGGGTACAAGGTCCAAATCTTCAACTTCAGAAATAAAGTCAAATTATTCTACAATATGTTTGTGCAAAATGATATTCTTTCACTTGTGGGTATGATTTTCTCTGGCTCCATATCTTTGCCAACACTTGGCAACATGAGATTTAAAGATTTTTGCCAGTCTGTTGGCTAATATTGGTATCTCTCTGTAATTTTAATGTGCATTTCCATTATTACTGGTGAGGCTGAGAAACTTTTCAAATGTTTATCAGCCATTTTTATAAATCTGTGATTTCTCTATTAATATCCTTTGCCTACTTTTTCTGTTGACCTACTTGCTATGATTATGTCTTTATATAATCTCAATATCAATCCTTTGCTGATATGTATGGCTTATGTAGTTATTTTATTGAATAGAAATTTTGCCTTTTAATGCAGTCAGATTTAGCAGTTTCCATTACAGTTTGTGCTCCTTTATTGTCTTTTTTAGATCCTCATTATTCCCTATCCTGAGGCCATCTTCTATTTCCAAAATTTTAAAGTTTTCTTTCTTATTCATCTCCTCAATTCACTTGAAATTTATTTGTATGGTGTGATATAGGCACTTAATTGTAATATGCTTTTCCATATATGTCACAAGTGTCTTTTGATGTCAACAGAGAACTCTACATCATTATTTAATGACTGCGTATATTATTCTAATTCATTTATTGAATCTCTATTTGTTTCATATGTAGGCTATTACAGATTTTCTCTTTCTTTATAAATAATGATAAGGTAAACATTCTTCTAAAATGAATAATTTTCACAATCAGAAAGATAGGAAGCAGGAAACTACTGGTAGTGTAAAAAATTACCAACACCGTCATGGTAGTCTTATATTAAAAATTCATGAATTTAGAGAGTGTTTATTAATTACATCTTATGGGCAAGGAACTGTTTCCAGGTGCTAAAGATATGTAGTGTGTATGGTGGTGGATTGACACTCAGCCTGTAGTACAACTTCCTTCTGGTGTGCTTTTCTATATTGGCAAGTTTTGAAAGCTAAAAATCCATATCTTACAGAGTCTCTCATATCTAGATGTCTTCTGTATCCACCAAATAGATGCTCTGACATGGGGTTTGGGGGCAGAAATGGGGCAGTTGGCCATACCACTGGTCTTGCTGTTGCTACCCTCAAGCACAGCTGTGGAGAGGGTGGGCATTTCTGAAGCAGCGTTCTGGGGTTAAGTCAGTAGCTTTGTGGCGATTTCGAGGCAGTATGATGGGGGCTATGAGTATTTCCTGGATTATATGTATAGTAGTGTGTTCTATAGCTCAATATTTCCTACAGTGGCCTCATGACTCTCTGCTTTCCTGATTGTGGCAAAGGTGCTCTGAGGGCACCAACTGGGTGTGCTGTTCTGGGAGTCATTCACAAAGGCCCAGCCTATTGCCTGCTCCTCCATCATTTCCAATGATCCTACCCACCTAATCCTTTGTGTTACATTGCTTTTGGCTTAAAATTGCTAGGGTAGGTTCTGTTTCCTGCAACTGAATCCTGACTTACGCAACTGAATCCTGACTTACACAACTGAAGAGGGAATCAGAATATAAACAAATAATGCCCATACAGTTTGCTAAGTGTTAATCCAGCTATCTTCTAGGTGCTACGGGATCACAAAGGAAGAACTATTTTTGCCCGTAAGTGTGAGGGAAAATGTCATTTAAAAATATGAGAGAAGACATTACTCTTTAACACTTGAGCAAAAATACAAAGCAGCTTATGAAGTTCAGAGACGTGATTCCAGCATAAATAATTTTGTGTGCCTGAATCATAGGATGTATACTGCAGAAAGATCACTTTGAAAGTTGTGTATTGGACAGCTTGGAGGGGCAGAAAAATGTAGCCAGGGAAATGTTAGAAAAAGGAGAGGACAGATGCAAAAATACATAAATAAACATGATAGATGAGAGGGAAGTCAAGGATTCCTAAGTTTTTGTCCTACAAATGGTAATCCCTCCTTCTGTCTGTTGTTCCCTCCCTCCCTTCCTTTCTTCTGTTCTTCCACCAAACAAAAGCTCCCTATATTAAAGTGTAAACTCATTCCTGGATACGTTTTTATTCTTGTGTCCCCTATAACATCCAGCACAATGCCCTGTACAATACTGCTCAATAAATATTGGTTGAATGTTTGATCTGAGCTACTTAATTGTACCTTTAGGAGTAGTTAACAGAGTTAAAAAATCAATGTGCTGTTTAAAGTCACTGTTTGGAAAAGGTTTAAACCCTTGCAGTGGATTACACTCAACTCTTTTAGTTTATTCTTTATTTTACCAAAGCAAAAATGCTTTCTCCATTTCTTCCTGAGTTGATCAGAAAAAGCAGTACCTTCTATCTCTAGATTTATCTCTTGGGTAAAATGGTCTCTATGTTCTTCCCTAAAACCTTTTGCTAAAGCTTTCACTTCTGCAGTGTAAAATCTAGCTCTTCTCCACTTATAACAACAACAATAGTGTTTAATGATACTGATATTAACATTGCTATTATTAATAATAATGAAAAAATGCCAAAAAACCAGTCCCTTAACTTTAGAGGACTTCCAAGCCTTGTATTGAAGTTTCTGTAGCCTGAGTTGTGATTCTTTTTTTTTTAGTAAAATTGACTTTTAACATTCTTAAGGAGTAGAGTAAGACAAATCTTCTTGTTCATTTTTCTTAATAATTATGAAGTCACTTGATAGCTAATGAGAATCCTTGTTTTACTTCAGAGACACTTTGGGTTACAACCAGAAAGACCTTTTTAAAAGGCACAACCAAAACTTAGATACTCATTAGAACAGACAATTAAGAAAAGAATTATCAGCTTTTATACATAGTACTACTGGAGTTCAAGGAAGGAAAAGATCACTGGTTGTGAGAAATTAGTAAAAACTCAATTTAACCAATATTGGGCTGTGCTTTGAAGGAAGGGTAAATTTGAGTAGGTAGAGGAAGGAAAACTACCCAGATTGGGTAGTAGTGTGGAGAAAGATGTGGAAGTGGTAGTGGGAATTTCTGAAAGAATTGAAAGGACCGAGCGTAGACTAATCTGACCTATGGAAGAAGAAAATACTGGATAGATTGGTGGGCAAATTATTTGTTGCTTCGTGCTTTTTTGTATAGTAATTTTGTGTAGTAATTAATGGTGATTTGGGCATGCCAGGCTAGCAGTATGAGGTTGGGACCATTGTCCAGATGTTGGCCATTATTCAAACTGCATTTTGGATCTGTCTTCCCAGTTGATAAACTGTTATAGTGTCAGAGCTGGCAGGGTCTTTAGAGATTTTTGGTACAACTGCTTCACTTTATAGATCTGAAAATCAGAGCCCAGAGAGAAATGACTTGTTCAAGTTCACAGAGTGAGTCAGGCATTTTAATCCAATTACAACATTGGGACTTAATGGTGTAATTAACTTGCCAAAAACTAAAAAGAGGAGAGATGCCAAATAGCTTAGTATGTTACTGTATTTCCTTTATCATAAAACACTCTGCATCTATCAAAGTGTTCCTTTCTTCTTGTTGGATAAAAGCTGCTCTTCTGTATATTCCTGAGGGATCAAGTGAGCATATTACTTGGCTGGGCTAGTGTTTCTCATTCTCTCATGTAGATTACAGGTTCAGTTTCTTTATTAAGTAAGGAAAGGAAGACAGTCATTTAGTAGCTTTAAAATACTGAAAAAAGCATTTATTTTGGAGAAGGAGTGGCTAGATTTTGAGTTACAGTTTATAGATATTGTAAGGTGGCCATTTTGTTCTATAACCAGCAGCTAGAGGAAAAAAAAGGAACAGTTTCAAAGGTGAAACAATGAAATACTTTAGAGATTGGGGTCTATGTTTCCAAATATAACAATTCTTCAAGGGCTTTTGCCCAGAATATATTCGATTTTTCTTCAAACCATAAGAACAAGATAACTTACATTGATAGCAAAGACCAGGAAAACTTTGACATTGGAATTTCTAGAGAAAGTTTCAAGAAAGGTGAGTTATGACCACTCAGTCCAGCCAAGGTAGTGAACTCTGCCAGAATAAGATCACCAATAAAGTTAGGGGCCCAGTTACCACAATTTTTAAACTCTTAAGGGAACTAAATAATATAAGACCTAACCTTAGGGACAGATGGCTAATGAAAAAAAAAAAAGAATAATTTAGACACTCATGTCTAGATAAATATAAGAAGCAACTTAGCAATCCCACCAACAGTTACAAGGATTTCTTTTTCTTTGCAATCTTATCAACACTTGTTTTTCATCTTTTTAGTAAGTGCCATTTTAACTGAGGTGAGGTGCTATCTCACTGTGGTTTTGATTTGCATTTCCTTGTTGATTAGTGATACTGAGTATTTTTTCACATACCTATTGGCCATTTGTATGTCTTATTTTGAGAATTATCTGTTGAGATCTTAGGTTTTCTTGCTACTGAGTTGAATTTCTCATATATTTGCAGTACTAACCCCTTATCAGACATAGTTTGGAAATATTTTCTTCCATTTTATAGGTTGTCTCTTTACTCCATTGAATGGCTCCTTTGCTTGCAGAAGCTGTTTAGTTTGATAGTGATAACTTTTTTGATGGAGATAAATTTGGAAGAAGAGTAGGAAAAATGTGGAGAGCAACATTTTACTTTTTACCCTGCTATGCCTTTTATTCTAGCAATAAAAATAAAGAAAAACATTTTAAAGGGATTCACAACATGATTTATTTGAATTACAGTAACTATAACAAATAGAAAATAGATGTTCTTTAGATTTTAGGAAATAACAAAATTTATGTTAGACCTGTTAGAGGACTCTGACTATAGGGTTGCTGAATTTAAATATGTACAGTATATGCAAATGTCAGAGAGCTATGTAGATTAAAGAGAGAAATACTAATAAATAATCCAAACTACTTTATGTTTTTATGTCATAAATTTGTAAACACTGTGAGAGAAAATGATGAAAACAGATGAATACCCCACCACCCATAGCTGAGACCTTGTCTCAGGAATGGTTTCTACACAATCCCATATATGCCAAATGGAACCGACAGTTGGAACAGGCTTTTGTGAAGGCATTTGAACCACTTACTGCGTATATGCATAGACTGTGTGCTTGGTGAGAAGCAAGAGAAATTTATTTTTTGTATTCTGTTAATGGTGCTGACATGCAATGTACAGTCAAAGACTTCACAGAAATGGTTATGTGAACTAGAGCCAAAAGCAGTGGGTTTGAAACAATTAGTTCTACTTCAGGGTAATTGCTACTTTCTCTACTCGCTTTTTCTCCCTGTGTCTGCTTTCTTCTTTCCACGCCTTTGTTGGACATTCCAACATAGAAAGCAATTAATAATGGAAGTCATAGTTAATACAAATAGCTTGGTAAATGATAGGGCGAGATGTTTATTAACTCTAGTTCTGTTTTTTAAATTCTCAAATAACTAGAAGAAACGAGGTGAATAATATACACATTTGATGAGTTCACAAATTCATTGATTCATCAAACATTTGTTGAGTGCCTCTTATGTCCCAGGCACTGTGTTCAATGTGACAGGAAAAACAAATGGGAACATCAGATATGACAATGTCTGGTGTACACTCAGAAATGAAGTAATCCTCAGCACTATAGCTGTTGGTGATGCCAAGAAAATATAAATCTTTCACATTAATTATAAATCTTTCACATTAATTTAGCTTTCCAAATAAATAATAGTTTGATTCTGAAAAGAGGAAATCAAGACAAATATTGCTTTTTAAAAGTAAAGCAAAGTGTAGGATAGCTTGGTCTGATTTGCTTAGTTAGATAAAATTCTATACAACTGATCTAAAAATTCCAAACCTGATTCAGGCAGAATTTTCATCAAGCCTCTTTTTCTATTCCAGAATGTTATTTTGCCTGTTATACATCACTTATGAGATGGCATGACTGAATACCTATAAAAGTATCTCATTTTAGGTGTTTAGTTTTTAGAGAAACTGCTTATAGCTGCATGATGTTTGATGTTTTAGGGTCTTCAACTGTTGACTTTCTATAATCTTAGTGTTTGGGAAGAACAGAAAAATCTATGCTTGTACATTGGAGTGGGATTCCATTTAGGTCTGAGATCCTTTCAGTCTGGCCATTTGAACAGTTTTGTGATATTAAGTAATATTACTTACCCACAAAAAAAAAACACTTTAAATATTTCTAAGCACAATAAAATGAAAGGCATATAAAGCCCCTTTGAAGTCAGAGTTTAAGCCAATAACCTCAGTTCTCTAAATATTTACCATTAAATCCCAAGGTTAGTAAGAAAGAATTTTATAGGTAGAGACTTGTTATTATGAATCCCATGCATAAAAACTATGTACTCCATACAAGAAGTGCAGAATGCCACACTCTGATTCTTTTTTCTTTTTTTTTTTTTTTTTGATACATATTTCTTAATAAGATTGCTTAACTGGTTAAGATGCATCAAACCAGGTAGGAAAAGAGAACTATTAGAGGCAGGTTAGGGGACAGCAATAGAATAGAAAGTTGACAGCCTGGAAGTAAGGGGAAAGAGAAATATGGAAAGAGAGTGCTGTATTACAGCACAGCATAATAACTGTGGTTCATAATGATGGCCTTGAATTGCCAAGAAAAAGGTAAATTATGTTCTATGTTCTTTAGGGTGACAAGAAAGTGAATCATGTGATTTCCCTCCAGTGTGGTTCAGATATCTGAGCTTGAGATGCACACTTCCATTATCTGGAAAGTGTACCAAGGTTACCGATGTGAAGCATTTATTTTTCCTGATGAAGTCAGAGAAATGAAGCATTACTATAAATAATTATATGCCTGTGTATAAAAATAAGAATTTCTTAAAGATGATGCCATCAGTTTCTTATAACTGAATGAAGTCAAATGATTATAGCCATGATTTTATGACATTCTACCATATTTTCAGTTATGTCAGGAGGAGTAGGAGGTGTTATAAAACTCAAACCAATAGACAATAAGCAACCATAAATTGCTCATTCACCATGACATACTCTGTCTAGTACAGTGCTAGGAACAATGTAGGTGCTCAAATGTTTTTGAATATACGTGTGTGTGTGTGTGTGTTGCACATGACAAAATGAAATGTTATAAAATCAAAGATTTCAGTATGTTGTATCCTTTAAAAGTTGGTATAGAATCAGCTATTGCTGTATGTCAAACAGCAACAAATATTAGTGGCATAGGACAGTAAGCATTAATGTTTCTCACGTCTATGAGTTGGCTGGGTGCCAGGTGATCTAGGTTGTGCTCAGCTGAACAGCTCTTAGCTGCAGGTTGGGTCTGAGTCTTCTCTATGTATCTAGTATTAGTAAGCTAATCAGGATATGATTTTCTCATGTTGACAGTAGAGATGAAAGAAGACAAGAAAACATGAGGTCCCTCTTAAGGCTCAGGCTTGATAGTGGCACATTGTTTCGTCTACCTACATCCCACTGGACAAAGCAAGTTGCATGGTCAAGCCCAAGGTAAATGGGTTGGAGGTACACTCTGCCATTAGTGGGAGGAACTATAAAGTCACATGAAAAAGGAGTGGGGATTGCCCGGAGTAATAAGTAGGATCAGTAATTCAATCTAACACCCTTAGAAGTCACTGAATATAGATTAACAAGGCTTGAGGTCAGGCACATGTGATTATTCCTGTGGTGCAACTATTTGGTCTTTTCTGTTTTCAACAATAATCTCACAGTGAGATGCAGGGCAGGTTTCCAAAATGAAGTATTCACATGGAATTGACAGTTTTCCTTCCAATTTTTGATCTTATTCTTCTTATTATTATTTTGGACAAAGTTTCTAGTAGAGCAGTAGTAGAGTATTAAGAATGAAGCATCTGCAGCCACATTTTCTCTGTGATTAATAGTCATAGCAAAAGTATTATGGTACCTCAGGAAATAAATGACATTAAACAGATTGCTATTTGGCCTGAGTTTATGTCTAATTTAACTTTAGTGTTCAACAGAGGATTAGTTTATTCAGTGGCATCTAAAATATTAGACAGCACCTCTTTTGACAGCTGGAAGTGTGCCAGGTGGCATGACTGCTTGACAGTTCCTCATGCTAAGGATAAATCATTATTCTGCTGTTTAACATGTATCATCTATTATATTACCTGGCTCTGTTAAGTGTACTAGTGTGAACTGGTACTTAGGGAGGAGTCACAATGTTTGCTACCATGTATCTGAACTAAATTTAGTTATATAATTAGGTAAGATAGGTTATTTTACAGACAGTTGAATTCCCACAAAACTCTCATCATAAATACCTAAACACATGTATATTAATTTACTAGTACTTCCACCACAAATTATTTTCATCCCTTTATTTTCTTTAAAAGGATCAAAATGACATTGTGTATTTAACTAGAATGTTGCAAAAATAATCAGAAATAGTAGCCCAACTATGTTCTTGATATTTCTAGTGTAGTGATTCTTAGTATAGAGTCCACAGATGCACTTCACAAGATTTTTGTGTAACCACTAATTATATGCAAAGTATAAATATACCTTTCTCTGAAGAATTTTTATTGCTTTCATCAGATTCTTTAAAAAGTCCACAACTCAAAAGACACTAACCAAATATTGCTACATGTCTAGTAAAATTCATATTCTGTTCTTAGTAACCCCATTTAAAAAGAGCAATAACGAAATCAAAGTGTTTCTAGAGGAGGGTTACCTGAGTGTTCTGAAAACCATGAAATATTTAGAATGATTGAAGGAATTATGGATGTTCAGTCTGGAGAAATGACTAATTGGGAGATGCAGCTGTCCTCTACCATTCAAAGGACAATCACATTACTCTATTACAGTAGGAAGAAAGAGGTTGTGAAGCAGCAGGTTTCAATTCAACCTAAGACTGAAATTTGTAATTGGACATATGAATATAAATGTGAACTTTTGGAATATGAACATATGAATATGAACATAGTGGAATATTGGAATATGAACTTTTCAAGACTGAAATGGGTAGCTCATTAATTGACTTCATATTTTTTTTCTAAATGTAAAGCTAAAATAACTAGATATTAGAGTATGATTAGAAAATGCAGTAGGGCAACATTGCTATTCTCATGTAACCAACCATGCTCTCCTATTCAAAATGCTTCAATTTCCTAAGCAAAACGAACAAAAAGCTGGACACATCACGCTACCTGACTTCAAACTATACTACAAAGCTACAGTAATCAAAACAGCGTGATACTGGTAGCAAAACAGAGATATAGACCAATGAAATGGAACCAGAGGCCTCAGAAGTAACACAGCCATCTGATCTTTGACAAGCCTGAGAAAAACAAGCAATGAAGAAAGGATTCCCTATTCAATAAAAGAAGTTGGGAAAACTGGCTAGCCATATACGGAAAGCTGAAACTGGATCCTTTCCTTACACCTTATACAAAAATTAACTCTGGATGGATTAAAGATTTAAACATAAGACATAATACCCTAAAAACCCAAGAAGAAAACCTAGGCAGTACCATTCAGGACACAGGCATAGGCAAGGACTTCATGACTAAAACACCAAAAGCAATGGCAGCAAAAGCCAAAATAGACAAATGGAATCTAATTAAACTTAAGAGCTTCTGCACAGCAAAAGAAACTATTATTAGATTGAACCCCAACCAACAGAATGGGAAAAAATTTTTGAAAGCTACCCATCTGACAAAGGGCTAATACTTAGAATCTATAAAGGATTTTGACAAATTTACAAGGATAAAAAACCCCATCAAAAAGTGGGCAAAGGATATGAACAGACACTTCTCAAAAGAAGACATGCAGCCAACAAACACATGAAAAAAAGCTCATTGTCACACTGGTCATTAAAGAAATGCAAATCAAAACCACAGTGAAATACCATCTCTTGCCAGTTAGAACGGCAGTCATTAAAAAAATCAGGAGACAGATGCTGGAAAGGATGTGCAGAAATAGGAATGCTTTTATACTGTTGGTGGGAGTGTGAATTAATTCAACCATTGTGGAAGAAAGTGTGGTGATTCCTCAAAGATCCAGAACTAGAAATACCATTTGACCCAGCAATCCCATTACTGGGTATATACCCAAAGGATTATAAAACATTCAACTATAAAGACATATACACACATATGTTTAGTGTGGCACTGTTCACAAAAGCAAAGACTTGGAACCAACCCAAATGCCCATCAAGGATAGACTGGATAAAGAAAATGTGGCACATATACACTATGGAATCCTATGCAGCCATAAAAAAGGATGAGTTCATGTCCTTTGCAGGGACATGGATGAAGCTGGAAACCATCCTTCTCAGCAAACTGACACAAGAACAGAAAACCAAACACTGCATGTACTCATTCATAAGTGGGTGTTGAACAATGAGAACACATGGACAAACAGAGGGGAACATCACACACTGGGGACTATTGGGGGGTGAGGAGGCTAGGGGAGGGATAGCAGGGGGTAGGGGGATTGGGAAGGTATAACATTAGGAGAAATACCTAATGTAGATGATGGGGGGATGGATGCAGCAAACCACCATAGTAGGTGTATACGTATGTAACCTGCACGTTCTGCACGTGTACCCCAGAACTTAAAGTGTTATTAAAAAAAAAAAAACAGGTTCAATTATTTGGATGAGGGCTTAAGTTTTATTTTGATGAGAGATATAACAATAAATATATTAACTTCAAATGTGGGTGTGTGGGTTTAGATTTTGAAACCTGTTAGTTTTTGAACCACAAAATCAGAATTTAAAGTACTAAAAGCAATTTAAATATTATCTGATCAACTCTCCCATTTTACAGGTGAGGCAACTCGGGTGTCTAGAGTTTGCTTCCATATTCAAGGTTACACAATGAGTAGCAGAACAATAACTTGACTGCTCTTTTGAGTATTGTGCTTTTTCTATTACACTAAGTTGCCTCTTTTTGCCCTCGCCAGTATTAAGGTAAACTAGTTCTATTAACTCTGAATGTAAAGTGAGATGATGTATGCAAAAAGTGATTTTCAAATTAGGACTAAAAATAATGCTACTACTAATATTTGGTGTTATTTAAATATTTAATAATAAACCTCAGCAGAAGGTTGAAGTGTAACTATATAGTTGAAATTGGGAATCATTAGGAAGACATAGACCAGTCTGAGGTAGACAAATAAGTAGATATTATCTTCCTTATTAACTCCTCCAACCTCTTCCTTCCTGAAAATCAGGTCTTTCACTTCCCACCTATTTTATACAATTATGTTATTTTATAACATTGCATATTTGCTGGGATTTATATGTGGTGATTTGCATCTACAAATGCATGCAAATGCAGTTGCAGCATTGATGTAGGGGAGATATCATGACAGTATCTAAGTGGTGCATTCCTGTGTCATACTTTATGAATTTGCTAATCTTGAAAGGTTAAAATTTAAGTCAGTATCTGAGCTTGGCAACTAATAATACCATGTTTTTGTTTTTGTTTTTGTTTTTGTTTTTGTTTTTGGCAAAGTGTACTTGTAACTTACTGTACATATCTAATGGCCAATCTGAAATAAGAGTTATTGAATGTAGCTTATTTATAAATTAAATCGTAGCTGTAACATTACCCACTCAACCTTTCTTAACCTGCGATCTTCAAAAAGAACAATATATTTTTGTGGAGTACTTTGCAGGTTTACAAATTGCCTTTCTGTTCCTGAGCTCGCTTGAAGTTTTTTGTTAAGAAAACTCAAAAATGGAAATCAAGACACCATGCAATAGATGTTTTACTGTTTAAAAATATTCCAGGATGATTTTATCTTTGTGCTCATGAGACTGGAGGTAAGAAGATAAACATTTGAGCGACAGTTATACAAGTTTAGGCAAAGATCGGAGGGCTCAAACTAGGGCAATGTAAATGGCCAAAGAGTATTGAAGAGAGGAAAGGCCCAGGAGATACTGAGATAGAGAGATTTGATATTATTGGGTGAATAAAGGAGTTTAGAGAAGGCGGGGGTAAATCTAGACTAAAGCCAAGGTTTCCAACTGGTATCTGTGTTGTTCTTATGCTTTATTATTATTTCTTTCCAATACTTCCAGTTTTGTGAAACACAAAGAAACATAATTTTTGCAACCAACATGTGTCAGGACCCAAAACAGGAGGTAGGCTCTCATTGATAGAAGTAGGGAAGTTCAGGTCACATTATTGAAGCAAGACCACACAACTAGTTAGAAATACTTTGTACTCTGAATCATTATGTCACCCTTTGAAAGGTGTACTTTGCTGTTCTCAGCTCAAAGCCCCTGTTTTACAAATACCTAGACATTTGTACCATTGCACGATTCCCACAGTGGCTGCTGAAGCCTGTGTCAGTACCTCAGAGGCCTGACTTAACCTCTTGCTTGGGGAACTAATTAGACTCTATTTAAATGGAGCTTGGTCAGAAAAAAGAAGGCTGCTCTTTCTAATAGCATGCTCAGAGTATCAATCCTAAGGAAAGTTGGCACCATCCTAGCTATCTTGTGTTCTCTTTCCATCACAGAATATATAGTCTTTATGCTTGAGCACAGCCCAAGTCCTCTTTAATGGATACTTCAAGGAAAACCAGCTCTGCAGCTTGCTAATGTCCAAATCTTCTGATTCTTACTTCTGTGCCACCTAAGTCAATGAGGGGAGGGGTAGTGTCCAAGAAGCAGGGGGAGCTATGCCATCCTAAGCTGACCTCTTATCTTAAGCATTCACCCTTTTAGACAGGCCCTCTATTGCAATGATTCTCAAATATCGAAGCTGACAATCACATGTATAACCAGGGTTAGAAACAACATGAAACCCCACCCTTACTTTCCCATTCAAAAACTCACATTTTAATGAAAGTGAATGAAATGCTTGTGATTATAGAGATAATCCTGAATCCTCTTTAATTTCTATTAAAAATAAAATTGTATGCACACTTGAGAGTAATTTATTATGTTACCTGATACTAACACACCTGTCTCTCACAGTACCTTTGTTGTGCTAAAAGTTCTAAAGTTCCAGTAATGGGGGATCTCGGTTCCTAAGTTTTGTGTTATATTTCTAGGCTTCCAGATTCCATAATCAAATCCAATCATGACACCACCTTTAGTGTAGTTGTTATATGATTTAGAATTTGTGACTTGTATGTTACATGATATAAGACAGCCCTATGCTATTAGGTGGCAAATTGTGCAATATAGCCTACAACTGCTCTAGAGGTTTAGCAAAGTGAGGAAGCAATATAGGCTAAGAATTTTTGAAAAGTCTATTAATAATCCAGATACAGGCAGGGTGCAGTGGCTCATATGTTTATCCCCAGTGGTCTGGGAGGCCGAGGTGGATGGATTGCTTGAGCCAAGGAGTTCTAGACCATCTTAGGCAACATGATGAGACCCTGTCTCCACCATGGCGGAGTTCTAGCTACTCAGGAGGCTGAGCTGGGTGGATGGATTGAGCCCAGGAGGTAGAGGCTGCAGTGAGCTGTGATCATGCCACAGCATACCAGCCTGACAGAATGAGACCCTGTGTCAAAAAAAAAAAAGCCAGATACATTTTTTATTATTATTATTGAAACCACATAGTAAGTTTGTGAAGCAGGTTCTCATTCTTCTCATTTTACAGAAGAGAAGACAGAGACTCATCAAAGTAAATAAACTTGCTAGTGGTCACAAATGTACTAAATATTTGATCTAGAGCTAGGGCTAAAGTTTCTCTGACTCCAAAAGCCAAATAACACTTTTTTTTTTTTTTTTTCACTATACGAAGCTATTTGCCTGAAAGTAGGGGAAAATAGGGTTTAAGATGAGCATTAAAAGACAAGGTTTCAACAGCAAGAAGGAGAAGAAATGAAATTGCCAAAAGAGAAAGCAAAATAAGCAGGGGCAAAGAGGTGGAAATGATAATAACTTGGCTGGTTGGTTAAAAAACAAATTTGATAATGGTTTTAATGTAGAGTTTGGGTTAGGGACAGGAATAAATGGCTAGAAAATAGGCCTTTTGTGTCTGGAAAACCAATCCATGAGTTGCAGTTTGATGCCAAAAGCCACAGAGAAAATTTTGTTCTCTGATGTAACAGGTCAGGTAGGGCACGGTGAAGAAAATTAATTATTTAGTTAAATGAATTACTTGAAATAGTAAGTTATTCTACACATTTAAATGTAAAACAAAAGTTGATATATGATCATTTAAGGATTTTTTTTCCCATGGGGAAGGTAGTAGGGTCAGTTATTTTTGGGAGAGTTTGTGAGACAAATAGCCACTACATTGAATGGTGATTCTCTCAAACAAAGGCTGATCTTATTTTGAGAAAATATATCTAATTTTGTTCCATTGTTGGATTTTAATCAAGAGAAACAATTGCATCAAGCCCTTCTAAGCTATTGCTCTCTGGCAAAGTTGACTGGTTTAAATCTGGTCTTTAAATTGGAGATAGTCTGGAGAGCAGAGGTTCTCAAACTTGAGTATACATCAGAATCACTATGGGTTTTATTAAAACATAAATTTCTGGGTCCAACCTCAGTGGTTTCAATGAAGTAGGTGTGGAGTAGGTCCTGAGAATTTGCATTTCCAAAATATTTCCATGTAATGTTGATACTGCTATTCCATGGACCACACTTTGAGAACCATTGTCCTAGGCTGATTTCTCAAAGGTTTCATTCAAAATCAATTAGGTGAAACAAATAACTAAACCCTTAGCCAATTTAAGGGAGAAGTGAGTGGGTGCTTTCACAGAAATGTACTATGTTCACTAAATTGATAGTTAAAGATTAGTAATGGACAGATAACACTATGTATTCTTATAGAAAGCAGTTCATTACAATTACAAGAATACAAGGCTTTGGAGTCAAACCATCTATATTCCAATCCCAGCTTTGCTTTTCTGCTAGATACATAGCTTTGTAAGTTATTTAACATTTGTAAGCATCAGTTTTCTAACCTCTAAAATGCATTTAATAATTTATATTCATGTTAGGATAGCTGGGAGAAGTAAATGCAACAATCCAGGTTAAACCTGGATGTCTCCTTTGGTGGATTTGATATTTGGCAAATGTACACTTTACTGAGGAAAACAGCACTGGGTGGTTTTTTGGAAGATATATGTAGAATTGTATGGCTTCACTTGTGCTTTAACTCCTCAACTGTGCATATTCTTAGTTGCCTTGAAAATCGCTCCTTTGTATCAGTTTGGTAGCTTTTTAATATCATAACTGAGAAAGATTGTTTTCTTTTCTTTTTTTTTTTTTATTGTTTTCCAGTCAGCATTGGTGATTAGGAAATGAGTATTTCTGAAATTCTGCTGCTTAGGGTTGGACTCCTTCAAGTTGGAATAATATTGGAGTATATGAAAGGTTGCCATCATCAAGTGTCAGAGGTGTAGCTCTTTATCTGTCATGCCTGCCCCTTTTAAGAATAAGTTGAAGGAGAAAAAGATTGCTGTGAATTCATGAATGCTTAAACTCTTGAGGTGTAAGATTAGCTTTTGTTCAAGGCCAGACCACTAGAGAAATAGTGATCACTGTTAAATTATCTGACAAGCTAAAAACTACCATGGGTATTGGTTTTACTCTGCCATTCCCAGAGTGAGAGACTGGGTCTTGGTCTCTGGATACATTAATGTGATCTTTGATCTACTTTGGGGTTGTAATTGTCTGTTGGTATGCCTCTGCTTAAATAATTACCTTGGCAGGACAATGTTCCTTCCTGTATTCCTAAAATCTTGTTACTCCAAGTGTGCTGTTGGATCAGCAGCATCTGCATCTTCTGGGAGCATGTTAGAAATGCAGAATCTCAGATTCCACCCCAGATTTGCTGAGCCAGATATGCATTTTAAAAAGATATCCATGTGATTTGTATGCACAATGAAGTTTGAGAACTACTGCTTTAGGTGATTTCTAAGGTCAAATGGGGTGTAATGTTTAGAATTTTAAGTAAACTAATATTTTTACTCTTTTGTTCTCTTTGAAGTAATTAGTTGAATTGAACTTTCTTCCATCTCTATGTTATGTTTCTTCCCCTTCCCATCTAATACCAATCTCATTTTCAATAACTAGGTGAAGTGTCACTTCCCTTGTGGACATTTTTTGTCCTCTTGGTTTCCATAAAATTTTGTTTATCCTTCTAAAATAGTATGTTATCACATTGCATTCCATTAGACCAGTGATTTGCAAGCCCACCTGTGAATTCAAATTAGCTGTGCAGCTTTTAAACAAATGCATATGCCCAGCCTGGACTCATAGAATCATAACCTTTGGGGGAAGGAAAGATGCAGCCTAGCCATAAATATTTCAAAAAATTCCCTAGGTAAATTTGATGTGCGTTGCTGAGAGAGAACCACCATAATAGAAAATGAACTAGCTGTGGGCCAGTGTTCTTTCTTTTTTCCAAGTCTCTTGTATTTGGCAGTGAGTAGGCACTGAATAAATATTTATTGGATTGATGGATGAATAATTCACTTGTTTGCCTTTTGCAATAGATTAAGCTCTTCAATGGTAGGGTTCCTTGTCATCTGTTTGCTTTGGGGTCTTTCAGAAGGCTTGGTAAATGATAGGTATTCAGCATATATTAGTTCATCTGCTTGTAAACTTTCTGAAGGCTCTGAAGTCAGAAAAATCTGAGTTTCAGTCCTACCTCTGCAATTGTTTATGTGTGTGACTGTAGAAAGTTATGTGTTCATTCACTCAATTAATTTGATTAATAATTTTTTTTATATTTATTAACTATGTAATCTGCACCATGTACTATACTAGGTTCTTGGGATACAATGGCAAACAAGACAGGTAAGTTCTGATTTTCTTACCATACATTCTAGTAGAAGGGATAGGAAATAACATGTATGTAAAAAAGATAATAAAATTAAAAATTAGAAGTGTTGTAAAGGCAACAAATAAGGGGCTGAAAAGAAATAATGGGAAAAAGGCTGGCAAGATGGCTGAATAGGAACAGTTCCTGTCTGCAGCTCCAAGCAAGACTAACACAGAGGTGGGTGATTTCTGCATTTCCAACTGAAGTACCTGATTCATCTCATTGGGACTAGGTAGACAGTGGGTGCAGCCCACAGAGGCCAAGCAGAAGCAGGGTGAGGCATCCCCTCACTTGGGAAGCACAAGGAGTTAGAGAACTCCCTCCCCTAGCCAAAGGAAGCCATGAGGGACTATGCCATGATGGATGGTGCTATCCAGCCTAGATACCAAGCTTTTTCCATGGTCTTCGCAATCCAAAAACCAGGAGATTCTCTTGGGTACCTTCACCCAGGACCCTGGGTTTCAAGCACAAAACTGGGTGGCAATTTTGGCAGACACCAAGCTAGCTGCAGGAGTTTATTTTTGTACCCCAGTGGTGCCTGGAATGCCAGTGAGACAGAACCATTCACCCCCCTGAAAAGGAGGCTGAAGCCAGGGAGCTGAGTGGTCTTGCTCAGCAGATCCCACCCCCATGAAGCCCAGGAAGCTAAGATCCACTGGCTTGAAATTCTCGCTGCTAGCACAGCAGTATGAAGTCAACCTGGGATACTCAAGTTTGGTGGGAGGAGGGGCATCCACCATTATTGAGGCTTGAGTAGGCAGTTTTCCTTTCATAATGTAAACAAAGCCACCAGGAAGTTCAAGCTGGGAGAAGCCCACTGCAGCACCTCAAAGCCACTATAGCCTGACTGCTTCTCTAGATTCCTCTTCTCTGGGCAGGGCATCTCTGAAACAAAGGCAGCAGCCCCATTTCAGGGGCTGATACGTTCAGGGGCTTATACATAAAACTCCAATCTCCCTGGGACAGGATACCTGGGTGAAGGTGTGGCTGTGGACACAACTTCAGCAGACATAAATGTTCCTGCCTGCCAGCTCTGAAGAGACCAGGGGATCTCCCAGCACAGCACTCAAGCTCTGCTAAGGGACAGACTGGCTTCTTAAGTGAGTCCCTGACCCCCATGCCTCCTGATTGGGAGACCCCTCCCAACAGGGGTCAACAGACACCACATACAGGAGAGCTCTGGCTGGCATCTGGCAGGTGCCTCTCTGGGATAAAGTTTTCAGAGGAAGGAGCAGGCAGCATTATTTGCTGTTCTACAGCCTCTGCTGGTGATACTCAGGCAAACAGCGTCTGGAGTGGACCTCCAGCAAACTCCAGCTGATCTGCATAAGAGGTGCCTGACTATTAGAAGGAAAACTAACCAACAGAAAGAAATAGGATCAACATCAATGAAACAGAAGCCCAGATGCAAAAATCCCATTTGAAGGTCACCAACATCAAAGATCAAAGGTAGATAAATCCACAAAGATGAGGAAAAACCAGCACAAAATGGCAGAAAATCCCATAAATCGGAATGCCTCCTCTCCTCCAAAGGATCAAAACTCTTTGCCAGCAAGTGAATAAAACTGGATGAAGAATTAGTTTGGTGAATTGACAGAAGTAGGCTTCAGAAGTTGAGTAATCACAAACTCCTCCAAGCTAAAGGAGCATGTTCTAACCCAACACAAGGAAACTAAGAACCTTAATAAAAGGTTACAGGAACTGCTAACTAGAATAACCAGCTTAGAGAAAAACATAAATTATCTATCTGATGGGGCTGAAAAACAGCACGAGGACTTCATGATGCATACACAAATATCTATAGCAAAATTGATCAAGAAGAATATCAGAGATTGAAGATCAACTTAATGAAATAAAGTGTGAAGACAAGCTTAGAGAAAAAAGACTGAAAAGGAAAGAACAAAGCCTCCAAGAAATATGGGACTATGTGAAAAAACCCAAACCTACATTTGATTGGCGTACCTAAGAGTGACAGGGAGAATGGAACCAAGTTGGAAAACAAACTTCAGGATATTATCCAGAAGAACTTCCCAAACCTAGCAAGACGGCCAACATTCAAATTCAGGAATACAGAGAACACCACAAAGATACTCCTTGAGAAGAACAACCCCAACACATAATTGTCAGATTCACCAAGATTGAAATGAAGGGAAAAATGTTAAGTGCAGCCAGAGAGAAAGGTCAGATTACCCACAAAGGGAAGCCCATCAGACTCACAGTGGATCTCTCTGCAAAAACTCTACAAGACAGAAGAGAGTAGGGGCCAATACTCAACATTATTCTAAAAGAAAAGACTTTTCAACCTGGAATTTCATATTCAGCCAACTAAGCTTCCAAAGTGAAGGAGGAATAAAATCCTTTACAGACAAGCAAATGCTGAGGGATTTTGTCACCCCCAGGCCTGCCTTGCTAAAGCTCTTGAAGGAAGCACTAAATATGTAAAGGAGAAACCAGGACCAGCCACTGCAAAAGCATACCAAAATGTAAAGACCATTGACACTATGAAGAAACTGCATCAACTAACTGACAAAATAACCAGCTAGCATCATAATGACAGAATCAAATTTACACATAATAATATTAACCTTAAATGTAAATGGACTAAATGCCCCAATTAAAAGACACAGACTGGCAAATTGGATAAAGAGTCAAGAACAATTGGTGTGCTGTATTCAGGAGACACATCTCATATGCAAAGACATACACAGACTCAAAATAAAGGAATGGAGGAATATTTACCAAGCAAATGGAAAGCTTGGTAAATATTTCTCCATTCCTTTATTTTGAGCCTATGTGTGTCTGAAAAAAAAAAAAAAGTTGCAATCCAAGTCTCTGATAAAACAGACTTTAAATCAACAAAGATCAAGAAAGACAATAGACAATTAAGGATATTACATAATAGTAAAGGGATCAATGCAACAAGAAGAGCCAACTATTCTAAATATATATGCACCCAATAAAGGAGCACCCAAACTCATAAAGCAAGTTCTTAGAGATCTACAAAGAGACTTAGGCTCCCACACAATAATAGTAGGAGACCTTAACACCCCACTGTCAATATTAGACAGACCAACAAGACAGAAAATTAAGAAGTATATTCAGGACTTGAACTCATCTCTGGACCAAGTGGACCTAATAGGCGTTTACAGAACTCTCCACCCCAAATCAACAGAATATACATTATTTGCAGCATCATACTTATTCTAAAATTGACCACATAATTGGAAGTAAACTACTCAGCAAATGCAAAATAATGGAAATCATAGCAAACAGTGTCTCAGACCACAGTGCAATCAAATTAGAACTCAGGATTAAGAAACTCACTCAAAAGTGCACAATTACATGGAAACTGAGCAACCCGCACCTGAATGACTACTGGGTAAATAATGAAATTAGGCAGCAATAAATAAGTTATTTGAAACAAATGAGAACAAAGACATAATGTATCAGAATCTCTGGGACACAGTTAAGCAATGTTTAGAGGGAAATTTATAGCATTAAATGGCCACAGGGAGAAAGCAGGGAAGATCTAAAATCAACATCCTAACATCACAATTAAAAGAACTAGAGAAGCAAAAGGAAACAAATTAAAAACAAATTCAAAAGCTAGCACAAGACAAGAAAAAAATTAAGAGAAGTACTGAAGGAGACAGAGACATGAAAAACCTGGCTGGGTGCAGTGGCTCATGCCTGTAATCCCAGTACTTTGGGAGGCCAAGGCAGGCAGATCATGAGGTCAGGAGATTGAGACCACCCTGGCCAATGCAGTGAAATCCCATCCCTACTAAAAATACAAAAAAATTATCCGGGCATAGTTGTGTGTACCTGTAATCCCATGTACTTGAGAGGCTGAGATAAGAGAAATGCTTGTCTGGGAGGTAGAGTTTGTAGTGAGCCAACATTGTGCCACTGCATTCCAGTGTGGGCAAGGGTGAGACTCCGTCTAAAAAAAAAAAAAAAATTCCTCAAAAAAAATCAATGAATCTAGGAGCTGGTTTTTTGAAAAGATAAACAAAATAGATAGACAGCTAGCCAGGCTAATAGGAAAAGATAGAAGAATCAAATAGACACAATAAGAAATGATAAAGGGGATATCACCACTGATCCCATAGAAATACAAACTACCATCAGAGAATACTATAAACACCTCTACACAAGTGAACTAGAAAATCTAGAAGAAATGGATAAATTCCTGGACATGTATGCCCTCCTAAAACTAAACCAGGAAAAAGTCAAATCTCTGATTAGACCAATAACAAGTTCTGAAATTGAGACAGTAATTAATAGGATACCAACAAAAAAAAAAAGCCCAGAATCAGATGGATTTACAGCCAAATTCTACCAGAGTTCCAAAGAGAAGCTGGTACCATTCCTTTTGAAACTATCCCAAACAAGAAAGAGAGGGACTGCCCCCAACTCATTTTATAAGGCCGGCATCTTCCTGATACCAAACCTGACAGAGACACAACAAAAAAAAGGAAATTTCAGGCAAATATCCCTGAATCTTCAATAAAATATTGGCAAACCGAATCCAGCAGAACATCAAAAAGCTTATCCACAACAATCAAGTTGGATTCATCCCTGGGATACAAGACTGGTTCAGCACACACAAATCAATAAATGTAATCCATCACATAAACAGAACCAGTGACAAAAACCACATTTATCTCAATAGATGCAGAAAAGTTCTTCAATAAAATTCAACACCCCTTCATGCTGCAAACATTCAATAAACTAGGTGTTGATGAAATGTATCTCAAAATAACAAGATCTATTTATGCCAAACCACAGTAAATATCCTGAATGGGCAAAAGCTGAAAGTATTCCCTTTGAAAACAGGCACAAGACATGGATGCCCTCTCTCACCACTTCTCTTCAACATAGTATTAGAAGTTCTGGTCAGGGCAATCAGGCAAGAGAAAGAAATAAAGCATATTCAAATAGAAAGAGAGGAAGTCAAATTGTATCTGTTTACAGGTGGCATGATTATATATTCTGAAAACACCATTGTCTCAGTCCCCAAACTTCTGAAGCTGATAAGCAACTTCAGCAAAGCCTCAGGATACAAAATCAATGTGCAACAATCACAAGCATTCCTATACACCAATAATAGACAAACAGAGAGCCAACTCATAAGTGAACTGCCATTCACAATGGCTACAAAAAGAATAAAATATCTAGGAATACAACTTACCCAGGATGTGAATAACCTCTCCAAAGAGAATTAAAATCCACTGCTCATGGAAATAAGAGAGGACACAAACAAATGGAAAAATATTCCATGCTCATAGATAGGAAGAATCAATATCATGAAATGACCATACTACCCAAAGTAACTCATAGATTCAATGCTATTCCCATCAAGCTACCACTGACGTTCTTAGCAGAATTAGAAAAAAAAAAAACTACTTTAAATTTCATATTGAACCAAAAAAGAGCCCATATAGCTAAGACAATCCTAAGCAGAAAAAAAAAAAATACCTGGAGGCATGATGCTACCTGACTTTAAAGTATGCTACAAGGCTACAGTAACCAAAACAGCATGGTACTGATACCAAAACAGATATACATCTATATATACACACACCAATGGAACAGAACAGAGGCCTCAGAAATAACAGCACACATCTACAACCATCTGATCTTTGACAAATCTGACAAAAACAATCAATGGGGAAAGGATACCTTATTTAATAAATGGTGTTGGGAAAACTGGCTAGCCATATGCAGAGAACTGAAACTGGACCCCTTCCTTACTTATTGCACAAAAATTAACTCAAGATGAATTAACGACTTAATAAAAATCCTAAAATAAAACCTAGGCAATATCATTCAGGACATAGGCATGGGCAAAGACTTCACAACTGAAATACCAAAAGCAACGGCAACAAAAGCCAAAATTGACCAACAGTATCTAATTCAACTAAAGAGCTTCTGCACAGCAAAAGAAACTATCATCAGAGTGAATAGGCAACCTATAGAATGGGAGAAAATATCTGCAATCTATCCAACTGACAAAGGGCTAATATCCAGAATCTATAAGGAATTAAACAATTTACAAGAAAAAAACAACCACATCAAAAAGTGGGCAAAGGATAGGAACAGATAGTTCTCAAAAAGGACATTTATTTGGATAACAAACATGAAAAAAGCTCATCATCACTAGTTGTTAGAGAAATGGGAATCAAAATCACAATGAGATACCATCTCACCCCAGTTATAATGATGATGATTAAAAAGTAAGAAAACAACAGATGCTGGAGAGGATGTGGAGAAATAGGAATGCTTTTACACTGTTGGTGGGAGTGTAAATTAGTTCAATTATTGTGGAAGACAGTGTGGCAATTCCTCAAGGATCTAGAAATAGAGATACCATTTGACCTAGCAAACTAATTACTGTGTATATAGCCAAAGGATTTTAAATCATTCGAGTATAAAGACACATGTACATGTATGTTTATTGTAGCACTATTCACAATAACAAAGACTTGGAATCAACCCAAATGTTCATCAATGATAGACTGGATAAAGAAAATGTGGCACATATACACCATAGAATACTATGCAGCCATAAAAAGAATGAATTCATGTTCTTTGCAGGGACATGGATGAAGCTGGAAACCTTAATTCTCAGCAAACGAACACAGGAACACTGCATATTCTCACTCATAAGTGGGAGTTGAACAATGAGAACATATGGGCCCAGGGAGGGGGGCTCACACACTGGGGCCTGTTGGGTGGTGGGGGGGAAGGGGAGGGATAGCATTTGGAGAAATACCTAATGTAGATGACGGGTTGGTGGGTGCAGCAAACTACCATGGCACATGTGTACATATGTAACAAATTGGCATGTTCTGCACATGTATCACAGATCTTAAAGTATAAAACAAAAGATAAAAGAAGAATAAAAGAATAGTGGGCAGAGGTGGTGAGGGAAATAACTTTATATACACAGACATTTAGGTTGATGGATGAGATGGACCTCATAATGGAAAGGTGGGGGTGTATTAAAGAGCATGACGGACAGAGAAAATGAGGTATGCAATGGGCATGAAGCAGGAAAATGCTCAATGTGTGTTAAAACCAGACAGAAGGCCAGTGTGACCACAGCTCAGTGAGTATGGAGGTATTAGGGATAGAATATGTTAATATTCATGCTAGGAAGACAGGAGTACCTGAACGTTTCTTTGACATAGTCATCCCTTTTCCTTGAGAAATAAGAAGCAACATTATATTTTGTTGGGCTAGTGCCTGATAATATGCAAATAGTCACAAAGAAAGCTGGGTTGAAGTTTACACGGTAGCCTAAAGAGAGCCTCTGCCTCTCTGGAAACCTCAAGTCTAACTCTGGGGATCTTATAGCCTCTGTCAAGCCATAATAAGAGAATTTGGGATGATGTTGGATGTGAGGAAGGCAGAAGAGATCAACAGGAAAGGGTTTTAAGGGGATCTTGACTAGTTTACCCTTGCCATGGAGTATTATAGCACACATGGGCCTTTTTTATACAGTCATCTCACCTACCAGAAATGTTGCTCATATATTGTCATGTATACTGACCAATCAAAATAGCAATTCTTTTGAAGGCTTGATGAACAAGAAGGGCTGTGCAGAGGAGTTACGAGGCAAGCCAAAACCTTCTTCCCCCTACATTAATAAACTTATTTGAAAAACTTATTTGAATTATTTGAATAATCTTATTTGAATAACTTATTGAACTTACTTGAATAAGCAACTGTCAATTAATGTGAGCATAAAATAAGATAATGCATGTATAGCCATTCATAGTGTCTATCACTAAATTAGCTATTCTTAGATGATTAGTATTGAATTTAAAGACCCAATTAACAAAATCAGACAGATAAATTCCTATTTTCTTAGAACATTCATTCTAGTAGTGAAGATAGAAAATAGATTATAAAGAAAAAGGACAATTAAAATATTTTTTAAAAGCACTTTACAAAATCATCAAGCACAAAATGTTCAAGGTGGTCAGTTTTTCATTCATCCCCCTGTGAACTGAAATCAGCAGCTGCTTGGTGGCCAAGATGTATTTGAAAACATTGATTTAATTCAAAAGTGTTACATGATTACAATTCACTGTCCCTCGGTCTTGTCATGAATTTTTACCTGGAAAAGGGATAAAGAGAGAGCAGCTTTCATACTTTTTCCTATAGACCTAAAACTGGCAGTCAACCTATGGTTTATAAATTTGGCCTCAGACAGGGATGAAGAGGGTCACCAGTAGTGACGTATGTCTGTCAGTGCAAGGAACCAATGGATTCTAGAAGTACAGTGAGAGAATCAAATCAGAGAAGAAAACGTAGTTATAAAAATCGTGCTGAATTTGGTAGAAAATACGAAATACACTCTGAGTTGTGCACAAGTGGGTGTTTGATGTTTGTGAGTGTAAATGAGTGTGAGTGCAAGAGTATATGGTACTTATGTGTGAGCAGGTTTATGTGCAGGTGGAAGAGTCTGGTATTTATGTGTTTGTGTGTATGAGCAATCTGAGTGGGTGTGAGTGTGTGCAAATGTAAGTGTGAGAGTTTGTGGTGTTTGCATGTGAGAAAGGTGTGTGTGTGTGTGTGTGTGTGTGTGTGTGTATGTATGAACACACATATGTATGACTCAGAATATGTATCTTATTTTGTTTATATACCTTTTATTTTCCTCATTTTTAAAAAAATTCCCAGAAGTTCTTTCACATAGAACACATTATTAGATAGTTTGGATCTACCATAGGCTAATAAGCAACATCCAGGAAAGTCCAGCTTTTATTGTCTTTAAGAGTTTATTAGGTAAATATGAGGCTTATTCTGGCTGAGAGATTCTTTTGGAAAAAGAGAACTGGAACAGGCTAGGATACACATTCACATATCAAACAGTGATTTTTTAAAAAAAATAAAACCAAACCATCTCTTTGATCCATACATGTAATCATTTGGTCAGAAAACTCATCTTTGAAAGAATTTTTTTTTTTCCACAAGAAAATGGAAAAATCCCTCTTTCAACTAAAATGAAGAGATGAGTTGTGTCAATTAGCTAAAGTTTGGGACTACAAATACTGGTTTATTCAGCATATCTAGAAATTCATAGCTAGCAGTTTTGTGGTTTGGAATTATCTGGATAATCCCAAAATATGTTTTCTTTTTTGGCATTCCTCATGAATACATAATTATCACCAATGCACAATTACATATAATATCAAAGTACTTTGTTAACAATTATAATGTGCAGGCTTTTAAAAAAGCCTACAGGAAATTAATCACTTGGAGGAAAAGAACAAAGATCCAAAATATGGTTTTAGTAGTAGCTAAATTTTGTGACTCTTTATTTTCTAAAAGTGTTAGAAAACTGGGTTGAAAAGTAAAATATTCAGTCATATTTACTGTAGATTTTTTTCAACCTAGATGTTAGTAAGAATACAAGCTTACTCTGTTTTACTGAATTCAATTTAACTCTTTCTGTTTGGAAGTAATGGAGGCAACTACAAATAGGGGAAATTCCAGGTCTTATAAAGAAGAGAAAAGAATTAGATGATATGGAATACCAAGCTTATCATTAATACTTATTTTCATATATGCTGTAATTAATATTATAAAAGAATGTATGATTAGTCTAGAACGTAGGTATCTTGGTCAGTTCCCAAATTCAACCTGTTTGCTATAAACAGCTGTTTGCTTAGGACTTGGCACTTAAGAAAGGTCAGTGCTGTTCCCTAATGTGTGTGTGCATGAATGTACATATACATGTCTGGTGTATAGGAGAGAATATGAGTGTTTGCAGAAGTATCTGCCCCCGTAATAGGAGACAGTTTTGGCATCAGTGTACCCTATCTTATACCACAAGGCTGGGGTTTGTAAAGCGTGATGTCTTTTTGAACAGGCTCCAGGTTACTGTCTGCAGTTGTTTCAGATCCAGGGTATTCAAAACCAGTATTAGGAGTAGACGCAACCATCTGTGTTGTGCAAATGAAAGGATGTCTCCAGCTGATTGCTAGACATCTCTGCAGTTTATTGTAGTCCCTGAGGAGGCATGCACTTGAACTTAGTTATCTGTTTCTTTGGGAGAGGTGATAATGTACTAAAGATTGCCCACCTAGAGACAAGAGCTCTAAGTGTCAAGCACAGATGCCAGAGGAGGATAAGAACATGGCAGACTAACTGCGTACACAGGGGCACCACTAGTGTGGCTCTAGGCATCCACTGTAAAGGAACTGGATAATGATAACATGGAGTGGGTTAGGAAGCATGTATTATATATCATCTCTGTTTGTGAAGAATCTTAGCAGAGTACAAACAGACAAAAAGATCTATATTTAAATAATAGCATCACCATTTGCAAATTGTATGACTGTAAGCAAGTCATTTAATGCTGAGCCTTGCCAGGCACAGTGGCTCATGGCTGTAGTCCTAACACTTTGGGAGACCGAGGAGGATGGACCACTTGAGGTCAGGAGTTCAAGACCAGCCTGACCACCATGCTGAAACCCTGTGTCTACTAAAAATACAAAAATTAGCCGGGCGTGGTGGTGCATGCCTATAATCCCAGCTACTTGGGAGGCTGAGGCAGGAGAATCGCTTGAACCTGTGAGACTGTGGTTGCAGTGAGCCGAGATTGTCCCACTGCAGTCCAGCCTGGGTGACAGAGTGAGACTCTTTCTCAAAAGAAAAAAAAAAAAAATAGCTGAGCCTCAGTTTTCTCACATGTAAAATAAAAGTGAATAGAAATGACAGACACAGGTGAGGGGACGGAAGGCAGCAAACCACACTGCCATGTGTGTACCTATGCAACAATCTTGCATGTTCATCACATGTACCCCAAAACCTAAAATGCAATAAAAAAATACAATGAATTTACAATCCAGTAAGTCTACCCCTAGCTGTTTACCCAAAATAATTAAAAATATGTTCACAAAAATAAAAAATAAAAAATAAAAATAAACTACCATGCAATATCATGTAGGTTATGAATTAGAGAGTTTGTATATATTTTCTTTAGAATTATTTAACAAATGACAAATATTAGTATCTATGCATTTGCCTTGGTCTGGTTTTAACTTTGTTGTATATGGGAATGATTTGATTTAAAGGAAATATGATCTTGTGGGAGCAGAAGTAATAACTGACTGCTATTTTCCCATAGTATTCTTGTGAAGTCAATTGCTCAAAAGTTTCAGAACATTACTCTGCTATTCTCGTTTACTCATTCCTCTGCAATTGAGACTCATGCCAAATGATCATACAACTTTCTAGCTTTCTTTTTGACTTATCATATTAGCTAGTTCATATGGTGCTTTGTGTGTCTGTGTATGTGTGTGAATTTGAAGATACGCCCCTTAAGGCACTGCTAGAAAATTGTAATAAATTTATAGATATATGATAGTGGTACCTTGTGAAGTTGTGTAGTGCACAGCATGCACAACTATATATGGTGATCCACTATTTTAAGTGTTTTTTCCCCACATCATTTCAGTAACCTAGAACCTCTTTACCTCCCAAGAATTAAACTAATACCTTACTTCTGGACTTAAACATCCTTTCCTTATCATTCTTTATATCAGTCCCAATACAACTGCTCCTTTGATATCTATCCTCTACTGATTTGTTGTATTAGTTTTCTATTCCTATATAACAAATTGCCACAAACTTGGCAGTTTAAAGCAACATCATGTATTAGTTCACAGTTCTGTAGGTCAGAAGACCCAGCTGTGTTCTTTGCTCTGGGCCTCACAAGGCTGCAATCAAGGTATTGGTTAGGCTGTGCTCTTCCATGGACATGCAAAAGAAGAATCTGCTTTCAAGCTCATTTGAGGTTGTTGGTAGAATTCAATTACTTGCAACTGTCAGACTAAGGTTCAATTTTCTTGCAGGCTCTCAGCCAGAACTGTTCTGAACTCCTAAAGACTGCCTGTATTTCGTAGCAAGTGACCTGCTTCATCTTCAAAGCCAAAAACAAATCCCCTTGGTGCTTTAAATTTCACTGAACCCACCCACCCTCCTACCCACTTCTGCCACTAGCCTGACAAAACTCTGCTTTGGAAGGGCTCATGTGATTAGATTAGTCCCATGCATATCACCTCCATTTTGTCTGGTTAAACAACCATGGGAGTAACACCAGCATCAGAGATAATGGGAACCAAAACCCTGCCTACCGTATTTCATAACCAGCCTGAAGCCCATAGTTTATTACTTCAACCATGTTTCGCCATATTCCTTAATTTTATCAATCCTTTGTTCTTCTACTGACCTTAGTAACTTAACCTTTCTCTATTCCTAACCTTAGGCTGTTGAGAAAAGTGAAAATTCATGGTGATATATAGTGATGGCCTTCAGTTCTTCACGTTCTTTTTGTATGGATTATTGCAGTTCTCCAACATCACACTTAATGCCCTCAAATCCGTCTCTCCTACTGTTGCTAGACTGATTTTTCTAAAATACAATCCTCATCATGTCCGTCTGTGTTTAAAATTATGTCATGACTTTCCATAGCTTTCAGGACAGTCTTGATACCTCATTACAGAATATAAGGGCCTTGTGGAAATGGTTTCTGCCAGTCTCTCTAACCTTATCTTTCACTGCTGCACACAGGAGCCCCACTTCAAACTATATCAAATTACTAAATCTGTTGTTCTTTGTTTGTGCCATACTTGCCTATGTTCCTGTGTCTCAGGAACAGCTCATTTATTTTCCTGATATACTTACTCATTGCTTTTTCTTGTTCTGTACTCATGCTTTAAGGCAGTTTAGATATCACCTTGCGAAGACTTTTCTATTGCATACGCTCATTTGTCTCAGGCAGTTATTCATTCCTTCTATTGAGAACCCTTATCTTTCATCAAATCGGATTGAATTTTTGACTTTGAGCACTCTGAGGAATAAGTCTTATACATTCTCTTCTTAGTTTCTTCTTCTGATATGGAAGGAGAGTTTAGCACATAATAGGTGCTCAATATATGTTTCAATAATTGGATTTACTCCTGATCAGAAAATATAGGTGAACTTGTTTTGGGCTATTAATCAGCTGAACTAAAACTTCAAGACTGATTTCACTTAACGTTCTGATTATAATTAAGAGTTAAAGCTACTGTGATTTTTAACACTATGGAATTTAAACTTTTCCCCAAGATTGTTGGATCCCTATTTTCTATATTTAGAATAGACCACATGTGTATAAGAGACATAAACAAACTAAAAGGGCCTATGATAAACTTCTGTCATATCCTTAGGTTGTAAGTCATTATTAAAACTTTGAACTAGATAATTGGTCCACCATTTGGTAATTCAAATTGTATAGAGGAATACTGAGGTAGAATACTTTCTGTGGAAGAATCAATATAAATTTATTTTTAATTATCCTTGGCATTGTTGCTTATGCTTTTTCTGCCTTCTAATATATTTGTTTCACTAATTAAGTTTTTCAAATTTCCTTTATTGTGCCAGGATGATAGCATCATGTTTATTTCATAAAAATAATCTAATATAATTTATAGAGGAGCTGAACTGGAATTATCTAGAACTAACAGTAAATATTTGTCTTCAAATATAGAGTATAACGTTGATAGAAACCATGAAGCAAACTGAAGGATACATGTGGAAAGTCACAGGGAATTTTACCACCATCAATTCAGTTATTAACTGTAGTTATTTGGGATCCTATATTTTTCTTAATGCAGTTTGGTAAAAAGTATTATGTCCCCAAATCTAAGATATTTAACTTGTTTATTTTACTTACACAAAATTCTTACATAGTCTGAATATAGACCTTTAAACACAATCATATAGATGTGACTTCTTTTAGACTTTAGAGTCATTTAAACATCTTTTTGATATAGAATGTAGTTTTATTACATAAAAATTAAATTAAATCTCAAGCATTAGGTTATACAGTTAACTCAGTTATTCATTTCCTATTCTAGGAAAGAATTATAGGCTTTCTCTTGCTCTGTTAATTCCCAAAGACATTCCTAATTTAGAATGCTTTCCTTCCTGTGGATTAATTCCTTCTTTGTATATGTGCACAAGAAGCTTCTATAGTTAAATTCTCAGTGGTCTCTGATGAGTACAGGTGTTCCTGTAGCTTCTAACAGCTCACAATCTGTCTTTATTGAATTACTCATCAGGTAATATTTCTAGAATAATTCACCCATAGCTAGGACATTATAGAGGAGTGATTATTGGATAGCCAGTGTTACAAATAACATTTCTTTGGAAGTCAATTATTGCTCACTAGTACTGTGTATTAAGAACACTGGTTAGAAAGTGAATGTATTTTATTTTTGTAGAGATGTGATTTCACTATATTGCCTAAGCTAGTCTCAAACTATTGGTCTCAAGTAATCCTCTTGCCTCGGCTTCCCAAAGTGCTGGGATTATAGACATGAGTCACTATGCCTGGCTGAAAATGAACTTAGATAAGACCACAGAAGCAGATTTGACACTGTATATGAATCTTTAAAAAAAATAAAGTCTACACTTATGTAACAAACCTGCATGTTCTGCACATGTACCCCAGAACTTAAGGTATAATTAAAAAATAAATATAAAAAATATTTTTTTTTTTTTTTTGAGACGGAGTTTCGCTCTTGTTACCCAGGCTGGAGTGCAATGGCGCGATCTCGGCTCACCGCAACCTCCGCCTCCTGGGTTCAGGCAATTCTCCTGCCTCAGCCTCCTGAGTAGCTGGGATTACAGGCACGTGCCACCATGCCCAGCTATTTTTTTTGTATTTTTAGTAGAGACGGGGTTTCACCATGTTGACCAGGATGGTCTCGATCTCTTGACCTTGTGATCCACCCGCCTCGGCCTCCCAAAGTGCTGGGATTACAGGCTTGAGCCACCGTGCCCGGCCAAAAATAAAGATTAAAAGGATAGCATGGGATTAAAAGGTAGAGTCCTTTTACCATTGTGTCACTTTATATTAAAACTTGAGCGATAGATTTGAGAGATAACCTAGAAATTATAGATCTAGCTCCTTATTTTACTCCTACAATAACTGAGACCAAGAAAAGGACAGGAACTTGCCTAAGATCATATAGCTAGTTAGCGGCAGAACCAGGACTATCCTGCTATTTTCCAGTCCAGTGTACTTCTTACTGTACTATGATACTTTTCTGCAGTTTTCTACTCTAAGCATTTTAACAATAGTAAAATCATTTTAATTAAAAAGTCACTTTCTCTTAAAAATTATTGATATTTTCCATCCTACTTGGGTATACCCCATCTGTAACAGCTGAGGGAATTAGCTAGTAATATCCTTGGTTCTTAAGATAGTCTTGCTACTTTTCAAAAGGAATGATTTGAGAAATGCTTTCTACAGGCTTAGTAGAGTGTGCAACTCTGGTATGGGAGAGAAACCTCTTTTGTACTGTATGAGAGCTCCTTTGTTGCTTTACACTGTAGACCTTTTTAATGGAAAGAAGGGGGGAAGGAAGCTATTATGCTATTTTGCATTTACAATTCAGAATTATGCCCTTGGTGGTGCTGAAAGAAATTTCACGATGGGTTATTATGAAGTATTAGGTCTATCCAGGCAATTATTTATCAGTCTATTTCAAGGCTTTCCATGTTAAAAGGAAAGTGATCAAATAAAAAATGAAATACCATACAATGAGTTTGATGGAATCTTGTAAGCACTTTTGGTTGCTAGAGCAACGTCTTCCTTTGTCTTTGCTTAATGTGAAGTCCCTCTCTGTAGCTTGACTTCTTGAGAGTAGATACTCATTTTTAAAAATTACAAAATGTCAAGCTTATGGCAAAATAATAAGCCCACTCACTCCAACTTATTTCTCTGAAATAAAACTCAGATTAAGAAGAAACATTGTGTTCACTTACAGGCATGGCCCAAGGCAAAATAGTTAAGTGGTCAGCCTTTGGCTTTTTTTTTTTTTTTTTTTTTAAGGGAAAAAAGAAAGAAAAAGAAAAAAGAAAGAAAAAGAATGAAAAAGAGAAAGAAAGAGGAAAAGAAAGAGGGAGAGAGAACAGGAGTCTTGCTTTATTGCTCAGGCTAGAATGCAGTCTAAAAATGGGTATTAAACACCTCTTTTATGCCAATAGTTGTGCTTAACAATGGAGACAGGAAGGAGTAAGGGAGGAAAATAACAAACAAGCAGCCAACCAATATTTTATTTAAACCTGTGAAATGCTATGCAATTACTGAGGAGTGGTTTACTTGCAATAATGTAGTCCCTTTTAGAGTAGGCGCGATGTGGTACTGAGAAGAATGTAAGTTTTGTGGATTTGGGGTGGAGAGTTCTGTAAATGTTTATTAAGTTTACTTGTTCCAGGTCTGGAGTTCAAATCATAGATGTCCCTGTTAATTTTCTATCTCGTTGATCTGTCGAATATTAACAATGTGGTGTCAAAGACTCCCGCTATTATTGTGCGGGAGTCTAAGTCTCTTTATAAGTCATTAAGAACTTATCTTATGTATCTGGGTGCTCCTATATTGGGTACATATATATTTACGATCATTGACTCCTGTTGTTGCATTGATCCTTTTACCCTTATGTAATGTCCTTCTTTGTTTCTTTTAGTCTTTGTTACTATTGAAGTCTATTTTGTCAGAGACGAAAGTTACAATTCCTGTTTTCTATTTTTTTTGTTGTTGTTGTTGTTCTTCATTTGATTGGTAAGTCTTCCACCAACCCTTTGTTTTGAGTCTTTGTGTGTCCTTGCTTATGAGATGGATCTGGATACAGCATGCTGATGGTTTTTGACTTTTTATTCAATTTGCCTGTCTGTGTCTTTAATTGGGCCATTTAATCCATTTAAATTTAGGATAGGATTAATATTGATATTTGTGAGTTTAATATTGTTGTTTAATGCTAGCTGGCTATTTTGCCCATTAGTTGATATAGATTCTTTATTATTTATTCTTTATTATAAAGGAAATACTCTTTACCTTTTGGTAGGTTTTTGGGATGACTGATACTGGTTGTTCCTTTCTGTGCATAGTGCTTCTTTCAGAAGCTCTTGTAAAGCAGGTCTGGTGGTGATGAAATCTCTGAGTGCTTGCTTGTTTGTGAAAATTTTTATTTTTCCTTCATTTATAAAGCTTAATTTGGCTGGATATGAGATTCTGGGTTGAAAATTCTTTTCTTTGAGTATACTGAATGTTGACCCCCACTCTCCTCTAGTTTGTAGGGTTTCAGCTGAGAGATCTGCTGTGTCTGACAGGCTTCCCTTTATGGGTAACCTGACCTTTCTCTCTAGGTGCCCTTAGAATTTTCTCCTTTATTTCATCCCTGGTGAATCTAATGATTATGTGTCTTGGGGTTGCTATACTTGAGGAATATCTTTGTGGTGGTCTCTGTATTACCTGAAGTTGAGTATTTTCCTGCATTACTAGGTTAGGAAAGTTTTCCTGAATAATATCCTGAAGAATATTTTCCAGCTTGGATTCATTCTCTTCATGACATTCAGGTACACCTATAAAACATAAATTAGGTCTTTTCACATAGTCCCATATTTCTTGGAGACTTTGCTCATTCCTTTTTACTCTTTATTCTCTAATCTTGTCTTCTCATTTCATTTCATTAAGTTGATCTTCGACCTCTGATATCCTTTCTTCTGCTTGATCAATTCGACTGTTAAAACCTGTGTGTACTTCGCAGCGTTCTCGTATTGTATTCTTCAGTTCCATTAATTCACTTATATTCCTCTCTAGATTGTCTATTCTCATTAGAATTTCGTCAAATCATTTTTCAAGGTTCTTAGTTTCTTTACATTGGGCTAGAACATGTTCTTTTAACTCACAGAAGTTTCTTATTATCCAGCTTCTGAAGCCTAAATCTGTTAACTGAACGCACTCATTCTCCATCAGGCCTTGTTCCCTTGTTGATGAGGAACTGTGGTCCCCTGTAGAGGAAGAGGCGTTCTGATTTTGGGTATTCTCAGCCTTTTTACACTGGTTTCTTCCCATCATTGTAAATTTATCCACCTGTCGTCTTTGTAATTACCGACTTTCAAATTAGGTCTCTGAGTGGATGTCCAACTTGTTGACTCCCACTGCCAGAATCTGAGCAACCCACTGTGCTGGCCAGAACAGCGGCGTTAGGATTCATGGTGCTTTTCTGCCCGGGGATCTCTGGTCTGGCTTTCTTCTTAAGTCCTTTTGTCAGTCAGCTGAATAGGCAAATCTGCCTTCCCGGAGCTCCAAACATCAACCAAAAGGGGACCCAATCCCGTTTACTTTGCACCAAGAACTGCTGGGGTGCTGGCAAAACCACTGTGCTAGCCACAAGAGTAGTGCTGGTGACCCATGGGGCTCCTCCGCTGGGAATCTCCTGGTCTGTGAGCAACAAAAATTCATCTGAAAGTATGGCATCCTCTCGTTCTCTGCGCTTTCACTGGGAGCTACAATCCTGAGCTGCTAGTAATCAGCCATCTTGGATCTCTCTCCCAGCCTTTGGCTTTTGAGGCCTTTGTCCTCTTTGGTTCTCAGCCCCACATCTGTGTCCTTCAACTGCCTTTTGGATGCCCTTTATAATATCCTACCAAGCCCCACCATAATAACAAACCTAATACCACCCTCACTCCTCATTTCAATCACAATTTGGTCATCCTGGGCTATTCTTTCAGATATTGCTTTTAATTTTGTCTTTATTTTTAATTCTCTGCATACATACTATGTATATATCTTTATGAAGTATTTGAGATATTTGATACAGGCATGAAATGAGTAATAATCACATCAGGGTAAATGGGGTATCAATCACTTCAAGAATTTATTCTTTGTGATACAAGTAATCCAATTATATAAGTTATTTAAAAATATACAATTAAATAATTTTACATTATAGCCACCCTGTTGTTCTACCAAACACTAGCTTATTTTTTCTAACGATTATTTTGCATGCAACAACCATTCCCTCTTCACCCTTACTCCACTCCACTACTCTTCCCAGCCTCTGGTAACCATTCTTCTACTCTACCTTCTTGAGTTCAATTGTTTTAATTTTTAGCTCCTGCAGATAAATGAGAGCATATGATGTTTGTCTTTCTGTGCCTGGCTTATTTCACTTAATACAATGAACTCCAGTTCTATTCATGTTGGTTCAAATGACAGAATCTCATTCCTTTTCATGGCTGAATAGTACTTCATTGTCTATCTGTACCACATTTTCTTTTTCCATTCATCTGTTGATGGACACTGAGGTTGCTTCCAAATCCTGGCTATTGTGAATACTGTTGCAGTAAACATGGAAGTGCAGATATCTCTTCAATATACTGATCTCCTTACTTTTGAGTGCATAACCAGCAGTGAGATCTCTGGATCATATGGTAGCTAAAAAAGGGAGAAAGAGGCCAAAAGAAAGGAACTACAGGCCCCATGTAAGTCTAAAACCCAGCAGGGAAGTCATTAAACTTTAAATCTCTAAAATAATCTCCTTTGACTCCATCTCCCACAACCAGGACATGTAGGTGGAAGTGATGGGCTCCCAAAGCTTTGGGCAGCTCTGCCCCTGGTACTTTGCAAGTTACAGCTCCCCTAACTGCTTTCACAGGCTGGCACTGATTGCAGCTTTTCCAGGCATGTAGTGTAAGCTATCAGTGAAGCTACCATTCTGGGGTCCAAAGGACATTGGCTCTCTTCTCATAGCTCCACTAGGCTAGGCAGTGCCTCAGTGAGGACCCTGTGTGGGAGCTCCAACTCCACAGTTTTCTCCCACTCTGCCCAAGTAGAGGTTTTTCATGATGTCTCCACCCCTGCAGCATGCTTCTGCCTAGACATTCAGGAGTTTCCGTACATCATCTAAAATCAAGGCAGTGGCTCCCAAGCCTCAGTGCTTGCATTCTGTGCACCTGCAGGCCTAGCACCATGTGAAAATTATAATATGATTATAATATGTGTAATACATAATACATAATTATATATTACATATTATATGTAATATAGTATACAATTATATATAATTATGTATTATATACTATACAATATAATTACAACACGTAATATATAATATATACAATTGTGTGTTATAGAACACAATTTTTTTATCCATTTCTGTGTTGTTGGACACTTGAGTTATGTGTGATTTTTCACTATTGTAAATATACATGCTATGAACATTCATGTAGAACTCTTTTCATGATGTATGTATTCATTATTTTTGGATATATACATATTAGTAGAATTCTTGTGTCACATCATGTCTTTACAGTATTTTACAGGATTAAACAATTATCTTGTAGTCTACAGAGTAAATCAATCTCAGATGTGAAATCTATCTGGTTGACTAAAATGAGACCTGAGAAATTGAAGAAAGGAAGGAAATATACAACAGTGGTTAAGAACATGGGCTTTAAGGTTAACAGACTTAAATACAAGTCTTGACTCTGCTACTTAATACCTATGTGGCCTAGGAAAAGTTACTTAGTGTCTTTTTGTTAGTTTTGTCAGCTATAAAATGGATATAATAATAGTAGTAACATCATAGAATCATTGTGAAAAGTATATGTGATAATGTGGGTAAAACACCTTGTGTATAACTTAACATATAGAAAGCACTCAATAAATTTGAGCTATTATTATTGTTGCTATTATTATTGAATTATAAAGGTAATGTGCTTTTATGGACAATTTATCTAATTAGAGGTTGTGATTCAGAAATGTGGAACACTAAATGTGGTGAGAAACATTAACTTTACCCTGCCCCCATGGCTCTCTTGTGGAGAATATCTTTTAGTTTGCAATTAGTGGTAAGCAGATAACAGCTGCCTACTTGGAAGATTTCTGAGTTATGAGTAAATACAGAACACCTGTTGTATTTTTTAAATTATGTGTGTGTGTGTGTGTGTGTATGTGTGTGTATATATATGTGTGTATATATATATAAAATAAGTTCTGGGGTACATGTGCAGATCTTGTAGGATTGTTATATAGGTGTACACATGCCATGGTGGTTTGCTGCCTCTGTCCCCCAACCACCTACATTAGGTATTTCTCCCAATGTTATCCCTCCCCAATCTCCCCACTCCCCAACATGCCTCCCCTAGCCCCCCACCCCCAACAGACCCAGTGTGTGATGTTCCCCTCCCTGTGTCCGTGTGTTCTCATTGTTCAAAACCCATTTATAAGTGAGAACATGTGGTGTTTGGTTTTCTGTTCTTGTGTCAGTTTGCTGAGAATAACGGTTTCCAGATTCGTCCATGTCCCTGCAAAGGACATGAACTCATCCTTTTTTATGGCTACATAGTATTCCATGGTAGGTATGTGCCACATTTTCTTTATCCAGTCTATCTTTGATGGGCATTTGGGTTGATTCCAGGTCTTTGCCATATTGTGAACAGTGATGTAGTGAATATACATGTGCAAGTATCTTTATAATAGAAGGATTTATAATCCTTTGGGTATATACCCAGTAATGGGATTGCTAGGTCAAATGGAATTTCTATTTCTAGATTCTTGAAGAAGCACCACACTCTCTTCCACAGTGGTTGAACTAATTTGCACTCCCACTAATAGTGTAAAAGTGTTCCGGTTTCTCCACATCTACTCCAGCATCTGCTGTCTCCTGGTTTTTTAATGATTTCCATTCTAACTGGTGTGAGATGGTATCTTAATGTGGTTTTCATTTGAATTTCTCTAATGACCAGTGATGATGAGCATTTTTTCATCTGTTTCTTGTCCTCATATATGTCTTCTTTTGAAAACTGTCTGTTCATATCCTTTGCCCACTTTTGAATGGGTTTATTTTTTTTCTTGTAAATCTGTTAGTTCTTTGTAGATTCTGGATATAAGTTCTTTGTCAAATGGGCACATTGCCAAAAATTTTTCCCATTCTGTTGGTTGCCAGTTCACTCTAGTGATTGTTTCTTTTGCTGTGCAGAAGCTCTGGAGTTTAATTGGATCCCATTTGTCTATTTTGTGTTTTCTAACACACAGCATTGCCTTGTTTCCTTCTTCATGTTTAAAAAGTAGCTAAAGAAAATTAGGATATGTTTTAGAGTACCCCAGATTGTGAAGCTTGAAGCCTTTGAAATATTTTAATGAGAGAGCAATGATTAAACTTATAATTTAGCAAGATGGCTGGCGGTTGATGGTTTTACTGCCTGTTTTATCTGAATGAATCTTCATTGTCATGCTAGGATTATAGAATAGGACTAATAATAATGTTACTTTTTAAATATAATACATGGAAAGGTGTGTTTTATAGTCTGAAGCATATTTTTTGACCTAATGTTATATCTAGATATTTAAGAGGAAGTCATGTTGACATATTGTTGAAGAAAGCAGGTTTCTTTCTTAACAAAAATCACTTAGATGTGTATCTCTATGCTTGTACATTTTTAACAATAAGGAGAAGGTGTCAAATTCACAATAGGCTGTTCAACTTTGGTTACCTCATGGGATTGGGAATGGCAGAGGAGAAGAAATACATGATATGAAGGGGTTTGCTTTATAGAAAAAGTATCACAGTAAACCATGACTTAATCTGTTCAGCACAGTAGCTATAGATGATGATATCCTAAGATGCTCTTGGACATATAAAAAGGCCTAACATATAGTTCTGTGCCTTTAGGTTTATAATCTAATTAAAGAGCTTAGATATATGCATAAAACTACCACATTAGAGAATTCTTTTTTCTTACTAGAGACATGGTCTCACTATGTTGCCCACGCTGGTTTTGAACTCCTGAGTTCAAGCAATCCTCCTGCCTCACCCTCGAAGTGCTGGGATTACAGGTGTGAGCCACCACGTCTGTCCCACATTAAAGAATGTTTTAAGTGTTAAGTGAATGGTGTAGACATAGGTTGAGCATCCCCGGTGTGAAAATCTGAAATCCAAAAATGCTTCAAAATCTAAAATTTTTGAGTGCTGATATGACCCTACAAGTGGAAAATTCCATACCCAACCTCATGTGATGAGTTGCAGTCAAAACTTTGTTTCATATACAGAATTATTAAAAACATTCTGCAGAATTATCTTCAGTCTATGTGTATAAGGTATATGTGAAACATAAATAATTTTTGTGTTTAGACTTGGGTCCAATCCCCAAGGTATCTCATTATGTATATGCAAACATTCCAAAATTCAAAAAACTTTGCAATTTGAAATACTTCAGATCCCAAGCAGTTATAACAAGGGATACTAAACCTGTATATGTCCCATTAAAATTCAAGGGGATGATGAGTTTACTTACAGTTGAAGTGATTAGGAAAACATTGTGGAGGGGCTAGCTTTTGCTGAACCTTGAAGAAGAAACAAAGTTAACTTTTTTTAGTTATAAAGTAATAGCACATGTTATAAATGAATAGCACTTACATGCACACATATATTACACACATATGTTTTATATATACATATATATTAGATGCATATAGAATTTTCATAAAAATTGACACATATATAATGTTGTGCAACTTTAGAAACATTGTAGAGCCGTTTTCATGTCTATATATATTTTTCTTTTTTAATGAATTGTCAGCTGAATCATGTAAATATAGATATTTACATATATATGTATAAATAAATCTTTTAAACAACTTCATAGAATTTTTTTGTATAGCTATATGATAATTTATTGAACTAACGCCTTCATTGGTAGATATTTATGGTGAGGTTATAAACAGTGCTGCTAAAACATGTTTATATTTTTAGTTTTGTACATTACTGTGGATTATTTCTGTGGAAGAGAATTCTTTGAAGTGCAATTTCCAGGTCTAAAAGTAGGTGTGATTTTGATTTTGTTAGGTATTGTCATATTTACCTTTGTATAGGGTATAATCATTTATATTTTCAGCAGTAGTTTATGCAAGTTACTTTTTAGCCACATTTTTCCTAGTACATATATTTTAAGTTTTACTGTTTGCCAGTCTCATATGTGAAATATACTATCTCATTGTTTTAATTTGTATTTATTTATGAACGAAGTAGCATCTTACATATTTATGAGCCATTTTTATTTCTTTTTCAGCAAAATTACTTTCTTTTGAGCAGTTGTCTGTTGAGCTGATGGGTTTTTGTGATCTCTTTGTACATTGCACAACTTTAATTTTCTGTTATATATGTTGAAAATACATTTTCCAATTTGTTTTTGTCTATTGATGATCTGATTTTGTTGCCATATTGATGTTTTAAAGTTACACACTATCAATCTTTGAACTCATGAATAAATATTCCTGCCTTTTGAGCAAGACTTGAATGGGAGGGTTCATATCAGGAATTATGAGTTGAGATTGTAGGCTAGAACTTAAACATCTGGCTTAGGAGTTTGACCTTGTCATGCTGTCAGTGAGAAGCTACTACTGGAGAAAGGGAATGCTAGGGTTTCAAGAAGATGAGTTTGACATTACGGAGGAGTGACTACTAGAAGGAAAGAAAGAATGGGATCAGGAAGATTAGTTAGGAGGCTACTGCATTATTAGTCATGTATGCTGGGACAAAAATCTCATTTGGGAGAGTTGTGATAGGTTTGGAAAGATTTTAATAGACACTGAGGAATTACTGATAGACTGTGTTGACTAGTCTTAAGTGCATTTTTTTTTTCCTGCTTAGTTCAATTTAACAAACATTTACTGTGAGCTGCTATATGACAGTCCCCATGCTTGGAGATGGAGATTAAAAGATACACATGAACTCTGGCCTCAGGGAATTCAGTCTAGTAGGGAAGGCAGAGAGACATGTAATCCAAATATTGCATTGCAACGTGCCAAGTGCAGCAAGAGAAGTATGCACAAGATGCAAAGGCAGTGCAAAGGAGAAAGAGAAACTTTGCCTGGGGTTGTCAGGTAGGGTATCACAGAGAATGGTATATGTGAGCATGTTTTTAAAGGATAAACAAGAGTTTGTCAAGTGAAAGAAAGAAAAATAATATTTCAAGAAGTGTGAACAGCATTACAAAAGCACAGAAGTCTGGAACACAGTGGTGTGTTTAAAGAGACTTGTGAGTATTAATAGCTGAGTGTGACAGCTTAAACTCTTACGGGGAATAACAGAAGATGTGGCTGAAATGGCAAACAAAGGGAAGGTTAGGGAGGGCTTTGCATGCCTTGCCAAACATCTTGAAGCTTGAAACCATTGGAAGATTTTATTTTATTTTTTGAGACAGGGTTTCACTCTGTTGCCCAGGCTAGAGTTCAGTGGGGTGAACATGGCTCACTGCAGCCTCGATCTCCTGGACTCAGGTGATCCTCCCATTTTAGGCTTCTGAGTAGTTGGGACTACAGTCATGCACCACCGTGCCTGGCTATTTTAATTTCTATTTTTTGTAGAGATGGGTCTCGCCATGTTGCCCAGGTGGGTCTTGAACTCCTGAGTGCATGTGATCCTCCCATATTGGCTTCCCAAAGTGCTGGGATTACAGGCATAAGCCACCATGCCTGGCCCATTGAATTATTTTAAACAAAGTAGCCAATTAGCTTGCAGGCGTCCCCAAACTCGCCCGTGGGCCGTAGTTTGGGGACGCCTGCCTTAAAGCTTGTCAAAATAAGCCATTTCGGAGGGGTGTTAGACTAGTCCGTGACACCAGTTAGTAGGCAATAGCAAGAAGTAATAAGAGCCTGTGTTTGGGCAAGGAAAGAAAGTGAAGACAGTATGGGAAAGATTCAGAAAACTCTAAACTGTACATAATTTATAGAAGATGCGAACTTTGATTAATTGTTTTTCCTGAGGCAGTTTTTAATGGGTCTGATAATGCAATTTCCACTGTGATTTCTAATGGAGTGAATTTGTAAAACTGGTGGGACAGGAGTGGGAAGCACTCAGTTATTAATCTTGAGTTTAATATAGTGGTTCTCAACTTGTTTACTGCCTTCACATTGTGAAATTGGTACCCATCAGTAATACCACTCATTGCCTTGTGGTGACTTTAAACATGAAGGAGTAGGGGTCAGTATGAAGGAAGTTATAGAATCTCCAAGGGAGCACACGTAGTTTGAAAAAGCCCCCCAGGGAATTCTGCTATGTATCATTTCTCCAAACACACACATTTGAGAATCGCTGGTGTATTTTCAGCACTGGTGAGAGAAAAAGAGCGTGCACCCATGTGCGTGCACGCACACACACATGCAAATGAATTCATATTCACACAGAGAGTGTACCTAGGCTTTGACTAAAACAGCCCCTAGTTTCAGATTAGTAGGAAGTGGCATCATTACACTGTAGTTTCGTCTCTGTGATGCTGTGATTTTAAATGCATTTTTGATAAATATAAATCAACTCGTTGAGAGAAAGTTGACCCATGGGGAGTGTGTTAAGGGAAAATGCATGGAACAAATCCTCAATCTAGATAGAAGGAAATATAAGATGACTAATTACCTTCATGCAGATGTAAATTTTGAGCTGGCCATTGTTATAGCACTTCCATACAGTGTAGCAAATAAGATAGCAAATGCAGTATTTGGTAATGGAGTGGGAAGAATGTTTACTTTAGGGGAAGATGGGGTCATTCTGTGAGGTAATGTAGATTTTCATGGAGGTAATATTTGAGGCACCTGAAGTAGTCTGTTGGTGTCAGACTTAAGGAAAATGGCAATTTTCTCCAGGTTCTTCTTTGTGGCATCAGTTTTTTGTTTTTGTTTTTTTTTTAAGGAAAAAAAAATGTGTTTGTTCATTAAGTAGAAGTGGATCATCATTAAGGCTTCATCCTCATTATCTTCAAATTGAGTAGGCTGAGAGGAGGAGGGAAAGGAGGAGTCAGTCTTGCTTTCTCAGGAGTGGCAGAGGCAAAAGTGGAGGAGATGGAAGGAGAGTCAGGAGAGGCAAACACACTTGGTATACCTTTCCACAACTACAACATAATTTCTGTCTGATATTTTTGCTTTGTTGTTTTTCTAAAAATATATCTATACACTAACAGTTCTATTGTTTGCTTTAATTTTAGCACCTGTATTACAAAAGGGTCCATGTCAAGTTAAAAGCAGTCTTGAATAAATGGGAACCTTCCGCCAGATTGTCTAATGGCAATTTGTCTTATGCCTCATCATTTGGAAGTGCTCATCTCTATCAAGTCATCTTCTGTTAATTCCTCTGGTGTGATGTCTATTAGATCTTGAATTTTTCCAAGATCCATATACTGAAATCTTTACTTTCCTTCTTCCACCATCTTTTTATTTTTATTTTTTTTTGCCATATTCACAATCTCTTTTATGATTTCCTTGACTGGCTCTGTCATAAATCCTGCGAAGTCATGTACAACATCTGGATAAAGTTTTCTCCAGAAGGAATTTATTGTTTTAGGCTCAATGGCTTCCATGGCTTTTTCTGTAACAGTGATCTTCAGTGCTAGTGATGTCATCTTTCCAGACTTACATGATGTTCTATCATGGTTCTCTTCCATAGCGTTAACCATCTTTTCCATGGACTACCATTGTAATGAGCCTTAAAGTTTCTTATGCCCTCCTCATCTAGAGGCTGAATTAGAGACACTGTTTGGGGACACATAGACCACTTTGATGTGTGGCATCAGTTTTCTGCCTCACCTGCCTAGTACCAATATGTTACATCTTGCCCCCACGCAACCCCTGGCCCTCAATCATAACTTACTTTCAGTAGAAATGTGTTCACATTGTGGTGGAAATAACGGAAATTTGAGGTGGATTATTGCTTTAAATGTGTAAATAACAAATTACTGAGAGGAGTATTTTATTTTTAATGGTGACTTAATCCAATGTAGTTTACTGATCAGTATCATTTGACACCCAAGCATGGTCTCCATTTTTGTGGTATTTATAGTCTAGTAGGGGAGATGAATAATGAACAATTATAATCATGATAGCTTTTACAAGAGGGGCAGTACAGGTAGTGAGTCTTGAATTGTGAGATATTTAGGCAGAGGCAAAAAGTCGAAATACTTTGGATAGGACTGTTGAAGTTTCTTTTGGATACCCCTTAGAACATACTCTAAACATTTCAGGGCACTCATTCTCAGCTTGCTGATCCGAATTTCCACTTGGGGGCGCCCTCACCATCACACTACAGGGGAGCATAGCTTTCTGTTCTCTGCTTGGGTTTTCTCATTAAACGCTTTGCTTGACCAATGTTTGAGACATCATAAAATTGGGGAGGAGAAACAATATGTATAAAACATTATTCATATTCTGTTACATCAAGTTATATTTTAATGTAGAAATTAATCATATATGCCTTTTAAAAATTATCCATTAAGAAACTCACATGAATTACAAAAACCAAACATGGCTCAAACTGACTCCATTTATGCATGTATCATTACACTTTGTCTGCAGACGTGGTTTCTTCCCCTCTATCCTGTCACCTGTTTGAGCCATTTTAATTGGCGCATGCCATATAGACTTTGCACTAAATGTCTCTTCCTGCCTCTCTCACTATCATCTTTGCTCATTTATGTAACTGCTTAGAAAACTCACATTCTCCAGAAACTGATTTGGTGGATACCCAATAAGTTCAGAAGGTAGTATGACTGAGTTTTGAGTTTCATTTCCCAGTAATCTTATGGGGGGAAAAAAAAAAAAAAACCTGTCAGGTGCAGACTTTTGAAAAGTTAATTTTTTTTCTTGGGTTGTAAAACAGTCAGAGTCATGATACTTCCTGGGACTCCCCCATCTCTCAATTTATTCATTAATCATAGTAAACAAATTCTTCATTGGAACATCCAGGTTTAGTTTGTGCTACATTTAGTGTTGCTTTGCATATCTGAGACTGCAATTTCTAACTGAAAATCTTCGAGCACGATGTTTACTGTAAACTGTGTTTCTTTGGTGAAATTACTTACAATCTTGTCTTCTTACTGGTGCCACGTGGGTTGTTGAACATGAATGGGTCAAGAGTCACACATAGTAAGTAGGGCTGTTACAGCCACGTGCGTTCTTTGCTTATGTATTTGGCACCATTACTAGAGTTGGCTAGCACAACCAGGAGCTCAAAGTGGCAATTCCAGTTGCTGCTACCAACTGGCTTCTTTAGGGTGAATCTTATTCTGTATTCTGTTGTCTTTTCAGTATCATAACTCAGTTACATAAGGCTGCCTAGATACAAGATTATAATAGGGATTATCAGAGTGACAACCCCAAATAAGAATTTCAGTCTAGGTTGGAAATCAGGAGGTCTCCTATATTGGTGATTGGCAGAAGTTTAAAGTGGGCCAATATTTGGAAACCAAGAAACTGTGGCAAGGAGAAGGAGTCTAGGGTTATGCATGGTCAAAAGTAAGCCAAAGGCTGCTATCCATGCAAATGGGCATGATAGCAGAGAATAAATCAATTCTTTGAGGTCAAGACAGTACGAAAGCCAGAAGTTTAGGTAGTTTGTGAACAGAAACCAGCTACAGCAGCACAGAGGTAAGTCCTATTCCATATCAGGGATTGTTTACCTTTTGGATTGAGTGTAGAACTTCTGATTGAGTAGAGATAGCCTCCAATCCACGAATATGATAAAATACCTAAAAATATGTTTTCACCTGGCTAGGGCAGGACTAGGATAAGTTGGATGGATCCAGAAAGAATCTTAAGTCCAGTGAAAACTGGAGTAGATTGATGATCTTGACAATTATGATAATAATCATAACAGAAAATATTAAGTATTTAATAAGTGTTGACATGCTTAATTTCATTTAATCCTTATAGCACTTTTCTGTGTAAGTATTATTTATATACCCATTGTTGCAAATAGGAAAATAGAGGTTCAGCAAACTTCAGTAATTTTCCCTAAGATCAATCAGCTAATAAGTTGCAAAGAACAGACCCAAAGTGCATACACTGGACTGGGATTATATAGGCTTATATTACCATCATGGTACCACTTACCTATAAAGAAATGAAGATCCTCACAGACAGAAAGGACTGTAGTAAACATGATAAAGTGGCTAATTCAGCTAACGCTCTATCTTTTCTGCTATTTCTCTTGATACCTGCCGGAGAATCTTTCAGCTGACTTCATTGGTCAACTCAGCAGGCATCTTCTGGGGACCTACTCCTTGCCTATTATTACACAGGGCTATCTGGGGTTATGTGTCACACATATTATCATGAAAATGAAAACGGACATGAATCGTAGTATTTAAGTTCAGTTGATTGTACCTAACTCTGTGGTGTGATTTTTTTTTAATTATTATACTTTAAGTTCTGGGATACACGTGCAGAACATGCAGGTTTGTTACATAGGTACACACATGCCATGGTGGTTTGCTGCACCCATCAACCTGTCATCTACATTAGGTATTTCTTCTAATGCTATCCCTCCCCTAACCTCCCATCCTCCTGACAGGCCCTGGTGTGTGATATTCCCCTCACTGTGTCCATGTGTTCTCATTGTTCATCTCCTACTTAATGAGTGAGAACATGCGGTATTTGGTTTTCTGTTCCTGTGTCAGTTTGCTGAGAATGATGGTTTCCGGCTTCATCCATGTTCCTGCAAAGGACATGAAATCATCCTTTTCAATGGCTGCATAGTATTCCATGGTGTATATGCGTCATATTTTCTTTATCCAGTATATCATTGATGGCATTTGGGTTGGTTCCAAGTCTTTGCTATTGTGAATAGTTCTGCAATAAACATACGTGTGCAAGTGTCTTTATAGTAGAATGATTTGTAATCCTTTGGGTATATAACCAATGATGGGATTGCTGGATCAAATGATACTTCCGGTTCTAGATCCTTGAGGAATCACCACACTGTCTTCCACAATGGTTGAACTAATTTAAACTCCAACAGTGTAAAAGTGTTCCTATTTCTCTGTGGTGTGATGTCTTAATGTAAGTGATTATTTCATTATCGAACCATTATTTGTTAACTCTTCATCTTCAGCTGACTGCAGGCATGATTAAAAGTAGCACTGGAGCAATGTTGCCTTCCAGATTTTATTACTTGTCTATTCTAGACAGAATCATTGTTGCTTTCATTTCAGATAAGCCCTTCTTGTCTAGTTGCTATTTTTCATGTAGCCTGAGGGATTGCTGCCATATACTTTAGGCCTGCAGGGGTACTATACCTTATGAAGGTGGATTGCTAGAGCAAGAATCTCTATTTCAGCTAAAGAGTCACTGCATATCTGTAATGTGGCACCTGGCCCTATACAGATGTCTGGTTTTGATATGGCATTTTATGATAATAGTCTGGGTAGTACATACAGGATTCATGTCATATTTTGATTAATAGTGTCTCCAAATTCGTTTCAGAGTCACAGATCTGTCAGGGTCATTAGTTTTCTGTACTGTTTATTCTAGCCTACTTTCAGTAAGTCTTATATCTCTGCCTCCACCATTCTGTACAGCATATTATTCACGTCCGAGTTCCTCATTTTCTCAGACTGTAAAATGGGGATAATCATTCTTGTGCCTTCCTTGCCATAAGGGTAGCAGGAGGACAAATGTGTTTTGCTTTGGATTCCTATGGGCCCTTGGAGGAAAATGACACTCTATTAATTCAAGTCAGTGATATCAGGAAAGTATGACTCTGAGAAACACATATAAATTATTTAGACTTGGATAATCTCAACTGAAGCTTACAAAAAGTATTTTTTAGTGTTTGTACAGGTTTCAGAGGTTATTGTAGATCTCTTCAAAGCCATTAAGAGGGTTTGCAGGCGTATGCTGATATTAATTTTAGTAAAATATGGGATCTCTCTGTAAGTAGGGTCATTAAAATAATTGATTATTGGAGCACATTACTTTACAATGTAATCCTGAGAGAGTCACTGACTCTATCTCAGGCTAAAAAAAATACAAACTATGACTGCAATACACAAATGACTTTAGGAAGATGTCACAAAGAAAACAGTCTTAAAATTCTGACAAGAAAGGAATGCCTGTTTCTTTTCTTTCTATGATTCTTTATTGAGTGGGACACAAAACTCTATCCATTTTATTAAAAAATAAGAGGCAAAAAGCTACTGACTAGGCCATATATCTAGACAAAACTGACAGCGGAGAGTGAAATCGAGGCTAAAGGGATTACATATTCTCAGGCAGTTTCCTGACACCCCAACAGAACAGGAAGGAGAAGATACCAAGCCAGGGTTGAAGAATTCTTCACAGATGATGAGGCTCTTTCTGGCCCCTCTGATAATATTTCATGAGAAGCTCAATTTCCCTCTGCTATTCACTGTGGCAAAGTATGTGTGTTGGGCAGTGGGTGGGAGTAGAGGTGGTTGAGCAGCAGTAGAGAGATGATCTTGTGTGGCTCTGTTCCTATTATTGGGCCTGTTTGAATAATGACACTTTGCCCTACCCTGCTCTTACCCTTAAAGGAGTATTTGGATGAGCTCTTAAAATCAGGCAAACTTTCCATAACCTGCACAGAGCCTGCTGGCAATCATTGCAGCTAAAATCTCTTTGCCATTTCCTCTTTTGACTACCCCTTGAACTTTATGTGCCAAAATTCATTCATTTTCACTGTGTGGATTTACATTTCTTGTTCTCCTTATTTAGAGGTTTTTACTGAAATCAATGTCCCTTCAAAATGATGGAAGGAAGAGATGAATTTTAACTTTACAAGTAAATAGCCAATCACTGATACATCAGACAACATCCCATCATCCACTCAGGAACCTCTAAATGGTAATATTACTTCTGTTGCACATGATGAGTTGACTTGATTAAAATATTTAGTGTTTTCTTATTCAAATAAAGTACCATCATCAAATGTTATCATGAATGTTTACATACTCATCAAGGTAAAAAAAGGTTTTGGATTTTTTTCTGTTGGGTTTTTGTTTGAATCCTTTGATAATTGAAACTAATCTGTGGACTGTTATGCCCTTTCCATCAAGTCCACAGAAATGAACAGCAGGCAAATAGTTCAATTTTTTGCAGATTGTAATATATTGTAGGTTCTATGGAATTTGTCACCCCTAAATAGTAAAGTGTGGCAGAACACATGGTTCAATTATCAGCCCCGCAGTTGACATTTGTGTAATTATTTAAAGGCAAGTAGTGTAGCATAGTACAAAGGATACAGAATCTGAGGCCAGAATATCTATCTAGTAGGTATTAATCACTGTGCTCAAAGCCTCACAGTTAGTAAGTACCAAAACTGATAATAGACCCAGACTCAAACCTAGGTATATCTTACTAGATATCCTGTGCTTCTAAACTTAAGCTATATAGGCTATCAGAGGTATCATACCTTATCCTATAATAATAACTGCCACAAGGTATTGAGCATTTGCCATATGCCAGACACTGTGTTTCACATGCATTATCACAGTGAATTTGTCACAGTTGAGGAAATGAAAACTTTAGGAGATCTCTGTGTAACGGTGAATAAGTCACTTCATTTCTCTGGACCTCAATGTCCTCTTCCTTCCTCAGGCATTTTAGAACGTCTTAATTACCCAAGAGCAGATAATCAGGGATTATATGTGATGATAATATTGAGTTCCTCCCATCAGAACCCTGGCTCTACAAATCCCCTCTCCCTCACCTATTTCCTTTTTGCCTCTGAAATTCAGGGATATTTGGCATTGCTCCTGTTCTTTTTTTTTTTTTTTTATTGCATTTTAGGTTTTGGGGTACATGTGATGAACATGCAAGATTGTTGCATAGGTACACACTTGGCAGTGTGGTTTGCTGCCTTCCGTCCCCTCACCTGTATCTGTCATTTCTCCCCATGCTATCTCTTCCCACCTCCCCACCCCCCCGTCCCTCCCCCATTTCCCCCCAACGGACCCCAGTGTGTAGTGCTCCCCTCCCTGTGTCCATGTGTTCTCATTGTTCAACACCAACCTATGAGTGAGAATATACGGTGTTTGATTGTCTGTTCTTGTGTCAGTTTGCTGAGAATTATGGTTTCCAGGTTCATCCATGTCCCTACAAAGGACGTGAACTCATCGTTTTTGATGGCTGCGTAATATTCCATGGTGTATATGTACCACATTTTCCCTATCCAGTCTATCATCGTTGGGCATTTGGGTTGGTTCCAGGTCTTTGCTATTGTAAACAGTGCTGCAATGAACATTCGTGTGCACGTGTCCTTGTAGTAGAATGATTTATAATCCTTTGGATATATACCCAGTAATGGGATTGCTGGGTCAAATGGGATTTCTATTTTTAGGTCCTTGAGGAATCGCCACACTCTCTTCCACAATGGTTGAATTAATTTACATTCCCACCAAAAGTCTAAAAGTGTTCCTATTTCTCCACATCCTCTCCAGCATCTGTTGTTTCCCGATTTTTTAATGATCGCCATTCTAATTGGTGTGAGATGGTATCTCAATGTGGTTTTGATTTGCATTTCTCTAATGACCAGTGATGATGAGCATTTTTTCATGTTTGTTGGCCTCCTGTATGTCTTCTTTTGTAAAGTATCTGTTCATATCCTTTGCCCATTTTTGAATAGGCTTGTTTGTTTTCTTCTTGTAGATCTGCTTTAGTTCTTTGTAAATTCTGGATATCAGCCCCTTGTCAGATGGGTAGGCTGCAAAAATTTTTTCCCATTCTGTTGGTTGCCGATTCACTCTACTGACTGTTTCTTTTGCCGTGCAGAAGCTGTGGAGTTTGATTAGGTCCCATTTGTCTATTTTGGCTTTTGTTGCCATTGCTTTTGGCATTTTGGTCATGAAGTCCTTGCCTACACCTATGTCCTGAATGGTTTTGCCTAGATTTTCTTCTAAGGTTTTTATGGTATTAGGTCTGATGTTTAAGTCTTTAATCCATCTGGAGTTAATTTTGGTGTAAGGTGTCAGGAAGGGGTCCTGTTTCTGCTTTCTGCACATGGCTAGCCAGTTTTCCCAACACCATTTATTAAACAGGGAGTCCTTTCCCCATTGCTTGTTTTTGTCAGGTTTGTCGAAGATCAGATGGTTGTGGGTATGTTGTATTTCCTCTGAGGCCTCTGTTCTGTTCCATTGGTCTATATCTCTGTTTTGGTACCAGTACCATGCTGTTTTGATTACTGTAGCCTTGCAGTATAGTTTGAAGTCCGGTAGTGTGATGCCTCCTGCTTTGTTCTTTTTGCTTAGAATTGATTTGGCTATGCGGGCTCTCTTTTGGTTCCATATGAAGTTTAAGGTGTTTTTTTCCTTAAGGTGTTTTTTTCTTCTGTGAAGAAGGTCATTGGTAGCTTGATGGGAATAGCGTTGAATCTGTAAATTACTTTGGGCAGTATGGCTATTTTCACGATGTTGATTCTTCCTAACCATGAACATGGAATGTTTCTCCATCTGTTTGTATCCTCTCTTATTTCGTTGAGCAATGGCTTGTAGTTCTCCTTGAAGAGGTCCTTTACGTTCCTTGTTAGTTGTATTCCTAGGTACTTTATTCTCTTTGTAGCAATTGTGAATGGCAGTTCGTTCTTGATTTGGCTCTCTTTAAGTCTATTACTGGTGTATAGGAATGCTTGTGATTTTTGCACGTTGATTTTGTATCCTGAGACTTTGCTGAAGTTGTTTATCAGTTTCAGGAGATTTTGGGCTGAGATGATGGGGTCTTCCAGATATACAATCATGTCATCTGCAAATAGAGACAATTTGATTTCCTCCTTTCCAATTTGGATACAATTTATTTCTTTTTCTTGCCTGATTGCTCTGGCTAGAACTTCCAGTACTATATTGAGTAGGAGTGGTGAGAGAGGGCACCCATGTCTAGTACCAGATTTCAAAGGGAATGCTTCCAGTTTTTGCACATTCAGTCTGATATTGGCTGTTGGTTTGTCGTAAATAGCTTTTATTGTTTTGAGATACGTTCCGTCAATACCTAGTTTATTGAGGGTTTTTAGCATAAAGGGTTGTTGAATTTTGTCAAAAGCCTTCTCTGCATCAATCGAGATAATCATGTGGTTTTTGTCTTTGGTTCTGTTTATGTGGTGAATTACGTTTATGGACTTCCATATGTTGAAGCAGCCTTGCATCCCCGGGATGAATTCTACTTGATCATGGTGGATTAGCTTTTTGATATGCTGTTGCAATCGGTTTGCCAGTATTTTATTGAAGATTATTGCATCTATGTTCATCATGGATATTGGCCTGAAATTTTCTTTTCTTGTTGAGTCTCTGCCGGGTTTTTGTATCAGGATGATGTTTGTCTCGTAAAATGATTTGGGAAGTATTCCCTCTTTTTGGATTGTCTGGAATAGTTTCAGAAGGAATGGTATCAGCTCCTCTTTGTATGTCTGGTAGAATTCAGCTGTGAACCCATCTGGACCTGGGCTTTTTTTGGGTAGTAGGCTCTTTATTGCTGCCTCCACTTCAGACCATGTTATTGGTCTATTCAGGGTTTCGGCTTCTTCCGGGTTTAGGGTTGGGAGGATGCAGGTGTCCAGGAATTCATCCATTTCTTCCATGTTTACTAGTTTATGTGCATAGAGTTGTTTGTAATAATCTATGATGATGGTTTGGATTTCTGTGGAATCTGTGGTGATATCCCCTTTATCGTTTTTTATTGCATCCATTTGGTTATTCTCTCTTTTCTTTTTTATTAATCTGGCTAGTGGTCTGTCTATTTTGTTGATCTTTTCAAAAAACCAGCTCCTGGATTTATTGATTTTTTGAAGAGTTTTTTGTGTCTCTATTTCCTTCAGTTCTGCTCTGATCTTAGTTATTTCCTGTCTTCTGCTAGGTTTTGAGTTTTTTTTTTATCTTGCTCCTCTAGCTCTTTCAATTTTGATGATAGGGTGTCAATTTTAGATCTCTCCTTTCTTCTCATGTGGGCACTCATTGCTATATATTTTCCTCTAGAGACTGCTTTAAATGTGTCCCAGAGATTCTGGTATGTTGTGTCTTCGTTCTCATTGGTTTCGAAGAACATCTTTATTTCTGCCTTCATTTCATTGTTTATCCAGTCAACATTCAACAGCCAGTTGTTCAGTTTCCATGAAGCTGTGAGGTTCTGAGTTAGTTTCTGCATTCTGAGTTCTAACTCGATTGCACTGTGGTCTGAGAGACTGTTTGTTATGATTTCTGTTCTTTTGCATTTGCTGAGGAGTGATTTATTGCCAATTATGTGGTCAATTTTAGAGTAGGTGTGATGTGGTGCTGAGAAGAAAGTATATTCTGTGGATTTGGGGTGGAGAGTTCTGTAAATGTCTATTAGGTTTGCTTGTTCCAGGTCTGTATTCAGGTCCTGGATATCCTTGTTGATTTTCTGTCTGGATGATCTGTCTAATATTGACAATGGGGTGTTAAAGTCTCCCACTATTATTGTGTGGGAGTCTAAGTCTCTTTGTAAGTCATTAAGAACTTGCCTTATGTATCTGGGTGCTCCTGTATTGGGTGCGTATATATTTAGTATCATTAGCTCTTCTTGTTGCAGTGATCCCTTTGCCATTCTATAATGTCCTTCTTTGTCTCTTTTGATCTTTGTTGCTTTAAAATCTATTTTATCAGAGATGAGAATTGCAACTCCTGCCTTTTTTTGTTCTCCATTTGCTTGGTAGATCTTCCTCCATCCCTTTATTTTGAGCCTTTGTGTATCCTTGCATGTAAGATGGGTTTCCTGGATACAGCACACTGATGGGTTTTGGCTTTTTATCCAATTTGCCTGTCTGTGTCTTTTGATTGGGGCATTTAGTCCATTGACATTTAGGGATAGTATTGTTATGTGTGAATTTGATGCTGTCATTTTGATGCTACCTGGCTGTTTTGTTGGTTAGTTGATGCAGATTCTTGATTGTGTTGATGCTCTTTTACCATTTGGTGCGTTTTTGGAGTGGCTGGTACTGGTTGTTCCTTTCTATGTGTAGAGCCTCTTTCAGGAGTTCTTGTAGAGCAGGTTTGGTGGTGATGAAATCTCTGAGTGCTTGCTTGTTCACAAAGGATTTTATTTTTCCTTCACTTATGAAGCTTAGTTTGGCTGGATAGGAGATTCTGGGTTGAAAGTTCTTTTCTTTAAGGATGTTGAATATTGGCCCCCAATCTCTTCTGACTTGTAGGGTTTCTGCTGAGAGATCTGCTGTGAGTCTAATGGGCTTCCCTTTGTGGGTAACTCGACCTTTCTCTCTGGCTGCCCTTAGCATTTTCTCTTTCATTTCAACCCTGGTGAATCTGACGATGATGTGCCTTGGGGTTGCTCTTCTTGAGGAATATCTTTGTGGTGTTCTCTGTATTTCCTGGATTTGAATATTAATCTGCCTTGCTAGGTTGGGGAAGTTTTCCTGGATAATATCCTGAAGAGTATTTTCCAGCTTGGATTCATTCTCTTCATCACATTCAGGTACACCTATCAGACGTAGATTAGGTCTTTTCACATAGTCCCACATTTCTTGAAGATTTTGTTCATTCCTTTTTGCGCTTTTTTCTCTGTTCTTGCCTTCTCTTTTTATTTCATTGAGTTGATCTTCGACCTCTGATATCCTTTCTTCTGCTTGGTCAATTCGGCTGTTGAAGCTTGTGCATGCTTCACGAAGTTCTCGTGTTGCATTTTTCAGCTCCATCAATTCACTTATACTCCTCTCTATGCTGTCCATTCTCGTCAGCAGTTCGTCCAATCTTTTTTCAAGGTTCCTCTTTTCTTTGCATTCGGTTAGAACATGTTCTTTTAGCTCACTGTAGTTTCCTACTACCCACCTTCTGAAGTCTGATTCTGTCATTTCATCACCCTCCTTCTCCATCCAGTCTGGTTCCCTTGCTGGTGAGGAGTTGTGATCCCTTTTAGGAGGAGAGGTGTTCTGGTTTCGGGAGTTTTCATCCTTTTTGCGCTGGTTTCTTCCCATTTTTGTGGGTTTATCCACCTGTTGTCTGTCTCTGTCCCAGGGAGTTGGAGCTTTATGAGTTTCCGTTGCACTACTGCCTTTTTGATTTTTCTTTCAGGTCGGACCCGCCCAGCTAGCAGCACACCTAGCCACTGCCTGCCCACAGGGGCTTTGCTGAGCTGCTGTGGGCTCCGCCCAGCTGCCCTGAGCTCTTCCCTGTAGTCCTTTTTATATGGGTGTAGTTAGAACTGTCTCGGCAATGGTGGCCCCGCCTCTGTTATGGGGGACTCTCTCTGTTGTGGCAGGTTGCCTTGGCAACGGCGGGTTGCCTCGGCAACGGCAGCCTGCCTCCGTAGAGGTGGAGAGTCTCAGTAATGGCGGAAGCCCCTCCCCCACGGAGCTGGACCCTCCAGGTTCAGCTGTGCTTGGTTTGAAGGGCTCAACCCAGAGGGTTTCCAATTACTGTTTTTGTTTTCGTTATTGTTGGGGGTGGAGGGGTGGGACCAACCGAGCCTGATCACCTGGCTCCCTGACTCAGAGTCTTTTCTTTTAAGTTGAAGGACCCCGTGTTCCGGTCGCTTGTTGAAAAGGCGCCGGGATCTCCCGTGCTGTGACTCGCGGAGTAGGCTCGAACTGCAGCGCCGGCTCCTGGCGGATTTTTTGCCTAGGAATCTCCTGGCCTGGCTCGCTATTTCAGATGAATGGGCAACTCTGCCGTCTCAGGGCTCTGCTCGCCAGCTAAGAGGGCTCCCAGACCAGTGGCTTTTGTACGGAGAACCGCAGCAATAGGGAGTGGTCACAGCAGCCGCGCGGGCGGAATCAGCCCCGCGGGGGCCAAAACAGCCGCACCGGCTGGGACTGTGACACTGGCGACCCCTCTGCCTGGGTATCTCCTGGTCTGTGGGCAATAAGAGTTCGTCTGGAAATGCGGCGTCCACTCACCCTCTGCACTTTCACTGGGAGCTGAAGTCCTGAGCTGTTCTTAGGCGGCCATCTTCCCAGCATTCTACTTGTTTATCTCTCAAGTTCACAAGTTCTCCATGGGAATGGACTGTGTCCATATGTTCTTAGACCTAGACAGAGCCTGGCATATATAATACTTAATAAATAATGGTTAATAAATATTTGTGAAATGAATGATTCTGACTGCTCTCATTGAAACAAGGGCATATTCACTGCCTCAAATGCTTCCTTACCCCTCTTTTCATTCTGGACTTAATCTGATTATCACAGTAGTCCTTCTGCAGTGGCCTTCTGAACCTGTAGTCTGGGGCAGTGTTTCTACACATTTGTTGCTTGAGAAAGAACTGTTACAGTCATTTGAACATGCTTTTGAAGATACCACCATTCTGAGATTATAATTTCTTCACCTGTACTCATAAACCAATTTACTTCCATCTCCTATACCCAGCCTCTTTGTGAGCTTCTCTGATAGCCTTACTTTACTAGTCTCCTTCCTGCATATAAGATAATAGAAGATCTACATGATTGCTAGTATTCTAATTATTTTAAATAATTTTTCGTTTCTTGTTTGTAAGGTGAAAATAATATATATCACTTTTCTCTCCCACTAGACATATAGTAAGAAATGAACATGCTAGACTTTCAGATAAAAGTGCTATATATATTGCATAAGGCAACTGTGGAAAGGGAGATTTCTTCATTAGTCCACAGACCTGTGTGCTCATGGGCCCTATCCAACCCATTATACTATATCACCATTCTCCTTTAGGTCAAAGACTGTATCTTATTCTGCCTTTATTTCCTCTACCTAGTACCCATGTATGGCTATATGAATGGTAAATCAAAGCACTAGATTTTATAATAGTGATGTGACCAATATTTATTTAGATGACTATGTTAAGTTCTACAATACTATTTCTTTCAATCGTGACTCAGTGCATTTAATGAGTGCCTAGTTTCTGTCAGTCACTGTGCTAGATACTGTTAATAGAAGAGTGAATAAGACAGACATTGTCCCTACTACCATGGAAATTTCAGTCTAGCCATCTTATAGCAGTGAGTTTTCTTATGGGCATTGATGGTAAGGCTCTTCCTCCTGCTCCACTAGAACACAAGGACCTTTCAATCACTTTATCCAAGGACAGACTTCACTGTTAGGCCTTGCATAAAAACCTACCTGATGAAGGTGCATCAGTGGACACCTTTCATGTGGGGCTGTGTAAAAAGAAAGAAAATAATTCTCTCGAAGTTATCTATCATAGTATGTAGAGATACAGAATATGTTCCGTTAGGACTACCACTCAATTTTTTTCTCCCACAAAACTATATTGTTTATTAATGCCATTTTACCATTTTTATTCAGTGTCCTTTATTCATTTCTGTGTTTCACTCAGAAATTCAATACCCTTCTGTTGCCTATAAAAATTAATTCCTCATTGTCCAAAATTGCATGCTACATTCATTACCATCACTTTATCTTTCTTTGGTTGTGCTCTGCCCTAAGTTTGTTATCTTTTGTTAATTCTTGCCAAACTGATTTTTCAAGCATCAGCGCGAACCCTACCTCCTCAGTGTTACTGTGATCCTCTACCCTTGCATTCATATTTGAACCCAATTTATGAGCAAATGCTAACAACCTGTTTCAGGATTATTGGTATTCTCTCCCAGATCAGACTGTAAGCCCTGGGAGGGATGATTCCATGTCTTTTGTCCTTATAATTGTGAGGCACAGAGCAAGACATCAAGTGGAAACTTGACTAATTTACAGCAGCATCATTTCAGTGCTGTTTGTGGACAGAAAATGTGTAGGAGATGCCTGAGTCAAACGAATTAGGCTAAGCATATTTTTTGCAAGATTTTATTTCATTCAACATTCAACCAACATTTATGAATCACCCCTATGAGACAGGTGCTGTATGAAATTCTGGTGGTGTACAGATGAATAAAAATTGTCCCTTGTCTTCAATAATGTGATCTGATCAGACAACACAGAAGTTAGGAAATAAATGCACTAATGTGTGATAATTGTTACAGTTGAGGTATGTCATGGAGGTCTTATGACAGTACAGGAAGGTTGGCCTCAAATGTATCTGAGTATAGTCAGGGAATTGTTCATAGAGGAAGTAAGGTTTGAGCTAATTTTTGAAGGAAGCATATGAGGAAACCATATTTAGCTTATTGGAGACATTGCATGCCAAACACTTGTGAAATTTCTGACCAAACCAAATGTAGGTAACATATAAGTCCAATATGATGGGAGAAATCTGCCTTCTTTAATGAGGTATTTAGGTACCTCTTAGGCCTTAGCACCTACAATGCAGGAAAGCACTGAGCATCCAGAAAGAGTTTTTGCATTTTTAGAATCTGGGCAACCTGGCATTTCTTGGCAGAACAAAGCCCTCACTGCTGCAGAGGGGCATCTTCCAGAGGCTGTGCTTCCTGAGGTATGTCAGGTTCCATCTTCTGGCCAAGAGCCAAGGGGCCAATAGGCTGTGCACAGCTGGAGAGGTGTTTGATACAGTAGAGCGAGCTGGTGTTCTCCGCCCCACACGGGAGTGTGAATTGACACTATGCAGGAATGTGTGGCCAACATCTTCCATCAGCTTCTCCACTTCCACGGGCTCTGGAAGTAGGCGAGGGTCTTGAAACAAGATCAGAGGCCGCAATGAAAGGTCAGAGCTGAGAGGGCACATGCAGTGGACACACAGGCTTGTTGCCATGACCCTCAAGCTTCAGAGGGTCCTGTGTGACTTGCCCACAGACACACAGCTATGTGGTAGAGCAGGGATTCCAACCCAGGCAGTCCAGCCCCTGAATCCATGGATTTATCTGCTGTATCACCCTTCAAGCATCTCCTTATGCACATACGAGCAAATCTGGACATATTTTCTTTTCCTCTCAGTTTTTTAAAAGGTAGCACACTGCCGCCATTGTTCCGCACTTTGGTTTTATTCTGTACTTAATACGACTGATTGGAGATTGTCCCACATCAGACCATAAAGAGCTTCCTCATTCTTGTTTACAGTTCTGTGTGATTTTGATTAAAGAACCCTTCCCTTTAAAAAAAAAAAAAAAGGTGCCAGTTTAACACAGTAGCTGCTTGAAGTCTACAAAGTGGAAGGTTGACTACAATTTATTCAGCATCTAAAGTTCCTGTTACTTGGCTAAACTTCGTTACCTGTATCAAACATCCATAATGTTAAATATACATAATCACTCCTTTGTCTATTAATAAGGGAAATTATTGACTATACAAGATAAGGGAAATTTAGTCAGCTTAGCAAACTTCCACATGCCACTTTGAAGCTGAAAGAACACAAAACTCTATTAAATTTCTAACTTACTTCTTGGTTGTACACATTCCAATATTCTGTGTGTTAGTGTGTGGAGAAATTGTTCAGTTTATAACAGATGCATATTTAGAAGCAGTGCTAAGAAAGTGATATTTTGGAATCTAGTTGCAGGGGCAGGAAGCCTGAGCTCACACTTCCAAACCTTTGGAGACTAACACTCACCTCTGGAGGCAGTCCATCCTCTGTTGATGTCAGAAATTGGCTATTGGGTTCCCAGAAGTAGTAAGACAATCAAGAGAATCCACGGAGATTCTTCAATTTTGGCCTGACTTCTGGGAGAGCAGGTGGTTGGGAGTAATTAAGGTCTGATTCCTGGTGGCCTCTCACCAATGTAATTAGGTGCCTTCAACCGCTAATGAATCTCACACTCATGTTGGGCTATTTAAATTATCCAAGAAAGCCTTGGCCACAAAGATGTGTCTTGCATCACATTCAGTAATAACTGGCTGGACTTCCTGTCCCCAGAGTTCTCCAGCCTTCACAACTAAGGGCATTTTTAATTATCTGCAAGTTCAGCCTAGCCCTTGATTTTGGCGCCAGCCTTGTTTGAGATAGCAGGAATTTGAAGTACCTCAGGACAGTAGTTTAGCGTCCTAGGCATTATATTTGATTATGATTTGATCTTGCCTATCAGTCAAACAACTAAGGTGGTTTGTTGTTATTGTTCTTGTAACAAAGATCTGTCTTGGGATACTAGTTTTCATTAGCTGGGTTTCTGTGTTAGACATCCTGCCTTGAATCCTTTGGAACTGGGTGCTAGCTTTATTCTTCCTTCATCCTTCTTAGAAATTAGAGCTCTGTTCTTACTCTCTGCTAATAGCTACCAGAAAAGCAGTTGCTGGATAGCTAATGCTGTATCCCTTTTATCTGCTAGACTAATTATCTTCCTACTTCTAAATGATCCTTAAGCTGATCTTCTGCTTGCCTAAACCAGCTGTTTCATTCTTCTGTCCTTGTGTCAGAAAACTTTCTCCCAAAGCAACTTTTCAAATATTACATCCCTATATTTTCCCTCTTTTTCTATGCCTCTGTCCACTGGCAATTTATCTATTTTCTTTCCCTCATAGTAGCCAACACCAAGACAGTTATCTTGTAGGATTCTTCTTTAAAAGACTGTCTAGGAAATGAGACAGTCTTACTTACTGACTTCAAAGACAAGTCCACAGGCCCAGTTCTTTTAAAAGTTTTTATCTCCAATAGTGGGAAAATAAAAAGGAGAATAATAAAGGAAAAAATGTTATATTTTTTCTGTAATTCTTAACAACCTTGTTGGTATTGGTATGGTGAATTTATTTATGCCTCTTTCTTTTATTTGTCCCTACTTTTGTCACCATATTTACAATTTCTTCTCCTATTTTCTATTTAAGAAAAAATCATGCTTCTGTGTAAATTCCTTATTCTAGAGCAGAAGCATGGTTTTCCTTGTTCAATACTATATTCCCAGTGCCCATACAATTCCTAGCACATGACATTATTAAAAAAATCAGTAATGAAGGAAAAAATAAATTAAGATACAAACTTTTTTTGGATAAGGGAAAATGATGCTAGAGCTTGAAGAAGATAATGCAGGGCCTTATAGACATGGTAAAGAGTTTGGAAGTTTGGTTTTTATTTTAAGTGCAGTGGGAAGATACTAAAGAATTATAAATAGAAGATGAAGTGATCTGGTTTACATTTGAAAATGGTGTCTCTTGCTATTATGTGTATAATAGATTGGAAGGGACAAAACAGAAGCCGAGAGAGCCCCCCAAAAATGTTGTAATATACTATGTGAAAGATGATGGTGACACATGATGACCACTCATGTGGTAGTAATGGAGATGGAGAGAAGTAAATGGATTTGAGAGCTATTCCACCTTAATTATATGATTTCATGAAAATGTTACTACTGCTTAAGTGGAAGGAAAATGAATTTAATAAAAACAAATAAGCACATAATTAAAGTTTTGCTAATATATAACTGTGAGATAACTATAGGCTAAGGAATTGACACATAGTAGGTGCTTAATTAAAAAGTATCATAGGCATCTTAAAGTTTATCTAAGATGATGAATAGTTGACTTGTTTATTATAGAATACTTTGAAAGACCATAGATAGAAGCTATAGCCATTACATGGACTGTTTCAGATTAATGGATGCATTCCAAATTATTAAAATAACTGCAAACTCATTTTCAGCCCAGGCATCTTTCCACATGGTTGTCTTACAAGTGATAAGCACACATACACAAAATCACTAAAATTACTTCTGATCATGTATGCATGCTGTAGCAGGTGCACTAAGGTCTCTGCCCATTTGTAAATCTGTTCTTTCATGTTTAAAGAGTAATGCAAGCTTTTGCCTCTGGCATTGAGACATTATCCATTCATTATAAGTGGGCAAACCAGATTGTTTATATAAGGATGAATCCAAATGTTGGCTTAATCCTGAAGGCTAATCACTATCACACTAGGCAATGTGTTCCTAAAAGTTTGCAGTTTTAAAGACTACTGTAATAATTGGTCATCATAGGAAACCACACAGCCTCCTCGAGAGAAAAATCAAGACTATCCAGATTACAGAGCAATCCTATGGTCAGACTAGGATTGGTATTTCTCTAGCAAGATGTTCAGGAGATCATTCAGGGGCAGTACATGGTTTGTGTCAAGGATTATTAGGAGCAAAGGCAGGCAAAGTAGGATGGGGACTAAATCGTGGAAAGCTTTTTGGCCTTAATTAATGAGTTTAGACTTAATCCTGATTGCAGCAGGGAGCCACTTGCAGATTTTAAGCAGGGGATTTTGAACATGTCTTTTTTTCAATTTCCTGAGTATAGGATTTTACTTTACTTTTGATGAGCACCAGGGAGAAAAACTTCCTCAGTGGGCCTTTTATAGATGAGCCCTCGTGGTTGCTTCACACACACACACACATACACACACACGTGTGTGTGTGTATGTGTGTGTGTATATATATATATATATATATATATATATATATATATATATATTCAAGCCCAATTTCTTTTTCTATTAAATTTAGTTTCACTGAGCTAGGCATCTCTTTGTTGTTTCACAGAGATCTCAAGTCTGAATTTTTAGCCAGTAGGAATTCCGAAGAAAAAAATTATCTTGAATAGGAAATCATACCTTTAAATGCTCAGATTTTTTTTTTCTCTGTGGATTGTTTTGTGTTTCAGATGACTAACCCAGGCTGCTATATTCTTTCCATAACTCTGCAGGTATCAAGCAATGTCATTTCCTTTGCCAGTTCACTATTGCCTCAAGGATCAAGTCCAAATGCCCTAGCTTGGCTTAATAGATTCTTCACAAATCTGGCTTTAACCAGGCTTTTAGTCTTATGTATTCTATCCCTGAACTTTCCCCACCCCATACATTCCGCCTCTAACTTTCCTAGGTACACTATTCAGGCTACAAATCTATCTTGACTTTGTAATTATAACTTTCTCTTAGTATAGCATGCAATTTCATGTCTCTGTGGTTTTGCGTCACATTGCAACTGATGAGGATGTTTCAAATATCTTAAGTACATTGGGACTGAAAACATTCTTTGTTGAACCAGATTGCAAACTCCTTTTGTTCAAAGATTATAAATTATTTCCTGGCAGGAGCCATGTGTGATATGTCTCTATCTCTTCTTCCATCTAGGGCCTATCTAAGTGGCTGGCATATAGGACGTGGCCATTACAATTTAGGTTAATGGTGAATGAATTTGTGTACAGAGAATTCAAATTGATTTTTGCATAGTCCAAGCCAAGTCTATCAGGATAATGAATCTGCTAGAGGCCAAGGGGGTGAAGTGCAGTAGGCAGTGAAAGGCGGGGATGGGGGAGAGTGAAAGCCAATGGGCAGAATTTTTGATTATCTGCTCTTTTAGATCATCTTCCTCATTGCTTCCCTCCATTGGTGTGTATAATTGAGAGAAAGAAATAGATATTTTGGTTAATTGTCTTTTCTGATTAACTAGTAGTTGACTGGAAAGCTTTCTTTTTTTTTTTTTTTTTTTTTTTTTAGAAAAAAAAAGCCCTCTTTAAAAATATATCAAATACTATTTTTGGTGCAATATAATGCCAAATAAATCTCTTTAGACCACTCAATCATAATAGCATGGAAAGGCCACTTTCTTATTAAATTGGCAATTATTTAGCAAACATATATGAGTCCATACTTAGGACAAAGCCCTGTGGAAGATACAAGTGAATAAGATCTGCAGAATGGACAGGGACCTGTAGAGTGGTGTGGGAGGAATTCGTGAAGGAAATAGTTCAAATGCTAGAACTTGAAGAATTCCTGAGGCTTTGGTCATGGAGAATGGAAGGGATAGAGATACATATTCTAAGTTGTGTGAAACAAAGAGTGACATAGCAAGGCATAAGTAACAGATTGCACTCAGGGATTGAAAAGTATGAGATGTAGCTACAGAGTGGAAATATAAGTGGGTGAGTACCTTTGAGGAGAGGTATAATCCTACTGCAATAGGAGACAAAGCTAGGCAGTTTGGCAAGGGTTTAATTTTGGATGGTCTCACATGCTAGGCTAAGAAATAAATGGGCTTTATTTGGCAGGCAAGTGGGTGCTGTGAAAGGACTCATTTTGATCCTTGGTTTGAGAGGATCATTCTGGCATAAATATGAAGGATGTGTTTGAAAAGAGGGAGACTGGAGATGTAGGAACCCAATACAAGATTATTTCAATAGCTTACTAATTCATTCACACATTCATTAATTTAATCAACAAGTATTGAAAGAGGTTCCATTTGGGCAAAGCCCTATTCTGGCCTGGAGGAGAAATAACAAGTTAAAGGAAGGTTAAGCTGAGAAGAGTCAGTGGAAAGATGGGAAAAACTGAAGAGAGAAATCAAGACAAGGATGCTTCTTCAATGTTATGAAGGTATAAATTGAGCCAATTCCAGATTTCCATCTTGTATTATTCTGAAAAATTGATTGGGATGCAGGAATAAGAGTGAGATTCTTTCTCTGGGATATTGATGGCCTCTGTCAGAGCAAACTATGCAGCAGGATCCAGGCGATGGTTTGGGAATAATGAGCAGAACTTCCTTTCAGATCTCCTACCTTCAGAGAACACAGAAAGCCTACAGGATGTACCCTTAAAGTATAGGGCATATGGGACTCATTTCAAATTCCACTGGGACTCTGGGAGTGGCTCGACTTACATTGGTGGCTACATCTTATATGCCTTTGACTGGCTGCTGGAAAGGGTAGCATAACTTTTGCAGATCTGCATGCACCTGTGGAACATCAGATGTGGGCTCAGGGTGAGATATGACAAGGTGGGCCTGAACCTGGGAGAAGGGTAGTGTTAATTGATTTTAGATTCATAGCTACCAAATTGACAGAATTTGGCTATTAGATTCAGGGGTGATATAAAGGGAAGGGTATTTTTGAAAACATTAATACCACTAACTGGGCAAGTCTTTCTACTGATTTGTGTGTCTTCTGACTCATCTGCCAAATGAAATAGTTGAAATAGATAAACTCTGTGGAAGGCAAAATAATGGTTCCCCAAATATGTTCATGTTCTAATCCCCAGAACCTATAAATATGTTATGCTACATAGGTAAAGGGTATTAATGTTGCAGGTGGAATTCACATTGCTAACTAGATGACCTTAAAGAGATTTTCCTGGATTTTCTGGGTGGGCCCAGTGTCGTCAAAGAGATCTTTAAATGAGGAAAAGGGAAGCAGAAGAGGCAGAATCTGAGAGATGGCTTCATAAAAAGACTTTACCGCCCATTGTTGGCTTTGATGATAGAAGGGGACCATAAGGAAAGGCATACAGGCAGCCTCTAGAAGCCGGAAAAGGCAAGGTAAGAGATTCTCCCGTAGAACCTCCAGAAAGGAATACAGCTCTGCTGAAACCTTGGTTTTAGCCCCACAAGACCCATTTTGGATTTCTGACCTCCAGAACTGTTAAATAATGCCCCTATGCTGTTAAGTCACTAAGCAAGCATGTGATAATTTGTTATGGCAGCAATAGGAAACTATTACAAACTTAATCATCTAATTTCTTTATGTATCTAAAAGTTCTTAATGTAGATGTATATCTTAATCTTGTGTTGCTTGCAAAAAAATATATAAATAAATCTGAATCCCTTTCCCAGATATTTAGATGCTATAGAAGTGAGATAGGGCTCTGCTATCTTATCGCCTCAAGCCGATTTTAATGTGTTCCTCCTTTTGAAAACTCTTGTAGTCCCTCCTCAAATGTTCGTCCAGATAAGAGCCAGACAAGGGAGCCCTTCAGTTACAGCTGTGGAAATCAAGATGAAGAATGAGTTTGAAGCCTTGAAGTTGTAACCTAATTTTCAACATTCAGTCTTTAAAAACTACCAAAATAATTCCTTAAGTAGGAGGAATTGTTGTACTTATTAAACCAAACAATGCTGCAGAAGGTTTTTAGTAGTATGTAATGATGATTTTTTTCTCATTGTTTTGCATAAAGCAAATTATTGTTGCCTTTCTTTATATTATTTTTAAGGACAAAGTATATTTTTAAAATTTATGGGTGAATCACATATGTATTCTCAGCCTTGGAACCCCACTAAAATCATTTGAATACTATTATTTGGGAAACCATTAGCATACAGTTCTACGAAGTTCCTGTCTTGGACATCTACGAAGTTCCTGTCTTGGAAATCATTTTTCTTGGACAATTCCTGAATTGTCCTGGGAAGAATTCAATATTATACCCAGAGTTACTGTATGAACTAAAAGATGTCCAAGACAGGAACTTCGTAGAACTGTATGCTAATGGAGTGATACTCAGTTTTCGGCTTGTTTTCTCTTCTTTCATCTTTTCCTTTTTTAATTAACAAAGTCTGGCCAGGCTGTTGCCTAGGCTGGAGTGCAGTGGTGAGATTTCAGCTCACTATAACCTCTGTCTTCTGGGCTCAAGTGATCCTGTCACCTCAGCCTTCAGAGTACCTGGGAACACAGGGATGTGCCACCATGCCAGCTACATTCTGTATTTTTTGTAGAGATGGAGTTTCATCATATTGCCCAGGCTGGTCTTGAATTCTTGATCTCAAGCAATCTGTCCACTTTGGCCTCCAAAGGTGCTCGGATTACAGGCATGAGCCATCACTCCCAGGCAAGAACTTTTTTTCATCAATCATTTCCTACTTCCTCTTAAGAATTTTTTTTCACAGTATGACTTTTTTTGGCAGCTGGACATTTTTAGGATAGTCTAAGGATATTTAGATATTTTGTTGCATAATCTTCCTTGTTTTGAGGGAAATAGAGATGTGGGATAGGAAGGTTAAAAAAAAAAATAAAAAAGGCCAGGATTGGTTCTGAGGTAATCCTATTGAACTTTCTATTGGTTCAAGTCTAGGAGCACAGACTTGGGTCAGCCAGGTAAGAGCAGGGACCCATTAATGCAGACATCAATCAGTCAGCTTGTGACCATCTCCAGAACCTCAGCTGGACATCTGGCAGAGCCTTCAGGGCAGGACAATGAGGAATGGAACCTTTGGGTTCAGGGAATTAAACAGCATTCCTGTGAAGACAGAAGACAAGGCTGAGTACATAAGAGCTTTGCTGAAAATGAGGAATAACTGCAGTGATTAAATACTCATTTTAGCTCATTACCACAGGAGAGTGACAGTTCCAGTGACAGCATATAGAGCAGGGAAAGTAGACCAAGTTAGAGCAATAGGAAAGCAGGCCTTCTGTATGCCAGCACCAAAGGAGCTTCTGTCATCACAAGCTGCCTGTGACATGTAAGTGAGGTCATTTCAAATGAATAATGCATGATGGCTAAGAGGGAGGAAAACAAGCTTTCACATCCAGCTGGGGACTCAGATTTTGCATTATATTAAAATATATTAGGAGAGAATAAATCCCTTATACTAACAAGGGATTGCTGCTACAGTGGCTCTCCCAGTCTCTGTTTTGTTCAACTTCCTATTTAATTGGCAGAGCCCTCTCTGACTTACTCCAGATATACCAATCCTGTATTTACAGACCATTAGTAAGCTATAGGGTCTGGGGCTACAGCCATGGACTGGAAATTGAGTGGCTTGGGTACCAGTCATTTTTTTGACAGTAGCTAGTAATGTGATCAGGCAGATCATTTAATCTTTCTGTGAACAAGTATAAAGATATCTAATCTTCTTCTGCCTTATAGACACATTAAGAGTCAAATGAGATGTGAATGACTATGAAAGCCTTTTAAATATATATAAACCTATACACATGGAGTGGGTGATGGTTGGTTATCATTGATAAGGCCTTCCCATCTATATTAGGTCTGTCTCAGTCTCAAATGAAAGACCTTCTGAATGTGTGGATAATATCATGGATAAATAGCTTACATACAGAAGCAAAGAGAAGGACAATACTGTCAGCACTTGTAAATTACTACACTCTCAAGCAGCAATGGCTATTCTCTTCTGTTGTTTTATGTACTTGCAGGCATATTCTGATGTCTCATGGAGGTAGGATCAAATCTTAGGTTTTAATTGATGATCGAGTAATTGCAGCTTTTCTCAGTACCACTTGCTGAAGAATATTGTGTTGTTATTATTATTATTTTTTTTAGAAAGGAGAGGGGGAAAGACTTCTGTCACAGGAAAAGATTAAGTAACAGGGACCAGAATGACACTCCCACTTGAAACAATAAAACAATTGACAGTTAATGAAATAGTGGCTTGTATGAGACTAGATACCAGACAACACAGTGGTCCCTGAGACAATTAAGGTGACCCCTATGATAGCCCAAAATTAGTGCCTGGTGAGAGCTCCAAGTCATTCTTCAGGGAGAAGCAACCTAGGCAGAGCCTAATGAACTCTCTGTGTTGAGAAGATGGAGCTGGAATTCCAGGGAGACCAAGACAGCTAGAGTTCACAGAGTAATGAAAAGTAAGGAGCTGTGTATAGTGAGAACTAGAGATTTACAGAGGGCCCCACTGAGTATTCAGATGAATACTGATTCACACTAATGTATGAAAAAATTATCCCAAGCTGAGAGTGTGTGCTTGACACTCACATAGGGCTGGGAATAGTGCCAGTTCTACCAGGTAGGCTCTAAAACCTCAAAATTTATAAGACATTGGGTAGAATAAACATAAGGGTTTTGACTGAACAGTGGTAAATAAGTATCCCTAGACTGAGCACTGCTCTGAATCTACCTAATAAATCTTGAGAGAAAGACCCTCTCAAGGATCAAACAATTTTCAGGTAATTTAACCACATTCCAAAATAAACTTCAGGAAGAATTACAGAAATACAAATATATCAATTGTTAAACAAGAAGAAATAACCATGCATGACCTCCAATAAAATAAAAATTACCAGCCATACAAAAAATAGGACAATTCCGTTGAAAATGGTAAAATCAGTCAATCAATTGAAACTGAACCAGAATTGACACAGATAATGGAATTAGCCAGCAAGATACTGTATTAATCCATTCTCATACTGCTGTGAAGAAATATCCAAGACTGGGCAATTTATAAAGAAAAGAGGTTTAATTGACTCAGAATTCCACATGGCTGAGAAGGCCTCAGGAACCTTAAAATCATGGCAGAAGATGAAGGAGAAGAAAGACACCTTCTTCAAAGGACGGCAGGAAGAAATGCCGAGTCAATAGGGAAAGCGCCTTAGAAAACCATCAGATCTCGTGAAAACTCACTCACTATCATGAGAACAGCATGGGGGTGACTGCCCCCATGGTGCAATTTACCTCCCACTGTTTCCCTCCCATGACACGTGGGTATGATGGAAACAACAATTCAAGATAAGATTTGTGTGGGGACACAGCCAAACCATATCAGGCATTAAAACAGTTGTTATAGCTGTATTCCTATATAACTATATTTGAACTATGTTCAAAAACTTAAGAGTCATGCTAAATAATAAAAAAAAATAGATCCAAATTGAACTTCTAAAGATTAAAAAAAAATGCACCAGGTGGGATTAATTACATAAATTGCAGAAAAAAAATTAGTGAACTTGAAGACATGGCAATACTAACTATCCAAAAAAAAATGCAAGAAAAAATAATAATATAAAAAAGAACAGCATGTCAGTGAGCTGTAAGACCACTTTGGGCAGCCCAACACTCATAAAATTAGAGTCTCTGAATGAGCAGAGAGGGGAGGGGCAAAAAACAGTTGAAGAAATAATAGCCAAACGTGTTTCAAATTTGATGAAAAGTATAAGCACTCAGACCAAAGAAGTTCAGCAAATCCCAAGCACAGGAGCATTTAGAAAACAACACCAACATGTATCATAATCAAATTGCTTAAAGTCAGTGATAAAGAGAGAATCTTGAAACTAGCCAAAGGGGAAAAATACATTATATTCAAAGGAACAAAGATAAGGATGGCAGCAGATTTCTAATAAAAAAATCATAAAAACAAGACAGCAGGAAAACATCTTTAAATTACAGAATGAAAAATATAACAACAACCTGATGATCTATATTTCTATACCCAGTGAAAAGCTTTCAAAAATTAAGGCAAGACACTCTCAGATATACAAAAGTTCAAATAATTCATCCCCAGAAAATGCTCACTATAAGAAATATCAGAGGAAGTACTGCAAGCAAAAAAACATATGATACTAGATGGAAATCTGTATCTACCACAAGTAATGAAGAGCACCAGAAATGGCAACTACACAGGTAAACAAAATATTTTTCAATTATTTAAATACCTTTTAAATATAAGTATTTAAACAAAAATAAAAACAGATGTACTCTGGAGCTTATAATGTATATAAAAGTGAAATTTATGATAACAAAGATGAGGAGATATGTAATCATAAAGTCAATACATTCTCCACAAAGTGACATGATATTGCCTGATGATAGACTGCGTTCAAAGATGTATATTATAAAATATTAATCACTAAAATAACAAAAAGAATTAAATATCTGAAGCCAAAAAAGGAGGTAAGATGGAATCATTAAAAATATTCAATGAATTCAAAGGAGGGCAGAAAAAGAGAAAACAAAGAACAGAGGAACAAATGGAGAAGAAATAGTAAGATGACAGACTCAAACCTAATGATATCACATTATCACATTGAATGGTGATATTTAAATTAAAAGATGAATATTGTTAGACTGGATAAGAAAGCAAGACCGAACCACTGTGTGCTGCCTGTAAAAAATACCCCATAAAAACTCTAGAAGAAAACCTAGGCAAAACCATTCACGACATAGGCATAAGCAAGGACTTCATGACCAAAACACCAAAAGCAATGGCAACAAAAGCCGAAATAGGCAAATGGGATCTAACTAAACTCCAGAACTTCCGTGCAGCAAAAGAAACAATCATTAGAGTGACCCGGCAACCAACAGAATGGGCAAAAACATTTGCAATCTACCCATTTGACAAAGGGTTAATATCCAGAATCTACAAAGAACTAAAACAGATTTACAAGAAAAAAACAAACCCATTCAAAAGTGGGTGAAGGATATGAACAGACACTTTTCAAAGGAAGACATATATGAGGCCAAGAAACAGATGAAAAAATGCTCATCATCACTGGTCATTAGAGAAATGCAAATCAAAACCACATTGAGATACCATTTCACACCAGTTAGAATGGCAGTCATTAAAAAATCTGGAGACAACAGATGCTAGAGAGGATGAGGAGAAACAGGAATGTTTTTACACTGTTGGTGGGAGTGTAAATTAGTTCAGCCATCGTGGAAGACTGTAATTTTATTCCTCAGGGATCTAGAAATAGAAATTCCATTTGACCCAGCAATGCCATTACTGGGTATATATCCAAAGGATTATAAATCGTTCTGTTATAAAGACACATGCACACATATGTTCATTGTGGCACTGTTTACAATAGCAAAGATGTGGAACCAACCCAAATGTCCATTGATGATAGACTGGACAAGGTGAATGTGGCATATATACACCATGGAATCCTATGTAGTCATAAAAAATGATGAGTTCATGTCCTTTGTAGGAATATAGATGAATCTGGAAACCATCATTCTCAGCAAACTGACACAAGAACAGAAAATCAAACGCCGCATGTTCTCACTCATAGGTGGGTGTTGAACAATGAGAACACATGGACACAGGGAGGGGACCATCACATACTGGGGTCTGTTGTGGGGGTGGGGGCTAGGGGAGGAACAGCGAGGGGTGGGGAGAGATAACATGGGGAAAAATGCCAGATATATGTGATGGGGGAATGGAAGCAGCAAACCACCTTGCCATATATGTACCTAGGCAACAATCCTGCATGATCTGCACATGTACCCCAGAACCTAAAGTACAATTTAAAAAAATGAAATACACTTTAAATGTAAGGACACAAATAGGTTATAAATAAATAATACAAAAGGAACACCTTGCCAACAATATAACATGCTAATCAATTGATAGTTTGGTGGCCATATTAATATCAGACAAAGATTTCAGAGCAAAGTATTCCAGAGAAGGGGACAAGCATCCTCACCAGAGTGAACAACAGACTCTGTTTTCCCATATCCCAATGTATCTCACCACATTTCCCACTATATCTTGCCTTTAGTAAATACTTAAAACAGGTTTTGTTGTACAAGGAGCCACAAAAGGTCTCCTGATTTCTTGCTCAGTACTTACTCCTCTGCACAATTTTGGTTTTGTTTATTTCCTGAAGAGTTCTTTCTTTCTTTGTATTGAAGTGCTGTTGTTTGGTCAGTTATTGTAGAGCAGGCATCCCCAAACTTTTTACACAGGGGGCCAGTTCACTGTTCCTCAGACTGTTGGAGGGCTGCCTCATACTGTGCTCCACTCACTGACCACCAATGAAAGAGGTGCCCCTTCCTGAAGTGCGGAGGCGGGTGGGGGGGGGATAAATGGCCTCAGGGGGCCGTAGTGTGGGGACGCCTGTTCTAGAGTAAGGTTTCTTTTTCACTTAGGTTCCTAAGCTTCCTACAAGTCTGAATGGGGGTGGTGTTTCTAGCCTCACTTCTGTTTATTCTTTGTTGTCTCCTCCTCTGAAGCTTACTGGCTCTTTAGTCATAGGACCTCTTTCATCTGCTCTGCTTTTAAAACTATAAGTTCGCCAGGCGCGGTGGCTCAAGCCTGTAATCCCAGCACTTTGGGAGGCCGAGGCGGGTGGATCACGAGGTCAAGAGATCGAGACCATCCCGGTCAACATAGTGAGACCCCATCTCTACTAAAAATACAAAAAATTAGCTGGGCATGTTGGCACGTGCCTGTAATACCAGCTACTCAGGAGGCTGAGGCAGGAGAATTGCCTGAACTCAGGAGGCAGAGGTTGCGGTGAGCCGAGATCGCGCCATTGCACTCCAGCCTGGGTAACAAGAGCGAAACTCTGTCTCAAAAAAAACAAAACAAAACAAAACAAAAAAAACAACAAAAAAAAAACCAAAAAACAAAAACAAACAAAAAAACTATAAGTTCTTCCTTTTCTGCCTCTATCACAAAGTTTCTTTTGGTTTTTATTCTTTTCTGATCATTTGTCTTTCTCTATTCATTGAATTTTATGTTTACTTAGTCAAAACCATCAAATCATTTCATCTGTTGCTGTCAACAGAAATAGAGATGAAATATGGTATCTAGTATGAATGATTGACATTTAGGGGCCTTTTCTGCAACACACACATACAAATAAATGTCTTAAGGAACATGTTGGGTGACTTTGCAGGACATTAAAAAAAAAATCTCCATCTCACTTAACTTTTCTTTCTTTTTCAATGTTGTATTTCTAATTCATTTAATGTTACCAACTCTATTTGTCTTTACATAATCTAGTCCCATACTGGCAGGCAAGGCATAAGTTACCAATGATTTTTAACCAAAACCTTGTAATTTCCTTTTCTTCTTCTTATTCAACCCCATTAAAAATTAAGGTAACAGTATTGTATATCACTTTATTTCATATAGTATTTACTCAGTGATATAGATAGTCGAGAGTCTCCCTCCCAGCCAGTGGGGTAACCAGTGACATTTGCCCAGGTTGTCAGGTAAATTTAATTCTTTCATTTTGCAAACAGCCTTGCCATTTACACAGATTGGCTCTGATTCACAGGACATAATAGCCAAGGGGGTGGTTACTTGCATTTAAATTTTTAAAATGCAAATATAAGGCTCTGCAAGCAGCATGAGATATGAAAAGCTTTCCAAGTGCTAAATGCAGAGTGGCACCCTCATACTTATAATGGCCCTTAACACTCCTGTTTCAGTAAAAGAAAAGGGGAGAGTCTCAAAGCGTTTTACTGCCTCTAAAAATGCAAATGGAAAATCTGGGTCTAATGCCTTTTCAGTCATAGTACAGTTCAGTTGGAGGAGAAAAATCTTATATAAGAGGATTTCATTGTAAATAAAATGAATCACTGACAATTTTTTTAAAGAAGCAGAACAAAAAGACCTTACTATAAGCAAAGACAAACAAAAAATGGCTGTAAAGATGCCCTAGTTTTATTTGGAAGTGTTTGTAGTAATGTTATAGAACATATGTATTGTTCTCAATGCAGATATAAAGAGCAAGAGTCATTAATTTTCTATTAACCTAGCAGCTCTTTAGGTGTGTACTTAATGATTTATAGTTAACTGTATCTCCCTGCACTTCAAAAATGAAAAAAAAAAAATGCCTGGGTTATTCAGGAACTAATGTGACTCTGCAAAAATTGTAGCAAAAAAAAAAAGGTTTTGATTAGACTGATATTAATAATTGCTTCAGGTCTCCATTTTACCACGTGTGGACAGCCTCACAGAGCTGTACAAAATACATTTCTAGAACTACTAATGGACTTGAAATATACATTCGTATATTTTGCATTAAAATGTCATCTGATTTTTGCATTAAAGTGCTATCAAAAAGTCTAACTCCAAAGAGAAAAAAAAAATCATTTATTCTCATTTTATTTATACAAAATGATTATGGCAATTAAATTTCAGATCAATGTTTTCTGAGTTAGAGACACCTTCCAGGCTGCTATGAGAAACTAGAAATTGTTTCAGAAATATAGTAAAGATGGGACTCAGGATTTGTCTCTGGAAAAAGGGAAAACCTTGTGAGTTCTAGTTTATGCAGCAAGGTGTCTTAACTTCTCTGATTTAACAGTCTTCATTTGTATACATGAGGATGATGTCATGGGGAATGTGGAGAATTAAATGACGTAATATATGAAAACCTCTGATACAGAGTAGTGTTCAGTAAATGAGACTACTCTTATCTATCACTAAGTAGGGAGAGAGAAAGAATATAGTATACTTTAGAACTACTGTTGTTTGGTCCTGAATACTTTTCTCCTCTGTGTGCCAAAATGGTACAAGTGTGATTATGTATAAAGGCAAAATGAACAACAATGCAGCTTTCCCCTAGAAATTCTGTCACTTTACTTACTCTCGCAATAGCAGAGCATGCATCTTAGAAGTTTGTTTTTTTCTGTAAGGAATGCAGGTATATTCCCTGGTCTGTCCAGGCTTTGTTAATCCTTCTTTGCTGTCATATCTAATTTGGTAGATTTTATTAGCTTTCTTCTCAAGACTGTGCACTTTTCAGTTCTCTTTTATTGGCTTTTTAATGTGGAATCTGTCAGATTATGGAAAGTAGAAATGTCTTTATATACTGAAATAAACTGAGGAAAACCATTTATTCAGTGCAGCACTCCCATAACACTTTATTTATGCTTCTGTTACAGCTCTTAAGGCAGCATGTCTCAGGTCCTAATCATTTGTGTACATGTGCGAATTCTCCACTAGACTGTAGGATCATTGTCGGCAATATTGGTATCTCACTCAGTTTTGTGACCTTCAGAGCTTAACACAGTACCTAACACACAGTAAATATTCAACAAATATTTTTTGATTCACTAATTTAAAAAGACTCTCTAATTTAAGAGATAACATTATACATTTTTGCCTGTCTAATTAACAGATGTTAAAAAAATGATAATACTGAGTATCAGCGAGACTGCCGAAAAACTGGATGCTCTAGTGTTATTGTCACCGTCATTTTTAATGGCAGCTGAGTATAAATTGTGCAGTCTTCCTGGAATGCATTTTGAAAATGTGTATGAAAACCCTTAAATATTTTTATGCCTTTTGATCATTTACTTCTAGTATCTTTTCTTTGAAAAATAAATGTTTACAGCAATTTAGCTGTGACGATGTTCCTAGCTGGGTTAAATATAATAGAAAATAATGTAACAACTTAAATATCAAATAATAGAGAAGTAGTTAAATAAGTTATTTAATATCCACACAATGAGATACATTATGCAGCTACTAAAAAACAGTGATGTAGAACCACATTTATTAAGATAGAAAGATACTCCCTATAGAATTGAGAAAAAATAGTTTATAGTACAATTCCATTTTATTATATACTTGCAATACCTGTATATCTTGATATATCTGCTTATAATTATCTATATATAAGTACTGAATGGCCACATACCAAAATATTTAATAGCGTTTGTTATTGGGTGGTATAATTATATTTGTTTCTATTTTGTTTCTGCTTATTCATGTCCTCTAATTTTTCAGAAATGAACTTAAAATGCTTGTGTTAAATTTGTTTCTAAATGAATAGAGGGGAGATAGAGAAATATGTGAGCAAATGAGTAATTACAAAATATTTATTAATAATTTCAATCTGATTTCCTCCCTGATGGCTCAGCCCTAAGCCACTGAAGTGCAAATGAGGATATGAATTTTAAAGAGGGTGACAGAGGTCATCCCAGTTTTTCCATTTTAAACAGAATTGACATAGAAATAGGGTCTTGTTTTACATTTTATATAAATGAAACTTTATAAGAACATATAGGACAATACATAGCACAAATGATAATAAACATATTCTTAGGTTATTAAAAATATTAGTTCTCTGTTATTTGAAAATGGTCATTTAAAAAAAAAAAAAACTCCCATAACCAGATTGTCTTTTTTTCCGCAGTGAATGCCTCTTTTTTTCCTGAAGATATAAAAATCTGGTTTTAATATCAGAATATTTATGTAGCAACAGTCAGCATGGCAATTTGACTATTTTCTACTCAAAACACATATATTCTTTGTTTGCTGAATAACTTAGTCTACTAATGTCTTTGTAAAGATTTGAGAACTGTAGCTAAGCCTATAATAACATTGCCATATTTCTTCATTAAAAGCTAGAACTACACTATTTCATTTTCCAGAAGTACTGCAGAACAACAATATTTTAGCACTTTGGCATCTGTTTTAAAGGCGAATTTGCATTAGTTCTTAAGAAGTGAGAATTTAAAAAAACACACATAATTTCTACTGCCTGAGAGGAGATGGTTTATGATAAGGGTAAAATTGGAAGACACCTGTAATGATAAGAAATGGAGGCAGAGAAAAATGATACAATTGGAAACTCGCTCAAATATTTCTCTCTTGTATAGAAGCTAGTATAAATTAGGTCCATTTGAGCTTAGGTACTAGAGTACCCAGTGTATTTTAATATAGGGGCAATTTGCCCATATAGTAGCCCCATGACAGAGATTACAAGGGCTAATTAATATTTGGGGAAATGTAAATTTAGAGTACTCCAGGCCTTTTCTTCACCTTACTTTCTTCCATCTTTTTATTTCTCATTGTCTGCCCACCCACCCTCCCCAGGCTTGAATACGCTGGCTTTAGCAGCAATGATTATGTGGATTACATCGACCATTGATAATGCTGAAACATCAGTTTTTATTTTATTTATTTATTTATTTATTTATTTATTTATTTATTTATTTATTTTTTGAGACGGAGTTTCGCTCTTGTTTCCCAGGCTGGAGTGCAATGGCACGATCTTGGCTCACCACAACCTCCGCCTCCTGGGTTCAGGCAATTCTCCTGCCTCAGCCTCCTGAGTAGCTGGGATTACAGGCATGCACCACCAAGCCCAGTTAATTTTTTGTGTTTTTAGTAGAGACGGGGTTTCACCGTGTTGACCAGGATGGTCTCGATCTCTTGACCTCGTGATCCACCCGCCTTGGCCTCCCAAAGTGCTGGGATTACAGGCTTGAGCCACCGTGCCCGGCTTTATTTTCATACATAGTCAACAACCTGCAGAATCAAAAGGTTTATAAAATTGACCTAAAGAAACCCTTAGGCTGCCATATAGTCAAGACAAATGTATTTTCTTCTTGAATTTTCAACATTATCAGAATAATTATCTTGCTTTATTTTCCATGGTACTTACTGCCTCCAGTTAGATTCTATATTTAAAAATTTTTAAATTTGTTATTGTTGTCCTTCTCTTCCTTCTAAAATGTAAGCTTCATAAGTACAGTACAAGGAATTTGTCTCATTCCCTGTTGTATTCCCAGTGCTTGGAAAGTTCTGGCACATAATAGAAGCTCAATAAATATCTGTGGTATTACTTTGATTTTCTATGTTTTTTATGGCTAGTAGTAAAGCTATATTTACATTTATGGTTAAATCATACTTTGAAATATTGGTCAATATGTCCACATTATCATCACTTCTACGTTTCAAATCTACTTAAATTGTTAGTCTGTCCCATTTAATGGTAGCTCAGGTAGTCAAAAATGGGACTAAAGATATTAAGATATGTGTTCTGCTTCATTTTGCTAAATATTTATTGAACACTTTGTTTTCTTGTGCTAATTTCTGGGGTTATGAGAATGAATAAAACATTCTTTTTGATACAGTGCACTACATGCGACATAAGAGGTATGCCCAGAGGGCTGAAGGAGTACATAGGAGAGTGTGACTAACTCTAATTCTGGGGATTGGGCATTAAGATAAATGAAACATGGTTCTTTGTCCTCAAAGCACTTAGAGTTGAGTGAGAAAGACATGTAACTATAATGTAATACACTGAGTGTTGTATTAGAGATATAAGTCAACTGCTATGACCACATCAAAGAAATAACAGTTGTGCCTAAGGAGTTAGACACAAAAGCCTTCTCCTAACTCCTTAGGCACAGCTGTATTGTATTGGGTCTTGGATTCACTAGGCACAATGGGAGAGGAGGGTGGTATTAGGAATGGGCCATGAAAAAACGCATAGAAGTTAGAGTAGCTAGATTGCAGTATAATGCAGGGGAGATGCAGAAGGCTAAAGCTAGAAGGGTGGAAGTAAGACTATGAAGGATACAGAATGCTATGCTAAGGACTTTGTACCTTATAAGTAATGAAAATATTAAGGATTTAGGTCTTTCTATTTCTGCCTGGTTTCAGTTTTGTGGGTTGACCTTGGTGATGTTTGTACCAGGTTGATTTACCTCTGGGAAATCAAATTTATACCACCACAGCACAAAGCAATGTTAAAAGCCAATTCATTAATTTACAATGATAAATGTTTCTGCCAAAAGGATTGGAATACTTGTTCTTACTTCTCACTTTGGAAATCACAATAGGGGTGCAAGACTGCTTAGAGGAATGAAAAGGTAAAGGGAGTTGTTTTCATTAAGGAGACAGATTTGTGATAACTAAGTGAAGTAAATGCTCTTCTTATAGGGATGAAGCTGGCACACAGGCCAGTCAGGCCTAGGCACAATTCTGAAGGAGGCTTGATTTGGCTTTGAACTGAGTTAAATTATCTGAGCCACAGTCTCCTGATATCCCTGTAGTATCTAATCCAAGAGTTTGCATTGCAAAGACTTTCGAACATTAGATGCTCTTACTTCTTTGTGTAGAAAATCCCAACTAGGACTGTGAACAGGACCCAGGGTATTCATCCACCAATTATTTTAGTTTACTCTTAATAGGAAGTTATGCTTTGAGGTAGTAAAAATAAAATATCAAGCAAATAATAATATACACCATAGCCAAAACACATATCTTTGATTTTGAAGTGGAAAACCTAACATTTATTTGTAATAGCATGGAATTAAGCACTTAAAGCCAAAATCAATATATGTCAAAACTTAAAAATAGTACCAAAATCAATTCAATAATTCCAACTGAATCAAAATTACGTAATTTGTACGAGATATTGGAAAGTAACAACTCCTAGAGGTAACTAAGGTGTGGGGCGGGGGGGGTAGGGTGGGCAAATGAGGGCGATAGAAGAGAGAAAAGTGAGTTGGAGAGAAGAGGAACCATGTTCAAAAAGGGAGATATAAACCTTTCAACCCTGTCATAAACTGGATGATAGAAGTTAGCACAAAAATGGCCATTTGAAGCAATAACGTTGTGGCTGTTACTGACAGACTTTTTTCTTCTTTTATCCTTTCTTCCTTTTTTTTTTTTTTTAAAGAAAGACAAGCTGAAGTGCAATGATATCACTAAAAGGAGGAAGGGGATATTTGTTAAAAAGCTGAAGGAGGAATGAGGAAAGAAATACTGTCTATCCTCCCCAGAAAGTGCAACATTGCCTTAGGTCTATAAATGTTTGAAAGCCACATTATGTGGAAAGTTTCGAGCAGCCTTTCTTAAGCTATGACAGAAATGCCGTCCTCTTAACCAGATATTTTTCAGCTCATCTGACATTTATTACTTAGTCTGACATTATTTCAAATACCCAGAAGGAAAGATGAATGTGGAATCCAATTCACGAAGAGCTCTTGAAAGAAGAATGGAAAGGCATTGTGACCTTTTTTAAGACCATTCTGGTGTTGATTTTCTCTTCTATCTTTTAACTCAGGCTCTGGTTATCGATCTCAGTCTGCTCCCAGTAGAATGATTTATTCTGAGTTTCATTAAGAAAATAATCAACAATTAATAACAAAATCTCCAGTGTGTAATGGCTTTACTATGGCAGAACTGCTGGAGAGGAAGTTTGAAACATGAAGCAACCACATTGGAAAGTTCAGTGTGTGACTATGTAAAGCAAATTGTTTGTAACTCGAATTTGTGGCTCCCAGTGGTTTGATCTACTCCTGTTCTTCTTCTGTACTGTTTCCTGTACAGTAGTTGGGTCATTTAGTCAGCAGACACATACAGTTATGCATTGCTTAATGATGGAAATACACTCTGAGAAATGTGTCATTGTCCAAACATTATAGAATGTACTGACACAAAGCTAGATGGCATAGCCTACTACACATCTATACTATAAGGCATAATCTATTGATCCTATGCTACACATAGGATCAATATGTACATCAATGTGTAGCATAGGATCAATAGTACAGCATACTGAATACTGTAGTCAACTAACAGTAAGCATTTACATATCAAAACTAAAAAAATTCAGCTATATTAAAATCTTAGGGGATCACTATTGTATATACTAGGCATCCCCAAACTACGGCCTGCAGGCCGCATGCGGCCCCCTAAGGCCTTTTATCCAGCCCCCCGCCGCACTTCAGGAAGGGGCACCTCTTTCATTGATGGTCAGTGAGAGAAGCACAGTATGTGGCAGCCCTCCAATGGTCTGAGTGACAGTGAACTGGCCCCCTGTGTAAAAAGTTTGGGGACGCCTGGTATATACAGTCTGTCATTGACAGAAACTTCATATGTGACCATGACTATATTAATAGGTGGCTACTGCTTATTAGGTAACTGTAGATACAGAAATGAACAAAATGGCACATCTTCTCTCAAGATGCTGATAGTATAAGAGAGAATATAGACAAGAAAATTGGCAATTACAATAGAGTAACATAAGAGCTTTAGTGGCATATCTATAGGGCTCTATGGAGACATGTAGGACACAACTAATTCTCAGTGGAGGTTTAGGGAATATGATAAAACCTGAGCTGAATCAGAAAGTTCAGTGTGAGCAGAATAGGCAGAAGAAACTACATATGTAAAAGTATGGACCTGTAAGACAGCATGCTGCACACAGGAAACTACCAATATATTATATAAGCAGGGCATAGGGTGAGTGTTGAGAAGATGGCTGGAAATGAGGTCAGATACATAGAAATGACGTTTGTGACATCATGCAGCATTGCATGTGATGCTTTTGGGAATTTGAAGTAAAATCACAGATCCATCTTTAGATGGGAAAAGGCTTTATTTTTTATTTTCATCAGTATTCATTTGTAGGTTTACAGTGATAGCAGGCACTTTTTTCAACCTAGTTTTCCCTAAAGCTGTTGCCTTTTACACAGTACTTATTAAATCTTCATTGACTTTGACCTGCTGGCAGGTCAGTTGGCTAAAATTATGGCCCTGAAATAGAGCAAAGATAATGGGGTTAGTGAGTCTAGATTGGAAAATGTCCCTCATGTCATTAATACTATGCCCCAAGAAACAGATAATCTGCTGTACTGCTGTTTTGTTAAGGAATGGAATAGTGCTAATGAGATGCTGGCTATTTCAGTATAGGCAGCCTGGATGAATGCCCTTCTTGTTGAGGCCATTCCAGATTGGGTGCATGGATCTTAGTTTTTCAGAAGAGAGACTCAATTTGATCAGTTTATACATATTAATCAAAATCAGACAACTCTAATCTTCCAGAAGTCTATTTTCTTAATTTATGATAAAATTGTATTTGGCTGCTATCAGTATTCTGCACACAGCATATCCTCCTGGTTGGAAGTTCACTCTGGAGATGAAATGATATATCAGAGTATTACTTTGTGAGCATAGATTTAGAATAAAGAGAATCGGATGTTCAAGGGGACATTTCCATCAAGCTATGGTGGTATGACAGATTGTTCTTCTCCACTCCAGAAATATTCACTTTCAGAGAAATGGTATTTGTTCTTAGAATCAGAGCAATGATTCTCCTGGACAGAGCACATAGACACATTCTCATTTTGGCTCTTCCTAGAATCCATGCAAATACTCTGCACCTCCAGTTGTGATCACATTACTTGTCACAGTTGAGCTTACCTTAACCATAGCACGGTCTGGATGAAAATTGGATTGACACTGGAAACTCATCAGCAGCACATTTACAAACCATTTTATGATGGGAAGAATTCTGTAGGTGGCCTTCTTTATGAACTACTCTGTTTCATTTTCAAAAAGTAATTTCTAGTTTAATAACAAAGTTTTGGGCATAGCATCATTTTGAAACTGTTGTATTCCTAGATCCTTGTGCACTAACAGGCAATTGAGAATCACAGATTGTTAAGCAATAAGAGACCATGAAGATTTTTGGTACAATAATTGGTGAATAGTTTTAAAGCACTAAAACTCTTTTTGACAAATGAAATCAAACCCAGAATACATATAAAAATATTAAAGAAAGGCTCTGAGGGAACACTCTTCTTCTTCATCTGTTCATTTTACAGATGGGGAAAGTGATACTTCTAGAAATGGAGTAATTTACTCAGGGTAGCACATCTGGTCAGTGACAGATCCAGAACTAGAACTTAGATCTCCCAACTACTAGTCCAGTGCTATTTTTACTCCACCAGTTACTATTCATAAAACATGTAAAAAAATAAGGATGGAAAAATAAACTGATACTTCATTGAATGACCTCTGCAATTGACAATTCTGACTAGAAAATCCCCATTGAAATCTTCAAATACTCTTTTGATGGAAACCTGACAAAAACAAGCAATGGGGAAAGGATTCCCTGTTTAATAAATGGTGTTGGGAAAACTGGCTAGCCATGTGCAGAAAGCAGAAACAGGACCCCTTCCTGACACCTTACACTAAAATTAACTGCAGATGGATTAAAGATTTAAACATAAGACCTAACACCATAAAAACCCTACAAGAAAATCTAGGCAAAACCATTCAGGACATAGGTGTAGGCAAAAACTTCATGACCAAAATGCCAAAAGCAATGGCGACAAAAGCCAAAATAGACAAATGGGACCTCATCAAACTCCACAGCTTCTGCAAGGCAAAAGAAACAGTCAGTAGAGTGAATCAGCAACCAACAGAATGGGAAAAAATTTTTGCAGTCTACGCATCTGACAAGGGGCTGATATCCAGAATCTACAAGAACTAAAACAGATCTACAAGAAAAAAAAAACAAGCCCATTCAAAAATGGTCAAAGGGTATGAACAGACACTTTATAAAAGAAGACATACAGGAGGCCAACAAACATATGAAAAAATGCTCATCATCACTCGTCATTAGAGAAATGCAAATCAAAACCACATTGAGATACCATCTCACACGAGTTAGAATGGCGATCATTAAAAAATCTGGAGACAACAGATGCTGGAGAGGATGTGGAGAAATAGGAACACTTTTACACTGTTGGTGGGAGTATAAATTAATTCAACCATTGTGGAAGACAGTGTGGCAATTCCTCAAGGACCTAAAAATAGAAATCCCATTTGACCCAGCCATCCCATTACTGGGTATATATTCAAAGGATTATACATCATTCTAAGGACACATGCACATGAATGTTCATTGCAGCACTGTTTACAATAACAAAGACCTGGAACTAACCCAAATGCCCATCGATGATAGACTGGACAGGGAAAATGTGGTACATATACACCATGGAATATTACGCAGCCATCAAAAACGATGAGTTCGCGTCCTTTTTAGGGACATGGATGAACCTGGAAACCATCATTCTCAGCAAACTGACACAAGAGCAGAAAATCAAACACCACATGTTCTCACTCATAGGTGGGTGTTGAACAATGAGAACACATGGACACAGGGAGGGGGGCACTACACATCGGGGTCCATTGGGGGAAAATGGGGGAGGGATGGGGGGTGGGGAGGTGGGAAGAGATAGCATGGGGAGAAATGACAAATACAGGTGAGGGGAAGGAAGGCAGCAAACCACATTGCCATGTGTATACCTATGCAACAATCTTGCATGTTCTTCACATGTACCCCCAAACCTAAAATGCAATAAAAAAAATTTAGGAGATATTTTCAACAACAACAACAAAATGTAACCAATAAGAGGGGTCATTTTTTTGCTGTTGGAAGTTTTCCAGTGTATACCAGTGGCCCTGTATACCAATATACCAATACATATTGATATACAAATATGTACATATATACAGGTGCCCCTTTATACCAATATGCTTTTTGATCATTTGTGTTGTTAAACAGCTGACTCTAGTGCCATGTATTTGCAACCATACTCATATTTCTTAAAAATGAAGTTAAATATTCTAAATACAGGGTATTTATACGATATTGCCAATATAAATATAAAAATACCATTGCTGGGGATTCTGAGAAATCTAATATAGCACGAATACAATTGATTGTGCAGGGGGTGGTTGACACTTGTTGAGATTAGTGTCAAAGCAGGTTTTTATTGCTTGGGAACAGTTTGAGTTCATGGTTTTGGAGGTGCTCTTTCCATCTCTGAGAGATTTTATTCTTCATATTACCATAGGTTGCCTTAGTCTATATAGGGCTGATGCTAGAAGATAAGTACAAGGTTAAAAGCAACATTTTGGAGTTCCCTTTGAGCGCAACAGTTACCTTGGCTGGCTCTTTGTTAGTTCAAGAAGGGAGCTGTTGTGTAAGAATAACTCTTAGACGTTTGCTTTGCGTGAATAACAAGTCCTAGTTCCTGTTTGGGGCTCAATTTCTGTCTCAAGAAAATGCCAGAGGAAGATAAGTTTGTCTCTTATGTCCCTAGTAGTTCCAATATTATATAATTATCTGATTTTTAAATTTAGTCCACTAATGTTGAGTACTCAGTGATAATTCAGAGTATGTGGGAGATCAAGCATCTAAGCCATGGTACCCTGTGTGTTTACTGTGCTGCTATTTACAGTTTTTGCTCTTCAGCTCAGTGATGTGCCTTTTCCACAGCCCTCACCTCTCTGCCCTGTCAACATAACTACCTATGTGTTTTCCATTGTGTCTGTAGCTCCTGGTTTTTTATTCATTTAGTAGACTTTCTCTGACTGCCTACTGAGAATCAGGTACTGTCCAATACACTGGGGCCAAGATAAAAGTCCCTGTCTTCAAGTGGAAGAAACAAGCAAACAAACAAGTAACTAAGGAGTGAAAATGCATTGTAAATGTTCTGGGACTGGTATAAATGTAGGGCTTCTGGGGACAGATAATAAGAGCATCTAGCCGCATGGGGGATCAGAGGAGTTGGCCAGAGTTTGAGAATGCTGTGAAGCATGAATTAAACTTGGAAGGCTGAGTAAGTGGAAGCCAGATAAGGTGGGGGAGACAGAGTATTCCAGGGAGAGGGTATAGATCAAAGACTTCCTGCAAGAGACCACATTGTTGTATGTACAGGGACCTGCAAGTGATTGTTTTAGTTATCTACTTTCTGTAAGTAGTTAGCACTTTAGAGTGACTAGCTTTATGCTTGATTGTGGGTAAGATAGAAAAGAAGTAAAGAAAATGTGTAACTCATGTATGTCTTATGTCCCCAAATTGTTTGTGAATCTCCTTGGAATGTGGAATATATTTTCCTCCAAAAAACAATGGTCTCCATGGTAATTAGGTTCCCAAGCCAGCCCATAAAAGCTTTTGTAAACCATAATCTGAAAAATTATGCTGTATTAATAACACGATAGCTACTGAAGATCATTTGAAGCTGTGCTTTTGTGGGAAAATACATTCCATATTTCAATCATGCGTTCCAGAAACACCCTTTTTCCTGCTGAAGCTTCATTAGTGCATGAACAAACCTTTGTTTTGCTACTCCTTCAGGTGGTAAATCAGTGCTGCCATGAATTTTCTCAGCTCCAGGTTATTACCAGTGTCTCGTTGAAACAGGGAGAATATATAGCAGAGAGAGGAGAGAGGTAGGCACTTTAGCAGAGCAAAATGACATTGGGAATAAAATATAGAGAAGGAAGTGACCAATGATTTTAGAGAGGAATAGGTTCCCCAGGAAAAATGGAGACAGGAATGAAAGCAGAGGCAGAAAAGTGCATCCTTGCTCAGAGTGGGAATGGAGAATTGTCTAGGTCTATTTTGTTCTGCTATAACAGTATACCTGAGTCTGGGTAATTTATAAATAACAGAAATTTATTTCTTAACAGTTCTGGAAGCTGGGAAGTCCATGATCAAGAGGCCGGTAGGTTCAGTGTCTGGGGAGGGCCCTGTGTCTGCTTCCAAGATGGTACCTTGAAAGCAGCATCCTCTAGAGGGAAGAAATGCTGTTCTTCACATCACAGAAGAGCCAAAGAGCAAAGAGAGAGAGTACTCACTCCCGAAAGCCCTTTTTAAATGGCATTAAAGCCACCCTTGAGGGCAGAGCCCTTATGATCTCAACACCTCTTATCTCAAGGTCCCACTTCCCAATAATGATATGTGAACAATTAAATTTCAATTGAGATTTGGAGGGAACAAATATTCAAACCTTAAGAATAAAGGAAGGAATGAACACATTAAAAAAAAAAAAAGACTGGGAAAGCCATCCTACCGTAAGAATAAAGGAAGGAATGAACACTGAGTTCTTAGAGTAAAGAATAAAGGAAGGAATGAACACTGATTGAGTTCTTAGAGTAAAGAATAAAGGAAGGAATGAACACTGATTGAGTTTTTACAGTAAAGAATAAAGGAAGGAATGAACACTGATTGAGTTTTTACAGTAAGAACTCAATCAGTGTTCATTCCTTCCTTTATTCTTAAGGTAGGATGGCTTTCCCAGTCTTTTTTTTTTAAACTTTACAATAAATGTATTGTCTTGTTTTCAGGGGAAGAAACTGAGGTGCAAAGAAGTTAAGAGACTTGTCCAGGGTCACATGAGTAGTAAATGGCAGAGCTGGGATTCATAATCAGATCCCATAAGTTCCTACAACATACATCTTTATTAGGAAAAATAATTTGTAAGCTGAGGATATTGTTATATTGCTGAGAAAATTGAGCAAAAACAGTAAGAGTAATTCTTTGAAGGGACCACCACTACATAAAGGCAGCACCACTAGAACTAAAACTATGGTACCCTGTCTCTTACCACAGTATGGTTTATTGCATGAAGCTTTTAATGTAAGCAAGGTGATACATGTCCCTCCAGGTCATGGGCTTGCAATTTAATGCTTTGGGATTAAAATGTCTTATTCAAGTAGATCAAGGCAACCTATACTTAAGGCCAGAATAGAATCATAAACACAACACATTGGAAGACAGAGAGGGTAATTCTGACTCAATAGATCTAAAAAGGCTTATCAAGGATATGGTAGTCATATTTGGAGTTGGGCCTTGAAGGATTGATAGCAAGTGATAGATAAACAGACCTGGAGAGAACACATTCTAGAAAAAGTAGTTTTCATGTGTATATCATAAACATAGTGACCATTTATATTGAACACTTAACTCTGTGTCAGACACTAGACTATGTGTTTCATATAAATTATCTCATTTATTCTTCATGGTAATACTATGAATTAAGTAACATTATTATCTCCATTTTATAGATAAGGAAACTAAAACTCAAAATAGATTATTTTTCCAACACTAAACAGCTAATAAGAGGTAGAATCTGGAGCATATGCACTTTGTCTACATGTTTATCCATTCAACTGGATGACTGTACATGGTATATTGGGAGATTGCTATAGACCGAATTATTTTTCCCCTGTCTCAAATTCTTATGTTGAAGTCCCGACTCTCAATATGACAATATTTTGAGATGAGACTTTTGAGAGGTAAATGGGTTTGGATGAGCTCATAATGGTGGATTTTTCAAGATAAAATTAGCGCTCTTATAAGAAGAGGCACTTATACCAGAGAGTTTGTTCTCTCTTTATCACTGCCATGGAACACCATTAAAGGCAGCTATCTACAAGCCAGGAAGAGAGCCATCAAAGTAAACTGATCATGCTGGCACCTTAATTTTGGAATTCTAGCCTCCAGAACTGTGAGAAAATAAATTTCTGTGGTTTATGCCACCCATCTGTGGTGACCAAGATGACAAAGACAAAAATGAAACTGGTAAGGTTGGCTAGAGCCTCTTGTAGAGGGTTTGAAATGCTATATTAAGGATTTTGAACCTTGTTTATTGGTACTCTAACACCAACTAAGTAGTTTAGGGGTAAATGTGATTTAATCAGATAATACTATTCAATTCAGTCTCTGTTTGAAAACAATAAAGAATGATGGAAACGTATCCACATACAGCTAGTGCTCGACTTACGACCATGATTTGTTCCAACAGACCAATCGTAACACGATTTGGTCATAAGTTGAGTAGGCTATATGTACAGTACTGTGAAATGATTTTTTTTTAATTGCATTTTAGGTTTGGGGGTACATGTGAAGAACATGCAAGATTGTTGCATAGGTACACACATGGCAGTGTGGTTTGCTGCCTTCCTTCCCCTCACCTGTATCTGTCATTTCTCCCCATGCTACCTCTTCCCACCTCCCCACCTCCCCGTCCCTCCCCCATTTCCCCCCAGCGGACCCCAGCATGTAGTGCTCCCCTCCCAGTGTCCATGTGTTCTCATTGTTCAACACCCGCCTATGAGTGAGAACATGCAGTGTTTGATTTTCTGCTCTTGTGTCAGTTTGCTGAGAATGATGGTTTCCAGGTTCATCCATGTCCCTAAAAAGGATGCAAACTCATCGTTTTTGATGGCTGCATAATATCCCATGGTGTATATGTATCACATTTTCCCTATCCAGTCTATCGTCGATGGGCATTTGGGTTGGTTCCAGGTCTTTGCTATTGTAAACAGGGCTGCAATGAACATTCGTGTGCATGTGTCCTTATAGTAGAATGATTTAACATCCTTTGGATATATATCCAGTAATGGGATGGCTGGGTCAAATGGGATTTCTATTTTTAGGTCATTGAGGAATTGCCACGTTCTAGCCAGAGCAATCAGGCAAGAAAAAGAAATAAAGGGTATTCAAATTGGAAAGGAGGAAATCAAATTGTCTCTATTTGCAGATGACATGATTGTATATCTAGAAGACCCCATTGTCTCAGCCCAAAATCTCCTGAAACTGATAAACAACTTCAGCAAAGTCTCAGGATACAAAATCAATGTGCAAAAATCACAGGCATTCCTATACACCAGTAACAGACTTAAAGAGAGCCAAATCAAGAATGAACTGCCATTCACAATTGCTACAAAGAGAATAAAATACCTAGGAATACAACTAACAAGGAACGTAATTGATGTTTTAAAAATCTTTAAGTCAGATATTTAAGCCTTCTTGGCAGGCTGAGGCATAGACAAAGACAATTTCCTCTTGGTAGACATCTTGGGAGGGGTTTGATGAAAAATATCCAAGACACAAAACACAAATTGCTGTACCGAGTCTGCGATAACAGTTGAAATGGTGCATGCGGAGATAGTAGTGCTGCCGGAAGCTGGTCCACACTGTTGTACGCCCAGCTGGGCAACGTTTGCACTGCCAGATGCGGAGCAGTCATGGCTAGCGATTGTGGTCATAAAGTTGAATGTTCGTAAGTTGCATAGGTCGTAAGTTGATCAATACCTGTACAAACAATATCAAATATCAAAGTAAGTGATGATAAATTCAATAAGTAGGTGGAGAAGAGAAAATCCTATAGTTGGCTAGATTTATTGGGGAAGGCTTAACAGAGGGAATGGAATTTGAGATGGGCTTACTTAGAATTTTTACAGGGAGGAGATGAGGAGCAAGACATTCCAGGAGAAGGAAGTGACATGTAGAAAGGCACAAAAGAGAGAGGAAGTAGGGTGGAGTTTGTGGGACACAATGTGTCTTGGCTGGAGCAGAGTTAAGTCTGAAGGGCGATAGCAGAAGGTAGGTTGTAAATGTTACATAATGAGTTGACTTGAGGGCTGGGATGATGATGTCGTTTGATGGCCACATGTTTATATCACCCTTGCATAAAGGTAAAGCACTTCAGTCAGTAGCAGTGCTTGAATACTGTACATTTAAGTGCTAAACACTGATCACTATGTACTTAGTATTCTCTTAGTTGTATAGTGGTGTCCCTGCCCTTAAATGGTTTCTAATCTAGTTAGGGAAATCAGATAGTCATGACTGAAAAGTTACTCATAACTGAAATAATACATGCAAACATGAGTGATGTATTTGAAGCCAAGTACAAGCTTTAACATTAGGGCCACACAGCAAAGCCACTAACTAATTTGAAACAGAGTGGTTTGGTGTGGCTGATGGAAACTTTGCAGATGAAAAACTTGTGTTGAGCTATGAGGAATGCATAGAAGTTGAAACATGTGAGAATTAAAATGAAAAGCACAGACTGAGTAAATACGCAGAGGGAGGATTAATCGTGGCAATTGTGGCATTTTCAGGGGACAGTGAAGAGACCCCAGTGACTGTAGTGGATGATTTGTTTAAAGTGGTAGTGAGAGATGCCTTTAAAAAAGCTGATTGGAGCCAGCCTATGGAGGGTCTTAGATGTCAGGCTAAGGAGATTGGACTTTATGCCTTGGACAATGGGGAGCCATAATATGGTGGTTTGGCACCTTATCCCTCAGACAGATTTAGACTAAAGATTAATTATATCTTTATATATGTACCATATCACAGAGCACCAAGGGCTGGTATTTAATGTTTCAGTATAAGTTAAGTAAGATTTTGAATCAAAAAGTACAGGGGATGGTATTAGATAAGAAAGGGAATAAAAAATGCATCATTAATATTCATACCCTGTCACAGTCACAGTTGCACTTCATTTCTTTGTTCTATTCTTAATCTACTTTAAATATTTTTAGCATTAACTATGCTATGTGAAGGATTCTAATGAAAAGTTAGGACTATTGTGCACTTGGTGTCAAATTTTCTGACAAGATATGAATCCTTTTTAAATGGATCGGTTAAGAGAGAATGGTGCCTTTAAATCGTCATGGCAGTATGACTAGTACCAAACTGAGGGCAAGTTAGGTGAGTCGCTATTATAAAAAATCCAGTCTATCCATACTGTAGCACACATTTCTTTTTAAGATCACTGATGTGTTAGAAGCTCAAGCAGAAATGCCTTGTGTTTTGATTGGGAACCTGCTCAATGATTTGGCCTGCCAATAGGTAGAGTAAGGTTATGTCTACACAAAGCTGACTTCTCTGTTTTATAGTGGGGAAAAATGAGAAATTTGGCTCACTATCCAGGTATTCCTAGATATTTCAAAATGTTTAATGCTAAGTAGGCAACATTTTTACTGGGTGTTTTTGTCTGCCTTACCTAGATGCTTGGTATTGTGTAGTCAAACTCTGTTCATGATAAGAAGATTTTTCTATTCATAACTTGTGGAATATTTTTGTGAACCTTGAATCTTTGTAGAAATAAGCCATTATTAAGAAACTGCTTAAGATTCACTATGCAGCTGCCTATTAAACAGGTAGTGACATATTATTCAGAAGGGAAAGGCACACTCATCTCATATCCATTCTGTGATCTACTCACCAGGGTATTCATGCCATTCTAGGAAAGAGCCTACTTTCTCTCCATCTGACTAGTAAAGTACAGAATTTGGTGCTGTAATCCAAAAGTTTACAGATTTTTCCATATTGTAGTCACAAGAAGTTTTTACCACTAAAAAAAAAAAAAAAAAAAAAAAAAAAAAAAAAAAAAAAAGCACAGTGAAGCCCTAGTTGGAGGTCATAGAAATTCCTCACTCTGTCCCTTCTGCTTTGAGTGTTCAAGCTCTTCCTCTTTGCCTGTCCAAATATCACCATTAATTTAAGGCCCAACTTGGATGCCTCCTCCTTTGGGAAGCTAAAATTATATATGCTAAAGGGAAGAGATCTTGTCTTCCTTGAAACTGATACGTTGCTGACAACACTGAAATGGTACATATAACACATAGCCCTGTACCAGAGTAACTGGGTTTTGTTTTATCTGTCTTACAGGATAAATTCCCAGAGGACAGAGACTATACCTTACATATCATTACATCCTCCCTTCCCTCAACATATGCTCATAAACATATACAGGGCTGAGAACATAGCAGGCCCTCAAAAATATTAATTGGAATCATGCATGATATATATTTAACTATAGACTGGTAAGAAGGGAAATGACATCTTCAGGATTTTAGTCTAAGGTAGCACTTAGAAAGGCTATTTAATTAGTCATCTCAGGTGTCTGTATTCAGTCCTTCCATGAATGAGTTTGAGGAAACAGCTGAAATGAAGGGTCAATCTTGCTCTGAAAGTGCAGAGGAAAGCTGATTTGGTGGTAGAGAAATATGTTACAACTGAGTAAACATTTATTGAGTCAATTTTTCATGCCAGGTACTGTGTTAGTGTTGAGGTTAGAGAGGTGAGTAAGATAGAATTCCTGTCTTTAAGATGCTCCCAGTCTATTAATGTGGGAGGTGAGAAGTGTCAAATAAGAAACACAAAGCAAAGCTGTTCTGCATATTTATACCAGTTAGACCCTGGGAATAACTAAAATGAGAGTAGATTCTTGAAGTGCCCAGTTTCCTACCTTCCTATTGCATGCTTTCGGCTGCTTTTGATAATTCCAAAAGCACACTAAAGCAAATCAGGACTGTCAACTAGTTATTATAAGGCAATAAACAGATTGGCCTTTTTGGCCAAAAAGTCATATTTTTTTTCTACCTGCCATGCCTTGGTTTCTCTCCATACTTAGTGTAATGTTAAGATTATGGCTTAGCTAATACTCTCAAAGAACAGAACGTGCATTCTAATGACAGAAAATGGCCAGAGGGGATAAAATCGGAAGTCTATTTCTATTCTTGTTCTTGGAAGCTTCCATTGACCTGCACATACATACAAAAAGGACCACGAGGCTTCACATGCACATACACCTCTCTCCACATTCATATATACCTTGATACACACACACACACACACACACACACACAGACACACACGTACACACACAAGAGCGCACATTAACACGCATAGACACACACAGACAGACACACACACACACACATACACACACACTCATACACCCAAAAGCCCTGAACCCAGTCACTGGCTTCTGTTGCTTTCTCTCTTCCATAGGGTTTGATGATAAGGTTATTGTACAAAGTTGTTCAATGGCCCACTTCCTGCTCCCCCTTTCAGTTGGCACCTAGCTCCTAAAAGATTTAGAAATGTCAGTTCTAAGGATCTCTTCCCTGGGATCTAAACACTCTTCCCAAGGAGAGACAGACACAACTTAATCCCTTTACCTCTTTAGCACTGTGTGAGTTCCTTTTCATGGAGGACATTTTTTTGGTCATGGGAATATGTTGAAAAGGAACACAAGGACAATGTAGATGTACTGACACAGGCTTGTGAACATGCAAATCTATTCTTTTTATGCCCCATAAAGAATGAAGCCTTGGGTCTTTGGTTGTTTTAGGTTTTGAATTTTGCTTTATAGATTTGGTCAAATGGCAATGATTGCATATCAAACCGACAGCCTGATATCTATACTTGTAGAGATCATTCTATGTGACTATTGGGGGACAAATTTTCTAGGATGCAATTCTCTGGTAAAGATATCTTTCACTAACAACAAGAGTCACAAAATTCCTTTTACATGCCCAATATTGACTGCATGCGAGTCTGGTAAATTTCACGTTTTATGAGGATCAATAATACATTTCAAATACTTCTTGTATTTCAAACTAAATGGAACAATATTAATTCAGCCATAAACAGCATTAAGTCAAATGTCAAAGTTTTTGAAATGAGACATGAATAACAGATTTGTCCCTCCTCCCATACCAAGCAACATTTTAGCTATTTTTAATTAGGGCTAGCTAAATATAGCTCTTATCTCCATAGACTAGGGATGTGGTTGACATTTTGCTAAACCTTTTTTAAAAATACAGGCTTATTAATAAGTTATGTTAATTCCTGGAAAAGAAAAAATTAAATGTTCAGACTGAGCTGACCTAGTTTAGAGTCCAAGTCAAAGAGAAAATTGATGGAAAGCAACCAGGATTGAAAAAAACACGGGGTTTGTTGCTGTCTTGGTAACAGACTGAGATAAGAAGAGGATGATTGAGACACCATCAACATGACAGGAGATTTTTGAGAAGTAATTATAGAACTAAAATAGCCATAAAAAGTCTTGGTAAGGAAAATCAATCATATGAAGATCACCAAATATGTCACAATGGAAACACTGTGCTTTAGTTCATGGAAGCTGAGTTGTCATTGTTGGGCACCCACAACTGGCAGCTTACCTCATATGAGAGGTAAAAGCTGAAATCAGTTGTGTAAACACATCTTCGATTGGCTAGTCTGCCTAGACTCTATGTTTGCCTGCTGTGAATTTCAAATGCTGGCCATGAACTCCCAGCTTGGCCTGATCATAGAGAAGATAAAGATTATGGTTGACCTGAGCAATCAAGCCATAGGATGTTTACAGTTTTGACAGTGAGTAAAATGCAAAGGCTGCTATCTGAGGTGTAATTTGAGGTGGCAGAAAGGCTTAGTAAAAAGCAAGAATGATGATTTTCTGAACCAGTCTCCTCAACATTTTATGAAATAATGATCTCCATTCAAAAATTTAAGCCAGGCATTTTGATAAGCTTTTTTTCCTCTTTACCTTTTTATTCTTCCTTAGAACAGTGATTAGGAAGAGTGTTTTGGATGAATTTTTCACTTTGACTCTCTGAGGCCTAGGAAGCATGTATAAGGGATAAAATATTTCCATGCTATTGGGTATTTTAAAATGTATTGTTAGAGCATGTACTATAACCCTCATGCCCTCTTCTTTCTTTCACTCATCACCCACCTGCTACAGATTAATAAAATATTTAAAGGAAATATGTCCATTTAGTTTATAAACTTTATCCCATATATGACACTTAAATATTGTAGAAAAATCAGATCATCCAAATAAGCTAAAACAAGAGGAAAATAATGCTTATACCTAATGGGCACCCAGAGGTAACCATTGCATTATACTCTTTATTTTTGTGCATATACATATTGGTTTATTTTATACATGAAATAGGCTATAAAAATAGCATATTAAGATATACTATAATGAAATAAAATATAAACTGTAATGAACACAACCTGTATGTGTGTGTGTGTGTGTGTGTGTGTGTACGTGTGTGTGTGTGTGTGTGTGTGTATCATGATTGACTACTTTTTAAAAGAGAACTTAATTTTATAATCTGTTGTTGTTTGTATTAATTTATTAATTTGGCCCATAGTGCAAATAGTGCACATTTCTCTCAGCTGCAGGTTCTTGTTCTCCTTTCCATGTAGTCCAGCCAGATATTCAGCAGTTAAGTCAGTACAGGTATACTATTTGTTTACAACCAGGGTCTGTTCTTTTGAGGCAGGGGTATATTCTGGTTGGTTGATGGGCATGCATATTGATTGCTAAATATTTGAACATTACCATTGAATGTCATAGGAAATCTCAAGATGCTGGAAAATACCACACTGCAGTTAGAATTAGGCTTAGACAACCAAGCAAAAACCTGCCATGTCAGAACTCTATGGGAGATGTGGATATGTAGGTCTTTTCTGTCCTACAAAAAGCTTACAAGGTAGTTAAGTGGTCATGCCACACAGACAAGCAAAGATAACTAACAAACAGTGCTCCTGCTCAGTTTTATGTGAATTATCAAATGATCACGGTGGTCAAGGAGATATTAGAGTTCAGAAGCCTGGAATACACAGAGAAGACTTCACAGAGGATAAAATAATAGAGATAAGAGGACAAGGGAAATGCAATTCAAGTGAAGGGAATAAGAAAACGATATGATGTATTTGGGAAACTGCAAAAAGATTAGTTTTGTTTTAGATTCATTCTTTATTCTTCCCTTGGTCTGCAAGCATTTTGACACTTGATACTGTTTTTTTCTGGGCTTCCTTGCCAAATGTCCTCTGGTTAGAATTGACCAATAGGAGACAATAGTCAGATTTTGAAAGGCCAGGGAAGTGCAGAAGCTGTTATAGTCTATCTCCCTATCCCCATGCTCTGCTTGTTTATGTCTTGGACAGTTAGAAGTATCTTTTCTGTAGCTCTAGTTCTTATTGAGAAGCTCTGGGGTCCCAGCTTCAGCTGAGTTGTTCTTCCAAAGTCCCAGTTCCTACCTAGTAGCCCTGAATCCTTGTTGTCAGGCTCTGGTAGTATTACCTCCTGCCTTTGTCCCTCAGCCCCATGAATGGTAGCAACTTCTTGCAGTTAATAATCTCTATGTTGCCTCACCTCTTTCTCATTTGCTCTTTCCATTCTTCTAACACCTTTTGACTTGTTTCCTATATTAAATTCCCTTCATTTAGCTACCTGGTGTGGGTTTTGATCCACATATAAATGTATTATATCAGTGGTCATACTTTTCAGATGTGTTTATGTTAATGCTCTTGAGATGTGAAGACGTTCCTGGACTCCCAAGTGGGTTTGATGCAATCATAAAGGTCATTATCAACAAAGGAGGGAGACAAGAGAGTCAGAGTAAGAAAGATTTCAAGATGCTGTCTACAAATTTCAAAGATAGATGAAGGGGCCATGAGCCAAAGAATGCACGCACTGTTAGAAGCTGGGAAAGGCAAACGAACGATTCCCTCTTCATTTCCAAAAGGAATGTAACCACACCAACACCTTGATTTTAGCCCTGTGAGACCCATTTCAGACCTCTGAAATCTATAACTATAAGATAATAAATTGGTGTTATTTTGAGTCACTAAGATTGTAGCAATCTGTTATAGCAGCAACAAGAAGCTCATATGTCTACTTTTAGGACTTAGTTCTGATGTCACTTTCTCCTAGATGGCTTTTGTATTGTCCATGGCAGACCCAGGTGTCAATGTTCCCATTGCTTGGTATATGTCTCTATCTCTATTATGGGTTTCATCACCAAGAATTTGAGTTTCACTCCGTTTTGATCTTTCTCTCTTCTCTTCTGGATGTGTATTGGTATGTACAGTGAAGAGGAAGAGAAATCTATCCACTCTCATTAATAGCAGCTGCTGGCATTTAATGAGCACATGCTACATACCAGATGATACAGCCAATAACACTCTGAGGAAAGTATTCTTACGATACATATTTTATAGGTAAGAAAACTAAGGCTTTGAAAGTTGAAATGATTTACCCAAATTCATGAAGCTAGTAAGCTCTCCAGTTAGAAATTAAACAATGATGACATTATGATACTAATATTATACTGTATCCCAAACAAAACCCCTTTTTGTTATTGTGGAAATAAATCTTAATCTTTTCTTGATTTGTCTGTCAAATTCCTATGTTCAGTTCTTCTCAGCCTAGGCTTTCCCTAAGTTGGTTCATTTTTTGTAAAAGTGTGCCCTTCTCGTTTCCACCCTGATTCTTTCTAGCCCTGAGCCAAATATCATCACTCCCCTGGTTCTTGCAGAACCAAGTTTCTTTGAGTTCTTCAGGCAGTACAGGGACAATGGAAATGGGAGATGCCTTGAAATTAGATTACTCTCAAACTGTGTGATCTTGGGCTAGAAAATTCTCTAAGTATTTGTGTCATCCATAAACTGAAGACAATGGGACATAGTTCCTCATGTTGAGGATTGCATAAAATATGTACAAGTCCCTAGAATTTATTTTGGTAATAAATATAATCATCTCTAGCATTTTATAATATTTATTAAAATTATTTTATTTCCTTTCTCTGTCTCTCTACCCTACTGTAGTCTCTCCATTTACAGAAGTCTTCATAAATCTGTCTCAACATTTGTCAGACTAACCAAGTTTGAACCAAAGATCTGTTACTTACTAGCTGTGAGATGTTATGCAAGTTGCTTAGCTGCTCTGTGCCTCAGTTTCATAATCTGTAAAACTGGAATAATGATAGTATCTACACATAGGGTTTTTGTGATATTGAAGAGATGTAAAGTGTCAAACAGTGCCTGGCTCATGGAAAGTTTTCAGTGAATGTTAGCTATTATTAATTTCCATAGGCATCCAAGTTATATTACATTCCTAAGTATCCCTTACTTTCATTATTGTTCCTCACAGAAGACTGATGTATTATCAATAATCACAAATATTACCTTCCTGAGCAAAATGCATTCTTTTTCGATCCTAAGTTTCCTCAACTATAAAATGGGAATAACTATAGCACATCCTGGGGGTTATCACCATGTTAAAAAAAAAAAAAAAACATGTAAAGCACTTAGCAGTGCATATCATGATATAGTTTCAAGATACGTTGGCTCTTATGATTATTTACTCAGTGAACAAATATTTATTGAGTACTTTCTATGTACATGGTACTGTTGTAGGTGCTAGAGATACAGTGGTAAAAGGAAAGACCCATATAAGACTGAATCTCTGCCATCATGGAGTTTACATTCTAGTAAGAAATACAGATGTAGTGATGATTGCTGTGAAGAAAAATGGAGGGAGATAGGGTGGTCATGAAAGTACCCTCCAAGGGTTTTGAATGTGACATTAGAGTCTGTTGATGAAGGGACAAAGAAAGGTTTGGCAGATTACAGCATTGATCATGTGTGCTATGTGCTGTATTTGAATTTTGAAATGGTAGGTAATGAAAAAGACTGCAGGTGTTCACTATAGCTTGGCCAACCACAGCATCATTTGGCAGTAAGCCCCACTGACAACTAGTCAAAGGGAGCAGTGAGGCAAATAGAGATAATGTACTTTGTGAAAGTCTGAGGATGTAGTATGCTTATTAATTTTTTTGTCCTAGAAAAAACTAGTCAAAACGTTTGTGATTTTTAAACTCATAAAACTAGTTATTGCCTTTTATTACCTTTTAGAATGAGTACTAGATTTCTTCCTAGAGGTTTCATGGAATGTGTGGATTATTATGGGACCTTATTTATTCCACATATGAAACATGATGGTGCTTTCAAAAACGTAAATAATAGGTAGCTAATAAATAGCCTTATTTTGTAATGCTTCCTGATGAGTGTTAGCTTTGAAGATAATTGGTTTCTAATTGTAGCAGTACCTTACTATTCATATTTATAAAAGCAGCCTTATTACTAAATATATTCTGCTTTGGATTCATGTTAGACTCACTGACTTCTTCCTTTTATTAGAGGAACTAAATCCTTGTAGACCAGCCCTTTGTGTCAAAGAGAGGTCCAGAAATAGTTAATGACACTAAAATTTATAACTAGACTTGCATTTGATAGCCTCTTTGGGAATTTACAGGAGGAAAGTGCTGACGATTAGGCAAGAGTTACAATAAGGATAAATGATTGTCTAGTCACATTCAGTAGAAACAACTCAATTGGATCACTCTTACATCAAGCTTAAATACTATTCAGATAATGGACTTTGAGGGCTAAGGTGTCACTAAACTGCCATTTAACTCACTCTTAGGTGTGTAAAAATTTCCACAGAAAATCTGAGAATTTTGATAGAACAAGAAAGAATAGTGACATTGAGTTTGACATTTTAGAAAATAAAGTAACAGGGATGCAGTGACAGATGAGCAGAGTAGCATGATGAGATTCCACTGGGAGGCGATGTTAAAATACACTTATAGGCAGTTAGACAATGAATCTTATGATAACTGGGCCCCACTTATTAAGAAGGATTAAGAATTTGGCTCCAAATTTCTAGAGAAGTGGTAAAAATTCAATTTTAAATACCAAGATATGCCATGCTTATTGAATGCCAATGCTGCATCTCACACTGAATTAGATGCTTGGGAAATGGTGGGGAATACTAGCCATGTTCTGTAGAAACTCTCCAACCAAAGGGAGAAACAGATAAATTATTTAGTTTAAAAAGTACTATAATAAAAGAACAGTACTGTGGGAACACGTAAGAGGAGAACTAAAGCAAACTTGGGGGAGAAATGGTTAACCTGATAGCTGATGAGCAGGAATTAGTGAAGAAAGGTATAGATAATGAAGATTCACAGTCCTGGAGGACTTGGCTTAATATCTTATAATAACTGGTTCCAGAGCAATAGCTATAAGTTGAAACAGTCTGAGCTAGTGGTCACCTGTATTTGTATTCAAAGCTTCCTCTGTACTGATGTTATGCCAACCATTTCTCTTTTTGTGAATGATCAAACTATTTTTTTTTCTTTTACTGAAAACTTCATTGATGAATTTTCTTCCCATGGTTTTGATTAAAATCAAATCAATCTCTTGTTCTCAAGGGATGTATGTGTGTGTGTGTGTGTGTGTGTGTGTGTGTGTGTGTGTGTATGTGTGTATACCTGTATGTTTTTGGCTGAACTAGTTGAAAGTAAGTTTCAGACATCATGACATAACATCTCTGAACACTTATGCATCTTTTAAAAATAAGGGCTTTTTCCCATTCTCGTAATTACTATACCATCATTATTTCCAAAAATTATAATAATTTTCATAATACCTTATACACAGTCTATATTTAAAGTTCCTCAATTACTCTAAAATATATTGTATAGCTAGCAATCTTTCCAACCAGGATTCTATCTAGAGCCATATATTGCATTTGATTGTTGCTATGTCTATTAACTTTCTTTTAATCTTGAAGTCAGTCCTTTATTTTCTTTCAATGATTTTGATTATTGATGGAATCAAGAATATTGCCCTTTAACATAAATCACCTTTTGTATTTTCCTGATTATTATTATTATTATTTTTTTTGGCTTCTTTGAACTTGCTCCTCCTGTTACTCGTATGGTCTGAAAACTGGAAATTAGGGCTAATGCTTATTGGATTCAGGTTAAACATTTTTCATGGGACTATTTTGTAGGTGAGGCTGTGTGTTGCATATGGCATCACATTAAGAGACACATAACATGATTGACTCTGAACCCAGTGAATGATAACTTGGTTAAGATGATGATTGTCAGTGTAATCTATTGAAAAGTTAACCTTTCCCCTCTTTTCAGGTAGTTACTTATGGAGGTGATACTTTGGTACTATGTGAACATCGATTTCCCTATCTACCTATCACCCTAAGTTTTTGTTTTCCTTGATGGTCCTTGCCCAAATTTATGACCTCAGTGGAGTTTTCATTGCTGCCTACTCTTACGTATTTTGAAGGGAGGCAGTGGTTTTGCTAAAACCTTTTCTTGGTTCGGAGGCTTATAAACTTGCTCTATCAATCAGATTATACTTGCCTACAATGAAATAGTTCTTTTAACAAATCAGCCAGCTAGAGCTTCTCATCACTGTTGATTGTGGTAGTCCAGTGGTAATCAATAAAGCTACAGTCATTAAGTGATTGTGAATAGGATCTGAGTCAATACTGTGGAGTATAATTGTCAAACAGAAATATTGTTGGGATGGAGGTAGTAGCAAGAAGACAAAAGTCAGAACTTGCCAGTGCTAGAAGGATTACTGAGACAAGAAATGCAGCAAGAGAAACAAGGAAGATATTTATGTCAGTACTAAACCAGAGCAACGTTTCATACTGAGTCTGAAAGGGTGGCTAGGTTATGGGCCATAAACTCAAATACTTATAGAGACAGAGAGGTAAAGAGTAAACCAAGACCACTTTAAGGATCAAAAAGGATTGGTGAGGCCTATGAAAGAAACGGAGTTCCTATGTCTTATCTAGAGAGGGTGTGTATTATTTAGCAACAACTAATTGTTATGTGGAAAATGGACCTTGTGTTGCAAGATCTTTTGGTATTGCCAGGAAAAATTGGAAATCTCAATTATAAAGTAAAACAAATGAGCTTTAAAATGGGAACCAATTCAAACAGTAAGTTAAAAATATGTGTAGTGTGACAAATATATTCTTGGGTCTCATTTAGCTTGTTGGCTATAATTTAGCAAAATTTGGCCTGAAAATCCTTAAGTTTATATTTACTAAGGTCAGAAATGAAGTGGATATGTTGGGGTATCTACTTTGTATAAAGAAGGAATGCAAAGCCCAGAAACCAGATAATGCCTGATCACCAAGAGTGCTTAGCAACTAGCTCACTAGCGCTAATCCTGGTATAGTACTTTCCTGTTGGTTTGTGCAGCCTGTCTCCTAACTTGATTTTAAGTTATTTGAACATAGGCACTTTGCCTTTATGTCCACAGCTTCTTAAACAGTGTCCTCAAGGTCCTGTTTACTTTAGGCCCTCATCATTGGGATGATGATGACAACAATGACAATGATGATGATGGCATCCATCCACTAAAAATCAAGGTAAGCTATTTCATATGTTCCTCATTATAAATAAGAATGATGACTATTTTATATAGAATTAAAAAAGTGAAGTTTATCTGTGAACTAATGTTACCATTTAATGTTATTTTCAACAAAGCATTTACAAAATTCATGGCTGCAGCTGTCCCATTTTAGTATGTACTGTCTTGAAAATTTTCGTAACAAAAAGCCATTCCTCATTTTTATGTTGTAATGTTTGAGAAAGTAACAAATGATTAAGGCAATGGGAAATACATAAAATTGGGGAGAAGATATATACATATATATTTTTAGTCATATTTGAAGAGTAGTACTTAAATGATAGTGTACTAACTCTATCATAACATCAGGAAAATTTATATCATCCACCTGGTCCAGCTTCATTTTCTGAAAAAATACTTTCTTACATATATCACATCCATCATCAACTTCCAAACTCACAAATCTAGTCTAGAAATGGGAGTTTTTATTAGTTCTATTTTCTCCTAAGCATTCTTTGAGCTCTCTTTCTCGTTCTCTCTAACCAAATACCATTTTTTTTTATTTTTTATTTATTTTTTTATTGCATTTTAGGTTTGGGGGTACATGTGATGAACATGCAAGATTGTTGCATAGGTACACACTTGGCAGTGTGGTTTGCTGCCTTCCGTCCCCTCACCTGTATCTGTCATTTCTCCCCATGCTATCTCTTCCCACCTCCCCACCCCCCCGCCCCTCCCCCATTTCCCCCCAACGGACCCCAGTGTGTAGTGCTCCCCTCCCTGTGTCCATGTGTTCTCATTATTCAACACCCACCTATGAGTGAGAATATATGGTGTTTGATTTTCTGCTCTTGTGTCAGTTTGCTGAGAATGACCAATTTAAGAAAAGAAGAGCATAAAATATGGAGTCTATATATAAGTGCTAAAGGAAAATTAAGTATTTTACAAATCTGTCTAGGAATGACTCTGTTTCAGTGAGTAGCTCATTAACACAAAGGAGTGAATTTTTAATGGCACTTCAGCAGGAATATTTTTTTAAATTGCATTTTAGGTTTTGGGGTACATGTGAAGAAGATGCAAGACTGTTGCATAGGTACACACATGGCAGTGTGGTTTTCTGCCTTCCGTCCCCTTGCCTGTATCTGTCATTTCTCCCCATGCTATCTCTTCCCACCTCCCCACCCCCCTGTCCCTCCCCTATTTCCCCCCAATGGATCCCAGTGTGTAGTGCTCCCCTCCCTGTGTCCATGTGTTCTCATTGTTCAACACCCGCCTATGAGTGAGAATATGTGGTGTTTGATTTTCTGCTCTTGTGTCAGTTTGCTGAGAATTATGGTTTCCAGGTTCATCCATGTCCCTACAAAGGACGCGAACTCATCGTTTTTGATGGCTGCGTAATATTCCATGGTGTATATGTACCACATTTTCCCTATCCAGTCTATCATCGTTGGGCATTTGGGTTGGTTCCAGGTCTTTGCTATTGTAAACAGTGCTGCAATGAACATTCGTGTGCATGTGTCCTTATAGTAGAATGATTTATAATCCTTTGGATATATACCCAGTAATGGGATTGCTGGGTCAAATGGGATTTCTATTTTTAGGTCCTTGAGGAATCGCCACACTGTCTTCCACAATGGTTGAATTAATTTACATTCCCACCAACAGTGTAAAAGTGTTCCTATTTCTCCACATCCTCTCCAGCATCAGTTGTTTCCAGATTTTTTAATGATCGCCATTCTAACTGGTGTGAGATGGTATCTCAGTGTGGTTTTGATTTGCATTTCTCTAATAACGAGTGATGATGAGCATTTTTTCATATGTTTGTTGGCCTCCTGTATGTCTTCTTTTGTAAAGTATCTGTTCATATCCTTCACCTATTTTTGAATGGGCTTGTTTTTTTTCTTGTAGATCTGTTTTAGTTCTTTGTAGATTCTGAATATCAGCCCCTTGTCAGATGGGTAGACTGCAAAAATTTTTTCCCATTCTGTTGGTTGCCAATTCACTCTACTGACTGTTTCTTTTGCCATGCAGAAGCTGTGGAGTGTGATTAGGTCCCATTTGTCTACTTTGGCTTTTGTTGCCAATGCTTTTGGAGTTTTGGTCATGAAGTCCTTGCCTACGCCTATGTCCTGAATGATTTTGCCTAGATTTTCTTGTAGGGTTTTTATGGTGTTAGGTCTTATGTTTAAGTCTTTAATCCATCTGCAGTTAATTTTGGTGTAAGGTGTCAGGAAGGGGTCCTGTTTCTGCTTTCTGCACATGGCTAGCCAGTTTTCTCAACACCATTTATTAAACAGGGAATCCTTTCCCCATTGCTTGTTTTTTGTCAGGTTTGTCGAAGATCAGATGGTTGTGGGTATGTTGTATTTCCTCTGAGGCCTCTGTTCTGTTCCATTGGTCTATATCTCTGTTTTGGTACCAGTACCATGCTATTTTGATTACTGTAGCCTTGTAGTATAGTTTGAAGTCCAGTAGTGTGATGCCTCCTGCTTTGTTCTTTTTGCTTAGAATTGACTTGGCTATGTGGGCTCTCTTTTGGTTCCATATGAAGTTTAAGATGTTTTTTTCCAGTTCTGTGAAGAAGGTCATTGGTAGCTTGATGGGAATAGCATTGAATCTGTAAATTACTTTGGGTAGTATGGCCATTTTCATGATGTTGATTCTTCCTAACCATGAACATGGAATATTTCTCCATCTGTTTGTGTCCTCTTCTTATTTCGTTGAGCAATGGCTTGTAGTTCTCCTTGAAGAGGTCCTTTATTTTCCTTGCTAGTTGTATTCCTAGGTATTTTATTCTCTTTGTAGCAATTGTGAATGGCAGTTCGTTCTTGATTTGGCTCTCTTTAAGTCCATTACTGGTGTATAGGAATGCTTGTGATTTTTGCACGTTGATTTTGTATCCTGAGACTTTGCTGAAGTTGTTTATCAGTTTCAGGAGACTTTGGGCTGAGATGATGGGGTCTTCTAGATATACAATCATGTCATCTGCAAATAGAGACAATTTGATTTCCTCCTTTCCAATTTGAATACACTTTATTTCTTTTTCTTGCCTGATTGTTCTTGCTAGAACTTCCAGTACTATATTGAATAGGAGTGGTGAGAGAGGGCATCCTTGTCTACTGCCAGATTTCAAAGGGAATGCTTCCAGTTTTTGCCCATTCAGTATGATATTGGCTGTTGGTTTGTCATAAATAGCTTTTATTGTTTTGAGATACGGTCCATCAATACCTAGTTTATTGAGGGTTTTTAGCATAAAGGGCTGTTGAATTTTGTCAAAGGCCTTCTCTGCATTAATTGAGATAATCATGTAGTTTCTGTCTTTGGTTCTGTTTATGTGGTGAATTACGTTTATGGACTTGCGTATGTTGAAACAGCCTTGTATCCCCGGGATGAATCCTACTTGATCATGGTGGATGAGCTTTTTGATAGCTGTTGCAATCACTTTGCCAGTATTTTATTGAAGATGTTTGCATCAATGTTCATCATAGATATTGGCCTGAAATTTTCATTTCTCGTTGAGTCTCTGCTGGGTTTTGGTATCAAAGATGTTTGTCTCATAAAATGATTTGGGAAGGAATCCCTCTTTTTGGATTGTCTGGAATAGTTTCAGAAGGAATGGTAGCAGCTCCTCTTTGTATGTCTGGTAGAATTCGGCTGTGAACCCATCTGGACCTGGGCTTTTTTTGAGTGGTAGGCTCTTAATTGCTGCCTCGACTTCAGACCTTGTTATTGGTCTATTCAGGGATTCGGCTTCTTCCAGGTTTAGGCTTGGGAGGATGCAGGTGTCCAGGAATTTATCCATTTCTTCCAGGTTTACTAGTTTATGTGCATAGAGTTGTTTGTAATAATCTCTGATGATGGTTTGGATTTCTGTGGAATCTCTGGTGATATCCCCTTTATCGTTTTTTATTGCATCAATTTGGTTATACTCTCTTTTCTTTTTAATTAATCTGGCTAGTGGTCTGTCTATTTTGTTGATCTTTTCAAAAAACCAGCTCCTGGATTTATTGATTTTTTGAAGAGTTTTTTGTGTCTCTATTTCCTTCAGTTCTGCTCTGATCTTAGTTATTTCCTGTCTTCTGCGCTGTTTTGAGTTTTTTTGATCTTGCTCCTCTAGCTCTTTCAATTTTGATGATAGGGTGTCAATTTTAGATCTCTCCTTTCTTCTCATGTGGGCACTCATTGCTATATATTTTCCTCTAGAGACTGCTTTAAATGTGTCCCAGAGATTCTGGTATGGTGTGTCTTCGTTCTCATTGGTTTCGAAGAACATCTTTATTTCTGCCTTCATTTCATTGTTTATCCAGTCAACATTCAAGAGCAAGTTGTTCAGTTTCCATGAAGCTGTGCGGTTCTGAGTTAGTTTCTGCATTCTGAGTTCTAACTCGATTGCACTGTTGTCTCAGAGATTGTTTGTTATGATTTCTGTTCTTTTGCATTTGCTGAGGAGTGATTTATTGCCAATTATGTGGTCAATTTTAGAATAGGTGTGATGTGGTGCTGAGAAGAATGTATATTCTGTGGATTTGGGGTGGAGAGTTTCGTAAATGTCTATTAGGTTTGCTTGTTCCAGGTCTGAGTTCAGGTCCTGGATATCCTTATTGATATTCTGTCTGGTTGATCTGTCTAATATTGCCAATGGGGTGTTAAAGTCTCCCACTATTACGGTGTGGGAGTCTAAGTCTCTTTGTAAGTCATGAAGAACTTGCCTTATGTATCTGGGTGCTCCTGTATTGGGTGCATATAAATTTAGGATCATTAGCTCTTCTTATTGCAGTGATCCTTTTACTATTATGTAATGTCCTTCTTTGTCTCTTTTGATCTTTGTTGCTTTAAAGTCTATTTTATCAGAGATGAGAATTGCAATTCCTGCTTTTTTTTGCTCTCCATTTGCTTGGTAGATCTTCCTCCATCCCTTTATTTTGAGCCTTTGTGTATCCTTGCATATAAGATGGATTTCCTGGATACAGCACACTGATGGGTTTTGGCTTTTTATCCAATTTGCCAGTCTGTGTCTTTTGATTGGGGCATTTAGTCCATTGACATTTAGGGATAGTATTGTTATGTGTGAATTTGATGCTGTCATTTTGATGCTACCTGGCTGTTTTGTTGGTTAGTTGATGCAGATTCTTGATTGTGTTGATGCTCTTTTACCATTTGGTGTGTTTTTGGAGTGGCTCGTAGTGGTTGTTCCTTTCTATGTGTAGAGCCTCTTTCAGGAGTTCTTGTAGAGCAGGTTTGGTGGTGATGAAATCTCTGAGTGCTTGCTTGTTCATAAAGGATTTTATTTTTCCTTCACTTATGAAGCTTAGTTTGGCTGGATAGGAGATTCTGGGTTGAAAGTTCTTTTCTTTAAGGATGTTGAATATTGGCCCCCAATCTCTTCTGGCTAGTAGAGTTTCTGCTGAGAGATCTGCTGTGAGTCTAATGGGTTTCCCTTTGTGGGTACCCAACCTTTCTCTCTGGCTGCCCTTAGGATTTTCTCTTTCATTTCAACCCTGGTGAATCTGACGATTATGTGCCTTGGGGTTGCTCTTCTTGAGGAATATCTTTGTGATGTTCTCTGTATTTCCTGTATTTGAATATTGGTCTGCCTTGCTAGGTTGGGGAAGTTTTCCTGGATAATATCCTGAAGAGTATTTTCCATCTTGGATTCATTCTCTTCATCACATTCAAGTACACCTATCAAACGTAGATTAGGTCTTTTCACATAGTCCCACATTTCTTGAAGATGTTGTTCATTCCTTTTTGTGCTTTTTTCTCTGTTCTTGCCTTCTGTTTTTTATTTCATTGAGTTGGTCTTCGACCTCTGATATCCTTTCTTCTGCTTGGTCAATTTGGCTGTTGAAGCTTGTGCATGCTTCACGAAGTTCTTGTGTTTTTCAGCTCCATGAATTCACTTATATTCCTCTCTATGCTATCCATTCTTGTTAGCATTTCATCCAATATTTTTTCAAGGTTCCTAGTTTCTTTGCGTTGGGTTAGAACATGTTCTTTTAGCTCACTGTAGTTTCTTACTACCCACCTTCTGAAGTCTGATGCTGTCATTTCATCACCCTCCTTCTCCATCCGGTCTGGTTCCCTTGCGGGTGAGGAGTTGTGATCCCTTTTAGGAGGAGAGGTGTTCTGGTTTCGGGAGTTTTCATCCTTTTTGCACTGGTTTCTTCCCATTTTTGTGGGTTTATCCACCTGTTGTCTTTGTAGTTACTGTGTTTCAGATTGGGTCTCTGAGTGAGCTTCCAGTTCGTGGATGCTGAAGTTACTTCTTTTTTTTTTTTTTTTTTTTTTAAGCTTTCCTTCTGACAGTCTCACCCCTCTGCTGTAGGACTGCTGAGGTCCTCTCTGGGCCCTGCTTGCCTGAGGATCACCTGCAGCAGCTGCGCAACAGTAAGGGTTGCTACCAGTTTCCTCTTCCACTATTTTTGTCCCAGAAGGATGCTCCCCTACTGTCAGTCTGTTCTCTCCTTTATGAGGTGAGTCTTTGGATCTATGGGGGTCAGGGAGCTACTTGTGGAGACAGTCTATCTTTTATTGGGGCTTAAGTCCTGAGCTGTGAGCTCCATTGTTCGTTCAGAGCTGCTGGGCAGGTACGTTTTGGTCTGCTGCAGCTGAACTCATAAAGCACCTTTTGTTCCCAGGTGCTCTGTCCCGGGGAGTTGGGGCTTTATGAGTTTCCATTGTGCTACTGCCTTTTTTGATTTTTCTTTCAGGTCTGCCCCACCCAGCTAGCAGCACGCCTAGCCACTGCCTGCCTGCAGAGGCTTTGCTCAATTGCTGTGGGCTCTGCCCAGCTGCCCTGTGCTCTTCCCTGCAGTCCTGTTTATATGTGCGTAGTTAGAACTGTCTAGGCAATGGTGGCCCCGCCTCTGTTATGGCAGACTCTCTGTTGTGGCAGGTTGCCTCAGCAACGGCGGGTTGCCTAGATGATGGCAGCCTGCCTCTGTAGAGTTGGAGAGTCTCAGTAATGGCAGACGCCCCTCCCCCACCAAATGGGACCGTCTGGGGTTCAGCTGTGCTTGGTTTGAGGGGCTCAACCCAGAGGGTTTCCAATTACTGTTTTTGTTTTCGTTGTTGTTGGGGGTGGGGTGCTGGGACCAATGGAGCCTGATCACCTGGCTCCCTGACTCAGAGTCTTTTCTTTTAAGTTGAATGACCCTGCGTTCCAGTTGCTTGTTGAAAAGGCGCCGGGATCTCCCGTGCTGCAACTCACTGAGTCGGCTCAAACAGCGGAGGCGGCTCCTGGCGGATTTTTTGCCTAGGAATCTCCTGGCCTGGCTCGCTATTTCAGATGAATGGGCAACTCTGCCATCTCAGGGCTCCAATCGCCAGCTAAGAGGGCTCCCAGACCAGTGGCTTTTGTCCAGAGAACCGCTGCAACAGGGCTTGGTCAAAGCAGCTGCGCGGGCCAAATCAGCCCTGCGGGGGCCAAAACAACTGCACCGGCTGGGACTACGGCGCTGGTGACCCCTCTGCCTGGGTATCTCCTGGTCTGTGGGCAATAAAAATTCGTCTGGAAATGTGGCGTCCGCTCATCCTCTGCACTTTCACTGGGAGCTGAAGTCCTGAGCTGTTCTTAGGCGGCCATCTTCCCAGCATTCCGATTTTTTGTTAATAATTTTTTTGACTAAATGTCTTTTATGTGCCAGGCATTGTAATAGATGATTTTAGTATCAAGTATAAAATTATTGTCTCTATTTTCACTTCAACCTAGCGAGAAAAGTAGTATTAACTCCACTTACCAATGAGGAAACTGAGGATTACATAAAGTTTAAGTAACTTGTCCAATGCCATGGATCTAGTAAGTCATGAATCTGGGATTAGTACCTGTGTCTGCTCCAAAACCTGTATTCTCGCGTTATACCATATTGCCTCTGACATTGCTATATACGTGTTCTTTTTTTTTTTTTTTTTTTTTTTTTTTTTTTGTATTTTTAGTAGAGACGGGGTTTCACCATGTTGACCAGGATGGTCTCGATCTCTTGACCTCGTGATCCACCCACCTCAGCCTCCCAAAGTGCTGGGATTACAGGCTTGAGCCACCGCGCCCGGCCTATATACGTGTTCTTAAACAATTGGGATAATGTATCCATATTATATAGTAATATAGACCTTGACCTCTAATCAAAATACATGAGTTTTGCCTGAGAATGGCATAATATGTAACCATAATGCCCTCAGACCCTAGCAGTTTGAAAAAGGAAAAGACAAAATCTTGCTTCTCATTAACTTTGGTACGTTGATGATGTTTTTCTGGTTTTTTTGATCCAGTGTCACAATGTCTGTATTTTAATTGCAGCATTAAGGCTGTTGAGATTCAAAGTCATTACTGATATAGTTAGATTGATTACTACCATATTTGTACTGTTTTCTATTTGTTGTCCTGATTTTCTGTCCATAGTTTTGTCTTCTACAATTTTCCTGTCTTTTGTCATTCTAATTGAGCATTTTATATGCATTAATTTCTCTCCTTTCTTAGCATATCAGTTATACTTCTTTTTCTTAACTTTTTAAAATTATTGTCATAGAGTTTGCAATATCTATTTACAACTAATCCAAGTCCACTTTCAAGTGACACTATACCACTTCATAGGTAGCATATAACAGAATAATTCTATTTTTTCCCTTTTGTTCCTTATATCATTGTTGTCACTCATTTCACCTGTATATAGATATACATAATATATATGTATAAGCATATAAAGTAAAATACATTATTACTAATGCTACTTTGATCAAACTTGTTAGATCATTTTAAAATAAGAAAAAATAAAAGTGTCTTATTAAGTTTTTAAATTTTATTTTTTAGAGAAAGGCTCTCACTTTATTTCCCAGGATGGTCTCAAGTTTCTGGGTTTAAGTTATCCTCTTACCTCCCACTGAGTAGGTAGTATAACAGGTACATGCCACCTTGCTAAGCACCAAAAGTTTTAACTTTTATCTTTACTTATTTCTTCTTTGATGTTCTTCCTTTCTCCTTATGAAGATCTGAGTTTCTGCCCTATATTTTCCTTTTCTCTAACGAACTTTACATATATATATAAATTTATATATATTTACACATATATACACACATATATATACACGTATATATGTGTACATATATGCGTATATATAAATAATATATATATAATATATATATATATATATATATTATTGAATTTTAGGTTTGGGGGTACATGTGAAGAACATGCAGGATTGTTGCATAGGTACATACATGGCAATGTGGTTTGCTGCCTTCCTCCCCATCACCTATATCTGCCATTTCTCCCCATGTTATCCCTCCCCAACTTCCCACCCCCTGCTGTCCCTCCCCTGGCTCCCCCCACAGACCTCAGTGTGTGATGTTCCCCTCCCTGTGTCCCTGTGTTCTCTATCAATAACAAAGTCTCTCATTTGCTGTTTGTCTGAGAAAGCCTATTTCTTCTTCATTTTTGAAGGTTAAATTCATAGGGTACAGAATTCTAGGTTGGTGGGTATCTTTTTATCTCAAAAATTTAGATATTTCATTTCATTCTTTTCTGGCTTGAATGATCTCTGAGAAGCCAGATGTAATTTTTACCTTTGTTACTCTATAGGTATTTTTTACCCTCTAGTTTTTTCTGGAATTTTTTTCTTTATCTTTAGTTTTCTATAGTTTTAAACTGATATGCTTAGGTATACATTTTGGGACATTTATTCTGATTGGTGTCCTCTGTGCTTTCTAGATCTGTGGCTTGGTGTCTGACATTAATTTGGGAGAAATTTTGGGTCTTTATGGTTTCAAATATTTCTTTGGTTTGTTTATTCTCCTTCTGGAATTCTGACTACACCTGCAATACACCTGTTATAGATATCCCATTTTCTTATTGTAACTTTATACCCATTGACCAACCTCCTCCCTCTTCCCAGTCTCTGTTAACCACCGTCCTATTCACTGTGGGATCAATTTATTAAAAATCTGCATATGAGTGAGATTATGTGTGTTCATCTTTCTGGGTCTACCTTACTTCATTTAACATAATGTCCTCCAGGTTCACACATGTTGTCAAAAATTATAAGAATTTCATTCTTTTCTATGACTGAATAATATTCCATCGTGTATATGTACCACATTTTCTTTATCCATTCATCTGTTTTTGGACACTTAGGTTGATTCCATATTTTGGCAAATGTGAATGGTGCTTCAATAAACATGGGAATGCGGATATCTTATTGACATACTAATTTAACATCCATTGAATATACACCCAAAAGTAGGATTGCTGAATCACATGACAGGTCTATTTTGTTTTTTTTGGGGGGGAACCTCAATAATGTTTTACATAATGGCTGTACTAATTTACATTTTTACCAACAGTGTGTAAAGGACTGCTATTCTTGACATCCTTGCCAACACTTGTTATATTTTGTCTTTTTGATAATATCTATCCTAACTGGAGTGAGGTAATATTTCATTGTGGTTTGCTTTGCATTTCCCTGATGATTAGTGATGTTGAACTTTTTTTTTCATATACTATACTCCGTTTCTATATTTTTTGGAGAAATGTCTGTCAAGTGGTTTTTATTGCTATTTTTGATCAGATTGTTTGCTTTTTGCTTTTGAGTTCTTTATGTATTCTGGATATTGACTCCTTGTCTGATGCATAGCATCAAAATCTTTTCTCCCATTCTGTAAGTTGTCTCCTCACTCTGTTAAGTGCAGAAACATTTTGCTGTGCAGAAAACGCTGTGCGGAAGCATTTTGGATTGATGTAATCACATTTGTCTATTTTTGTTTTTGTTTCCTGTGCTTTTGACACCTTATCCAAAAAATTATTGCCCAGTACAATGTCATAAAGCATTTCCCCTTGCTTTCTTCTAGTACTTTCACAGTTTTGGGTCTTACATTTAAGTGAATCCATTTTGACTTGATTTTCAAATATGGTGAAAAATAGATTAGATTGTTCTTGTTTTTCTAATTCCTTGAGGTGCAATGTTAGGTTATCTGAGTTTTTTTTTTTTTTTCTTTTTTGATGTAGGCATTTATTGCTACAAACATCCTTCTTAGAAGTGCTTTTTCTGTATCCCATAGGTTTTGCTATGCTGTGCTTCAACTTTTATTTGGCTCAATAAATTTTTTTAAATTGCCATTTAATTTCTTAATCGATTTATTGGTTATTTATAAGCCTCTTATTTAATTTCTCTGTATTTCTAAAGTTTCCAAAATTCCTCCTTTTTATAAATTTCTAGTTTTATACCTTTCTAAAGTTTCCAAAATTCCTCCTTTTTATGAATTTGTAGTTTTGTATCTTTTCTGTGGTCAGAAAAGATAATTGATACAATCTCTATCTTCTTAAATTTGTTATGACTTGCTTTGTGGCCTAGTATGTGATCTGTCTTGGAGAACTTTCCATGTGCAGCTAAGAAAAGTAAGTATTCTGCAGCTTACCATTGATGGGCATTTAGGTTGATTCCATGTCTTTACTATTGTTAGTAGTGCTACAATTAACATATGTGTTCATGTATCTTTATGGTAGAACAATTTATATTCCTTTGGGTATATACCCAGTAACAGAATTTCTGGGTCAAATGGTAGTTCTGATTTTACCTCTTTTAGGAATCACCATACCGTTTTCTAGAAATGTTGAACTAATTTACACTCCCATCAACAATGTATAAGTATTGTTCCCTTTCCTCTGCACCCTTGCCAGTATATGTTATCGTTTGAGGGTTTTTTGTTTGTTTGTTTTTGATCAAGTCTCACTCTGTTGCTGGAATACAGTGGCATGATATCTCCGCTCACTTGGCTCACTGCAACCTCCACCTCCTGGATTCAAGTGATTCTCTTGCCTCAGCCTCCCAAGTTGCTGGGACTATAGGTATGAGATACCATGCCAGGCTAATTTTTGTATTTTTAATAAAGACAGGGTCTCACCATGTTGGCCAGACTGGTCTCAAACTCCTGACCTGAGGTGATCCACCTGCCTCGGCTTCTCAAAGTGCTGGGATTACAGGCATGAAAGTTTGTGCCTGGCCTGTTTGACATTTTAATAATGGCTATTTTGACTGGTATGAGATAGTATATCATTGTGTTTTTGATTTGCATTTTTCTAATGGTCAATAATATTAAGTTTTTCTTCATATGCTTGTTGGCTTCTTGTATGTTTCCTTTTGAAAAGTGTTCATGTCCTTTGCACACTTTTTAATGGAGTTTTCTCACGTAAATTTGTTTAAGTTCCTTATAGTTGATAGATATTAGACTTTTGTCAGATGCATAGTTTGCAAATATTTTCTCCCCTTCTGTAGGTTGTCTTTTACTCTATTGACAGTTTATTTTGCTGTTTAAATTAGGTTCCACTTGTCAATTTTGTTTCTGTTGCAATTGACATGTGGTGATGAGAGGAATTTATATTCTGTTTATATATATTTATTTGAATGCACTTTAGGTTCTGGGGTACATGTGCAGAACATGCAGGACTGTTGCATAGGTACATACATAGCAATGTGGTTTGCTACCTCCATCCCCCTGCCACCTATATGTGGCATTTTTCCCCATGTTATTCCTCCCCAACCTCCCTACCCCCACTGTCCCTCCCCTACTCCCCCCGAACAGATCCCAGTGTGTGATGCTCCCCTCCCTGTGTCCACGTGTTCTTATGTTCAACACCTGACTATGAGTGAGGACATGCAGTGTTTGATTTTCTGTTCTTGTGTCAGTTTGCTGAGAATGATAGTTTCCAGATTCATCCATGTCCCTACAAAGGACACAAACTTATCAGTTTTTATGGCTGTATAGTATTCCATGGTGTAAATGTGCCACATTTTCCTTGTCCAGTCTATCATCGATGAGCATTTGGGTTGGTTCCAGGTCTTTGCTATTGTAAACAGTGCCACAATGAACATACATGTGCATGTGTCTTTATAATAGAGCAATTTATAATCCTTGTATATATATCCAGTAATGGGATTGCTGGGTCAAATGGAATTTCTATTTCTAGGTCCTTGAAGAATCTCCACTATGTCTCCACAATGGCTGAACTAATTTACACTCCCACCAACAGTTAGCCAGATTAATAAAAAAGGAGAGAGAGAAGAATCAAATAGATGCAATAAAAAACTATAAAGAGGATATCACCACTAAAGAGGATATCACCACTAATATTCCTCCCCACAGATACCTTTCCTCATCACTGCAATTCATTTTTTATATTTAAATGCTACTGGGTTACCCCTATTCGGCAGAGTTTCAAATACCTGTGATATGTACAGAGTTACAGATATTTGCCCTTCCCTATGTCCTAGTCATATAGAGTTGCATATGACCTTGGAACTAGTAGTCACTTATAACTACAGGAACAGGACCAATTTTTGATCATGTGAGTCATGGCAACTTTATTCAGAAAGAATTGTCTGAGCAGACTTCAGACTTCACTCATGATGAGGTTATAGTCATGGCAGGGAATTAACTCTTCATGGACTCCTTTTTTTACACTAAGTATCCTTAAAGTGAGTTTTGACCCATTAATATATTTATTGAAAACTTACAATGGCACTATGCTTAGTTCTGGGTTACAGTGTACTAATAGACTAGTTTGTGTATTCATCCAATCTGTGTATTCATAGGTTATCAAATGCTAAGTAGAAATTATATATTCTGATACTAATTAGCTTTGCAATGTTTGGCAAATCAGTATTTTTCTCTAAGCTTTAGTCCTTCATCTCCAAAATGTAGACCATTAATTAGTTCTAACTGGTTTCAGAATGAAAAAAGAGAAAGAATAAAATAAAATGCAGGCCAGGCACAGTGGCTCTCACCTGTAATCACAGCACTTTGGGAGGCCAAGGTGGGTAGATCACTTGAGGCCAGGAGTGCAACGCCAGTCTAGCAAACATGGTGAAACCACATGTCTGCAAAGAAAAAAAAAGTCAGACATGTTGTCTCATGCCTGTAATCCCAGCTACTTGGGAGGGAGGCTGAGGCATGAGAATCACTTGAACCCAAGATGCAGAGGTTGCAGTGAGCAGAGATGGTGCTACTGGACTCCAGCCTGGGCAACAGAGTGAGACCCTGTCTCAAAAATAAGTAAATTAAGAAAAATAAAATGCAGACTCAATGTATAAAATGGCTTATGATTTATAAAATAGCATACAAATGTATATGGTTAGTAATCTAGACTCTCTTAACACTAACATGATGTCTAAATGATGCAAACAATTTAACCATAAGGTTGATAAGATATATTTGACCATCCTTATGATTAACTGTAATACATTTCATTTTATGCTTTCCAGTTTGTTTTGTGGGAGCAGCTTTGGCCATACAGGAAATATACCTAAACAGATTCAATTTTCAGAGAATGCCTATATAAAAAAGTAAAAACAAAGGGTTATGTGAAAATTACAGCAATGACTAGTTTTTAAGTGTTTTTAGGCATATTATTTGAAATTATTTGTGGATAGTACCTTAAAAGAGCCAGATTATATCGAAAGCAAAGACTTGAATGAGTATATTAAAAACACAATGAAAGTTGGGAGAGAAGACAAAAGTGGAAGAAGGAAAGTCTTGCTTAATCCTTTGAAAGGTGTTTCAAAGCTGCTTGATAAATGAGTAAAAGGTAAGTCTTAGAAGTTTGGTACCCTAAAGAGATGGAAAAAGTACTGCATGGGTTTAGAAAATACTAGTCTCTTTAGGTCCTTTTTGCAAAAGATAACTGAAAAGAATTTAAGATAGGTAATTAATAACTGTCCTGCTTTACCTCCTCTTAGAAACAATGTAGGAATATACATAAATAAATGTAAAACTAATATCTGTACCCAAAAGAGTAGCTGAGAAAAAATGGTGACATGGGACCAGAGAACTTTAAAAGGGTTTGAGACAAGTTGTATGTAGGTAGGAGAAAAATAAGCCAATATTTTAGAAGATGGGAATTACATTAGGTTGGTAATAAGTACTTTATTTGAATTTTCCTTTCCTTTTCAGCGTTTGCTTTAACGTGGACACTTTGCAATTTATAAATAGAAGTCGGTTAACTAATATACATGCCATTGTCTGAATAAACGATACTATGTTTTTATATAAAGGCTTGGGGGAGAGTCTGACCATATCACCTCTGCTTGTCTCTAAACCAATCGTCCCCAGTAACTTTAATTTTCTCTGACTATGTCACCCCAGGGAACTTCACCCTGTACCAGATTTCCAAGGTCTTGTAAGATTTAGGACCATTTTAAAACTAGTCCTATAACTTCATGTTATTTGAATGATCAAGCTACAGTCAGGGGCTGCATAATGACATTTCGGGAGTGGTCCCGTAAGATTATACTACTGTATTTTTACTGTACCTTTTCTACGTTTAGATGCTTTTATATACACAAATATTTACCATTGTTCAGTTAAGCTGCTGGACAGGTTGGCAGCCTAACAAATAAGCTATACCACATAGCCTTGGTGCGTAGTAGTCTATGCCATCTAGGTTTGTATAAGTATATTCTATAATTTCTGCATAACTATTAAACTGCCTAAAGTCTCATTTCTCACAATGTGTGTCTCCTCGTCACTAAATGATGCATGACCCTATCCTAATCATTTATTTCCCTAGGATATTTCATTAGGATGAAATATTAGCTGTTGAGAAAGTTTAAATTATTTATTGTTTCATTGTTGAACAGTTTCTTTCACACTAATGGTGGTGAGAGCATGAGCTGATAAAAACATGTGAATCTTAGCTCTAATAAGTTTCATTCTGTGAATTAGAATATGTTAAATATAACAGATTACTGTAGGCCAAAGAGGTATATTGAAAAGACAGTATCACTATAATGATATACATTTTTAAGGCCTTTAAGAATAGATGACTATTAAGCTAGCCAGTCCCCTGGGAAGTGCATTAACGCATTTAGGCCACAGGGTTGATTAGTAAATGACTGCTGTGATGTACTCACTCATCAACAGTGGTATCAAAGAGTTACTGCACCTCTGAAAGCCCTGAGGAATAATTTATATAGTGAAATAATTTAAATGAATAAATACAACCTGATGTGTTTTAATGGTCTTTGATAAGCATAAAAGACTCTTAGAAGAGCATTTGTGCTTTGTAGGGATGGGATTGAGGGCTATGCAATTTAGAATTTCCATCTCTTCTTTTGAAGTAGGACAAAAATTGTGTTACTTTGACCTTTTCAAGGAGTAATTTGTCTTGCAGGCTAATGCTATTTTTCTCTGTTAAATGGCTCTATAACAACTGAGGAAGAGGCAAAATGGGCAGTCAATACACAGTGTTGAAAATGGCAAATGTTCAGATTGATTACATTAGGAGACATTCTTCATGCTAAAATCTGCTAAAAGGAGTTTTATAAACATACAACATTGCCCTAGTTAAATTGTTTTCCTATTATACTACTCTTTTCCATAGAGGCAGCACTAATGGTAGATAGTCACAATGGTGCTTTACCTATGTTTTATCTTACTAAATATCTTTTAGATCTGTACTAGAATTCTATCCTGGGTTTACTGCACTTAGTAGCCTTAGAAGCATCATGTATTTTGAAAGTGGTAGTTTACCTTTCATTAAACCTTGTATTACAAAGAAAAAGCTGTCTTTGTGACATTTAAGTAGGAAGATGTTATAACAATATTTAATGTCTAGAGACAGATAGGATTCACAGTGAAATAATTTGGATGACTTGTATAATGAATAAAATTAAATTAGCACTAAGGAAAGGGAAGTGCCTTGAGCAAAAATGTTTAGGGTGCTCAGAAAGGTTGCAATATTTTCATCACTAAGTTAATATAAGGGATACAATGCTAGTCTCATAAAGGTTAATAAACTCTCATTATAGCAGTGTTTCTCCTGACACAGGGACTACCTTCACCAACATTACCTGGGGTGCTCATTTAATATGTAGATTCTTGGTCACAACCTCTAACTTATTGAATCATAATCTTTTGGAGTGTAGAGCAGGACCTTCATTTTAAACTAGTTCTTTGGATGATTCTTTTGCACTTGAGAACCTCTGTTCTAAAGAGCAGCAGGACATGTTGATAGAAAATCTAGTCAAAGCTTTTGGCTCAAAACAGCTGTGGGTTTTTATGGCTACTGGGACAAACTACCACAAATTTAGTGACTTAAAACAACACATGTTTATTATTTTATAGTTCTTTAGATCAGAATTTGACACAAGTCTCAATGGGTTAAAATCAATGTATTGGCATGGCTGTGTTTATTTCTGAAGGCTATAGGAAATAACCTATTTTCTTGTTTTCTCCAGCTTCTAGAGGACACCCACTTTGCTTGGCTCATGATCGCTTGAAAGCCAGCAACATTGGACTGAGTCCTCATGCTGCAATCTCTCTGGTTCTCTCTTCCATAGTCATATCTCCTTCTGACTCTGACTCCTCTCTGCATTCCTCTTCCACTTGTAAGGACTCCTGTGATTGCATTGGGCCCACTAGAATAATCTAGGCTAATTTTCTTATATTAAGGCCGGTTGATAATCAACCTAAATTCCATCTGCAACCTTAATGCTCCTTTTACCATGAAAGGTAACAAACTCATACTTTCCAGGGATTAGGACAAGGACATTATTGGGGAGGGAACACTGTTTTGCATGCCACAAGAACAGATCATTTATTCCTTCATTCAGTAGGTACCTATAAAGAACATATATATGCTGATCACTGTGCTAAATGCTGGAGATAGAGTCAATAAGGCAGTCTTTGTCAGTAACACATTTACAGTTTAGTGGGGGAAGGGAGACATAGGCCATTATAGTGCAGTAAGTACTACAATAGAGAAATACAAAAGGCAAAATGGGAGCCCAGAAAGGAAAATGATTTATTCTTCATGGGAAAGTTGAAGGTTTGACAGTACATACTGACTTTTGAACTGGATTTTAAAGAAAGACTAGAATTTCACCATGTGAATAAGAAATTTGGTGCATCATAATCAGAGAGAATAACTTGTACAAAAGACAAAGAAGATGAAGAATTACCAGGACTGTGACTGACTCAAGGAAGGGGCACAATGTAGGGGAGGAATTGAAAGAGATTATAGAGTAGAAAAAAAGGATCTCAGCTTTCTAGAAAGAAAACAAAGTAGCTGGTTTCCAGAGAAGTAGATGGAACATAGACTGAAATATCAAAAAAATATTACAACATAAGTACAGTAAATATTTGTCATGGAGAATGTAATGACAAAAACACAGACTTTGGAATCAGTCAGCTCTCTGTTAGATTTCCAAATATGTTACTTGCTAGCTTAATGGCCTTAGGTAAATTATTTAACTTCTTTAAGCCTAAGTTCCCCTGTGTAAAAAAAATTGGGCAAATATGTATTTAAAAATGAGAATTAAATAAGGGAACATATATAAAACATCAAGCAATATCCAGCATATAGTAGAAGCCTAATATGAGCTCTTTTTCTTGAAAACACAAGAACAGGGTCAGGAGTAGGGCTCCAATCCATTGGAGGGAGACTGGGGAAACTTAGAGGAACTATGGTCCCCAGGAAGTTTACTAGTTAGGGACTCAGGTGCAGAAAGAAATCAGAGAATCTACTTAGCTGAATTGGGGAACAAGAAACAAGGCAGAAATCTAGTTATTAGAACTCAGGTAATAGATTCTGGGTGATGAGTGGTTTTATGCTATGTAAATTATACATCAATAGAACTGTCAAAATATTTAAAAGATTATGATTGCATATAAAGCAAAGATTATTTGGTAAACCATAACATTTGTCAGGAGCTTCTTAACTTTTTCTAAGCTATGGACTGATCTTAAGACTAAAGCTGGAGAAAGCTCTGTATGTCTAGGGGGATTGTGGCGAATGGTCCTAGTTGTGGAAGGAGGCAGCTGCAGAGGTCTTGTACAGATGAGATTTGCATTGGGTCAAGTCCTGCAATTCTATAATTCAAGTTTCGTTGGAACATGTATCTTGTAATATAACTACAGTGCAGTAAGTTATTATACTAATTATACCAATTAGAGAGAAAAAAGTACTTTGCTTGCTCTGTATTTGCTTGAGATTTGTAGAAAAGGTATGTCATAGGTGTTTTTGTTTCAATTTGTTTGTCAAAATATATTTGAGAATTAATGAAAGCATTAGAAACTCCCCTCCCGAAACACAGCCAGATGTAAGCACATAGCTTATGTTTATATTCTGGCCCTTCATAGATCCCCTGAAACTCATTCATGGATTCTTGTAGCTGGAGTCTAGGTTAAGAACCCTTTCTAAAGTAGTTAAAGGAGTTAACAAGGTAAGAATATGTCAGCAATTTATTGTATAATGTTTTAACAAACCAGAAGAAGTATAAGACCACAGAGTTTCATTAGATTCAGCAGTGGTTGGACTTTCCCTAGAGTATTCAATCTAAATCTGAAAGAATGAACTCAAAACATAAGTTTGGAGAGCCGAGTCTCAGAAAAAGGTAAATAAAGAGATAGATAACAATTGTCTACCATATGCCAGTCTAATCCTAGGAACTGTATATATGAGAGAGATATTTAGAAATTTTCTCTTCATTTATTTCCTCTGATATCCGTCATTATATCTAAGATTTTACCATTAATAATATTTGTTTTTAAATTTTTATTCTTGAATGCTGGGTAGATGGCCACCTAAGAACAGCTCAGGACTTCAGCTCCCAGTGAAAGTGCAGAGGGTGAGTGGACACCGCATTTCCAGACAAATTTTTATTGCTCACAGACCAGGAGATACCCAGACAGAGGGGTTGCCAGCGCCACAGTCATGGCCGGTGCGGCTGTTTTGGCCCCCACAGGGCTGATTTGGCCCGCGCGGCTGCTGTGACCACGCTCTGTGGCGGCGGTTCTCCGTACAAAAGCCACTGGTCTGGGAGCCCTCTGAGTTGGTGATCAGAGCCCTGAGACAGCAGAGTTGCCCATTCATCTGAAATAGCAAGCCAGGCCAGGAGATTCCTAGGCAAAAAATCTGCCAGGAGCCGGCTCCGCTGTTTGAGCCAACTCGGTGAGTCGCAGCACAGGAGATCCCGGCTCCTTTTCAACAAGTGACTGGAACGAGGGGTTGTTCAACTTAAAAAATAAAAGACTGAGTCAGGGAGCCAGGTGATCAGGCTAGGTTGGTCTCACCACCACACCCCCAACAACAATGAAAACAAAAACAGTAATTGAAAACCCTCTGGGTTGAGCCATTCACACCAAGCACAGCTGAACCCCTGATGGTCCAGCTCAGTGGGGGAGGGGCGTCCACCATTACTGAGACTCTCCACCACTACGGAGGCAGGCCGCCATCACTGAGGCAACCCGCCATTGCCGAGGCAACCTGCCACAACAGAGAGAGTCCGCCATAATAGAGGCGGGGCCACCATTGCCGAGACAGTTCTAACTACACCCATATAAACAAGACTGCAGGGAAGAGCACAGGGCAGCTGGGTGGAGCCCACAGCAGCTCAGCAAAGCCTCTGGAGGCAGACAGTGGCTAGGCGTGCTGCTAGCTGGGCAGGGTAGACCTGAAAGAAAAATCAAAAAAGGCAGTAGCACAACGGAAACTCATAAAGCCCCAACTCCCCGGGACAGAGCACCTGGGAACAAAAAGTGCTTTATGAGTTCAGCTGCAGCAGACCTAAATGTACCTGCCCAGCAGCTCTGAATGAACAACGGAGCTCACAGCTCAGGACTTAAGCCCCAATAAAAGATAGACTGTCTCCTCAAGTAGCTCCCAGACCCCCATAGATCCAAAGACTCATCTCATAAAGGAGAGAATGGACTGACAGTTGGCGAGCATCCTTCTGGGACAAAGACAGCGGAAGAGGAAACTGGTAGCAACCCTTACTGTTGTGCAGCTGCTGCAGGTGATCCCCTGGGCAAGCAGGGCCCGGAGAGGACCTCAGCAGTCCTAAAGCAAAGGGGCCAGACTGTTAGAAGGAAAGCTTAAAAAAAAAAAAAAAAAAAAAAAAAAAAGAAGTAACTTCAGCATCCACGAACTAGAAGCTCATTCAGACACCCAATCTGAAAGACAGTAACTACAAAGACAACAGGTGGATAAACCCACAAAAATGGGAAGAAACCAGTGCAAAAAGGATGAAAACACCTCTCCTCCTAAAAGGGATCACAACTCCTCACCAGCAAGGGAACCAGACTGGATGGAGAAGGAGGGTGATGAAATGACAGAATCAGACTTCAGAAGGTGGGTAGTAAGAAACTACAGTGAGCTAAAAGAACATGTTCTAACCCAACGCAAACAAACTGGGAACCTTGAAAAAAGATTGGATGAAATGCTAATGAGAATGGACAGCATAGAGAGGAATATAAGTGAATTCATGGAGCTGAAAAACACAACACAAGAACTTCGTGAAGCATGCACAAGCTTCAACAGCCGAATTGACCAAGCAGAAGAAAGGATATCAGAGGTCGAAGACTAACTCAATGAAGTAAAAAGAGAAGGCAAGAACAGAGAAAAAAGCACAAAAAGGAATGAACAACATCTTCAAGAAATGTGGGACTATATGAAAAGACCTAATCTATTTTTGATAGGTGTACCTGAATGTCATGAAGAGAATGAATTCAAGCTGGAAAATACTCTTCAGGATATTATCCAGGAAAACTTCCCCAACCTAGCAAGGCAGGCCAATATTCAAATACAGGAAATACAGAGAACATCACAAAGATACTCCTCAAGAAGAGCAACCCCAAGGCACATAATCGTCAGATTCACCAGGGTTGAAATAAAAGAGAAAATGCTAAGGGCAGCCAGAGAGAAAGGTTGGGTTACCCACAAAGGGAAGCCCATTAGACTCACAGCAGATCTCTCAGCAGAAACTCTACAAGCCAGAAGAGATTGGGGGCCAATATTCAACATCCTTAAAGAAAAGAACTTTCAACCCAGAATCTCCTATCCAGCCAAACTAAGCTTCATAAGTGAAGGAAAAATAAAATCCTTTATGAACAAGCAAGCACTCAGAGATTTCATCACCACCAAACCTGCCCTACAAGAACTCCTGAAAAAGGCTCTACACATAGAAAAAAACAACCAGTACGAGCCACTCCAAAAACACACCAAATGGTAAAAGAGCATCAACACAATCAAGAATCTGCATCAACTAACCAACAAAACAGCCAGGTAGCATCAAAATGACAGCATCAAATTCACACATAACAATACTATCCCTAAATGTCAATGGACTAAATGCCCCAATCAAAAGACACAGACTGGCAAATTGGATAAAAAGCCAAAACCCATCAGTGTGCTGTATCCAGGAAATCCATCTTACATGCAAGGATACACAAAGGCTCAAAATAAAGGGATGGAGGAAGATCTACCAAGCAAATGGAGAGCAAAAAAAAGCAGGAGTTGCAATTCTCATCTCTGATAAAATAGACTTTAAAGCAACAAAGATCAAGAGAGACAAAGAAGGACATTACATAATGGTAAAAGGATCACTGCAACAAGAAGAGCTAACGATCCTAAATTTATACGCACCCAATACGTGAGCACCCACATACATAAGGCAAGTTCTTCATGACTTACAAAGAGACTTAGACTCCCACACAATAATAGTGGGAGACTTTAACACCCCATTGTCAATATTAGACAGATCATCCAGACAGAAAATCAACAAGGATATCCAGGACCTGAACTCAGACCTGGAACAAGCAAATCTAATAGACATTTACAGAACTCTCCACACCAAATCCACAGAATATACATTCTTCTCAGCACCACATCACACCTGCTCTAAAATTGACCACATAATTGGCAATAAATCACTCCTCAGCAAATGCAAAAGTACGGAAATCATAACAGTCTCTCAGACAACAGTGCAATCGAGTTAGAACTCAGAATGCAGAAACTAACTCAGAACCGCACAGCTTCATGGAAACTGAACAACTTGCTCTTGAATGTTGACTGGATAAACAATGAAATGAAGGCAGAAATAAAGATATTCTTCGAAACCAATGAGAACGAAGACACACCATACCAGAATCTCTGGGAAACATTTAAAGCAGTCTCTAGAGGGAAATATATAGCAATGAGTTCCCACATGAGAAGAAAGGAGAGATCTAAAATTGACACCCTATCATCAAAATTGAAAGAGCTAGAGGAGCAAGATAAAAAAATCTCAAAACTTAGCAGAAGACAGGAAATAACTAAGATCAGAGCAGAACTGGAGGAAATAGGGACACAAAAAACTCTTCAAAAAATTAATAATTCCAGCAGCTGGTTTTTCGAAAAGATCAACAAAATGGACAGACCACTAGCCAGATTAATAAAAAAAGAAAAGACTGAATAACCAAATTGATGCAATAAAAAACGATAAAGGGGATATCACCAGAGATTCCACAGAAATCCAAACCATCATCAGAGATTATTACAAACAACTCTATGCACATAAACTAGTAAACCTGGAAGAAATGGTTAAATTCCTGGGCACCTGCATCCTCCCAACCCTAAACCCGGAAGAAGCCGAAACCCTGAATAGACCAATAACAAGGTCTGAAGTCGAGGCAGCAATTAAGAGCCTACCACTCAAAAAAAGCCCAGGTCCAGATGGGTTCAAAGCCGAATTCTATCAGAAATACAAAGAGGAGCTGATACCATTCCTTCTGAAACTATTCCAGACAATCCAAAAAGAGGGAATCCTTCCCAAATCATTTTATGAGACAAACATCATCCTGATACCAAAACCCGGCAGAGACTCAACAAAAAAAGAAAATATCAGTCCCATATCCATGATGAACATAAATGCAAAAATCTTCAATAAAATACTGGCAAACCGATTACAACAGCATATCAAAAAGCTCATCCACCATGACCAAGTAGGATTCATCCCGGGAATGCAAGGCAGGTTCAACATACGCAAGTCCATAAACGTAATTCACCACATAAACAGAACCAAAGACAAAAACCACATGATTATCTCAATTGATGCAGAGAAGGCTTTTGACAAAATTCAACAGCCCTTTATGCTAAAAACCCTCAATAAACTAGGTATTGATGGACCGTATCTCAAAACAATAAAAGCTATTTACGACAAACCAACAGCCAATATCATACTGAATGGGCAAAAACTGGAAGCATTCCCTTTGAAATCTGGCACTAGACAAGGATGCCCTCTCTCACCACTCCTATTCAATATAGTACTGGAAGTTCTAGCAAGAGCAATCAGGCAAGAAAAAGAAATAAAGTGTATTCAAATTGGAAAGGAGGAAATCAAATTGTCTCTATTTGCAGATGACATGATTGTATATCTAGATGACCCCATCATCTCAACCCAAAATCTCCTGAAACTGATAGACAACTTCAGCAAAGTCTCAGGATACAAAATCAACGTGCAAAAATCACAAGCATTCCTATACACCAGTAACAGACTTATGGAGAGCCAAATCAAGAACGAACTGCCATTCACAATTGCTACAAAGAGAATAAAATATCTAGGAATACAACTAGCAAGGAATGTAAAGGACCTCTTTAAGGAGAACTATAAGCTACTGTTCAACGAAATAAGAGAGGACACAAACAGATGGAGAAACATTCCATGTTCATGATTAGGAAGAATCAACATCGTGAAAATGGCCATACTGCCCAAAGTAATTTATAAATTCAATGCTATTCCTATCAAGCTACCAATGACCTTCTTCACAGAGCTGGAAAAAAACATCTTAAACTTCATATGGAACCAAAAGAGAGCCCGCATAGCCAAGTCAGTTCTAAGCAAAAAGAACAAAGCAGGAGGCATCACACTACTGGACTTCAAACTATACTACAAGGCTACAGTAATCAAAACAGCATGGTACTGGTACCAAAACAGAGATATAGACCAATGGAACAGAACAGAGGCCTCAGAGGAAATAAAACATATCTACAACCATCCGATCTTCGACAAACCTGACAAAAACAAGCAATGGGGAAAGGACTCCCTGTTTAATAAATGGTGTTGGGAAAACTGGCTAGCCATGTACAGAAAGCAGAAACAGGACCCCTTCCTGACACCTTACACCAAAATTAACTGCAGATGGATTAAAGACTTAAACATAAGACCTAACACCATAATAACCCTACAAGAAAATCTAGGCAAAATCATTTAGGACATAGGCGTAGGCAAGGACTTCATGACCAAAATGCCAAAAGCAATGGCAACAAAAGCCAAAATAGACAAATGGGACCTAATCAAACTCCACAGCTTCTGCATGGCAAAAGAAACAGTCAGTAGAGTAAATCGGCAACCAACAGAATGGGAAAAAATGTTTGCAGTCTACCCATCTGACAAGGGGCTGATATCCAGAATTTACAAAGAACTGAAACAGATCTACAATAAAAAAAAAACAAGCCCATTCAAAAATGGGCAAAGGATATGAACAGAAACTTTACAAAAGAAGACATACAGGAGGCCAAGAAACATATGAATAAATGCTCATCATCATTGGTCATCAGAGAAATGCAAATCAAAACCACATTGAGATACCATCTCACACCAATTAGAATGGCGATCATTAAAAAATCGGGAAACAACAGATGCTGGAGAGGATGTGGAGAAATAGGAACACTTTTTCACTGTTGGTGGGAATGTAAATTAATTCAACCATTGTGGAAGACAGTGTGGTGATTCCTCAAGGACCTAAAAATAGAAATCCCATTTGACCCAGCAATCCCATTACTGGGTATATATCCAAAGGATTATAAATCATTCTACTATAAGGACACATGCACACGAATGTTCATTGCAGCACTGTTCACAATAGTAAAGACCTGGAACCAACCCAAATGCCCAACGATGATAGACTGGATAGGGAAAATGTGGTACATATACTCCATGGAATATTACGCAGCCATCAAAAATGATGAGTTCACGTCATTTGTAGAGACATGGATGAACCTGGAAACCATCATTCTCAGCAAACTGACACAAGAGCAGAAAATCAAACACCGCATGTTCTCACTCATAGGCGGGTTTTGATCAATGAGAACACATGGACACAAGGAGGGGAGCACTACACACTGGGGTCCGTTGGGTGGAAATGGGGGAGGGACGGGGTGATGGGGAAGTGGGAAGAGATAGCATGGGGAGAAATGACAGATACAGGTGAGGGGACGGAAGGCAGCAAACCACACTGCCATGTGTGTACCTATGCAACAATCGTGCATGTTCTTCACATGTACCCCAAAAGCTAAACTGCATTTAAAAAAAAAATAAAAAAAAAATATTCTTATTTTCTAGAGTTTCCTTTTATAAATGTTTCTACGAGAGGTCAGTTTTTAAGCCACCACCTCATAAACTGATAATCAGGGGTTGGTTTACCAGGTTCTTTCCAATTTAGTCAGCTAAGTGCTAGTGATAGTAGAGAAGCAGTACAGCATATTCATTAGGAGCACGGGTTTGTACACAGACTACCAATGTTCCATCCATTCTCAACTCTGCTCTTTAACAAGTCTGCAACCTTGAGCAAGCTATGCAACCTCTCTGTGCTTATAAAATTGGAGATAGTAATAATAGTGTCTCATTGTGAAGACTGAATGAGTCCATGTGTGTAAAGATCTTAAACCAGTATAGATGGATATTGAATAATACATAGTAGATGTCATATCAATGTTATCTATTACAATCTCCTATGATAATAATATCTTCTAACCTCATGTGTTATTTTTGACTGAAAGATTTCTCATTTACTCTCCAAGGACAGTTCCATGGAGCTGCAACATAGTCCATGCTGGGATGACTTGAACTCCCAGGGTAGTTTAGGAATACTGCCTCCAGATCCTCCTATATGTAATCAGAAAGACTATGGATTTCCACCAATAAAGAACATTTATGCATTCTTGACAATGGGTAGGAAGTGGAAGGAGCCTTTCTCATACAATCATTGGTATTCCTCCTGCTTTCCAAGTTTTTTGGTAACACCACAGCTCTGGCTCTCCAATTATACCAGCCTTTTCCAGGTTTGGGAACCTGGTTTCCTCCTTTCCTCTGCTGAAATTAATGGTTTTGTTTCTTGTGATTACAATAGCTCTTGATCATACCCAACTCCTAAATCTAAGACAACTCTAGGTTGCCTACTTACCTCTGATAGAGAGTTTTGTTGAGCTTTTTAAGTTGAAGGCAAAAAAAAATATTTGTTTTCTTATTGCTATAGGCAATTCTCTTTTGTTTGCAAGCAAGAAAATGACTTAAGAATAAAGTAAATTGAGGTCAGGCATGGTGGCTGATGCCTGTAATCCAGCACTTTGGGAGGCTGAGGTGGGCTGATCACAGGGTCAGGAGTTTGAGACCAAGCTAGCCAATATGCTGAAACCATGTCTCTACTAAAAACACAAAAAATTAGCCTGGCATGGTGGTGCCTGTAGTCCCAGTTACTCAGGAGGCTGAGACAGGAGAATCACTTGACCCCAGGAGGTGGAGGTTACAGTGAGCTGAGATCACACCACTGCACTCCAACCTGGGAGACAGAGTGAGATTCCATCTCAAAAAAAAATTAATAAAATGAAAGTATACAGAAATAAATTTAATCAAGAAGGTAAAATGTCTGTACCTTGAAAACTATAAAAATTGATAAAGATATAAATTAATGAAAAGATATTCCATGTTTATAGAATTAGCATAATCATATTGTTAAAAAGTCCATAATACCCAAAGTAATGTACAGATTCAATGCAATTCCTATCAAAATTTCAATCATATTTTTTTCAATGCAATTGAAATAGAAAAATGGAAATAGAAAAAAAATCTAAATTTTATATGGAACCACTAAAGACCACAAGAGAGAAACAAATTTGGAGGCATTGTATTACCTGATGTCAAATTATATTACGAAACCGTAATAATCAAAAGTGTGGTACTGGTATAAAAACAGACATATGCACCAATGGAACAGAATCAAGAACCCAGAAATAAACCCAGGCATATATGATCAGCTAATTTGTGGCAAAGCCACCAAGAAAACACAGTGGGGATGGATAGTTTCTTCAATAAATGGTGTTAAAAATTGTATCCACATGTAAAATAATGAAGTGGGACTCTTATACTGTACACAAAAATCAACTCAAAATTGATTAAAGACCTATATGTAAGACTATGAAACTATAAAACTACTAAAGGAAAACATGGTGGAAAAGCTCCTTGACATTGGTCTCTGCAATGATTTCTGGATATGACAACAAAAGTACAGGCAAACAAAAACCGTAAGTGGAGCTACATCAAACTAAAAGCCCTGCACAGCATAGGAAATAATCAACAAAGTGAAAGCCTGCAAATTGAGAGAACATATTTGTTAACTGTACATATGGTAAGTAGTTAATATTAAAACCATACAAAGAAACACACAACTCAAGAGCAAGAAAATGAATAGCCCAATTAAAATAAGCAAATAACCTAAATAGGCTTTTCTCCAAAAAAGACATAACAGTGCTCAACAGGTGTATAAAAATGTGCTCAGCATCACTGGGGACATGCAGATCAAAACCACAATGACATATCACCTCACATCTGTCATAATGGCTATTATAGCTAAGTGTTTGCAAGGATGTAGAGAAGAAGGAGCCCTGTACACTACTGGTGGTAATGTAAATTAGTAAAACCATTAGGGAAAACAGTATGAAGATTCTTCAAATAATTCTAAATAGAACTACAATATAATCCAGCAATCTTCCTTTTGAGCATATCCCCAAAGGAAATGAAATCAGCACCTTTTGGAGACATATGCATTCCCATGTTCACTGAAGTATTATTTACAGTAGCCAAGATATGGAAAAAAATAAATGTCTGTCAATGGATCACTGGATAAAGAAAATTGTGGTACATATTAATAATATTTAGCTTTAAAATAAAGATCTTGTCATTGGAGATAACATGGATGGAACTAGGGGACATTAGGCTAAGTGAAATAAGTCAGACACAGAAAGATAAATACTGCATAATCACTCTTACATGTAGAATCTAAAAAGGAGGCTAATACAAAGAAACAACAAAATGGTGGTTACCAGAAGTGGGGGCAGAGGGAGATATAGATCAAAGAGTACAGAGTTGCAGTTATGTAGGATGAATAAGTACAGACCTAAAGTGCGGCATGAAGACTATAGTTAATAATACTGTATTCTGGACATTTTCCAAGAGAGTAGATTTTGGGTGCTCTTACCACAGAAAAAGGGAACTATGTGAGATAATGGAAAGGTTAAATTGCTTACCTGTAGTAATCATTTTACTATGTATATATAAGGTATGTCCAAACATTACACTGTAGACTTTATACAATAAAAAAGAGGAAAAAAAAATAAAAACAGAAAACAAAACCAAAGAAAACCACTAATTTTCATCTGACTTAGCTCTACAGTTTCACATTCTGTGCTTAGTTCATATTTATGAGAGAGAAATTGTGATTGTCTATTTGTCATCCAGTGGATTGGCTACTTTTGATTTGGGTAACCTATGGGTAGGTGGATAGTGCAGTTTATACAGACAAGGTGTGTGGACTGAGAAGACAGTCCAAGAGGCATAAATGACTACATATTTTGTATCATATCTAGGGAATGTACTCCTGTATATGTTATTTTCTCATGTCAATTCCATAGCCTTGCTCACCACTGAGCTGCCTCTTCAAAGACTTCCTTATCCTATTGTGATTTTTATGATGTCCAAGAATGGCCAAGTCTTACTATTACCACATCTATGTTCCTCTTGATCTTCAAACTTCCCTGAACCTATTTCATGTTTTTAGCTCATATTTTCTTTAAAAACTAAATAATCTGATGAATAAATCCTGTACCTCAAGGAATAAAATCCTCACCTAGTACCCCCTACTCACAGCCTGAGGAGATGAGATATACAATGGCATGCTTAGAAAGCTGAAAAAAAATTTCATCCACCCTTAACTTCCTGCTGTTGAGAATACCATCTGGGGCCGGAAGTAGCAGGCAGGTGACAGACAATCCCATGCTCCCTCCCCACTTAAAGAGAAGTAGCTAGCAGCAGCAGCAGCAGCAGCAGCAACAACATTCCTGCTTCTTATAAATATATACATATTTGGTATGAAACATTTAAAAGGTTACTAGCATATGAAGCAGAGTATGGCATAGTAGAAAAAAGCTTCAGTAAAGAGTTTAAGAGATTTGAATTCTAATCCTAGATAGAACTATATTTTGTATATGACTTTTGGCTTTTATGCAGTGAATCATTCTGGTGCCTTCCATAAGACTAGACTAATGGTTTCATTATTTTTCAGAACTAGCTGGTTTGCTATGGGAGCCTGTAAGCTGCCTATGCAACATAAATATTTACAAAAAAATAGAGTCCCCAGCCAGCATTTGCTAAAATACTAGAGAGACTGCTTGCAGCTGAGCAATACTAGGATCCCCAGGATGAATGCTATAATGTGAAGGTTTGTGCAGCAGTATTTGGACTAAAGGCATGCCAGAAGCTTACTTGGGGATTGGGCTTCACCCTCCCTTTCTCTAGATGTGCCTCTTGGCACTCTGTCTGTCTTGGGGAATGAAGTCTGGCATATTACCTGCCTTTTTTATTCTGTTTATTCTGCAAATGCCAAGAGAGCTATGTATGAGGAAGGTAAAACTCAAAGTTAGTTCCCAGAATATGTCCTTGGGTTGAGAGATGAAAAGTCTGAGTCTGTGGTTTTCTGAGGAATCCATATTCCTGCTTCTTTGCCTAGGTCCTTGGTGAAGAGGTCTCCTAAATTCCAGCAGCCAGGTGGAAAGCTTTGGATGGCCCACACCTAAGGCCCTAGGCCAAAACTGAGCTTCTCTTCAGAGGAAACAGAAGCTTGTAAATCTGATGCTTTAGCTCCAGACTATTTATTATTAATAGTAGGGTATTCATATTTTACTATTACACTCCTCCTACACCCCTTGTTTAATTTAATCTGCTTGATGATTTCTGCTTTGGAATTTTGATTTAGTTGAAAGCATGATAGATCATAGCATAGTGAAGCTATTTGACACTGGGGATAGAGAGGCAGAATTAGACATGTTCTATATGTTTGGTTTGTGTTTAACTTCATTATACTATAGTAGTTTCTAAGTTAATTTGAATGCTCTATAGGTGCTGGAACTCAGGCAGATTTCTGTCTAGTCACTCATTTTCTAATATATATCCAAAGAATATGTCTAACTGGATTTTAAAGGATCCAGTTAATTTCCTCTGTCTTCCATCTCTATTATAACAGGTAGTGCATACTTAAAGTGCTATGGCTTGAGTATTTTCTTGGAAATATTTAATATGTAATATCTGATTAAATTTCCAAAATAGTACTCTCATTGGGGTGTTATTATTTGTTTCATATTGTAATTGAGAACACTGAGATTTTGAAAGTCAAATATCCTTTTTTAGGGTTGGACAACTAGTAAGTTGCAGAACTTGAATTAAAATCCAGATCTTTCTAACTCCATATCTTAATGACTATACTAACTTCCATTACATTATAATGCATGTAGTTATAGAAATCACAATCGCAGAGTTTTGGCTTTCTAAGATTAGAGGAATAGGCTCAGCAACTCAAATGCATGTGGAAAATATATAGAAAGTTTTGGCAACATCGACAGAGAATCAAAGAGGTAAATAAACAAATGACAGATACTGGAGACAAAGGCTCCAGGTTTAGTCAAAATCCAAGGTGTTGCTGGCCACAAACAGTTCCATATTAGTAACCATCCTTAAGATAGGTCCACTGATGCTGCAGATGATAGAGTTCTTTAAGGATCCACTCAGTGGCATAAATATTGGACTTCCATAAAGCATTTGAAAATCATCTTCAGTGGAGGCACAGTAAGATGGAGTAGAAAGCTCCAACAATTGTCCCCCACACAAGGACACTATGTACACAGAAAAATACCTTCATAAGAAGCAAAAATCAGATGAGCACTCATAGTATCTGGTTTTAATTTCATATCCCTGAAAGAGGCACTGAAGAGATAGAAAAAACAGCCCAAATCACCAGTGCCACACCCCCTAGTACCCTGCAGCTACAGCATGGTGCAGAGAGCATCTCTGGGCACTGGGGTGGAAGAACACAGAAAACTTAAGGCACTGAACTCAGTGATGTCCTGTTACAGCATAAAAACAAATTGGACCAAACTCAGTTGATACCCACCCATGGAGGGAGTGTTGAAACTAGCCCTAGCCAGAGGGAATCATCAATTCTAGGGGTCCATACTTGAGTGCTACAAACCTCACCACTGAGAGCTACAGCGCTTTATGTCTCTAAGTAAACTTGAAAGACAGTCTAGGCCAAAAGAACTGCAAATTTTAGGCAAGTCCTAGTGCTGAACCTAGGCCCAGAGACCATGGACTGATGGGGACACATGTCATTCTGAGACACCAGTTGGGGCAGCCAAGGGAGTACTGGCATGCTCCACCCCTAATCCCAGGCTGAACAGTTCATGGCTCTAAAAGAGACCCCTTCCTTCCCCGTGAGGAGAGGAGAGGGAAGAGTGATGACTCACATCATGAATACCAACTCAGCCACAGCAAAATAGGGCACTGGTCTGAGTCGTGAGGCCCCGTACCAGGGCCTGGTTCCAGATACCATTTTTAGATGTACTCTGTGAAAGAAGGGAACCTGTTGCCTTGAAGAAAAGGACCCAGTACGGGCAGCATTCATCATCTGCTAACTAAGAGCCCTTGGATCCTGAATAACCAGCAGCAATACCCAGGTACCACATAAAGGGGCTTAGGGGAACCTCTGAGACTTGCTGACTTAAGTTGATACTCAGCATATTAGCAGCTGTGGTGGCTATGGGGCAAAACTCCTGCTTGAGAAAAGCAGAGGGAAATGTAAAGGGTACTTTGCTTTGCAAGTTAGGTACCAGCTAAGCCACAGGGATGCAGAGGATGTAGTGGGCTCCTGGGTTCCCAATTTTAGGACTTGACTGTTGGATGGAATTTCTGGACCTGCCCTGGGCCAGAGGGCAGCACACTGCCCTGAAGGGTGAGTGCCAGGCAATATAGGATTCACAAAAAGCTGACTTAATATACCTTGGGCCATAAGAAAACATTGGTGGTAATCTGGCAGTATTCCTCACAGGCTAGGGAGGTGGTGGCTATGGGGTGAGGTTCCTCTGCCTTTGGAAAAGGGAGAGAAGAGTGGGAATGACTGTGTTTTGAGGTTTGAGTGCCAGCTCAGTCCTAAGGCTATAGAACAAAAGGTAGACTTTTAAGGTTTTTAACTCTAGACCTTTACTTCTGGATGAGACATCTGGCCCCACCTCAGATGTGGGGGACCTTGCTGCCCTGAAGGGAAGGACACAGGTCTGACTGGCTTTTTTATAATCTGACAGTAGAACCCAAGGGCCTTGAGTGAACATAGGCAGGGAGTGATTACAGCAGGCCTTGGGTAAGATCCAGTGCTGTGCTAGCTTGAGATTTGACCCAGTGCAGTCATAGTGGTGACAAGGAGTGCTTGTGTCACACTGCTGCCAGGTTTAAGGGGCTTAGAACAGAGAGAGATGCCATGTTTTAGAGAAAATAAGGGAAGAGAACAAGACTCTGCCTTGTAATCCAAAGAATTCTCATAGGTTTTGTCAAAGACCATCAAGGCAGTACCAGTATGAGACTGCAAGGAACACAGCATTACTGAGCTTGGGGTGCCCCCTAAAGCAGATACAGATTAGATCACAACACCCAAGTCCTTTCAAATATCTGGAAAGCCTTCCCGAGAAGGACAGCTACAAATAAGCCCAAAGTGAAGCTAACATAGTGCTGGGTCTCTCCCAAGGCCTTCTGTAATCACTCCCTGGCTACTGTCTATGTTCTTTCAATGCCGTTTGGTTCTACAGTCAGATGGTGGCAAAGCCAGCCAGGCCTGGGTCCTTCTTTCCAGGGTGGCAAGGCATCTTAGGCCCTGGCTAGGTCCAGAAGTACCTTCTGGGGGTCAGGAACTAGAGTCAAAAACCTTAGAAGTCTACCTGATAGTCTATTGTATTGCAACTAAGCTGGCACTCAAATCACAAGACAATGGTTTTCCCACACTTCGCTTCTTTTTCAAGGCAGAGGAGCCTCAACCTGTAGCCATCAGTGCCCTTGGTTACAAAAAGTACAGCCAGACTACCACTGGTATTTCCTTAAGACCCAAGGTCACTTAAGTCAGCCTGTTGTGAATGCTGCCTGGCCTTGTACTTACTCTTGAGGGCAGTGTGCTCTGGCCCTGGGCAGGCCCAGAAATGCCATCCAAGGGCCAAGTCCTGGAATCAGGGACCCCCAGGAGCCCCTTTTGTGCTCTACTCCCCTGTGACCAAGTTGGTACCTAACCTGCAAGACAAAGTTCCCATTACTTTTTTCTCAAGCAGAAGGAGTTTTGTCCTGTGGTTACCACAGCTGGTTATGTGTGAATTCTCACCTTAAGCCAGCAAGTCTCAGAGGCTCACCAAGGCTCTTGATGTTATACCTGGATATTGCTGCTGGTTATTCAGGGCCCAGTAGCTTTTTAGTTAGCAGGTGGTGAATAATGCCAGGACTGGGTCCTTTCTTTCAGCAGGTTCTCATCTGGCCCAGGGTGTATCTATAAATTAGGTTTAGGAGCTTGGGCCTGGAATGGCAGACTCATGACTCTGACCAATGTCCTATCTTGCTCTTGCTGATCTGACTCTGACCAATGTCCTATCTTGCTCTTGCTGATCTGGTATCTAAGATGCAAGACAAACTCCTCCCAACTCTTCCCTTTCCTCTCCTCAAGAAGAAGGAAGGAGTTTCTTCTGGAGCCATGAGCTGAGCAGCCTGGGGTTAGGGAAAGGATGATCCCAACACTCCCTTGGTAGGCCCAAATAGTGACTCTGTATGTCATGTGTCCCCATCCCTCACCATCCACTGTCTTTGGCCTCCTTCAGTCCTAGGAGCTGCCTAAGAGTTGCAGTTCTTAGGGCCTAGACTGCCTTTCAAATTTACTCAGAGACCAAAATCACTTTGGCTCTTGGTGGTGAAGTTTGTAGGCACTCAAATTTGTACCCCTGGGATTAGCAATTATCAGCTGGTTTAAATATTTCCTCTGTGTGTTGGAATTAGCTGAGTTTGATTAATTTCTTATTCTCTAACAGAACAGCATTGAGTTCAATGCCTCACAATTTCTGTGTTATCCCTCCCCAGCACCCAGAGAAGCTCCCCACAGAGCACAGCTGCTGCCTAGAGTAGGGGGAAGGATGAACTTGGCAATTCGGGATAGTTTTTTCTATCTAAGTATCTCTTTCAATGATATGAAGTTAAAACATGGTATTATAGGTACTCATCTGATTTTTGACCCTATAAAGGTGTGTTCCCTGTGTAGTTGTTAGCTTAGTGTCCTTGTTAGGGGGACAATCATTGGAGCTTTCTATTCTGCCATTTTGCTCTGCCTCTAATGATGCATCTTAAAGAACTAGCAAAGCAAGAGCAAACAAAACTCCCCAATTAGAAGAAAAAAAAGATCAGACCAGAAATAAAATTGAAATGAAAAAGATAATATAAAACATCAGTGAAACAAAAAGTTGGTATTTTGAATAGTTAAACAAAAATGAAAAACCTTTAACCAGAATAACTAAGAAAAAAAGGAAGGTCCAAATAAATGAAACCAGAAATGAAAAGGAGACATAACACCTGATACTGAAGAAATCCAAAAGATTATTAGTGTCTGCTGTGAGCAACTATATGCCAATAAATTGGAAAATCTAGAAGAAATGAAAAAATTCATAGATATATACAATCTACCAACATTGAACCAAGAAGAAATCTAAAACTTGAACAGACCAATAACAAGTAATGAGATTGAAGCAATAAGAAAATGTCTCCCAGTAAAGAAAAGCCTCAGACCCAATGGCTGTATGGCTGAATTCTACTAAACATTTAAAGAAGAACTAATATCAGTTCTACTCAAAGTATTCTGAAAAACAGAGGAGAAAGGAATACTTCCAAGCACATTGAACTGATTTTCAACAAAGATGTCAAGAATGTACAGTGGAGAAAAGGCAGTCTCTTCCATGAATGGTGCTGGAAAAACTGGATATCCATATGTAAAAGAATAAAATAAGACCCCTATTCTCTTGTCATACGCAAAAATCAAATCAAATCAAAAGGAATTAAAAACTTAAATATAAGACCTCCGACTATGAAACTGCTACAAATAAACATTGAAGAGGGAGATACCTCAAATATTGTGAGTGCCCCAACTGCGGAAGTGGGAAAGGGAGACCCTCCTCCCCTGTACACACACCCCCACTGGAGCAATTGCAGGTCTGTTTGTGAGAGAAATTTCCAACCTTACCTAGAGCTAAGTCAATTTAGAGAGCTGAGTGAAATACAGAGGTATAGGAAGCCACAGAAAGGCCGTAGGAGCTCGCTGGTTCCCTCAGTGGGCCATTCCTTTTTGGCACCACAGGGATCCATGGGGAGGACAGTCAGAGAAGCAGGGGATAAAACTCCACAAGGAGAAGGAAATCTCTAGCTGAACCTTACAACAATTTAAATGCTGTGAGAAGCTTCCTGGCTAGGACTTGGGGGAGGGCACAAATCCAGTGTGGAGACTCAACAGATGGGGGAAGAACAAAGCCTTTTATTTTTCACAGCTGGGAAGCAGGCAGCTTGGGGCAAGTTTTCAAGCCCATCTCACCCACCACCTAGAAACAAACTTGGAGCTATTGAGTTGGGGGTACAGTAGGAGTGAGAATCACCCTGCAGTTTCCGTTGGAGCTGGGTGAGGCCTGTGACTGACATTTTTCCCCTACTTCTATCACAACTTGTATGACTTGGCAGAGGCAGCCATAATCCTCCTAGGTACATAATTGCAGTCACCTGGGAATCTCACCCCCATCTCCCATGGTAGCTACAGCAAGACCCACCCATGAAGAGTCTGAGCTCAGACACACCTAGTCTTGCCCCCACCTGATGGTCCTTCCCTACCCACCCTGGTAGTGGAAGGCAAAGGACATATAATCTTGGGAGTTACAGGGCCCCACCCACCACCAGTCCCTCTCTATACTACAGCTGGTGCTCTCTGGAAAGAGGCACCTCCCAGCAGGAGGCTAATGAGCACAAAAATAGAGCATTAAGCCACCAAAGCTAAGAACCCTCACAGAGTCCATTGTACCCCCTCCGCTACCTCCACAGGTACAAGTGCTGGTATCCATTGTTGAGAGATCCATAGTAGGTTCACATCACAGGACGCTATGCAGACAACCCCCAGTACCAGCCTAGAGCTCAGTAGACTTGCTGAGTACACAATTCCAGTGACCTGGAAGAAAGACAATAGGCCCAGAAGAGAGACAATAATCACTGCAATTCAACTCACAGGAAACCACATCCATAGGAAAGGAGGGAGAGTACTACATCAAGGTAATACCCCATGGGACAAAATAATCTGAAAAACAGCCTACAGCCCTAGACTTTCCCTCTGACAAAGACTACACAAAATAAAAGGAACCAGAAAACCAGGTCTGGTAATATGACAAAACAGGGTCTTCAACACCCCCACCCCCCAAATAACACTAGTTCACCATCAGTGGATCCAAACCAAGAAGAAATCCCTGATTTACCTGAAAAAGAATTTAGAAGGTTGGTTATTAAGCTAATCGAGGAGGCATCAGAGGAAGGCAAAGCCCAATGCAAGGAAATCCAAAAAAGTGATACAAGAAGTGAAGAGAGAAATATTCAAGGGAATAGATAGGTTAAAGAGAAAACGAAAAATTCAGAAAACTTTGGACACACTTTTACATATACAAAATGCTCTGGAAAATCTCAGCAATAGAATTGAACAGGTAAAAGAACGAAATTCAAAGCTCAAAGACAAGGTCTTCAAATTAACTCAATCCAACAAAGGCATGGAAAAAAGAATAAGAAAATATGAACAAAAGCTCCAAGAAGTCTGGGATTATGTTAAGTGACCAAACCTAAGAATAATCTGTGTTCCTGAGGAAGAAGAGATTTCTAAAAGGTTGGAAAATATATTTGGGGAAATAAGAAAATTTTATCTGGCCTTGCTAGAGACCTAGACATTCAATTAGAAGAAGCACAAATAACACCTGGGAAATTAAACACAAAAGATCATCACCTAGGCACAATGTCATCAGGTTATCCATATTTAAGACAAAGGGGAGAATCTTAAGAGCTGTGAAACAGAAGCACCAGGTAACCTATAAAGGGAGACCTATCAGATTAACAGCAGATTTCCCATCAGAAACCATTCAAGCTAGAAGGGATTGGGTCTCTATCTTCAGCCTCCTCAAACAAAACAATTAGCAGTCAAGAATTTTGAATCCAGTGAAATTAAGCATCATATATGAAGGAAAGATACAATCTTTTTCAGACAGACAAGAACTGAGAGAATTCACCAATACTAAGTCACCACTACAAGAACTGCTAAAAAGAACTCTAAATCTTGAAAAATCCTGGAAACTCATCAAAACAGAAACTCTTTAAAGTGCAAATCATACAGGGCCTATAAAACAAAATGCAAGTTAAAAAGCAAAAGCTAAAACAAAAAGACCAAAGTACACAGCCAACAAAGAGCATGATGAATACAACAGTACCTCACATTTCAATACTAACATTGAATATAAATGGCCTAAATGCTCCACTTAAAAGATACAGAACTGCAGAATGGATAAGAACTCACCAACCATCTGCTGCCTTCAGGGGACTCAACTAACACATAAGAACTCCCATCAACTTAAAGTAAAGGGATAGAAAAAAGCATTTCATTCAAATGGACACCAAAAGTGAGCAGGGGTAGCTATTCTTATATCAGACAAAACAAACTTTAAAGCAACAGCGGTTGAAAGAGAAAGAGAGGGACATGATATAAAGGTAAACGGCCTTGTCTAACAGAAAAATATCACAATTCTAAACATATATGCACCTAACATTGGCGCGCTCCCAAACTTACAAAACAATTACTAATAGATCTAAGAAATGAGATAGACAGCAACACAGTAATATTGGGAGACTTCAATACTCCACTGACAACACTTAACAGGTCATCAAGACAGAAAGTCAACAAAGAAACAGTGGACTCAAACTATACCTTGGAACAAATGGACTTAACAAATATATACGGAACATTTCGTCCAGCAACCACTGAATATACATTCTATTCAATAGTACATGACACTTTTTCCATGATAGACTATATGATAGACCATAAAATGAGTCTCAATATATTTAAGAAAATTGAATTATATCAAGCACTCTCTCAGACCACAGTGGAATAAAGCTGGAAAACAACTCCAAAAGGAACTTTCAAAACCATGCAAATATGTAAATTAAATAATCTGCTTCTGAATAAGCATTTGGTCAAAAACAAAAGAAGAAAATTAAAAAATTCTTCAAACTGAACAACAATAATGACACAATATACCAAAACCTCTGGGATACAGCAAAGGTGGTGCTAAGTGGAAACATAGTCCTAACCACCTACATCAAAAAGACTGAAATAGTACAAAGTGACATTCTAAGGTCACACCTCAAGGAACTAGAGAAACAAGAACAAATAAAATCCAAATGAAGCAGAAAAAGGAAATAACCAAGATCAGAACAGAATTAAATGAAATTAAAACAAAAAATACAAAAGATCAATGAAACAAAAAGCTGGTTCTTTGAAAAGATAAATAAAATTTATAGATGATTAGCCAAGAAAATAAGAGAAAATAGCTGAATAATCTCATTAAGAAATGAAACAGGAGATAATACAACTGACAACACTGAAATACAAAAGATCATTCAAGGCTACTATGAACACCTTTATATACATAAAGTAGAAAATCTAGAGGAGATGGATAAATTCCTGGAAAAAAATAACCCTCGTAGCTTAAATCAGGAAGAATTTGTTACACTGAACAGACAATAACAAGCAGTGAGATTGAAATGGTAATTAATAAATTGCCAACAACAAAATTCCAGGGCCAAAGGGATTCACAGCTGAATTCCACCAGACATTCAAAGAAGAATTAGTACCAATCCTTTTGACACTATTACAGAAGATAGAGAAAGAAGGAACCCTCCCTAATTCATTCTATGAAGCCAGCATCACCCTAATACCAAAAACCAGGAAAGGATATAACCAAAAAAGAAAACTACGCACCAATATCCTTGCCAACCATATATGCTAAAATCCTTAGCATAATATTAGCTAACTGAATCCAACAACATATCAAAAAGGTAATCCACCATGAACAAGTACGTTTCATACCAGAGATGTAGGAATGATTTAACATATACATGTCAATACATATGATACACCACATAAACAGAATTAAAAACAGAAATCACATGATGATCTTAATAAATGCAGAAAAAGCATTAGATAAAGTCCAGCATCCCTTTATGATTAAAACTGTAAGCAAAATTGGCATACAAGGGATATACCTTAATGTAATAAATACCATCTATGATAAACCCACAGCCAACATAATACTGAATGGGGGAAATTTGAAAGCATTCCCTCTGGGGGCTGGAACAAGACAAGGATGCCCACTTTCACCACCACTCTTCAACACAGTACTGGAAGTCCTAGCCAGAGCAATTAGACAAGAGAAAGAAAGAAAGGGCATCCAAATAGGTAAAGAGGAAGTCAAACTGTCACTGTTTGCTGATGATATGATTGTTTACCCCGGAAACTATAAAGACTCCTGTAGAAACCTCTTAGAACTGATAACAGAGTCCAGCAAAGTTTCTGAATAGAAGATTAATATACACAAATCAGTATCTCTTCTTTACACCAAGTGGAGAATCAAATTAAGAACTCGACTGCTTTTACAATAGGTGCAAACAACAACAGCAAACCCCAAAACTTAGGACTATACCTAACCAAGGAGTCAGAAGACCTCTACAAGAAAAACTACAAAACACTGCTGAAAGAAGTCATAGACTACACAAACAAATGGAAACACATCACATGCTCATGGATGGATAGAATTAATATTGTAAAAGTGACCATACTGCCAAAAGCAATCTAGAAATTCAATGCAATCCCCATCAAAATACCACTATCATTCTTCACAGATTTTTAGAAAAACAATTCTAAAATTTATCTGGAACCAAGAAAGGTCCTGCATAGCCAAAGCAAGACTAGGCAAAAAGGACAAGTCTGGAGGCATCACACTACCTGATTTCAAACTATACTATAAGGCCATAGTCACCAAAACAGCATGGTACTGGTATAAGAATAGCCACATAGACCAATGGAATAGAATAGAGAACCCAGAAATAAACCCGAACACAGCCAACTGATCTTCAACAAAGCAAACAAAAGCATAAAATGGGGAAAGGACACCCTTTTCAACAAACAGTGCTGGGGTAACTGGCTAGCCACATGTAGGAGAATGAAACTGGATCCTCATCTCTCACCTTATACAAAAATCAATTAAAGATGGATTAAGGACTTAAACCCAAGACATGAAAGTATAAAAATTCTGGAAGATAGCATTGGAAAAATCCTTCTAGACATTGGCTTACGCAAGGATTTCATGACCAAGAACCCAAAAGCAATTGCAATAAAAATGAAGATAAATAGCTGAGACCTAATTAAAGAGCGTTTGCATGGCAAAAGGAACAATCAGTAGACTAAACAGGTAACCCACAGAGTGGGAGAAAATCTTTGCAACTATACATCTAACAAAGGACTAATATCCAGAATCTACAATGAACTCAAATCAGTAAGAGAAAAACAATCCCCTCAAAAAGTGAGCTAAGTTTGAAGTCCGGTAGTGTGATGCCTCCTACAACCATTGTGGAAGACAGTGTGGCAATTCCTCAATGACCTAAAAATAGGAAACCCATTTGACCCAGCAATCCCATTACCGGGTATATATCCAAAAGATTATAAATCATTCTACTATAAGGACACATGCACACGAATGTTCATTGCAGCACTGTTTACAATAGCAAAGACCTGGAACCAACCCAAATGCGCATCGATGATAGACTGGATAGGGAAAATATGGTACATATACACCATGGAATATTACACAGCCATCAAAAACGATGAGTTCGTGTCCTTTGTAGGGACATGGATGAACCTGGAAACTATCATTCTCAGCAAACTGACACAAGAGCAGAAAATCAAACACCACATGTTCTCACTCATATGCGGGTGTTGAACAATGAGAACACAAGGACACGGGGAGGGGAGCACTACACACTGGGGTCCGTTGGGTGGAAATGGGGGAGGGACGGGGGTGGGGAGGTGGGAAGAGATAGCATGGGGAGAAATGACAGATATAGCTGAGGGGAAGGAAGGCAGCAAATCACACTGCCACGTGTGTACCTATGCAACAATCTTGCACGTTCTTCACATGTACCCCAAAACCTAAAATGCAATAAAAAAAAGTGAGCTAAGGACATAGACAATTCTCAAAAGAAGATATACAAATGGCTAAAACACATATGAAAAAATGCTCAACATCACTAATGATTAAGAAATGCAAATTAAAACCATAATATGATACCACCTTACTTTTTCAGTAATGACAAAAAAACAAAAACAAAAAACAGTAGATGTTGGGATGGATGCAGTGATCAGAGAACACTTCTACACTGCTGGTGGAAATGTACACTAGTATAGCCACTATGGAAAACAGTGTGGAGATTCCTTAAAGAACTAGAAGTAGAACTACCATTTGATCCAGCAATCCCACTACTGGGTATCTACGCAGAGGAAAAGAAGTCATTATTTGAACAAGATACTTGCACATGCATGTTTATAGCAGCACAATTCACAAATGCCCATCAATCAATGAGTGGATAAAGAAATTGTGGTGTATATATATACTATGGAATACTATGGAATACTACTCAGCCATAAAAATGAATGAATTAACAGAAATTGCAGTGACCTGGATGAGATTGGAGACTATTATTCTAAGTGAAGTAATTCAGGAATGGAAAACCAAACATCATATGTTCTCACTGATATGTGGGATCTATGCTATGAGGACAAAAATGGATAAGAATGATACAATAGACTTTGGGGACTTGGGGTAAAGGGTGGGAGGGGGGCGAGGAATAAAAGACGACAAATATGGTGCAGCATATACTGCTTGGGTGATGAGTGCACCAAAATTTCACAAATCACCACTAAGAAACTTACTAATGTGACCAAATACCCACTGTATCCCTGTAACTTATAGAAAAATAATTTAAAAAACAATGGGGAAAATCTCCATGACATTTGTCTGGGCAAAATATTTTTTAGCAATATCCCACCACCACAGGAAACCAAAGCAGAAATGGACAAATAGGATCATATCAAGTTAAAAAGCTTCCACATAGCAAATGATACAGTCAACAAAATGAAGAGACAAACTGCAGAATAAGAGAAAATATTTGCCAATTATCCCTCTGACAGGGGATTAATAACCAGAATATATAAGGAGCTCAGACAACTCTATAGAAAAAAAAAACTCATAATATGATCAAGAAATGTGCAAAAGATTTGAATACACATTCCCCACTCTCCCCCCAAAAAAAGACATACAAATGACAACAGGCATTTTAAAAGGTGCTTAACATCATTGGTCATCAAAGAAATGCAAAACAACACTACAGTGAGGTATCATCTCACCCATTAGAATGGCTTGTATATAAAAGACAGGTAATAACAAATTCTGGCAAAAATGTGGAGAAAAGGGAACCCTTGTACACTGTTGTTGGGAATATGAATTAGTACAACCACTATGGAGAACAGTTTGGAGGAAATCAGCATATTGAAAGATTATATGCACTCCTATGTGTGTTATAGTACTCTTCACAATAGCTAAGATTTAGAAAAAAACTTTAGTGTCTTTCCATCAACAGATTAATGGATAAAGAAAATGTCATACATATATAAAATGGAGTACTATAAAGTACTATATATTGTACTCCATACATAAAGGGAGTACTATAAAAAAGAATGAGATTCTGTTGTTTGCAACAACATGGATGGACCTGGAAGTCATTATGTTAATCAAAGTAAGCCAAGCACAAAAACAAAGGATTGTACATTCTCACTTATTTGTGGGATCTAAATGTAAATTTTAAAAAATTGAACTTATCAAGATAGAGTGTGGAAGGATGGTTACCAGAGGCTGTGAAAGGGTAGTAGGGGCTTGCAGGGAGGTTGGGATTTATAATGGATACAAAAAATGGAAAGAATGAATAAGACTTGCTAATGATAGAACAATAGGGTGTCTATTGTAAATAACAACTAAATTGTACATTTTGAAGAGTGCATTTGGATTGCTTGTAACTCAAAGGATAAATGATTAAAGGGGTGAATACACCATTCTCCATTATGTGTTTATTTCAATTTGCATGCCTGTATCAAAACATCTCATGTACCCCATAAATATTTATACCTACTATTTCTCACAAAATTAAAAAAATAATAATAATCTCACCAAATTAACACCCCAGTATAATGGTGAGTAAAGAATAATTATCAAGTGGGAAAATACAAATTTAAAATAAATATTTAAAAACTCAATCTTGGGCCGGGCACAGTGGCTCATGCCTGTAATCCCAGCACTTTGGGAGGCTGAGGTGGGTGGATCACGAGGACAAGAGATCGAGACCATCCTGGTCAACATGGTGAAACCCTGTCACTACTAAAAATACAAAAACTTAGCTAGGCATGGTGGCGTGTGCCTGTAACCCCAGCTACTCAGAAGGCTGAGGAAGGAGAATTGCCTGAACCCAGGAGGTGGAGGTTGCAGTAAGCCGAGATCGTGCCATTGCACTCCAGGCTAGGTAACAAGAGCGAAAGTCCGTCTCAAAAAAAAACAAAACAAAAAACCACTCAATCTCAAATAACAACAGTCGTTATACCTTTTTATACCCATTCAGAATTTTAATGATGTCAAACTGGTAATATAGTCATGCATCTTTCCCAGACTTGCTTGTTACGGGAACATCATAGAGTGTATTACACCAACCTACATGATATAGCCTACTACACACACAGGCTATATAATATAGCTTTTTGCTGCTACTCTATCAATCTGTACAGCATGTTACTGTACTGAATACTGTATATAATTATAACTATTTGTATAGCTAAACATATCTAAACATTGAAAAGCCATGCCAAAAATATAGCATAAAGGATAAAAACATAGTACACTTATATAGAGTACTTAATATGAATGGAACTCGCAGGACTGGAGGTTGCTCTGGATAAGCCAGTGAGTGAGTGGTGATGGAATGCAAAGGTGTAGACTACTACTGTGCACTACTGTCAACTTTATAAACACTGTACTCTTAGGCTATGTTAAATATATAAAAACATTTTTCCATCAGTAATAAATCAACCTTAGTTTACTGTAACTTTTTTAACTTTGTAAACTTTTTAACTGTTTAAACTTGTTGACTCTTTTGTAATAACACTTAGCTTAAAATACAAACACATTGTAAGACTGTACAATAATGTTTTCTTTATATCTTTATAAGCTTTTTTCTACCTTTGAAATTATTTTACTTTTTAAATTTGTTTTTGTTTAAAACTAAGGCATAAACACCCACATTACTGTAGGCCTACAGAGGGTTAGAAGCATCAAAATCAAAAGATCTCCAGGGGAAGTAACAAGTCCAGTATAATTTTATGGAACCACCGTTGGATCTGCTGCTTGTCATTGACTAAAACATCATTATGCATCACACAATTATACTCAGTGTTGGAGAGAGTCTGGGGAAAATGAGTACTCTAATACATGTCTGACAGCAATGTAAATTGATAATTTTTTTCTAAAAAGAAATTTATAAAATTCAATTGTAAAACAGATGCCCTTTCATTCAGCAATTCTACTTCTAGATGTTTATTAGGTAAACGTGCAAATAAGTATGAGGATGCTCATTTCAATGTTGTTCACATTTGATAAATCTTAGAAACAATCTAAAAGATTACTAATAATAAATTTATTCCTATTATAGAGTAATATTCAGACCTTAAAATCATATATGACTATATTTATTGATATAAAAGAGAGCCAGGCTATTAGATGTCATATAGAGTAATAATCTCATATTTATCTGTATATATAGGCTATAATAACAAAATGTTAGCTAATTATACCTGGGCAGTAGGTATTCTTCCATATATTGATTCTGTTTTTTTCCCCTCAAATTTTTACAATAAATAGCATGATTTTTATAATCAGAAACATGTAAAACTTTTTTGCACTTACAAGTTACGTGTTGTCAGTGGCAGGATTGGTCAAATCTTCTCACTAATGTTGAATAGGAACCTGGAATCAGAGTAGAAATGAGCCTAAATACTTGGAGCTTATTGTAACAACAACTGGAGTTCTAGCAAAGAAAAACAGAGCAGTCCACAGAGCTAGACAAACTGACAGTCAGTACCAGGGCAATTGTAGGAGAACTGAAATCATGAAAACGTGGGGTCAGACTAATTAAAATTTTTTGTGGTGCCAATTTTCCTGTGTTTTAATAATATATAGTTACCGCTAACAATTGGCATGAATTTACTGAATTTTTTGTATAGTCATTTGAAATAAGGCAGAGTCAGAAGGAAGTCAACTTTGTCACAGGAGGAAGTATGGTCTAGTATGATCAGACTCTTGCTTGAAGCATGCCCCTATACCACAACTGTCATTGGCTGCCTTTTTATTTAAACAACAACTTTATTGAGGTATAATTTATTTACCATAAACTTATTCATTTTAAAAGTACAAATCAGTGATTTTTTTTAGTACATTTACAAAGTTGTGCAACCAGGCCAGGTGTGGTGACTCACATATGTAATCTGAGCACTTTGGTAGATGGCCAAGGCCATCGGATCACTTGAGGCCGGGAGTTCAAGTCCAGCCTAGCCAATATGGCAAAACCCTATCTCTACTTAAAAAAACAAAAACAAAAACAAAAACAAAAAACCAACACACAAAAATTAGCCTGGTGTGGTGGTGTGTGCCTGTAATGCCAGCTACTCAGAAGGCTGAGGCACGAGAATCACTTGAACCTGAAAGATGGAGGTTGCAGAGAGCTGAGACTGCACCATTATACTCCAGCCTGGGTGACAGAGTGAGACTCTGTCTCAAAAACAAACAAACAAAAACAACCTCAAAAACAAACAAACTGAAGTTACACAGCCATTCTCACAACTGTTTTACATTTTATTGCCTCATAAAGACACCCCATACAAATTAACATTTGTTCCCCCATCTTCCCAGCTCCAGGCAACTACTAATCTACTTTTTGTTTCCACAAAGTTAGCCATTCTGGACATTTCATATAAATGAAATCATATAGCATGTGGTCTTTTGTTGCATGCTTCTTTCACTTAGCATATGGTTCTTAAAGTCCACCCATGTTTGTAGCATATGTTATTACTTTGCTCCAGAGACTGTATTCATAGCACCGAAAGAGAAAAGCAGTAAATGACTAATGAGAAGCCTTCCCTCTGCTGGAAAAAAAAAGAAAAGATTTTCAAAAATGAAAATGGGCAAGGCAGAGTCAATGCTAAGGACTGAAGATTGAAAAGGTTGTAAGAAATGAAAAGACGTGGCTTGTGAAATTGGAACTGATGAACTCAATGAAGAGAAATACTTTATATATCCTTAAGAGGTTACAGGAACTAGAGAACTGGGGGGAAAAAAGTAGAATGTTGTGCTCTATGTAATAACTGCTTAAAATAAATGCAAAATTTCACAAGAGACACCATATGTCTCCAAGAGAAGATTATGAAGAAAAAGATGTAACTTATCTGTCATTTTTGGAAGTGCTTCAGGGAAAACCTTTCTGAGTTAGTCAGATTACGGATGACATTGGATTAGAGAGGGTAATAGCAGGACTGCTGAATCTCTAAATTCATCAGGACCCTTAGGTACCCTGCCCCACCCATCTATAAGTAAAATTTTATTGTGTATGTAGTCTCCATGTTGCCTAATTAGCACTCCCATTTCTTAATCTTTACATTGTTAGCTGACTATGTCATACATGTCATGTATTGTATTTCTCCTATTACATACTATGCACTAGCCACACCCTCTACCAAGCCATGCCAAGCCAAACCAAACCAACCAAACAAAACAAACTAAAACAAAACAAAAACATTATACAAGGATGGACAAATCACAGCTGCTCAGTAGGCACTTGTGAAATAATTATTGTCCAATAAATAATAGTGGTTGGGGTTGTACAACTCTGACTGTTCAAAAAACATTGAATTAAACACTTTAAAAAGTTAGTTTTATGTTTTATGAATTATATTTTAAGAGGTTATAAAAATTAGGGTAAAAGTTTTCTGAAAGACATTTTGAAAATATTGATTTAATTTTTCTAGCAAACAAACAAAAATAAAGCATTAATATGAGAAGAAAATTGTATTCTTCCCTAGGAGTGTTTTGAGGATTGGCAGTGTGCGGTGCTTCTTATTGTGAAACTCGAAACCTGGAATGGTAAACTATGACCTAGTGCATCTTTTTGTAAGTACGATTTTATATATTGTCTATGGCTAGATGCCTTTCTATAAGGGCAGAGTTGAGCAGTATCAACAGACTATATGCCCCACAAAGATTTACATGCTTTCTGTCTGGTCCCACTAGAAAGTTGCTGATACCTGCTTTAGAATGTATGTATGTGTTAATTTGTATAATTTATGCTGCATATTCAAGAAGAACTATAATTCTTAATAAAGTCTTTCTGAAAGTGACAACTGATCAGGTCCTATTTAAAAAAAAAGCAGAGAAAAGGAAAAATATAGCATCATCAATTGTGAGATAAAACCCCTCTGTGAGAGCAGACTGCAGATACATAAAAGAGCCAGGAGGCATATTAGCTTATAGAAGAAACCATCTTAGCTAAAAGAGGGAATAAAGTATGTATGTGATGGGAAAGTATGGAAAATTTGAGATTTTTTTTGAACTAATAAGAAATGAATCATAAATGTCTGCAAATGTTATTGCTTTATTTAGTAGTGGGAAAAGAATGGTATATTAGTCTGTTCTCATGCTGCTAATAAAGACATAGCTGAGACTTGGTAATTTATAAATGAATGAGGTTTAATTGACTCACAGTTCCACATGGCTGTGGAGGTCTTACAATCATGGCAGAAGGTGAATGAGGAGCAAAGTCACATCTTACATGGTGGCAGGCAAGACAGTTTGTGCAGGGGAACTCCCATTTATACAACCATCAGATCTCATGAGACTTATTCACTACCATGAGAACAACATGGAGGAAACTGCCTCCCTTATTCATTTATCTCCACCTGGCCCAGCCCTTGACATGTGGGGATTCTTACAATTCAAGGTATGATTAGGGTGGGAACACAGTCAAACCATATCAAATGATAAATATGTATAATGTGTAAATAATGTTGCTAATTAAAATCCTACAAGGACCAAACATGATAATGACTGAGAAAGTAGTCTGAAAAGGAGAGGCACTATGCAAATGTAGTTGTTGTTATTAAGTACTGTGTTTTAGACTCCAGATTATTCTCTCTGTATCAAGTTATTCAAGGATGCTGCCTTATTTTTTACCTTCCTTGGCAAAACTGCTCTGTATTTTGTGGTCATTAGATTTTTTATTTTTTCTTTACTCATTTTGTTCCCAGTTCTGACAGTCTATGTTGCTGAATTTAGTTGCTTATTCTACTTGTTTCAGCCTTGCATAATCTCTTGTTTTCCCTCTGTTGCTGGTAATCCTAATATCAGTTGCACTGGGCTCTGATTTTCACTCAATCTAAAGGTTGTCACATATAGTGGGGTAAGGAAAACACAGTGGGTCAAGTCTACCACACTATTCAAGTTCTGTCTGCCTAAATCTTTGCTTTCCTTTCTCTGCTCTTTGCCTTTGCTAGTAGCTCCATCATTGCCTCACTCATCCAGGCATACAAACATTTGAAATCTTTCTCTCCTTTGCTTAGAATATTCTGGAGCACCTACTCTGTTCAAAGACCAGCTGTGTTAAATATTACAAGGATGTAGTACTTAAAGTTTATCCTTTTATGTATAGAATTCTATTACTTCCATAAATCCTTTTTGCTCCTTTGTAGTCAAATCTTCCCCCTCCCCCAACCCTTGACAACCACTGATCTGTTAACTGTCTCTATAGTTTTGTCTTTTCTAGAATTTCATATAAATGAAGTATACATTGCAAAGTATTCTTACTCAGTCCCCTTTCATAGAACGTAATGCATTTAAAATTTATCCATGTCATTCCTTTTCATTGCTATGGTAACCTACACATACAGTCAAGATGTATAATAGGCTATACTATCTAGATTTGTATAAGTATACTCTATGATGCTCACACAACAAAATCACATAGATCTATACAACCTACCAAGATTGAACCAGGAAGACATCCAAAACTTGAACAGAGCAATCGCAAGTAACAAGAGTGAAGCAATAATAAAATGTTTCCCAGTAAAGAAAAGCTTGGGATATGATGGCTGTAATGCTGAATGATGCCAAACATTGAAAGAAAGACTAATATGAGTCCTACTCAAAGTATTATGAAAAATAGAGAAGGAGGGGATACTTCCAAAACTCATCCTATGAGGCCCGTATTACCCTGATACCAAAACCAGGCAATGACACATCAAGAAAAGAAAACTATGGGCCAATATCTCTAATGAATATTGAAGCAAAATCCTCAACAAAATACCATCTAACCATACTCAACAATATATTAAAAAGATTGTTCATCATGACTAAGTGGGATTTATCCCTAGGATGCAAGGATGGTTCACATATGCAAATCAATCAATGTGATACATCATATCAATAGAATGAAAAATAAACTGCATATAATCATTTCAATTGATGCTGAAAAAGCATTTGATAAAATTCAACATCCCTTCATGATAAAAACTCCCAAAAGCTGGGGATAGAAGGAACATAACCCCAAGATAATAAAAGCCATATACAACAGACTCACAGCTAGTATCATACCGAATGGGGAAACACTGAAAGCCTTTCCTCTAAGACACGGAGCACAACAAGGATGCCCACTGACACTAGAGGAGTCAGACAAGAGAAAGAAAGAAAGGGCATCCAAATTGGAAAGAAAGAAGTCAAATTATTCTTGTTTGCAGATCATATAATCTTATATTTAGAAAAACTAAAGGCTCCACAAGAAAACTATTAGAATTGGTAAATCAATAAAGTTGCAGAAAACAAATCAACATACAAAAATCAGTAGCATTTCCATATTTTAACACAGAACAATGTGAAAAAGAAATGAATACCTATGTGTTAACCACAAAATGAAATATCTGTATAATGAAAACTGTAAGGCACTGATGAAATTGAAGAGGACACCAAAAATGGAAAAATATTCCATGCTCATATATTGGAAGAATCAATATGGTTAAAATATCCATAATACCGAAAGTGATCTAGAGACTCAATGTAATCCCTATCAAAATACAAAGGACATCCTTCATAGAAATAAACAATTCTAAAACTTACATGGACCCACAAAAAGCCCAGAATAGCCAAAGCTAACCTAAGGAAACAGAACAAAACTGGAAGAAGCATATTACCTGACTTTAAATTATACTACAGAGCTATGGTACCCAAGAAGCATGATACTGGCATAAAAATAGACACATGGATCAATGGAACAGAATAGAGAACCTAGAAACAACTCCACATACCTACATTGAAATGATTTTAAACAAAGGTATCAAGAACATATAGTGGGGAGAAGACAGTGTCTTCCATAAATGGTGCTGGGAAAACTTGTTATCCATATACAGAGGAATGAAACTAGATCCCTGTCTCTTGACATATACAAAAATCAAATCAAAATGAATTAAAGACTTAAATCTAAGACCTTAAACTGTGAAACTGCTACAAGAAAATATTGGGGAAAATTTCCAGGGCATTAATCTGGGCAAATATTTCTTGAGCAATACCGAAGAAGCACAGACAACCAAAGCAAAAATGGACAAGTGGGATCACATCAAGTTAGAGTTTCTTAACAGGAAGGGATAAAATCAACAATGTGAAAATACAACCCACAGAATGGGAAAAAATATTTGCAAACCACCTATTTGACAAGGGATTAATCACTAGAATATAGAAGAATCTCAAACAAGTCTCTAGGAAAAAATCTCATAATATGATAAAAAAATGGGCAAAAGATTTGAATATACATTTCTCAAAATATGACATACAAACTGCACATAGGCACATGAAATGGTGTTCAACATCACTGATCATCAGAAAAATGCATCTCAAAACTACAATGAGATATCATCTGACCCCAATTGAAATGACCTATATACCAAAGACAGGCAATACCAAATGTTGGTTATCATGTAGAGAAAAGGACACCTTCATACAGTCTTCGTGGGAATGTAAATTAGTAGAACTAGTATGGAGAACAGCTTGTAGCTTCCTCGAAAAACTAAAAATTGAGCTACTATATAATCCAGCAATGTTCCCCCTAGGTATATACCCAAAAGAAAACAAATCAGTATATCAAAAAAATACCTGCACTCTCATATTTATTGCAGCACTGTTCACCATAGCTAATATTTGGAAGCAACCTAAATGTCTATTGATGGATGAATGGATAAAAATAAATGTGGCACATATACATAATGGAGGACTATTCAGTCTTTCAAAAGAATGAGATTTAGTAATTTACAACAACATGAATAGAGCTGGAAATCATTATGTTAAATGAAATAAGCCAGCCCCAGAAAGACAAACATCACATGTTCTCACTGATTTGTGTTATCTAAGAATCAAAACAATTGAACTCATAGACAGAGAGAGTAGAATGATAGTGATCGGAGGCTAAGAAGGGTAGTGGGGAGAGTTGGAGGGATATGTGGATGGTTAATGGGTAAATAAAAATAGTTGTAAAGAATTAATAAGACATATTTGATAGCACAACAGCATGACTATAGTCAATAATAATTACATATTTTAAAATAACTTAAAGATAATAATTGGATTGTTTCTTACTCAAAGGATAAATGGTGCAAGGCTAGATACCCCATTGTCCATGATGTGCTTATGTCACATTGTATGACTCTATCAAAATACCTTAGGTACACCTAATATATAAACCTACTATGTATCCACAACAATTAAAAATATGAATGAAAAAAAGGTAATTCATCACAATCAAGCAGGCATCATTTCTGGGATGCAAGGTTGGTTCAACATATACAAATCAATAAGTGTGATGTATCACATAAACAGAACTAAAGACAAAACTCACATGATAATCTCAAGAGATGAAGGAAAGGCTTTCAATAAAGTTCCATGTACTTTTATGTTAAAAAAATCTCAACCAACTAGGCATTGAAGGAACATAACCCAAAATAATAAGAGACATATATGACAAACCCATAACCAAACTCATACTGAATGGGCAAAACTGGAAACATTACCATTGAAAACTGGCACAAGACAAGGATGCCCTCTCTCACCACTCCTATTAAACATAGTATTGGAAGTCCTGATGGGAGCAATCAAGCAAGAGAAAAAGCTGAGGGCATCTAAATAGGAAGAGAGAAAGCCAAAGTATCCTTGTTTGCAGACAACATGATTCTACATCTAGAAAATCCTGTAGTCTCAGCTGCAAACTTCATTAAGCTGATGAACAAATTTAGCAAAGTTTCATGTTACAAAATAAGTATATGAAAATCACTAGCATTCCTATACACCAGCAATAGTAAAGACGAGAGCCAAATCAGGAAAGCAATCACATTCACAGTCACCACAAAAAGAATGAATACCTAGGAATATAGCTAGTCAGGAAAATGAAAGAACTCTATACTGAGGATTACAAAACACTGCTCAAAGAAATCAGAGATGACACAAACAAATGAAAAAAACATTTCATGCTCATGGATAGGAGGAATCAATATCATTTAAATGGCCGTACTGCCTAAGCAATTTGTAGACTCAATGCTATCCCTATTAAACTACCAATGGTGTTCTTCGTGCAACTAGGAAAAACTATTTTAAAATTCATATGAAACCAAAAATGAGTCTGTATCATCAAGACAATCATAATAAAAAAAAGAACAAAGCTAGAATCATCATGCTACCCAACTTTAAACTATATTGCTGGGCTACAGTAACCAAAATAGCATGGTAATGTACCAAAACAGACACATAGACCAATGAAGCAGAACATAGCACAGAAATAAGGCCACATAGCTATTAGATCTTTGACAAACCTGACAAAAACAATGGGAAAAATCCCTATTCAATAAATAGTGTTGTGATAATGGGCCACCCATATGCGGAAGATTGAAACTGGACCCTTTCCTTACACCATATAGAAAAATCAACTCAGGATGAATAAAGACTTACACGTAAAACCCAAAAGAATAAAAACCTTGAAAGATAGTCTAGGCAATACAATAGCAAACATAGGAACTTGCAAAGATTTCATGGTGAAGACACCAAATGCAATTACAACAAGAGCAAAAATTGACAAATGGAATTTAATTAAACTAAAGAGCTTCTGCACAAAAAAAGAAATCAATAGAATAAACAGACAATCTAGAGAATGAGAGAAAATATTTGGAAACTATGCATCTGACAAAGGTCTAATATCCAGTATTTATAAGAAACTTAAACTTGCAAGAAAAAAGATCCCATTAAGAAGTGGGCAAAGGACACAAAGAGGTATTTTTTAAAATAAGACATACATGCGGCCAACAAGCATATGAAAAAAAAAACAAAAAACTCAACATCCCTGATCATTAGAGAAATGTAAATCAAAATCACAGTGAGATGCGATCTCATATCAGTCAAAATAGCTATTATAAAAAAGTCAAAAAATGACAGATGCTGGTGAGGTTACAGAGAAAAGGAAACACTTATACACTGTTGGTGGGAGTGTAAATTAGTTCAACCATTGAGGACAGTACTGTAGCAATTCCTCAAAGAGCTAAAAACAGAATTATCACTTGACCCAGCAATCCCATTACTGGATACTTACGCAAAGGAATATAAATCCTTCTATCATAAAGACACATGCATGTGTATGTTCCTTGCAACAATATTCACAATTGCAAAGGTGTGAAATCAACCTAGGTGTCCATCAATGGCAACCTGGATAAAGAATGTTGTGGTACAGATATACCATGGAATGCTATGCAACCATAAAAGGGAAAAAGATCATATCCTTTGCAGGGACACAGATTGAGCTAGATGCTATCATCCTTAGGAAACACACACAGAAACAGAAAACCAAATGCTGCATGTTTTCATTCATAAGTGGGAAATAAATGATGAGAACACATAAAGACAAAGAGGGAAACAATGATACTCGGGCCTACTTGAGATGTAAGGTGGAAAGAGGAAGAGGATCAGAACAAATAACTATTGGGAAACCCCTGTGACACAAGTTTACCTATATAACAAAGCTTCACATAGACCCCTGAACTTAAAGTTTTTCTTTTAATGAGCTGAAAAGAAGGATAAAATTATAGACTATTTTCTCAAGGGGTTTAGTAGCAGAGGGAAGGACAGTGATAGTCTGATAAATCAGGAAGATTCAGGGCTGAGGGAAGAAGGTCTTTGTTTTATTTTTATTTTGAAGCAATATAGGCTTTGGTTAATTGTAGGCAGAGAACAAAGACTCAATGAATGGAAAGTAATTAGAGATACAGGAGAGAAAAAGAATAACTAATAGAGCACATTTTGTAGCATATAATGAACAGAAGAGGGGAACATCAAAATACTTTAACTCATTTTGCATTCAGTCACATAGAATCTTTCTTCATCACAAAACTATTCAGCCATGGCTATCATTAGAGTAAATTCTAATCTAGGATCTCATTGCTTCATATCTGATAAACTGTAATGGCCTTGTAATTACACTCCTTCTCTATAATCCAATCAAAATTGTCCCTGTATGTTGGCTATGGGAGCTCTCTTCCAAAATCTTTTCTAGAAACAATCCCATATATGGCCTCTTCTCTTTGGTCTCTGATTTTAGCTTGGTATCTTATCCTTTTGGTATGGATAAGGATTTGGGTTGTTACCACTCCTTTCAAGTCTAGATTCCTTTACAGGTCCCATTATCAGAAGATACCATGTAACTCTTAATTCTGTTGTGGCTTTGGCATTTGACACACTGAAATTTGTTGCTGTAACTGAATTTAAATTATGATGATACCTCTTGTTTTCTAACTAGGTGGCAAGGACTGCTGCCCAGGAGACTTTCTCTAAATAACTATGTATTTCAAAGAAAGATTATTAAGTGTGTAACTCTGTATGCATGTGTGTTCATGTATCTGTACATGTGTATGTGTTATGCTACAGACATTTATATTTGATGTATTTATTCTCATGTGTGGGCTGATAGCTTATAGGGTCCTTGTGTTTTTCAGTCTGTTATTTTTGCTCTCAGCAAAAATTTACTCAGCTGATGAGAATATTTTGACAATTCTGTATGTGTGTCCAGGAACTACAACTTGGTGTGAATTTTCTGGCTGAAATAACCTAATTTTAAGATACAAAATAAAATATTCCAAATTTATAAGGAAATGATAGAGCTAGCCTGATGCAAGGAATTATGAACATTAAGATGTTTATACAGTTCCTAATATATAAAATCACAGGATGGAAACTTCATGATTATAGTTTCCTTATTTCATTTGCAAATACTACAAATGATGTTTACTAAAACTGAATTCTAACAAAAGTTACAAAGAATTATGGTTTCCAGCTTGAACAAACAGTTCAATTTAATTCTTACAAATGTTTCAGTCAACATTTTAAAATGTATTTGTACCTTTAAGAATTCACATACTTTCTCAGATTTCTGTGTTTCTTGATGCTTCCAAATGTACTGTGCCCAAATAATTAATTTTCAACACAGGGGAAGCATTTTGTGACTATTTTTCTTTTGTGTTCAGTAGCCCAATAATGGCCTTTATATAATTTAGTGTTATTTCTATATCTTCATTTATTTCTCAGATAATTTAATTTTTAAGCTTTGGGTCACATAAATAAATGCACACAGAATTTTTTGGATAACTCATGAAAGCCAGTCTCTCTCTCTTTCCCTCTATCTCTCCCTCCCTCCTTCTACCCCCATGTGTATATATACAGATAGATTTATCGGTAGATGGATAGATAGATAGCACTTATCATTTGCATAGGTGTTTTTTGAACTTTAATATTTAAAAATCTGGAACTCAGCCAACCCAAGTGCTAAGTTGTAATTGTTTATTAAAGATACATTTACCATACAAGAAGCAAAATACCACTATGTGCTTGCTGACAGAGAAAGCAAAACAATCTGCATTCTTCAAAACTGTTGTGTTTTAGCAACTTTCCTCTGCAGAATTGAGGCTGGCTTTATAAGATTGATTATACTGACCATTTTATGAGTCTATTGCCAAGCAATTGAACAGTTGATTTGATTTGGTTTTCCTAATGACTAAAAGAACCAGATGGCTTGATTGGAATGATTGCTGAAACAACCAATTCAACCATGAAAACAGCTGGATTAATGATGATGTGTTAACGTCATCTAACTTCTCAAAGAGATAGCTAATGTAGAAACTTCAAAGCCTGGTTTCTCAGATTTAACTGGCATTGGGAGTCTTGATGGCCAGCTCAACATTAGTATTGCAGTGGATAATTTTAATTGGGAGCATTTTTAAGTTTTTCATAATGAAAATTGATGTTCTAAAGGGTAGGATATTAAAGGAGCCAGAAAAAGAAACAACACTGTTAGTGCTATTGAGAAGCTTTGAAAGCATGCCAACCTAAAATGATGATGGGACATGATATGAGAATCTATAATGAATTTATAGCATAATCACTGTGACTCATAAGCTTCTCACATCAGAGCAATTTTAAAAAGGTGTCCTGGCAAATTGATACCTGTGTTATTTGTTCTTTTATATCCTGAAGTGAGATTTTACCAAGTCTTAGAAAACTTTATAAAAATGAAAAACATTAACAGTTACAAAAGAAAAGGCAATATTACAAAGCAAAATTCTGTATGTATCAAGGCTTAAGTATTCATCTAGTTCTATGACTTTTGGCTGAATTATGACTGTGATGGCAATGTCTAGACATAGAATGTGAAACCACGGGTTAGGGTTAGAGCAAATATCAAGATATCTCTTGTTACAATATCTCTTAATAAGAAAAATGATGGGGGCTCATGATATCCTCAAACTCTATGAGAATCAAATTTCTCTAAAACTTTCTCTCCTTTTAAATTTCCTTTCCCCCCTAAAATAATGAATATTTGGTAGTTTTACTTCATTTACTATTTCCCTTCCTTGTCCATATAAGAAGTGTTACCATCCTAAGGACATAGTATCCCAGATGATTTCCTGGGTTTCAAACTGGACTGTATCTTATGTCTATTTATCTGAGAAAAGGAGCAACCCTGTTTTAGGAGCCTTTTATCAAGACTACAGGGGGTGGTTTGTGAGATTCCTGTTCTTTTAATGTGAGGCCTAGACAAGAAAATATAAATTTGAAGCAGATTTTGTCAGAGATATTTATCTCAAGGCATGAATTTATCCATTAATTCAACAAACATATATCTTATTAAATGCTAGGTATTATGCTAAGTGCAGTGACTACAGTCGTTAACACTACAGACATGCTCACTGACAGACATTAATATAATATTCTTCAAAATATATTTGTAATGAAAAGTTTTTACATGAGCTATTTCAGAAAGGGTCAGGGTGTTACGAAGGAATAATGGAAAATGTAGAATGTTTAGATTGGTGACCAGGAAAGTATTTGAGAGAGTGACATTTAAGCTAAGACCTGAAGGATGAGTAGATGTTAACCAGGTAATAAGTGGTAGGGGGAGAAATGTACCAGGTAGTATGTGAAAAGACTTGTAAGAAAGAGCCTCATGTAGCTGACGGGCAGAGAGAGAGCGGGGAGAATAGTTCAAGATAAACCTGGAGATGTAGGAAGAGATCAGGGATGCTGTAACAAAGTGCAACAAACTCAGTGGCTTAAGCAATATAAATCAACGGTTTCATAGTTCTGGAAGCTAAAAAATCAAAATCAAGGTATCAATGGAGTTTGTTCCTTTGGAGGGAAGTGAGGGAGGCCTCTCTTCTTATATTCTCCCTATGTCTTTTCACATTGTTTTCATTCTTTCCATGTGTTTCTGTGTCTACATTTCTCTCTCTCTCTTTTTGTAAGGATACCAATCATATTGCATCAGGGCATACCCTAATTATCTCACTTTAACTTGATTACCTCCATAAAATCCCTATCTTCAAATGAGTTCACAATCTGAGGTAGCAGGACTTAACATTTCAATATGTAGATTTTGAGAGGGACATAATTAAACTTACAACAAACACAGAGCTTTGGCAGACATGTTAAGCAATTTTTATTCTTTCCTGAGTACCTAGGGCTGTCATAAACAGATTTTATTTTTATAAATGTTTGCTCTGCTGGGTGGAGAATGTATTATAGGGAGTTTTATCAGTTTCCAATTGATGCTATGGAAAAATTAACATAAATTTAATGGCTTAAAAACTACAAAGTTATCTTATAATCCTAGAAGTCAGATGTCTATAAAATCTAGTTTCAATAGGCTAAAATCAAGTCAGACATCTTCATTCTGGATGCACTAAGAGAGAATGTATTTCTTTTTCTTTTCCAGCTTCTAGACACCATGTACATTTCTTTATTCATGGTTCCCTCCCCCATTTTCAAAGCTAGCAGCAGAGCATCTTCTTTCCTCTCTGACCTCATCTCCAGTCATTACATCCTCATTTTCTGATCCTTATCCTCCAACCTACCTCTCATATGGACTCCTGTGATTACATTGGAGCAAATTGAATGATCTGAGAAGAATCTCACCATCTTAAGATTTTTAATTTAATCACACGTGTAAAATTCTTGTTACCACGTAAGGTGACATGCACACAGATTCCTGAACATCCTGTTGTGTGTATGGAGTGGGGCATTATTCTGCCTATCATAGTCATCAAGAATGAAAGTAAAAAGCCAGTTACTAAAGCTATTGCAACAATCTAAGTGTGAGACGATGGTAACTTAGATTAGGTAGCAATGGAAATGGAAATAAGTAGTCAGATTGGAGAATTAATTAGGAGAAACCCAACAAGACTTGCTAATAAATTATATATATATATATATATATATATATATATATATGACACTATAATTTACATATATATATGACACTATAATTTACATATATATATATGACACTATAATTTACTTATACCTCCTGGTCATTCTGAATATCATATTTATAGCATGGACTAGAAAATTAAAATATTGCGTTTTGAACATGTTCCTGTATATTTCTAAAAGTAGATATTTTGCATCCAAAAAGTTTGCTTCTTTGTTTATTTTGGCATAGGTGGACATTTTATTTTTAACTATTTGGAAGAGTTGTGTAAAATAGTTTTCTCGGATTTTGAAACCTTATGAATAAATCATTTGAAATTATCTACTAAATTTGGTGTTTATCTCATTAAGTTTGAATATAAAAGAGAAAAAATGCTAACAAATTGGAAAATAAAGTCAATTAGAAAATAAAAATTGTTTGAGTGTTCAAAGTGCATCATGTGTGGGTGGCAGTTGGAACACTACAAAAGTAATTTTTATAAGCAGATGACTGAACTTTGAACATGTTTTGAATGGCATTACAAAAAAGGAAGCTGGATTTTAGTTGGAGGTCTCCAGAACTTATAATGGAGAAGAGTGGCAGAGATAGACCTGTTGAGAAGTTCTCTTGACTGATTCCTATGGCCAAAAGCTCTGGAGGAATATTTAGGAGTGAGGAAAAAGAGAACAGAAAGTTATATTGGCACTCTTCGCCTAGACCATTACCACGTTACAGATGCAACCTGAGGCAAATACAATACGTTAAAATAAAAACTTACTCATTTTATGAGGTTTGACATATTTCGAGAACATATCTGAGGATCACATTAAATTAAAAATCCTTTTAGAGGAAAGTGACATTAGCAAGATGCTGGAATAGGAATTTCTAACACTCCTCCCCTGATAAAAACATCAATTTGAACAACCATCCAAGCATAAAAATAACTTTACAAGATACCTTTAATAAATGTAGGAAATCTGTGTGAGAGAATGCAGCAGATGAGTAGAATAAAGAAATAATAAAATATACATTGAAGAGGGTAAGAAGGACAGTTTTACATCACCTGTGTTGCCCATTGCCTAAGCTTGAGCAATGCAGTGCAGGGAGAGATAACCTCCATGTAGGAGAGGAGTGAAGTGGGCACCTGACTTTGCTGTAGTGAACCTCATCACCAGGTTGGCCCCCAGAGCTTCAGGCTCCAGTACTTCTTCAGTGCCAGGCTGACCTTCATAGCACCAGGCTCCAGGCCCATAGTGCTGGGCTAGCCTCATGGCCACAGGTTCCAGGCTGGCAGGACAAAGTTCCAGGCCTACCATAGTACCAGGTTAGTTCCCATAAACCCAGGCTGGTCTCCATGGATCCAGGACTCAGGCCTTCCCCTGTAGACTCAGACTCTAGGTTTGCCACAGCACCAGGCCAGACCTGTGCTCCCTTCCAGCCTCTTGGGAGTCTGGCGCCTGGTCCATTTCAGTGGACTCTGGAACCAGGATGTACCCTATAGACTTATGATCAAGACTATCCCTGTGGACCTAATCATCAGGACCACTTCAGTGAGCCCTACTGTCAGGCTGGGCACCATGAACCCAAGATCTAGGCCTGCTCCAGTAGACACAGGCTCCAGATCCACCCTTGTGGATGCAGGCACCAGACCTGGTCACCTGCTAACCAAGGAACTAGGTCGGCTAGCTTTAGGACTCCAGCAGCAAGCTTGCCCATGAATCACACTAGCTGGCCTACCCAGAATCTTTGGACAGACTGACTTTAAAGGACTTTATTTGCTAAAGCCAGTCTGTAAAGACTATAAGAGGTGCCTACTCTTTCAAATGTGCAGACACTAACACAAGGCCCCAAGAATTACAAATAATCAGGGAAATACCACATGATGAAAGGAACAAAATAAAGCATCAGTCACAGATTTGAATGAACTGACAAATAATTCAAAATAATCATCTTAAATAGCTCAGTGAGCCACAAGAAAGCAAAGATAGCCAACCAGACAAAATCAGAAAATCAACATATGAGCAAAATAAAAATTTCAGCAGGGATATAGAAACTATTTAAAAAGTCAAACAGAAATTCTGAAACTGAAGAACAAAATGACTACACTGAAAAGTGTCATACTGACATTCAACAATAGAGTTGAAGAAGCAAAAGAAACAATCAGCAAGCTTGAAGACAGGCTATTTGAAATTGCTTAGTGAGGAGCAAAACAGAAAAAAACAAGAATAAAAATAAGGACAAAAGCCTATGGGACTTATGGGATATCATCAAGTAAATCAATGAAAACATTATAGAAATCCAAAAAGGAAAAGAGAAAGAGGGGAAAAAAAGACAAAAATACCTTAAAGAGATAATGAAAAAAAATCCAAAATATTGAGAAGAAAATGGACACCCAGATCCACGAAGCCTAAAGACTCCAAACAGATTAAACATAAAAATCTCATCACTGAGACTCAATATAATCAAATTCTCAAAATTCAATGATTAAAAAGAGAATTTTGAAAGCAGCAAAAGAAAAAAAAAGTGACTCATCTCATCACATATATAGAAACTCTCATAAAACAGTCAGCTGATTTCTCAGAACAAACCTTGCAGGCCAGGAGAGAGTGAAATGACCTATTCAAAGTGCTGAAGTGAAAATATTGGGTGAGTGGATAAAGATGGCAGAGTAGAAAGTTCCATTGATCATCCTACACAAATAACTACTTGCACACACAAAAACCACCGTCATAAGAACCAAAAGTCAGGTGAGCACTCACAGTACCTGTATTTAACTTCATATTGCTGAAAGAGGCACTAAAGTGGTAAGAATCTTGAATCGCGTGTAGTGTAGTTGTGGTGGGGAGAGCATTTCTGTGCCCTGGGAAGAAAGGAAAACAGGACCTGTAAGTCACTAAACTCAGTGCTGCCCTTGTTATAGCAAAAAACAGAACTAGACAAAAGTCAGCTGATACCTGCCCATGCAGGGAGCATTTAAACTAGCCCTAGCCAGAAGAAAATCATTGATCTCAGCAAACAACCTGAGTTTCTACAAGCCTTGCCACCTCAGGCTAAAATGTTCTGGGGCACCATATAAAGTTGAAAGGCAGTCTAGGCCACAAAGACTGCAACACTTAGGTGAGTCCTAGAGCTGAACTAGGCCCAGAGACAGTAAACTGGAGGGGCACATGACCTACAGAGACACCAGCAGAAGTGGCAATGGGAGTGCTGGCATCACTCTTCCCCTAACCTACTTAAGGAAAGCAGGTTGAAAACTGGAGAGGGTGTTGTCTTACATCTTGGATACCAGCTCAGCCAGAGCAGGATAGGGCACTGATCAGAGTGTGAGGCTCCCTTTCCAGGCCCTAGCTCTTGGATATTTCTAGAAACATACTGGACCAGAAGAGAGTGTGCTGCCTTGAGGTGAAGAACTCAGTCTTGACAGGATGCATCACCTGTTAACTGAGGAACCCTTGGGTCTTAAATAACCAGCAGTAATATCACAGTACTACATTGGACCTTGGGTGACACTTAGACTTGCTGGCTTCCAGTGAGACTCAGCACATTCCCAGCTGTGGTGACTATGAAGCAAGGCTCCTGCTTGAGAAAGTGGATAGAAAAGTATGTCTTGCACCTCATGTATTAGTTCAGCCACAGCAGGTAGAGAACCAAGCAGGCCCCTGGGGTCCCCAATTCCAGGACTTGGCTCTTGTATAGCATTTCTCGACTTGCCCTGTGCCACAGAAGAGCCCATTCTCCTAGAAGGTGAATCCCAAGTGAGGCAGCATTCACCACAAGCTGACTGAATAACCCGTGGGCCTTAAGGGAACATCAATGGAAGTCTGGCAATATTCTCTGTGGGCCTGAGTTGGCAGTAGCCATGGAGTGAGACTCCACTGTCTGTGGAAAGGGGAGAGAAGAGTGCTAAGGACTGTGTCTTGTGGTTTGAGTGCCAGCTCAGCAACATTAAAATAGAACACCAGGTGGACTGCTAAGGTTTTTTACTGTAGTCCCTGACTCCTGGACAGCAACTCTAGACTTTCTCAGGGCCTGGGGGAACTCATCACCCTGAAGAGAAGGACACCAGCCTGGGTGGCTTGGCCACCTGCTGATTGCAAAGCTCTGGGGCTATGAGTGAACAAAGGCAGTAACCAGGGAGTGATTACCACAGGCCTTGGGTGAGACACAGTGCTGTGATGGCTTCAGATCTGACCCAGTGTAATCATAGTGGTGGTGGCAACAAAGGTACTGTGTCACTCCACCCCCAGCTCCAGGTAACTCAGAATAGAAAGAGAGACTCCATTTGTTTGGGAGAAAGTAAGGGAAGAAAACAGAAGTCTCTGCCTGGTAATCCAGAAAATTCCTCCAGATCTTGTCCAAGACCATTAAGGCAGTTCCTCTATGAACATGCAAGAATCACAACATTATGATTTAGCAGAAACTTGGGGTTTCTACCAAAGCAGATACATCTTTGATCACATTACCTAAGTTATTTTGAATATCTGGAAAGCCTTCTCAAGAAGGAAAGGTACAAATAAGACCAGAATGTGAAAACTAAAATAAATACCTAACTACATTGCCAAGCACATACAAACATCTACAACTATCAGGACCATACAGGAAAACATGACCTCCCCGTATGTACTAAATAGTGCACCAGTAATCAATCCTAGAGAAATGGATAGGTGAAAAATCTTTATAATAAAAAAGTATACAATACTGATGAAAGAAATTGAAGAGAATACTCCCAAAATGGAAAGATAATCCATGTTTATGGATTGGAAGAATCAATAGTGTTAAATGTTCACACTACCCAAAACAACACACCTGTTCAAGGTAATGCCTATAAAAATACCATTGACACTCCACAGCATTTGAAAAAAGTAACCGAAAATGTATATAAAACCTCAAAAGATTGAGAACAGACAAAGATATCCTAAGCAAAAAGTGCAAAACTAAAGAAATCACATTACCCGACTTCAAATTATACTACAGATCTGTAATAACCAAAACAGTAGGGTACTGGCATAATGACAGACATAGACCAATGGAACAAAATAGAGAACCCAGAAATAAATCCATACATTTACAGTAAACTCATTTTTGACAAAAGTGCCAAGAACATACACTGGAGAGAGAACAGACTCTTCAATAAATGGTGCTGAAAAATCTGGATATCTATATGCAGAAGAATGAAACTACACCCCTCTCTCACCATATACAAAAATCAAATCAAACTGGACTAAAGACTTAAATATAAGTCCAAAAACTGTAAAACTACTGTAAGAAATCACTGGGGAAAGTCTCCAGGACATTGAACTGGGCAAAGATTTCTTGCCTGGGCAAATGGGGATTACATTACATTAAAAAGCTTCTGCTCAGCAAGGGAAACAATTCACAAACTAAAGAGACAACCTACAGAATGTGAGAAAATATTTGCAAACTACCCATTTGACATGGACTTAATAACCAGAATATATTAGGAGCTCAAATCTATAGGAAAGGAGATATCTACACTCCCATGTTTTTTTGGCATCTTTGTTCACAATAGCCAAGAGCGGGAAGCAACCTAAGTGTGTATCCATCAACAGATGAATGGATAAAGAAAATGTGGTACTTATACACAATGGAGTACTATTCAGTCATAAAAAGAATGATATTTCATCATTTTCAAAAACATGGAAGGAATAATAGGTCATTACGTTAAGTGAAATCAGCCAGACATGGAAAGACAAACCACATACTCACTCTTATTTGTGGGATATAGAAATCAAAACAATTGAACCCATAAAGTTAGACAGTAGAAGTATGGTAACTAGAGGCTGAGAAGGGTGGCAGGGGTTTCATGGGAATTTGGGGATGGTTAGTGAATACAAAAAACAATTAGAAAAAATGAGTAAGTCCCAGTATATTATAGTACAACAGCATGACTGTATTCAATAGTACTTTAATTGTACATTTTACAAGAACTAAAAGAGCATAATTGGATTCTTTATAACACAAAGACAAATGCTTGAGGATATGGATGCCCGATTTTCCATGATCTGATTGTTACACTGCATGTCTGTATCAAAATACCTCATATAACTGATAAATATATACAACTACTATGTACTAACCAAAAAATTTCAGAATACACTAATATAATGGTGGTGCACGAATCACTTTTGTGGCTCTACTATAAATGTTAAATTACTAAAAGTAATTACTAAAAAAAACTATAGCCACAACAATTTATTAATGGACACACAATGTAAGAGGCTTAAAGTGTTACCTCAATAACAGAATTATGAGGGGAGGAGAGTCTTTGTATGCAGAGAAATTTAATCTGTCATCAGCTTAAAATATACTGTAATATCTATAAGATGTTTTACAAAAGCTTTGTGGTAACACAAGTAAAAAGAAATCTGTTATAGATACACAAAAGATAAAAGGAAAGTAATCCAAGATTGCTTGTAAGAGAGAGAAACAAAACAAACTCTTGCTCTTATACTCAATACATTGCAGAATATTTATAGTCGCCAAAATGTGTAGGGCTTTGCACACACACTAAGCAGTTCTTCATCAGACTCCAACGGGGTGTCCTACAATTTAACTCTAATATAACACTAGTAAAATTTATTTGAGATCCCTTCTAAGTTAAGGGCTATGTTACATAATACTGCCCCCACTTCAGATGTCAATTGCAAGCCCCACATTGTGACCTAGATGACTAGCAATAAACTGATGTTCTTATAAACCTCCTTTTCAAGTTTAAAAATTTGCAAAGTTGGCTCACAGAACTCGAGTATACTTTCATTAATTATATTTACCCATTTATTTTAAAGGTTATTACAAAGAATAGAGATTAACATCCAGATGAAAAAGACACATAGGACAAGGTATGTGAGAAGGGATGTGGAGCTTTCATGCCATCTCCAGGTACACCATCCTCAGGAATGTCCATGAGTTCAGCAACCTGAAAGCTCTTTAAACTATTACTTTGGTTTTTTATGGAGGCTTCTCTATATACCTATGATTGATTAAATCACTGGCCATTGATTTAATCAAGTTTCAGCCCTTCTTTTCTCTAGAGATTGGAAATGGGGCTGACAGTTCTAACACTATGATTACATGATTTTGTTCCCCTGGCAACCAGGCCCATCCTGAGGCTATTGAGGAGCCTTCATCCATCAGTCATCTTCTACTAAAAGACATTTATCTTATTGGAGATTCAAGGGTTTTAGGAGTGGTATGCCAACAAATAGGAACAAAGACCATATATATATTTCTTATTGCAAATCACAATATAACAATGCCACTGCAAAACAATAAGTCACAGAGGAAGACAGAAAGAAAGGATTCAAGGAGCATAGAAACTACAAAGTTCAGAAAACAATAAATTGGCAATAGTAAATATTTACCTTTAATAATAACTTTAAATATTAATGGTTCAAATTCTTGATTCAGAAGATACAGAGTGGCTGAATGGATAAAAAAAATTCAACAGCATTCTGCCTAGAAGAGACACTTTTTAGCTTAAAAAATCATGTAGGCTGATAGAAAAGGATTGGAGAAAAGTATTTTGTACTAATAGAATTCGAATGGGAAAGAGTGGATATACTTGTAACAGACGAAGTATACTTAGATTAAAGCTGTCACAAAGAGATCAAGAGGGTTATTATGCAATGATGAAGTGATACATTCATCAAGAGAATGGAACAATTATAAATATGTATGCACCAAACATGGGAGTGTGTGTGCGCATGCACACACACACACACACACACACACACACACACACACACAGAACTAAAGGGATAAATAGCAATACATTAAAACTGGGGAATTCAATAAATGATTTTTTTTTTGAGATGGAGTTTTGCTCTTGTTGCCTAGGCTAGAGTGCAGTGACTCGATCTTGGCTCACTGCAACCTCTGCCTCCTAGGTTCAAGCAATTCTGCATCAGAATAAATGACTTTTAACAATTGATAGATCATTCAGAGAGAAAAATCAATGAGAAAAAAAACAACAAATATGAACAGCATTTCAGACCAAATTGACCTTCCAGATGTATATAGAACATTGTCTTGAGCAGCAGCAGAATACACATTTTTTTAAGCTCACGTGGAACATTCTCTATGAAAGGTTGTATGTTGGATCACAAAAAATCTTAATTCAATAAGAATAAAATTATATCGTGTACTTTTCTGACTTCAATAGTATGAAATGAGAAAATAATGAGAAGAAAATCAGAAAATTCACAAATATGTGGAAATTAAACCACAACCTCCTCCAAATAAGCTCAATTAGAAATGAAACAGGAGATATTATAACTGATAACACAGAAATACAAAAGATTATTCAAGGCTACTATAAACACCTTTATGCATGTAAACTAAAAACCTAAAGGAGATGCATAAATTCCTGGAAATATATAAACCTCCTAGATTAAACAATGAAGATATAGAATCTCTGAACAGACAAATAACAAGCAGTAAGATTAAAAATTGTAATAAAAAATGCCAGCAAAAAAAGTCCAGGACCAGACCAGTTGAATTCTATCAGACGTTCAAAGAAAAGTTTGTACCAATCCTCTCGACACTGTTCCACAGGATAGAGAAAGAGGGAATCCTCCCTAAATTATCTGAAGCTAGCATCACCCTAATACCCAAACCAAGGAAGTACATACCAAAAAAAAAAGAAAACTACAGACCAATATCCCTGATGAACATAGATGCAAAAATCCTCAACAATATACAACCAAACCAAATCCAACAGCATATCAAAAAGATAAAGACAATCCACCACTTACATACTTATTAGATTATAGCATAGTATTAATATAGCTTTTATAGGCACTTGAAAATAAAAAAAAATTGCATGACTCCCTTTATTACAATATTTGCATTATTGTGGCCATCTGGAAATAAATCTGCAGTGTTTCCAAGGTGTGCCTGCAACTATGATATACCACAATAACAGACTGAAGTATAAATATCATCTAAGCATCTCAAGAGATTTTTAAAAAAGCATTTTTCAAAATTCAACAGCCTTTTGTGATAGATACTCTCTGGAAATTATGTATAAAAGGAGTCTGCCTCAGCAAAATTAAGTTCATATATGAACATCATAATCAATAGAGAAAAACTGAAAGCTTTTTTTCTAAGATCAGGAATATGGCAAGGATGCTCACTCTTGCCACTTCTGTTCAGCTTGGTATTGGAAATATTAGCCAGAACAATTAAGAAAGAGAAAGAAATAATAGGCATCCACACCAGAAAGGAAAAAACAAAATTGTTTTGTTTCCAGATAATTCAATATTATATATAGAAAATACTAAAGACTCCATCAAAGCACTAATAAAACTAGTAAAGTATTTCAGTAGAGTTGCAGGATTCAAAATTAACACACAAAGATTAGTTGTTTTTCTATATACTAACAATGAACCACCTGAAAAAGAAATAAAGAAAACCTTTCTAGTTATAATAGCATAACAAAACACTTAGGAATAAATTTAACCAAAGAACAAAATAATCTGTACAGTGAAAACCATAAAATATTGATGAACAAAATGAAAGAAGATACAAATAAATGGAAATAAATCCCATGTTCATAGATTAGAATTAGTATTGCTAAAATGTCCCCTGCTACTCAGAGTAATCCATAGATTCAATGCAACTTCTATCAAAATTTTAATGAGCTTTTTCACAGAAATTTAAAAAGTAATTCCAAAATTCATATGGAATTATAAAAGACTGTGAATGGTCAAAGTGATCTTGAGCAAGAAAAACTGGAGACATTATGTTACGTGATTTTAAAATAAACTACAAGACTCTAGTAATCAATACCGCATGGCACTGGCTTAAAAACAAATGTGTAAAACAATAAAGTGGAATAGAAAGCCCAGAAATAAATCTATGCACTTAATATAACGTGATATTTGACAAATGGGCCAAGAAGACACAATGAGAAAAGTGTAATGTCTTCAATAAATGGTGTTAGTAAAACTGGATATATGTGGAAGTATAAAAGTGAACATTTATCTCACATCATACACAAAAATCATCTTGAAATGGATTAAAGATGTAAACATAAGACCTGAAATTATAAAATATCTGAAGAACACACAGGAGAAAAGCTTGTTGATATTGGTCTAGGAAATGATATTTTGTGGGGGAGAGTAAAACCTCTAAAGCACAGGCAACAAAATAAAAATAGACACATGAGATTGTATCAAACTAAAATGGAAACAATCAACAGAGTGATAATACAACCTATGGAATGGGAGAACATATTTGCAAGTCATATATGTGATAAGGGGTTATTATCCAAAGTACGTGAGGAATTCAGCTCAATAACAAGAAAACAAATAACCCAACTAAGAAATAAGCAAATTACCTGAATTGATATTTCTCATGAGATATAAAAACAGTCAACAGGTATATACAAAATGCTCAACATCGCTAATAATCAGAGAAATGAAAAACAAAACCACAATGAGATATCACTTCACAGCTATTAGAACACCTTTTATCCAAAAGAAAAAGTAACAAGTGTTGGCAAGTAATGTGGAGAAAAGGGAATGCTTGTATGCTGTTGGTAAGAAAGTAAATTTGTATAGCCATTATGGAAAAGAGTATGGAAGTTCCTCAGTAAACATAGAACTACCATATATGTTCCAGCCATGCTGCTTCAAGGTATATGTCCCAATGAAATTAAATCAGTATTTTGAAGAGTGATCTGTACCTATGTGTTAATTGCATCATTATTCACAATTACCAAGTTTGAAACAAACTAAATGTCTGTTTATGGATGACTATCTAAAGATAATGTGGTGTGCCTGCTTTATACACACACACATATACCCATGATAACATGTTATTTGGCCCATAAAAAAATCCTGTCATTTGCAATGACATGGATGAATGTGAAGGACTTCATGCTAAATGAAGTAAGCCAGGCCCACAAATATTTCATGATTTTAGTTCTCTGTAGAATATAAAAAAGTCAAACTAATAGAAGCAGAAAATAGAATGGTGGTTTCCAAAGACTGAGTCATCGAGGAAATAGATGTTTGTAAAATGGTACAAAATTTCTGTTATGCAGTCTAAATAAATTTTGGAGATCTAATGCATTCTGACTATAGACAGTAATATTGCATACTTCAAATTTGGCAAAAGAGTGGATTTTAAATGTTATTACCATAAAAATATGACTATGTGGGGTGAAGTATATGCTAATTAGCTTGATTATATTAGTCATTTAAAAATGAATATGCATATCAAAACATCACATTGTACTCCCTAAATAGATATAATTTTTGTTAATTATACCTCAGTAAAGCTGGAAAAAAAAAAGAAAAATCCCTTTAGAAAATATGATCAGCTTAAGTAATGACTATTTGCCCAGCAGAACTCTTTGAAGAAAAGCTGTGTCAGAAGCTGATGAATTATCAATTTGTTTTTGCAAATTACCAGCTGAACTTGGAATTAAATACATCCATTGCATCAGATGCTTTTCATTTTGAACTATTTGTAGTGTATTATATAGTTTACTATGGTCTTTTATGGCAGGATGTAATTGTTCTGAACTGTCACTAGATGTCTTTTTTTTTAGTAACTCTAGTTTGTCTCAAATGAAAAAGATATATCAGTGCTACATATGTCTGTTTCATTTTGATTTTTTTGTTTGGTTAAGGAGAACTGAAGTATTAGAAAAATCTATAAATAAGTTTACTTGTTCTAATCAAACAAACTATATAAATTATTATAAAAGTTGGATCAAGCATCATCTATATAGATTGAGACTTATAGAGTCTCAGGTTGAAAATTTTTTCATATGTTTGTTGGCTCTTTGTATGTCTTCTTTTGAGAAATGTCTGTTCATGTCCTATGCCCACTTTCTGGTGGGATTATTTTTTTCTTGCCGATTTGTTTGAGTTTCTCGTAGATTATGGATACTAGTCCTTTGTCAGATGCATAGTTTGTGAATATTTTCTCCCATTCTGTGTATTATCTGTTTACTCTGCAAATTATTTCTTTTGCCACACATAAGATTTTTTAGTTTAATTGGATCTCATTTATTTATTTTTTGTTGCATTTGATTTTTCTTAGTTATAAATTTCTTGCCTAAGCCAATGTCAGTAGAGTTTTTCCAATGTTATCTTCTGGAATTTTTATGGTTTTAGGTCTTAGATTTAAGTTTTGATCCATCTACAAAAAGGAGTCAGCACTTTACCTTATTTGTTCTGCCTCTTCCTACTTCAGCTCCCCCAGAGATGGGCATGCTCCACTAAAATCTCAGTGTGGTTCTACTTTCTGCTCTATAAATAAGTCATGTAGTATTTAGCCTTTATGTCCTGATTAGAAGGTACATTTTTTGTTGTAATGGCAGCTTATTAATTTACTAGTCCAAACATATTTGTACAGCTCCCTCACATCTACACTTAATAGATATTGCCTGATATACCAACTAGTTAGTCCTGGCCTCTCACTCTACTCAGTGTGGTAAATTAGACACTCTGAGAGAGGAAGTTCATTTATAGATGCTATTTCTGGTTTGGGTAGAGACTTGGAAGGGAAGCAAGAAGAATGAATAAATAGAATGAATGATACCTCATCTGTTATTAGTATGACAGTTGATTCTAACTATGAAATAGGGGCTACGTTAGACCTCTAAAATTCATTGCATCTCCTATAGAAGATGTCTAGAACAAAATCTCAGTCTTTAATTTCTGGAACCTTCTACTTTAATACTGTTTCCTAGCCTTTTCATCAAAAAGTTAGGGACATTTTATAGCTGGTTATAAAATTATGCCAACTTTGGTCTATGCAAGTGCCATATTTCTGGAGCAGCATGCCAACTTTTGAGTTACTTATTTTCTCATGAATTTATGAGTGCTTGAACCATGATGATCCTCCTTCATAAGAGGCATGACAAGTAGTAAGGGCATGCTTACTGTATGCCAGCCTGGCTGACTCCATTTCAAGTGTGATTGATGATATCCTGAGGTATGAGGAAAGGCCACATCATATGGTTGGTCAAAATATAGATTTTGGAGGCCTATAGGTAAGGCCTCACTCTACCTATTTTTATCAGTGTGACCTGTGTAGTTTATTTGATTTTTATTAGCCTCAGTTTCCTTATAGGTTAAATAGGAATAATAATTCCATTGCTTATCAGGGTAGGTGTTCAACAATGATTCTTCATTATGCTAAAGCATTTGTCTCAGAAAGATATCTAAAGATTAAAAAGAGAAAGTGGGATGCCTACACACTTTCCTGAGTTTTGTCTTTTGTGGTACTAAGGATTGTCTTGTAAGTCACTGCTGCCACCAATCTGTTAAATTCTTGCCCTGAGCCTAGAGCTGTCAGTTTTAGGACTGTGAGGTATTTATAGCCTACAACCTTCTGAAATATGCCCCACTGTAGCTTAGACAAGCAATGTAATAACCTCCCCCCATCTTGCCCTTCAGCTTACTGTGGCTTGCCTACACAGTAAAATGGAAGACACAGTTAAGCATGTGAATATTTGACTATGAGATATGTAATAACGTATAATATCAAAATTAATATTAATGAAACTAATTATAATTATGATAATGACAGCTAACAGTTACTGAGCATTTACTATGTTCCAGGCTCTGTGCTCAGTGCTTGACCTGCATAATTACTCAATCATAACAACAGTCTCATGAGACAGGTATTATTATCCTCAAGTTTAAATCAAATACATTAAGGCTCAGAGAGGTTAAGCAGCTTGCCAAAAGTCATGCAACAAGCAAAAATAGGAATGGTGATTTGAGCCCAGATCCATTTGACTCTATAACCTGAGTCTCAATCACTAACCCATTTTAAATGATAACCAATTGCTACGAGACTCAAATGAGACCGTAAATACAGTAGTGCTTTAAAAACCTAGAAGAACTATCAAAATGGAAGAGTTTATTATTACCCAAATAATTAACTGAGCCTGTCACTGTTTATCCAGATGCTTGGCAGCATGTAGCCAAAGCCTAAGGCCATAGTGGACCTTTTCCAAGTGGCAAAAGCTTAAATGTAATATAAGCTAATTGGCAACATGTCTTTATTTTCAAAGCAATAGGCAAAGCTTATATGTGCAGCTTCCTAATTGCATGTCCATTTCTTTTAAGTAACTACACCTGTTCTATAATTCAGAGAAATTACATAACCTCAGGACACTGGAAATTGTTCTCTGGCATTCAGTTATTTTGACAAACACTAATTGAACACTTTCACTCTGTGATACACGTTTATGGAGCATTTTCTGTATTCAGATTATTCTGAATGTCTCTTGGGTTTCAAAGATTGGCAACTAATTTGAGGTTTTTAAAAATACACTCTGTAGTCCAAGGAAAACACATCCTTGGGCTAACCACTCAATTATCTCTATCCTACAAGTCTTACATAGTATACTTCATATATTAGTGACCATCTCTATTCCATCTTTCAAATCCTGAGTAACTAATTAAACAAAGTTTAGAATAATAGAATAGGTAATTTAGATATAAGAGCCTCAGCCAAAGGATGCTATTAGTTTTAGTAATAAAAAATCTACGAAGGATTTTGAATTTAACCAGTGTCACAAGTTTAAAGCCCATCACCCAAATTTCCAGAGGGGTTCCCTTCCTGGCTATAAATATTAAATTAAATAGATCTCAAGTAAAACCCTCTTGATATTTCAACCTCTTCTGTATATCTGGGGGAGTGGGGAAGGCATGCAATGCTTAGATTGAAGTAGTTAGAGCTCTAAGCTTAATAAAGTCTTAGCACTTTATGTACATTTAAGAAATTGTATGTTGCATGTGTGTTGGAGAATTAGACTGTGCCCATCAAATGATGGTTTTTGCAAGTTATTGTATAACTCAGGAATGCTAGAGTGTTAAATATAACATAGGATACCACCATCCCAGATTTTTCAGGACTGAGAAAGTTTATGAGGAGGGGAGCTTCCTGCTTCAAAACCAAGACAGTCTCTAGACTAACCAGGACAAATTGGTCTAACATAGGCCAATTATGTTATTGACGTTAGGCCTACAAACCTAAAATAAAAGTTTAACATAAAAGTTGAAGTCAAATAATGAGGTAGTATGTTAGGGGGACATGTATTACATCTCATGAGGGTTTCATTTACAGATTATTTTGTCACTCAGGTAATAAGCATAGTACGTGATAGGTAGTTTTTCAGTCCCCACTCTCGTCCCACTCTCTACCATCAAGTATGCCCTGGTGTCTGTTGTTCCCTTTTTTGTATTCATAATCTTTATCTCCCATTTACGAGTTACAGCATGCAGTATTTGGTTTTCCATTCCTGTGTTAATTTGCTTAGGATAATAGCCTCCAGCTCCATTCATGTTGCTGCAAAGGACATAATCTTGTTCTTCTTTGTGGCTGCATAGTATTTCATGGTGGGTATGTGCATTTTCTTTATGTAGTCTACTATTGATGGGCATATAGGTTAATTCCATGTCTCTGCTATTGTGAGTAGTTCTGCAACAAACATATTCATACATGTGTCTTTATGGTAGAACAAGTTATATTTCTTTGGATATATACCCAATAATGTGATTGTTGGGTCAAATGGTAGTTCTAAGTTCTTTGAGAAATTGCCAAACTGCTTTTCACAAAGGTTGAACTAATTTACATTCCCACCAGGAGTGTATAAGTATTCCCTTTTCTCTGTTACTTTGCCAGGATCTGTTATTTCTTGAAATTTTAATAATTAGCCATTCTAACTAGTGTGAGATGGTATCCCATGGTTTTGATTTACATTTCTCTAATGATTAGTGATACTGAGCATTTTTTCACATGCTTCTTAGCCATGTGTATGTCTTCTTTCAAAAAGTGTCTGTTCATGTCCTTTACTCACTTTTTAATGTTTTTTATTTTTTGCTTAAGTTGCTTATAAATTCTGAATATTAGACCTTTGCCAGATTCATAGTTTGCAAATATTTTCTCCCATTTTTTAGGTTGTCTGTTTCCTCTGTTCATAGTTTCTTTGCTGTGCAAAAGCTCTTTAGTTGAATTACATCTTATTTGTCAATTTTTTTGTTGCAATTACTTTTAGCCTCTTTGTCATGAAGTCTTTGTGAGGACCTATGTCCAGAATGGTATTTTTTTAAATCTCAAGTTCATTCATTCAACTCTGATTTTAGGGTTTTTTTTTTTTTTTTCTGCTAGCTTAGGGGTTGGGTTGCTCTTGTTTTCTAGTTCCTCTAGGTGTAATATTAGGTTGTTAATTTAAGATCTTTCAAACTTTTTGATGTTGGCATTTAGCATAAACATTCTTCTTAACACTCACTGTTTTGGCTCGGTTACATAGATTCTGGTATGTTGTATCTATGTTTAATTAGTTATGAAGAATTTCTTGATTTCTTCCTTAATTTCATTGTTTATCCAAAAGTCATTCAGGAACAGGTTGTTTAATTTCCATATAACTTATGGATTTGAGCACTCTTCTTTGTATTGATCTCTATTTTTATTGCAGTGTGATCTTAGAGTGTGGTATGATTTCGGTATTTTTGAATTTGCTGATAATTGTTTTATGGCTGATTGTGTGGTCAAATTTAGAGCATTTTATTTGTAGATGATAAGAATATATGTGATTCTGCTATTGGGTGGAGAGTTCTCTAGATGTCAGTTACATCTGTTTGGTCAAGTGTCAAGTTCAGATCCCAAATACTCTTTTTTAGTTTTCTGCCTCAATAATCTTTTCAATATTGTTAGCAGGGTGTTGATGTCTCCCACTATTATTGTGTGATTACCTAAGTCTCTTTGTAGGTCTCTAAGAACTTGTTTTATGAGTCTTGGCACTCCTGTGTTGGATGCATATATATTTAGGATAGTTAGATCTTTTTGTTGAATTGAATCCTTTATCATTATATAATGCCCATCTTTGTCTCTTTTTGACATTGTTGCTTTAAAATGTTTTGTCTGAAATTAAGATAGCAACTCCTGCTTTTCTGTTTTCTGTTTGCTTGATAGATTTTTCTCCATCCCTTTACTTTGAGCTTTTTGTGTCACTGTATATTAGTCTCTTGAAGACAGCATAAAGTTGGCTCTTACTTCTTTATCCATCTTGCCATCCTGTGCATTTTAATTAAGGCATTTATTCCACTGACATTATAGGTTAATATTGATATGTGCATATTTGATCTTGTCATTATGTTGTTAGCTGGTTATTCTGCAGGCTTTATTGTGTACTTGCTTTATACTGTCAATGGTTTATGTATTTAAATGTGTTTTTGTGGGGACCATTAACAGTCTTTCCATATTTAGCATTCCCTTTATGACCTCTTTTTAGGCAGGTCTTGTGGTAACAAATTCCCTTAGTATTTGCTTGTCTGAAAAGGTCCTTCTTTCTCCTTGTTTATGAAGCTTAGTTTGGATGGTTATGAGATTCTTGGTTGAAATAGCTTTTCTTTAAGAATGCTGAGTTTAGTACCCCACTCCCTTTGGGTTTGTAGGGTTTCTGCTGAGATTTACTCTGTTAGCCTAATGCAGTTCTCTTTCTAGTTGACTTGGTCCATCTCTGTAGTTGCCTTTAACATTTTTGCTTTTATTTAAACCTTGAAAAATCTGTTTACTATGTGTTTTGGGTATGGTTGTCTTATATGGTATTGCACACAGGTTCTCTGCATTTCCTGAACTTGAATGTTGGGGAAATTTTCATGACAATAACCTCAAATGTTTTCTAATTTACTTGCCTTCTTTCCCTTTCTTTTATGGATGCCAATATTTCATAGGTTTGGTCTCTTTACATAATCCCATATTTCTTAGAAGTTTTGTTTATTCTTCTTTATTCTTTTTTATTTCTGTCTAAGTTATTTTGGTGAATTGCTCTTCAAGCTCTGACATTCTTTCCTTATGTTGGTTGATTCTGCTCTTAGTATTTGTAATTGTATTATGAAATTATTGAAGTGAGTTTTTCTTTTCACTCTATCAGATTACTTCGGTTCTTTCTTAAAATGTCTGCTTCATCTTTCAGCTCCTGAATTGTTTTATTATATTCCTTCAATTCCTTGGATTGGGCTTTGAATTTCTCCTGAGTTTTGATGATCTGTATTTCTATCCATATTCTGAATTATACTTCTGTCATTTCAGCCTGCTTAAGATCCATTGCTGGGGATATAGCGTGGTTGTTTGGAGATAAGAAGACAGTCTCAATTTTGAATGGTTAAAGTTCTTGCACTGGTTCTTTTTCATATGTATGGGCTGATGTTCCTTTAATCTTTAAAGTTGCTGATGGGGTTTCTTGTTTTTACCTTCTTTGATGCCCTTGGAGGTTTGATTGTGGTTCAATGTGGGTTCAGCTGGCTGACTTTATTTCTGTGTTTTAAGGGACCAGGGATCAGCTCAGCATTCTTGGGCTGCATGTTCTAACACTAGGGGTCTAGTAAGGGTCACCGGGCTTTTTCCAGACACTTCAACGTTAGGAACCTGCTGCACTAGAGGGAACAATGTGTTCCTGAGCTGCTTGCCACAACAATTTAATGGGTCATGCTGGTCAAAACACTTCATAGGTGTGATAGCAGCATCAAACCCAAACCCTCTGAGCTTCTCAAAGATTGGAGTCCTGCCCCTGCCACCTCTTTAAGCAGCTCCCTCCAGCTCAAGTGCCCTTGGGGGTCATGGTGTTTCCTGCTAACAGGATTGCAGATGTTCATGGCAAGAGCATTACACTCCTTGCCTGTTCAACTTATCCCTTCCCCAGAAGACACTGAGGGCTAGGAATGAGCCCTGGTGCTTGGTCAATCACCCTACTTTTTAATGCTAATGCTTTGTTTGCACTGTTTTGTTTTTGATGTGAAACAGAGTAAAGGTAATAGTTGCAAATATTTACATTTTATTGTTAAAAGCAATTTTATAACAGGCTAAAATCCAAAGCCAAATGTTGCAGGAAGGCAAGATTTAGCTATAAGTAAGAAAAGATTTTCAAATTGAGGTGTCACTTTCAAGTGCCTGATTGGAGATACAAGACACAATGTTCTGAAAGCCATATAGGATACAACAAAGTATTGACCCCAAGAGAGTTTAAAACAGTCAAACATGGCAGCAAAGGGCTAAAGTTATTGATGTGTATTATCTGAAGTGCAAATGGAGGCCAGTGAATTACAAGGCAATCAGGCTGGGATGATCAAGTATGGGCAGAGCAAGTAATCCAGTGTAACATGGATCAGAGTGAGATTCTAAAATACAGCTAATAAATGAGAAGGTATTTGTAGTCTTTTTTTTGTGGTGATAGATCAACCTGCTGTACAGGAGAGGGCCTTACAGATTAAACCTATAGGGTAATGAGGCACTTGCTAAAACATCTACAGTTGTTGGAAAGTTAGGTGAAATCTAAATTATCTTAAATTATATTCCCATTAAATTTTAATAGTCTTTATAAATTCAGTATAATAATCAAACTTCATGGGATTAACATGAAGATTAAATGAAAAAAAATGTAGCCTCATGAAGCATTTAGCAGTTTCTGACACATAATTGCCAGGTATGTGGTTATTATTAAAATTATTAAAATATGTTTTTCTAAATTTAATTTTTATTGATACAAAATATTGATTTTTGTTATTCACAAATTGTGGAGCTAAGTTTTTAAACCCGTGTCATTCCTCATAGTAAACATATTGCCAAATTATTGATGTTTGGTGAAAATATTTTGGTTCTCCTTATAATTGTTTTATTTTGATATAACTTCAGTAGCAACAACTTTTTCTCTTGTTTATAATATGGATTTTTACTAAATCGAGTTTGCATTGCATTTTTAACTGCTTTGCATGACATTTTTCCTTATATTTAGGTTTATTAGAGCAAATTTCCTTGAGTCATTTGGGATACAACACTAAATCATACTAATGAAATAAAATCAACTAATTGAACTTAAAACAGATGCTATACAACCATAAATTATGACATAAAATTACCTATCAGGATTATTATTTACAATTTATAGTAACTCTGATTTGGAATTTATTTTACTAGTTTAAAAGAATATAATATTTCACACAGAAGTAGAATGTAGTAGAGGTTGATGGGATAGAATGCCAGTTAAGTGCATGGATTTTTAAAGTCAGGTATGTTGGTTTAAATATTAGTTCCAATATTGTGAAACTGTTGGGCAAATTATTTGTGTAACTTAGCTAAGCCTCAGTTTTCTCATCTATGTGATAGAAAAAAAAAATGCCTACCTTCTAGTATTGTCAGTGAAGATTAAATCAATGAAATAAGTCATATAGAGCATTTAACTCATGGCTAAATTGTCAAACTATTCGATGTAAATAAACATAACTGGTGTTCAATAAATGTAGTTCTTTCTGCTACGACTACTACTGTTTTTAGTCATTTGAACATTATAAAACAATCTTTAAAAATCCTTATTTGGATAAAAGAAGTCAAATATATTCTTTCTATTTGAATCTGATCTTTCATAGGATTATGACTTATATGTCCATTTGTCATATTAATATTTACACTTTGTCTATTCTAGTATATTGGTCATTTAGGAAGTGGTACAATTAAAAATATTTGCACATAATACTGCATGAGAAGCAACAATTCAGAATATACAACTGGACAATCAGAATGAGCAGTAGCCCTAACAATTCATAAGGCCTTAATATCTGACTGAATATTTACTTACTTTTGACGCATGATCAAAGGTGTGGCAAAAATTTAGGTATTTCAAAAGCCAAAAGTATACAGCATAACCAGGCAGGTCTGAGTATGGACAGACTCACAAAGATAAACATCTGATTGGTAATGTGGTATATTATTCTTTACTACAATCCTTTGAAATAGTATGAATTTATGTTCTAGTTTCCATACATTAAACTCTTGAGGTGAGTATAGGTCTTTGGGATAGAATGGTTATGTTGCTAAGTTAGAAACAGATGTGATTTCTGCTTTCTTCGGTTATTTAGGTAATAATATTTGAGGCAGCAGGTTGGCTCAAGATTGAAGTGGAAAATCTGTATCTTTACACCAACAAATCATCAATTAATTTTACTTCTGAAACATTTTGAACCTGGCTTATAAATGCCCCTTAAGTTAATAATAGTGATATTCAAGCCTGGTTTGACATCCCAGAGTTTTTCTAGATATTTAGAGACATTGGCCAGATTATTAGATCAAATATATTTTAACTATAAAAAATATCTATAATATATAGCACATTTTCTTAGGGAAGGAAAAAAGTACTATAAATCAAATTTATAAGGGAATTATAACTCCAGAATAATTAGGAATCCCTGGCAGTGTTTTTGAGTGGTAGTGGAATAACAGGTAATCTGAGTGAGGCAAAGGAGTAAGGGAGCCACATTTGATTAATTCAATAGAGGATACCAAGCTGCATTTAAATATTGCCAAATATTCAAAAAGACATGAAAATATAAAGCTAATTGTTCCGATATGTTAAAATAACTACTTATTGGACCAATTTTTTTTGGTTTTTTTTGCACAAATGTTAGGCATTCAGATCGTTAAAAGCTACTAGAGTCCTTAGCAGGTCAACATGGTTTCCACAGTAAGGAATTTGGGTTTTATTCCAAATTTGACTTAAACCACTGGAGTTTTGAACCAATGAGTGTTATATAATCATATTTGAGTATTTAAAAACTTACTTTGGATGTTTAATGGGCAATTGAGTTTAGAAGAGCAAAAGATGAATGACCCTTGTGATAATCAAGGTATGAAATGACAGTGGCTGTGACTAGAGTGCTACTGGTAGAGGAGGTGATAAATGATAAAATTCACTATTTATTTTGAAGATTAAGTTGTTAGAATTTCCTGGTAAATGTGATGTGGATGGTAGGATGACAGAAAGAACAAAATCGAGGCTGACTTTTGAATGTTTAGTTTAAGCATCTAGGTGAATGATAGTGCTATTTACTCAGTTGAGGAAGACGTGAGATGAAGTGGGTTTATCTGGCTTCTACTAACAAACTCCAGCCCTATGTTAACCTCTTCCATCTATTTTCTGTATTGTCTATTCCTTGGATAATGAATACTATTCAAGAATCCTTTACTTCTGCTGATAGAATTCACCTCAGTAGCTTCATCTTCTTTAGACTCAGCTGCATTCTCACTGTTGTCTATTAATACATTTACTCTATTTACTATTACATTTTCCACTGGAGATATGACAAATTCTTCTACTTATCTCAAACCACCCTCCACCATTTGCTTCTCCTAATCTCACCAAGTGACTGTATACCTTACTTTGTATGGAAGTTGGAGGGTATCTGATAACAAGCCTTTACACATTTTTTGGGACATATTCTTTTTATCATTTTATTATTCATATTTTCAGTAAAATACTTAAAAGTCAACAAATTGCTCGTGTTTCCAAGTCCTAGGTAACTAAATGTAAACACCTTTTCTTGCTTATTCCAGAGTGGAGTGCAGTGGTGTGATCTGGGCTCACTGCAACCTCTGCCTCCTGGATTCAAGTGATACTTGTGCATCAGCCTCCCAAGTAGCTAGGATTACAGGCACCCACCATCACAGCAGGCTAATTTTTGTATTTTTAGTAGAGATGGGGTTTCACCACGTTGGCCAGGCTTATCTCGAACTCTTGACCTCAGGTGATCTGCCTGCCTTGGCCTCCCAAAGTGCTAGGATTACAAGCATGAGCCACTGTGCCCTGCCCCTTAATTATTAAGATAGAGAATAGTGTGGTTTTTTTATTTAGATTATTTCCTGATTTTTCCCTTCAGCACTTCCATACTCTATGTTTTTTGAAAATGTAATCACTAGTTGAGTTTGGGCTAAAAATAAGGACTTTTGCTCTTCTTTAGGAACTATGATCTCATAGGTTGAATAAGACAGGATATCATTTAATGTAGTCTGAGACTCCTGGCAGAAGGATGAACAGAATTGCCTGCTTGAGACCGAAGAGAGAAAACACTGAAAGGATTTAAACCTAAAACTACAGGTTCAAGCTTTTCAGCATTTTACTCTACTGCGAAGGACAAGGTAAGGGGGAACACCTGGAGCCCTGTTGTCTGTTCTAGAGAACCTGGTATTTTTTTTTTTTTTTTTTTAGACAGAGTTTTGCTCTTGTTGCCCAGGCTGGGGAGTGCAGTGGTACCATCTCGGCTCACCCCAACCTCCGCCTTCCAGGTTCAAGTGATTCTCCTGCCTCAGCCTCCCCAGTAGCTAGGATTACAGGCATGTGCCACCACACCTGGCTAATTCTGTATTTTTAGTAGAGACGGGCTTTCTCCATGTTGGTCAGACTAGTTTCAAACTCCCAACCTCAGGTGATCTGCCCACCTTGGCCTCCCAAAGTGCTAGTATTACAGTGTGAGCTTTTCTTCTGTTTTAGAAAGGGGAGTCCCTCTTCCTTTTTAAGGTTATTGTCCTGCTTATGTTCTTGACTAATGGAACAGATAGTAGAAAATTGAATTATCTTTTCTTCTCTACATTGTATCTTCAGAGATCTCATTTTCCATGTAGATTGTTGGCATTGCTAGTTATGTTAATAGTGTTAGCTTGAATCTGTCCTGGGTTGCCATATGAAGAAGGATATCTTGAAAAAGAAACCAGCACAAATGAATGCAGGGATAGGGGAGAGAGGGGGAAGAGGGGGAGGAGAAGGAGGAGAAAGGGGAGGGGAGAAAGGGAGAGAAGAGAGAAAGTCCTAATGATCCAATGATACTGCTTATGCCCATTTGGATGTTGGATGTTGCCCATCCTAAAACTATGTATATATCTCTGTACAATATAAGCTTAAAAATTACAAGATTTAGATTTTTGCATAAGCTAGGTTGAATAGGGTTTCTGTCCTTTGCAACCTACTCAGTTTTGAAAACAGTGTTCTTATGGTGACTCCTGTTACACCCCTGTGACTTTAGGAACCACAGTGTAAATTACCATTCTTGAGTAAAGTCTTCAGAAACTCATTTTTAGTAAATGAGGAAAGACTGAAGACATTTTTAGAAACAGAAAAAAAGAGCCATTAAAAAAAAGAGTTGATGGAAGGAAAAGGTGAGTGAAAATGTACTCAAAAGCATAGGTGGGCAGTTAACCTTAGAAAGGAAGAGAGAAATTTGAGTCGGAGAGGAAGATAAAAACTCTTTCTGTATCTATTGAGTTTTATTGAACCAACTTGGTTTATGTACCAGTCCCAGAACCAACCATTGTTTCTAGAGACATAAAGTGTTCTGGATGGCCCAAAAAAACCCTGCTAGGGGTGGAGACAACTGAGACCACATGAAATGGAGTAAAAGTGATTTCCAATAGGGAAAAAAAGAGTTGCCATGACTAAAAGCAAAAAGAAGAAATAAAAATAAGTGTTGCATGGGTAAAATCAACAGGTATTAATGCAGGTGGTAAAATTATACATGTGATAAGAGGAGTGGCAAGTAAAACAAACTCTGACACCACCACTCATTCTCCCCCTGTTTCATCTGAAGCAGCCCTGGGTTTTTTGGATGTTTATTATATATATATATATATATATATATATATATATATATATATATAAATGATTTAGAATGATTAAGTAAATGATGCTGTATCCACATAATAAAATATTTTATGATTATTGACATGATGATTTATAAAGGATTTTAAATTTTATTAAAATAACAGATGAACAGCTTCTTTATGTCAGGTATTCTGACATGTGAAGAAGACAGAAGTTCATAAGACAGATTTTGTTGATATCATAATGAAGCTTATGGTGGATATTCAGACACTGAGGAACTCGATGGAGGTATGCTGAGTGCTTGGGGAATAAGTATTAGGTAATGTGGACATTTAACATAGTCTAAAAGTAAAGGGAAGCTTCTTGAAGGCAGCCATGTTTAAGGTATGAATTGAAACATATGGAAAGATGGTGGTTCTCATACTTCTTTGTTTCAGGACTCGTTTATGTTCTTAAAAATAATTGAGGACCTCCAGGCCCCAGTGTGTGATGTTCCCCTCCCTGTGTACTTGTGTTTTCATTTTTCAACACCCACTCATGCATGCAGTGTTTGGTTTTCTCTTCTTGTGTCACTTTGCTGAGAATGATGGTTTCCAGTTTCATCTATGTCCCTGAAAAGGACATGAACTCATCCTTTTTTTATGGCTGCATATTATTCCTGGGGGAATTGGGGAGGGTTAGCATTAGGGGAAATGCCTAATGTAGATAATGGGGCGATGGATGCAGCAAACCACCACCATGACACGTGTAAACCAATGTAACAAGCCTGCACGATCTGCACATGTACCCCAGAATTTAAACTATAATAAATAAGCTAAAAAATAAAAATACAAACCTGACCAAAACAAGCAATGGGGAAAGGGTTCCCTGTTTAACAAATGGTATTGGGAAAACTGGCTAGCCACGTGCAGAAAGCTGAAACTGGACCCATTCCTTACACCTTATACAAAAAGTAACTCCAGATGGATTAAAGATTTTAAGATAAGACCTAACACCATAAAAACCCTAGAGAAAAAACCTAAGCAATACTGTTCAGGACATAGGCATAGGCAAGGACTTCATGACTAAAAGACCAAAAGCAATGGCAACAAAAGCCAAAATAGACAAATGGGATCTAATTAAACTCCAGAGCTTCTGCACAGCAAAAGGAGCTATCATTAGAGTGAACCACAACCAATAGAATGGAAAAAATTTTGCAAGCTACCCATTTGACAAAGGGCTAATATCCAGAATCTACAAAAAAACTGTAACAAATTTACAAGAAAAAAAAAAACACATAACCCTATCAAAAAGTAGGTAAAGGATATGAATGAACACTTTTCAAAAGAAGACATTTATGCAGTCAACAAACATAAAAAAATGCTCATCATCACTGGTCATTAGAGAAATGCAAATCAAAACCACATTGAGATACCATTTCATGCCAGTTAGAATGGCGATCGTTAAAAAATCTAGGGACAACAGATGCTGGAGAGGATGTGGAGAAATAGGAACACTTTTACACCTTTGGTGGGAGTCTAAATTAGTTCAACCATTGTGAAAGACAGTGCAGTGATTCTTCAAGGATCTAAAAATAGAAATACCATTTGACCCAGCAATCCCATTACTGGGTATATACCCAAAGGATTATAAATCATTCTGTTATAAAGACACATTGAGGCACTGTTTACAAAAGATTTGGAACCAACCCAAATGCCCATCAGTGATAGACTGGATGAAGAAAATTTGGCACATATATACCATGGAATACTATGCATCCATAAAAAAAGGTGAGTTCATATCCTTTGCAGGGACATGGATGAATCTGGAAACCATCATTCTCAGCAAACTGACACAAGAACTGAAAACCGAACACCGCATGTTTGCACTCCTAAGTGGGTGTTGAACAGTGAGAACACATGGACACAGGGAGGGAAATATCACACACCAGGGTCTGTTGGGGGGGTGGGAGGTATAGGGGAGGGATAACGGGGTGGGGAGATTGGGGAGGGATAGCATTAGGAGAAATACCTAATGTAGGTGACAGAGGGATAGGTGCAGCAAACCACCATGGTATGTGTTTACCTATGTAACAAACCTGCAGGATCTGCACATGTACTGCAGAACTTAAAGTATAACAAAAATAAATAATAAAAATAAAAATAATAATGTATAGCTCAGAAAAAAAAATTAACTGAGGACCTCAAAGTGCTTTAATTTATGTGAATTATATTCATCAACGCTTACTGTTAGAAATTTTAAAATATTAATTTAAAATAAACATGTTTACATGCATATTTAATGACAAATAACTATATCTCCCCAAATATAAAAGTCTAGTGAGAACATTTTACATTTTTACTAATCTCTTTAATGTCTTGCTTAATATAAAAACAACTGGATTTTCATATCTTCTGCTTTTGTAACACGCTGTTTTGTGATACGCTGTTTTGGTTGAAGAATGTGAAGAGAATCTAACCTCACACAGATATATAGTTGGACAATGGAGGAATATTTTAATAGCCTTGTAATATGATTGCAAATATTTTTCTTTGATACTATTATATATCAAAACACAAGGGTCATTTTTCTCAAAGTTACAATATGGAATTTGAAATTTATCAGCGAACTTTTTGTACTCTATTACATTAAAATCCTTTGGTCTACTTTTCACATTGAATTGATCATTTATCCACACATGATTTTGACCTTGTGAATCCCTTGAAAGGGGCTCTCTGATACATAGGAATCCTCTATCTACACTTTGAGAGTTACTGAAATGAGAGTTACTTTGGTATTTAGGGGAGGACAAAGATAAAAAAATAGTCTGGTAATCAGAAAAGTATGGAAAAAATTTAGGTTATGATGTCACTGAAAAAGAACAATACAATGTAAACAGTATCTCAACTACTTAAAAGAAAATAATGGGCAAGGAAGAAAGTCTAAGGCTTTACAAAAGGTTAACAGCAGCTCTTCGTCATTGCACTTTTTACGTTTCTCTAAATTTTTACATTGCAACAATGAGTTTTTTTTTTTTTACTTTGAAAATTAATGAAATATAAAGGGGGAAACAAATCTAAGTATCCTTTGAAATTCTGCCTATATGTTATGACCTTTATAAAGCCTTTTTTTATTCCCTCCCCTATCTAGAAGTAATGTCACCTTTTAAGTGTTTTCCTATCTAAAATGTTTGCACTTTCCTATCAGGACTTAGACTAGTCTGTAGTACATTATAGGGGTGTTTGTGCAAATTGTACCAGTTTTAGTCCCTTGAGCATAGGATCTAGAGTTTGTTTCCCCAGTACCATGCATAGTTGCTTATATTGTAAAAATAACCAAATTTTTGGAATTGAATTGAAATCCTAAGCAAGTGTTTCATGTATATAAATGATATTTAAATGATATTACCAAATAATACACAGCTACTATAGAAAATTTGGTAAAATAGAGAAAGGCATAGATAAGACAGTGCATCATGGTTAACAGGAAAGACTTAGAAATTCTAGTGACCTAGCTTCAAATCCTGGATCTGCTTCACGCTTACTCTCTGTGTGATCATGGACAAGTCTTCAAATCATTCTAATTCCCAGTTTCCGCATCTATGAAACAGAGGTTATAATTATATCTCCCAGGGTTGTTGTGAGGAACTGATCACATAATGTATGTAAAACTTCTGGTATATAATACTTGATAAATAGTAGCTATTTGTTATTACTTTATTATCATGTCTAAATCATTCAGAATTTCATAAATTAATTGTAATGAACGCATTCTCTAATATATTCAGAGTCGCCGGCTTCTTAATATTCCTGTTACTGCTAATCACTTTTGCAAGTGGCATTGTTGATTGAGTTTGTTTGAGGTTATCTGGCCATTTCTAAATAAGATCATGCTATAAAAAGTTATAGTCCTATAATGATGGATTATATACAACTCACATTACAACCTGTGGGTTGTAATATTATAAGCAATCTGGAGTGGTGGCAAGAGATTCAGATAAAGAAGTGAAGAGTCTAACTACCAGAAATGTTTTCATTAAATGGCTGCAGCTTGTATTATGATTTTTGTTATATTTGTTAATGACAGCGCTGAATGATAAACTCTGTACTTCAGCTTGGAGGAGCATGTCCTGGGGCTGCTACGACAGCTGTCTGTGTCAGTCAGGGGAATGGAATATCTGGCTAACTAAAAGCCAAATAAACACATTTGTTTCCTGCCTCTTGCCATGACGTCAGATGTCAGTAGCTTTTGTGCATGCTTAATATTTGAAAGAGTTGATGTTTAATACCCAAGTCCACTTTTGGTTTACTGAATTATTCTAGCTTATAGTTTTTCCTCCTTATGATAATTAAGACTTTACTATAGTATTATTTGCATGTTTGCTGATTGTTAGTATTCTGGGCAAGTAGATGCTTCATTTGAATATTCACCTTCAGTCTCTAACACTGATATTTTAGAATAACATGGACCTACCTCCCACTTACAGTTGAGACTTCCCTTGTCTTTTTGCATCCTACCAACAGTTTTCACTTTCTTCAGTAACTTTTTCATAACCTTCTGAGATTTTCATTCTCTCTTTTTGTTATTTGTATTAAAAGGTAGAGCCATTAGTTTTATTCCCTGGACTCATGGTAGTGTTTGCATTTTGACTGGCTAGCTCAGACTGGCTGCCAGGTGAAATAGAGACTAAGGGTTGCAGAAAGATATGTCAGGTAGGAGGCTGACATTGTATTTTCTTGAGGATGGGGACTGGTAATGTGTTTGCCAGAAATAACTGATCCCAATTATGGTATGACTAATAATGCTACTTTTAGAAAATATGCTGACTGAACTAGTGTTATTAATGCTTATTCTCACAGGATCTGAAAGAGATGATCAATCTGTCTTTCCTACTTATATCTGCATTTGGAACAAAAACTACTCCCATTCATGAGAGAAAATATACATATGAATGTGTGTGATTAACAGGAGTTTGAGCCCAGCAAATATTTGCAGCCAGTCCTCTGCCCACTGCTTTACTTGTCCTTGCTCTTTACATACACTATTTCCTGGGCAATATACATGTACACTGTACGTAGCCTTATGAAATATTCTACTTTTCTCAGGACATCCCTTCAAATATGTGAACAAATGCTCATGGTTCATTTATCCATAGTTATATCTTCATTCAACAATTATTTATTATCTCCTCTGTGCTAGGTGCTGTACCATGTGCTGAGGATTCTATAGTGAGCAAGGTGGAAATAGCATTTACCCTCCTGGAGTTAAAAAAAAAAAGTGACAGGATAAAAGGAGAGGGATACCTGAGATATGGTCATCAGGTAAGACCTTTATGAAAAGGTGATATAGCATGGAAGCAAGCCAGATATCAAATCAATAATCAGTTAAACAAACCAAGTGACTATGGTGAAGACTGTCCCAGGCAGAGGGAGGAAAATATTTGGCAATTCTGAAGAATGGGAAGAAAGTCATTTCAGCTGGAGTACAATATGAGATAGAGGGTGTGGTGCAAGATGAGAGCAATGAGGTAGACAAGAGGCATAGTTTTAGGATCTTGCAGGTCATGAAGAGAAATTTAAGTACACAGTCCTAAAAATCACCTGGAAGGGTTTGTATTAGTCAAGGTTCTCTAGAGGAACAGAACCAATGGAAAAAAAAAACATATATATATGTGTGTGTGTAAAATTCCATTCCATATATATGAAAGATTATTAAGTATTAACTCAAACAATCACAAAGTCCCACAATAGGCCATCTGCAAGCTGAGGAGCAAAGATAGCCAGTCCAAGTTGCAAAACTGAAGAACTTGGAGTCTGATGTTTGAGGGAAGGAAGCATCCAGCATCAGAGAATGATGTAGGCTGGAAGGCTACGCCAGTATCTCTTTTAACATTTTTCTGCCTGCTTATATTCTAACTGAGCTGGAAGCTGATTAGATTGTGCCCAGCAAGATTAAGGGTGGATCTGCCTTCCCTATCCCATTGACTCAAATATTAATCTCCTTTGGCAACATGCTCACAGACATATTCAAGATCAATACTTTTTATCCTTCAATCCAATCAAGTTGACACTCAGTATTAACCCTCACAAGTCCAGCTCTTGTCAACTTGAACCCATACACATCTCCTGAGACTATATATCATCTTCAAATAAAGGCAATAATAAGGTCATAATTACACATAAGATAATACAATTATCCTTTGTACAACTGGGAATGAACCAATCCCTAACCCAAATACTATTACATAAAATTAACAATACTTAAATGCTGATGTGAAGTAAGTAAATCTTATATCACATGATAAAGAAGAAAGAAAAAATGAAGATATTTTCTTAGTACAAATGTATACATGCACAAACATGTTTTTAACAAAATAAGGAGGAAATACTCATGACAGTTACAGTCCTAGATTCTACAGCTGGTCAAGTGGTCATAGCTGCTATTGATGACTACCTTCTTCTACTACCCATTCTGTATTTCCTTTGCCTTCAGCAAGTACCTCAGCAGGTTATGTTTTTTTACCTGGTGGAATGACCTAAACCCAAAGGGTTTGGGTCTTATGGAGTTTTGCCTGGATTGGCCTGCTGTAGCTTCTCATTGACCTTAATCACAGGGCATGGTAATAATAAGAGATGCCCTAATAGATCTCTTATATTCCATGAATACTCTTCCTTGCCTCAGTTATGGAATCATAGACTGAACTCATCTTGATAGTCCAAGTCAATCACCCCAGCCAACACTGTACTTCCCTTCTTAGCCTATTGACTTGAAGGTAAGAGGAGACCAAAGTGTCCAGGTTTAACTCTTGGTTTAATGGAATTGTTGTTGTGTCTCCTGGTGGCAGCATTCCCCCCTCTGGAACTAAGACCTCTAGGCCAACGGAACGTAATGTCATGAGAACAGGAAGCAAAATTTCCTAGTGAATCACTAGGGGTGATGGTGAGTGCTGCCACTTTCACTTCCACCTCTTGATCCCTGGACCCAAGAATCCTGGCTATCGGAGAAACAGTACCAAATATTGGGTGCTGATTCAGAACATACACGGCCTTCTGGAGAACCTTACCCCAGTCCTGCAAAGTATTGTCATGTAGTTCGCATTGTAATTGTGACTTCAAAAGGCCATTTCACTGTTCTATCAACCCAGCTGCTTCAGGATGATGGGGAACATGGTAAGACCATTGAATTCCAAGAGCATGAGACCACTGATGCATTTCTTTAGCCATAGCATGAGTGCCTTGGTCAGAAGCAATTCTGTGTGAAATACCATGATGGTGAATAAGACATTCTGTGAGTCCATAGGTGGTAGCCTTGGCAGAAGCATTGCATTTAGGATAGGCAAACCCGTATCTGGAGTAAGTGTCTGTTCCATTGAGGACAAACGTCTGCCTTTCCATGATGGAAGAGGTCCAATATAATCAGCCTGCCACCAGCTAGCTGGCTGATCACCCTGAGTAATGGTGCCATATCGAGGGCTCAGTATTGGTCTCTGCTGCTGGCAATTTGAGCACTCAGTACTGGCCGTAGCCAGGTCACCCTTGGTGAGTAGAAGTCCATGTTTCTGAGCCCATGTGCAACCTCCATCCATGCCACCATGGTCACTTTTCTCATGGGCCCATTGGTGATGACAGGGGTGGATGCAGAAAGAAGCTGAGTGGTCTCCACAGAATAGGTCATCCTATCCACTGAGTATTAAAATCCTCCTCTGCTGAGGCCACCCGATGGTGAGCACTCACATGGGATACAAATATCTTCACAGCTTTTGACCACTCGGAGAGGTCACAGGCCTCTAACCCAAATTTCCTTGTCACCAATTTTCCAATCATGCTTCTTGCAAGTCCCTAACCATCCACCCAAACCATTAACTGCAGCCCATGAATCAGTATATAATTTCAAATCTGGCTATTTCTCCTTCCATGCAAAGTGCACAGCCAGGTCCACTGCTTCAAGTTCTGCCCACTGGAAAGATTTCCCTTCACTACTGTCTTTCAGGGATTTCTCTCAGGAAAGGGCTGTAGTTCTGTAGATGTCCACTTTTGGGTGGTACCTGCATATCATGCAGAACCATCTGTGAACCAGGCTCTAGTCTTCTCTTCCTCTGTCTACTGATTGTAGGGAACTCTCCAGGAGGCCACTGGTGCAGCCTGCGGGAAAGAAGGCAGGGTGGCAGGAGTGGAGACCTTGGGCATTTGAGCCACTTCGTCATGTAACTTATTGTGCCTTCAGGACCTGCACGAGCTTGATCATGTATATGCCACTTCCATTTGATGATGGATTGCTGTTGTACATAACCCACTTTACAGCAAGATGGATCAGAAAGCAGTCAGTTCGTGATAGCCAATTCAGGTCGCATGGCAACTTGATGACCCATAGTCAAATGTTTAGTTTCCACCAAAGCCCAGTATCAGTCTAAGAGCTGTCTCTCGAGAGTAGAGTAGTTATCTGCAGAGGATGGCAGGACATCGCTCCAAAATCCTAGTGGTCTCCACTGTGATTCAGCTATGGTAGCCTGCCAAAGACTCCAACCAATATCCCTATCTGCCACTGACACGTCAAACACCATTGGTGTCATAGAGTCAAGTGGCAGAGCAGCTTGCACAGCAGCCTGGACCTATTGGAGAGCCTTCTCATGTTCTGGACCCTACTCAAAACTGGAAGCCTAGTGGGTCACTGAATAAATGAACTGACTAACACACCCAAATGACTACCGTGTTGTCTCCAAAATTCAAATAGACTCACTAGGTGCTGTGCCTCTTTCTTGGTTGTAGGAGGGACCAAATGCAGCAACTTATCCTTCACTGTAAAAGAAACATCTTGACAGGCTTCACAACACTAGACCGCTAGAAATTTTACTGAGGCAGAAGTCTGCGGAATTTTAGTCAGATTTACTTCCCATTGTCTGGCACACCAATGTTTCATCAATAAGTACAGTGTGTTTGCTACTTCTTGCTCACTGGGTCAAATCAGCATAATGTCATCAATGTAATGGACCAGTGTGATATCTTGCAGAAGTGAAAAGTGATCAAGGTCTCTCTGAATAAGATTATGACACAAAGCCAGAGAGTTGATACACCCCTGAAGTAGGATATTAAAGGTATATTGCTGGCCTTGCCAGCTGAAGGCAAATTGTTTCTGGTAGGCCTTATGGACAGAAATGGAGAAAAGGCATTTGCCAAGTCAATGGTTTCATACCGGGTACCAGGAGATGTGTTAATTTGCTCAAGCAATGAAACCACATCTGGTATAGCAGCTGCAATTGGAGTCACCACTTGGTTAAGCTTACAGTAATTCACTGTCATTCTTCAAGATCCATTTGTCTTCTGCAGAGGTCAAATGGGAGAGTTGAATGGGGATGTTGGGGGAATCACCACTCTTGCATCTTTCAAATCCTTGATGATATTAATCTCTGCAGTCCTTCCAGGGATGTAACATTGTTTTTGATTTACTAATTTTCAAGGTAGAGGCAGCTCTCATGGCCTCCATTTGGTCCTTCCCACCATAATAGCCCTCACCCTACTAGTCAGGATGCCAATGTGGGGGTTCTGCCAGCTGCTAAGAATGTCTATGCCAATTATGCTTTCTGGCCCTGGGGAAATGACCACAGGATGAGTCTGGGGACTCACTGGACATGAGCTAATACTCCATTAAGTTGGACCTGAGCTAAAACTCCATTAATTACCTGACCTCCATAAACATTTCCTTTAACTCGAGGATGACAATGATGTTTTGGGTCCCCTGGAATCAAAGTCAGCTCAGAGCCAGTGTCCGGTAGATCCCAAAATGTCTGATCATTTCCCTTTCCCCAATGTATTGTTGCTCTGGTAAAAGGCCACAAATCTCCTTGGAGAAGAATAGGAGAAAAATTCACTATATAAATTGGGGGAAATGTAGTAAGGTCCTTCCTCATGGGCACCTGATCTTCCCCTAATTCAAAGGGTTCTGTTTCTGTAAACTGACTCCAGTGTGGAAATTGATTGAGGGGGCATGACTCTCTGTTTTTATAATTCATATTAGTTCTTTTGTCTATTCGACATAGAAGTTTTCTGCTTGTACAAATTAAGTAGGAATGCAGTAGGCTTCCTATCATTTTTTCTTCTAGGAACACCATGATTAACTGGCCAATGCCAGAGCCATACATGAGTCAAGACTATTCTGATTGCTGCTTTGCTTCTGCTGCCCATTATGGTAGCTACATCCACGTTGCCTTTGATGACTGAGTAGTTGACTGCTGCCACTTGGCCCCTGCCACCTCGGAATTCAATTATTCCCATTGTATTAAAATTTTGTAGTTGAGTGACTACAGTTCTCTCTGTAAGATTTGAAATACAGAGAAGAGCAATTACAGGGTTCTTCAAAGATGCAGATGCTGCCCTCACAAGGCATTGATCAAAGGTGTATCTTCTGGATGCTCACAGCTAAGATAAGTAGGTCTAAAGTGACTAATCCACTCTACCATCCCAATTTCCCTAAGCCTTTGGATCCCTTCCTCTACATTAAACCAAGGGAGATCAGGCATTTCCAGCATACTCACAGTGGGCCATCTTGTAATCCATATTCTAGCTAACCAAGCAAATAAACTATTAGAACGTTGTTTTAACTCCCCGAGCTGCAACATTAAATGCAGAGTCCCTACTTATTGGGCCAAATCAATACATTCAGTCTGACCCAATTCTATGTTTCTTCCATCATTATCCCATACTCTTCATATCCATTCCCATACCTGTTCTCCAGATTTCTGTTGATATAAATGAAAAACTCAAACAGTTCTTTTTGACTGAGGCATGCCTCCATGGGTCACACTCTCAGCCTTACCTCTAGGGTCCTGCTAGAACTTTACTCTGGTTATAGGTCTAGAAGCAAACAGAGGTGTTGGGTGTGGCTTCTGGTGTGAATCGACATTATATTGCCTGGCAACTACCTCAGGGGAGACAATCACTGTTGCTTCAGGCAGTGCAGGGTTTATGTTCTCAGACAAAGGCTGAAAGGAGGATGGCAGCATGGGCGGGGGGATGGTGGATCTTGACAATACTGGGGATGGGGAAACTGTTCCTTCTGGCAAAAAAGGTTCATCAGAGTTTACAAACTCAGTGTCCTCAGCTTCATCAGGATCCTCCCACACATTGCCATTCCAAGTTGCAGAGTCTCATTCTTTTCCAATCAATGCCCTCACTTTAACAGTAGACACCTGGCAAGGCTGTGCATGCATCTTTCATTGCAGTTCAGCCACTCACATGAAAAGAGTTTGTGTCTGTTATTCCAAAATTTCAGCTCTTTCTCTAAGGGAGATAAGACTCTCACTCAGGGCAATTTTAGCAGATTTTAGGCTCGGTATCTGCTTCTGAAGTGAGAGACAGAATCCCTGAGTTCATCATTTTCTTTCATCACTGTGTCCACTGAACTTAGCAACAACCAACCAGCTTCATTATGTTCCTTGGTTCTCCACATATGGTCAAAGGTATTATGTATAGGGTCACTAAACCCCTTGCCTCTCATGAGTGGTGAATCTGGAGTCTCAGATGTATCCATTTTGCATAACTCTCCAAACAGTTTACACCAAGGGCTCTCAGTGTTCTCCATAATATTAGAAATAGAGTCCTTAGCATTTTTGGGTCTATTCATATTAAGCAGCCGACTCCAGAAACCCCAAAACTCCATCCTTAATATTCTCTTCCTCCAGAACTACTCCTGCTACCAAAATCTGTATTAGTCAGGGTTCTTTAGAGGGACAGAACCAATGGAATATATGTATATAAAGGCGACCTTATTAAATATTCACTTACATGATCACAAGGTTCCACAATAGGCTGTCAGCAGGCTGAGGAGCAAGTAGAGCCAGTCCATCTTTCAAAACTGATTAACTTGGATTCTGATGTTTGAGGATAGGAAGCATCCTGCATGGGAGAAAGATGTAGGCTCTGAGTCTCTCTTTTCGCATTTCTCTGCCTGCTTAAATTCTAAACCTGCTGGCAGCTGATTAGATTGTGTCCACCTAGATTAAGGTCTGCCTTTTCCAGCCCACTGATTTAAATGTTAATCTCCTTTGGTAACACCCTCACAGAAACACCCAGGATCAATACTTTGTATCCTTCAATTGAATCATATTGATACTGAATATTAACCATTACAGGGTTTAAGCAAAGCAGTGGCATGAATCAATTTATATTTCTTTTGGCTCATTCTGGCTATAGATATCTGAACGTTATGGTTTATAATTATTGTACTACTCTAGTTGCCTGAATCTGGGCATGCTCCATTTTTTTAATGTTCCTCTTCCAGGGGGCTTCTTATTGCAAACCTGACCCATAGTTTTTGCCTGTGTCCATAACATAGTACAATTAAATGATTAGTTTTTGTGTTCTGATACTATACTAATGTCATTGCAGCTTCTGTATGTCCATGATGTATGGAGATTTTGGTTAGTAAAATCACAAGGTCTCCATAATATTAGAAGTAGAGTCCTTAGTATTTTGGGGTCTAAATCATATGTACCTGACATTCTTTGAAGCCAGGATCCTCACAGTTGTTCAGGCTCTCAGGCCCTTAAAAAAAACACCTTCACTTCCAAGTCTACTGTGGCTGCACCAACTTAAAGTTACTATCTTTTCCTTGGTAGTAGTGCTGATTGTATATGTTCTTCTTTTGGCTACATCCTTTAATGTGAGTCACAAGTTGACAGCAAATTAACCAGATTTGATGTGTAGATGTGTTTTGTTAGACCCACTCAATATTTAATAAATTTGGGCTTAGTTTCCAGTGTTTCACATAAAAATCCAAATTTCCTACTTTTCTAGAAATCTGAAGAGATGGTGACAACATCTGAAGAGATGAGAAACACAAGATTGTTTCTCACATGAAAACAAGCAGCTGGAACTGAATATCATCTTATCCCTTAAGACAGAACACAGGCTGGGTGTGGTTTGCTCATGCCTGTAATTCCAGCACTTCGGGAAGCTGAGGTGGGTAAATCACCTGACATCAGGAGTTCGAGACAAGCCTGACAAATATGATGAAACTCCATCTCTACTAAAATTACAAAAATTAGCTGGGTGTGGTGGCATGTGCCTGTAGTCTCAGCTACTTGGGAGGCTAAGGCAAGAGAATCACTTGAATCTGGGAGGTGGAGGTTGTAGTGAGCTGAGATCGCACCACTGTACTCTAGCCTGGGCAAAAGAGGGAAACTTCATCTAAAAAATAAAAAAGAAAAAAAGAAAGAAAAAGACAGAACACATATTCATTTATTTATCATTGTACTCTACTTCTCCATCAGGCCTGTTCTATTTATCTATGTTACCTACTGGCACCTGTAGACACTCAAATTTGTGATCTCAGTTTTCATACCATGTGTCCAGATCTTTAAGCTACATTGAGTGCTCAAAACAGTGACTAATACATTATTCATACTCAATAAGCACTTGTTAAATTAGTAAATTTTATATGCACGTCTAAATTTGCAAATTCTTGGAAGTAAACATTTTCTAAATATATCTGCATTATCACTCACAGCATTAGTACAGTTCCCTGTTCATATTAGGTATTCAGTAAATATTCTTTATAGTTTAGATGTGGTGAGGATTAAGAAAACGTAAATAGTCATATGATTTTACATTGAGTGTGAAATGATCTTTCTATGGAATATAATTTTTAAAAGAATAACTTCCAAGTGATAGACTGAAAAAAAATTATTGGACAAGTAGTCAAGAAATTGAGATTCTAATATCAATTCTGAAACTTACTTATTGTGTGGCCATGGACAAGTAATATAACTGCCACTCCTCTACACCCTCATCTGCAAACAGGAAACTTGCTTTACCAACTTGATTGGGCTACTAAGAGAATTAAATGAGATAGTGAAGGTCCAGTGCTTTTGCATTTGTGGATCAATCACACATATTTTATGCTTTAAATCTCTCTTTACAATCTTGTTATTTCTAACAAGTTATGTGCGTTATAGCTAAGGTTATTTTCTAATGCAGTAGGATACTATAGGCAAGTTTGCATTTAATTTGGTTTGTGTCATAGTTCATACAAATATTCAGTTAGTGCTAGTTTCAGTTGACAAGGGACTTCAGTTAAGATTTAAAAAAAAATTGCAATTAACTTCTCTATATGCTAACCATATTATGGGAGACTGTAATCAAGGTACCATTCTTTGCCTAGTGGTATCATGCCCTAATTGCAATCAAGGGTCATAGGGAAAAACAAAACAAAACTATTGCTCCCTTATATCTGTAAACTCAAATATATAAGGTAACAGCAGTATACAGAGCAAAAATGTCATTACTCATTTTATGGAGGCTAACTGGGGGAAATTTTTCTTCTTGTAAGTAAGCATGATTAAAGAATGGTTTATGCTTCCACGTATAATTATGGAATATCTGTGGCTCAATATTCCAATCCCAATATTAGGAATAATTGTCCAAGACTTGAAAATGGGCAAAAAAGATTATTGGGTGTCATTTCAGAGAAATGCTGAGAGTTGTTGTAGACCCTCTGGGGCTTATTGATTCCATATGTATGGGCACCTTCAACTGACTTACGATTTTACATCTTAGTGTAAATAACTGTTAGATATAGAAAACTGAACTGGGTGCAGTGGCTCACGCCTGAAATCCCAGCACTTTGGGAGGCCGAGGAGGGCGGATCACTTGAGGTCAAGAGTTTGGGAACAGTCTGGCAAATATGGTGAAACCTCATCTCTACTAAAAATACAAACATTAGCTGGGTGTGGTAGTGCATGCCTGTAATCCCTGCTACTCAGGATACTGAGGTAGGAGAATGCTTGAACCCAGGGAGTGGAGGTTGCAGTGAGCTGAGATTGTACCATTAAACTGCAGCCTAGGCATCACAGCAAGATTCTGTCTCAAAAAAAAAAAAAAAAAAAAAAAAAAAAAAAAAAAAAAAAAAAAAAAAAAGAAAAAGAAAGAAAGAAAGAAAAGAAAAGAAAGAAAAAAACAAAAGTGATAGCAATGAAAATCATTCCTGTCCATACATATGCCAATACATTTTATTTGGTAGTGGTTTAATTGTTTGATGCCCTATAGAAAAGAAAATCTGAAACACTACCTTTTATTCCTTTTATTGTCCTAAAGAGTATTAACCAGTTTTTAATTACAAAATGTTAGTTTAAGCATTCTTGATTGTATATTCATATATGCATACATGTATATACATATGGATATATAGTTCAAATTATTATCTGAATTGATCTCAACACCTTAGTGCTTCCTTCATTAATTAAAAATCTTTGAAACATCTTCATTTTCTATTTACCTCAGAGTCATGTTTTAACTCTTTAAAAATTATATCCTTAACACTAGTTCTGGTTATATCTTTCTAGAAGTACTGAGAAAGAAAAGAGTCAGAGCTAGATGGAACCTTGTGATGGTTAATACTGAGTGTCAACTTGATTGGATTGAAGGATACAAAGTATTAATCCTGGGTGTGTCTGTGTGGGTGTTGCCAAAAGAGATTAATATTTGAGTCAGTGGGCTGGAGAAGGCAGATCCACCCTTAATTTGGTGGGTACAATCTAATCACCTGCTAGTGAATATAAAGCAGGCAGAAAAACATGAAAGGAAGAGATGGGCCTAGACTCCATCCTTTTTCCATGCTGGATGCTTCTGCCTTCGACTATTAGACTCCAGGTTCTTTAGGGACTTGAACTGGCTCTCCTTGCTTCTCAGCTTGCAGACAGCCTATTGTGGGACTTTGTGATCATATAAGTGAATTCTTAATAAACTCCCACGTGTATGTGTGTGTGTGTGTGTGTGTGTGTGTGTGTGTGTGTGAGAGAGAGAGAGAGAGAGAGAGAGAGAGATAGAGAGAGAGAGATCGATCTCTATCTATCTATGTCTATCTATTTATCTACCTACCTATAACTCCTATTAGTTCCGTCCCTCTAAGAGAACCCTGACTAATACAGATTTTGGTAGCAGGAGTGGTTCTGGAGGAAGAGAATATTAAGAATGGAGTTCTTTCACTGGTTTTGAGATTTTTGGAGTTGACTATTTCATATGATTAGATCAAAAAATGCTAAGGACTCTACTTCTAATAGTATGGTGAACACTGATAGTCTTCAGTGTAAACTGTTTAGAGAGTTATGCAAAATAGATATATTTGAGATATGGGTTTCCTGGAAACAACAAAGGAGACTTCAAGAGGAGACTAAGTAAATAAGGCACATATAAACAGTCCACTAGAGGGATACTGTGCTGCCACTAAAATGAATGAAGTAAGCACATGTATTAAGTAGTGACATACAGTGATCTGACACAGATTGTTATATGAGAAAAAGTTACACAGTATCATGTGAAGTACAATCCTATGTAAAGTGAAAAAAGTTGTTTTTCTCTGTGTGTCTACATGTAGTATATCCAAATAATTATATATTGATTTAATTTTTTGAGATGGAGTCTTGCTGTGTCACCCAGGCTAGAGTACAGTGGCATGATCTCAGCTTACTGCAACCTCTGCCTCCCATGTTCAAGCAATTCTCCTGTCTCAGCCTCCCAAGTAGCTGGGATTACATGTGCCACCACCATGCCTGGACAATTTTATTTTATTTTATTTTATTTTTGTAGAGACAGGATTTTGCCATGTGGCCAGGCTGCAGGCTGGTTTCCAACTCCTGACCTCAGATGATCCACCCACCTTGGCCTCCCAAAGTGTTGGGATTACAGGCATGAGCCCAGCCTATATTTATAGAAAAAATGTTTTATATATATATATATATATATATATACACACAAACTGATAATACTTGTTATCTCTTGAAAATAACATTGAGAGGGAAAGAGATTTTGGACTTTTACTGCCCACATTTCTATAGTGATCATTTTTTTTAAAAAAATAACAAAAATAAATGGTCATTTGAGTAACAAAAGGAATGGAATAATTTTTGATTTATAAAATGAAGTATAAATAAATATGCATGAGTCAATATTAACAGAAACAAATGATTAAATAAATGAAGAAGAGACAAATCTCACATGCATAAGGATACTAAAGTGTGTGTGTGTGTGTGTGTGTGTGTGTGTGTGTGTGTGTGTCCCCGCTCAAGAAAATAGAGCTTGATTTCTCCTTTTTTCCTTTTAGTATTACTTCATGATTTGCTTCCAAAGAAAAGAATATGTAAGGGTAAAAACAGTATCATTACAATGGAGAAATGTGGTAAATACTACCTTTGGTAGGGAGAACCATGCCCCCTCCTGAGATGTCTACGTCTGAATCGCTGGTATCCATGAATAGATAATGTTACATGGCAAGGGGAAATTTAGATTGCAGATGAACTTAAAGTTACTAATCATCTGATATTTAGAATAGGAAGATTATCCTGGATCAACTAACTGGGTCCGATATACTCACAGGAGTCCTTAAATAGGGAAGAGGAAAGTGAAAAAGGAGACAGAGTCAATGGGAGATATGATTACAGAAGCAATGTCAAGGCGATGGTGTGTGAGAACTTGACTCACAGGTGGTGGCTTTGATGGTGGAGGAAGGAAGCAATGAGCCATGAATACAGATGGCTGCTAGGAGCTGGAAAGGGGAATAAAATAGATTCTTTATGAACCTCTATAATGGAATGCAGCCCTGACAAAACCTTGATGTTAGCCCAGTGAGACCTGTGTCAGACTTCTGAACTCTGTAACTCAAGAGCATGATTTTTGGCAATGTATTATGTGAGCCATCAAAAACTAATTGATCAAGATTAACACCACTGGTGATGAATCATATAGATATCATGTACTCCCCAATATGATGTGATTATAACTTCTGTGGAAGGACTTCACTTCTGTGGTATCCTTACCAAAAAATTCCTAATCCCAGTCTAATAAGGAGAAAACCACTAAGCAAACCTCAATTTATGGAGGAAAAAAAAAATATATATATATATATCTGACCAGTACTTCTCAAAAATATCAACGTCATGAAAATCAGTAGAAGACTGGAAAACTGTGATGGAGCAGAGAATGCTGAGAAGACATGGTGGCTAAAAATATTGTGAATTAAATGAATCTTGGAGGGGTAAAAAGAACAAAAATGAGAAAATAGGTAGAATTTGAATCAAGTCTAGAGTTTAGGTTATAATGGTATACCAATGTTGGTTTCTTAGTTTTGACAAATATAATAACGTAAGATGTTAACGACTGCAGCAAAATTGGTGAAGGATATATGGGAACCCTCTTTATTACATCTGCAGGTTTCTGGAAAATCTAAAATTATTCCAAAATAAATAGTTTATTTAAAGAAAGATAATTCAGCCTACACACCTAATTCATTAAATGAAGAAACTGAAGTTCAGAGGCGAAAGTGACTTATTTGAAATGATATAAATAACTTATAAAAATCATCTTTCCCATTGCTAATGTATTTATTAGTTGATTTTTGTTATATATATATATATATATATATATATATATATATATATATATAAACAGATTCTCCAAAACTGAACTGTATGGATTCTATCCACAATTGCTAATGTTATATAACTCTCATCTTGCAATTCTTACATACTTTGATTGTTTCCCATGCCACTGGGCTAAATGTTGCAAACATTTGTTCATAATAAATACTCTTGTTTCCCCTGCAACAATTAATACCACCTAAAAAATATTGACTGGAGTGATATCAGCAAGGTGTCTGACTAGAAGTGCCTAACACTCCTCCCCCAACACAAGAAAGAACCAAAACAATGAACAAACAACCACATTTCAGCTACAGTACCTGAAGGAAAGCACTTGAGTGCAACAGGAGAGGGGCAGAGACCTTACAAAGCACAGAAACTCAAGATGCCCACATAAAAAAGTGGGAGGAAACACCCTGCCCTTGCTGCCCCATCTCCCCAGTCAAGATCTACTCAAAAACAGGGGAGACTACTCTCTCTGCTGAAGAAGAGAAGCCCCTATTAAATCTGCAGATACCCACAGTTCTTGCTGCTAGAGATTTATATAGTACTCACAGGCTCTGAGCCCAGTCTAAAGAGCTGCTTGGAGTTCACATGGCTGTGTTGCTTCAAAGAATGAGTCCACATTGCAAGCCAATGCACTGTTAACATTGTGCCATCATGAGACCAGAACCACTACCAGAGTAAGTCCTTCTCTAGGGACCAGTAGCCACTGCATCTCCCTATTCTTGAAGCTCCACTGTCACTACACTGCATCCATTCACAGGAGTGCACAATTCCCCAGCTTAGTGCCTACAGCGTTCTACGCCCTGGTAATAAATGCCATAGTAGCCACACTATCTTTTCCTTCCCAGTGCTGGTAGCACCCTAATCCTGGATATGTGGAGCCTAGGCCCTGTGGAACAGCACAACCCCAGTGCCTGTAGATATAGTAACTAAAACAGCATGACCTAGCTATAAAAACAGTTACATAGACACATTTGTTTTGACCAAATACCATTATTTCATCAAATAATACTAATATAGGATTAATGGACAGAATAGGGACCACAGGAATAAATCCATGCATTTACAGCCAACTGGTTTTCAACAAGTGCTAAAGGCATACACTGGAGTAAGGACGGTCTCTTCGATAAATGGTGCTAGGATAAAATGGATATACATATTCAGAAAAATGAAACTAGACCTCTATTTCTCACCACATGCAAAAATCAACTCAAAATTGACTAAGACTTAAATGTAAGACCTGAAAATATAAAACTACTAGAAGAAAATATAGGATAAATGCTTTGCGACATTGGACAAAGAAATTTGGGGTAAGAAATCAAAAGCACAGGAAACAAAAGCAAAATTAGACAACTGGTACTACATCAAACTAAAGTTTCTGAATGATGAAGTAAACAGTTAACAAAGACAGAACCTACAAAATGAAAGACATATTTGCAAACTATGCACTTGGTAAGAGGTTAAGTTCAACCATGAATATTACAAGGAACACAAACAACTCAATAGCAAAACAACGTAATTAAGATATGGGCAAAAGACCTGAATAGACATTTTTCAAAGGAATACATAAAAATGGCCAACAGATAAATGAAAAAAAATTCTTAACATCATTAATTATTAGGGAAATGCAATTAAAAACCACAATATTACTTTACCCCAATTAGAATGGCTACTACTCAAAAGACAAAAAATAACAAATGTAGGTGTGGAGAAATGAGAACATATATATATATATATATATATATACTGTTAATGGAAATGTAAACTACTATAGCCATTATAGAAGATGGTGTGGAGTTTCCAAACAAACTTAAAAATGGAACTACCATATGATCTAGCAATCCCACTACTGGATATTTATCCAAAGGAAATAGAATGTCAAAGCCCATCCAAATTTAAGGGGGGGCAACAGAGACCCGACTTCTCCACGGAAATGTGTCCACATTACTTCTTAAGAAGAATGTGTGAGATGGGAGATACTGTTGCAATCATCTTTAGAAAATACAATTTATTATACTTGGCATTTATGCTTCTTTATATATTGTTGATTTATGTATCATATTTAGGCGAGCTGGTTTTTGATGTTTTGATAAGTAGTTTGCTTTCATACAAAAGACATAATTGAGTGGATAGACATGCTTTCCTATATCCACTCAGAACTATAGAAAAACCTACTGACACTAGGAAGGCATGGCTAAAGAACCACTGTAAACAATTTTCCAAACCTATTTGATTGTGGAGACGTTTTTACATTGCACTGCTATCAACATTTTCTGAAACAATATTATGTGAGCTATCTTTTGAAAGATTCTGCCATGATCAACAGCAACAACTTTCTTCAAAGATTTACTATTTTACAATTACAAATGCCCCATTTTAATATTAACAACATATCAGCTAGCAAAAATTACAATGAGAAATGCTATTTCTTCTATGTTCTCATTGTGTGTAGATAGGTTGCTTTGTTATGTTGAGATTTATTGTTAGATGCTATCTGTCATTGATAAATGGTCTTTCTAATTGAATTTCATATCTTTAGTGTTAAACATGATTTAGTGCATGATATCAATTTGCATTTCCAGTGAAGGGGAAAAAAGTGAAAATCCATTGCTAAACATACAGTAAGAAATTACCTTAGTGTGTACATGATTCAGTCTACTTCATTCTGTGTCATAAATGATGGGCATATCTCCCATGATCCAAAACCTTGAAAATTAGTGTTTTATAACTTAATAGCAGAGTATATAGATCACAGCATTTAAGTGAAAGCAAATAAATATATCATTTACTATTTTAGGCCTATTCTAGCTAGAGACTAATTTCAAATGTTTTAATTGATATCTGCAATGTATTTCTGTTCAATTAGAGTTTTAAATGAGAGCTGAGAGCACTGGTGACCTTTGAATATCCTATTCATTGTAAGACTGCAGTAGATGATTCTAAACCAGTTAATTATAAGCATTATAAGTAAATGAGTTATTAGCATTCATGAATTCTATAACAGCCCATTTGTTCCTGTTACAAAACTCTTGAAGTACCTATTTTGTAATTTCTCAGAGATGTAACCATAGGAACTAACTGGTTGCCAACATAAACGTTTATAATTAATGAGGGTGAGTTTTAACATTTTTGAATCATGTTGAAATGTACACAGAATCCAGGTAACATACCTCAAGGACTACTGTTTTGTTCAAATTTAAAAAGTTGTCTTACAGCTCTCCACTTCCTAGGTTAATTTATTCAAGAAGCATTTGCAGAGTACTTGCTGTGTTCCAGTTATTTAGACACCTTGTTAGATACCATGAGGGATAAAATATAAATCAAACACTGTCATTGCCATCCAGAAGCTTAAAATCTAGGAGGAGAGGTACAACATTTATGCAGGTTAGTGTGCTATCACACTAAATGTGTTAAGTGTCATGGAGAAAAATAAACCAAATTGTTCCCTACTAAAAATCATTTTTGCATAACTAAATAGGATGTAGTAATTTATTATATTTGCCACCTCTTACCCCACAAAAAGCTATGAACATGGAAATAAAATACCTTTGATCTACAGTTCTTGCAATACAGGAATATCAAAAAAAATGGATTAAGGCTTTGATCAAGAAAAGCTTGCCAATTATCCCCTTCATTTGTAAATGGTCTAAAGATGAGAACTGCATCCCTCTGTCCCCTCAACCCCATGTATACTTCTCTCTCGGAATATGTATGTATTTACTTATTTGTATCTTTGTATACATATATATTATATTCACATATATGAATAAATATATATCTACTTATAAATATATATTTATAGATATGTATATAATATAGATACAGAAATATCCATATCTCAAGGAAGGAGTATGATATAATTATTAATACAAGTAAATTTATTTAGCATGCTAAATTATAGATAGATAGATATCCTAAGGAAAGAATGTGGTGGTTATGTATAAATACATATATAGAATGGAAAGAAAGGAGAAAGGAAAACAGACAGAAGGAAGGGAATAAGTATAGCATCTTTCCAGAATCAGGGAATTGAACGACATGTAACAAAAATAAAACAGAGAATCATTTCTCACTAACCACTACTATTACCTAAAAGACATGATACAATAATCTCCAAGATTTCATAGCAGTCACATCAGCTAATTTATTGTCAATGTTATGGTTTTAATTACATTAACAATACTTGTCCAAATAAAGACTAGATATCTAAAGCACTAATTCAATTATGCTCTCTATTTCTGCTATGTAAATATAGCCATGGTGTTTCTTCTCTAAATGTATAGATCTCAGTTATTAACTACAAAGCTTTTAGTGCATAGAGTAAATACATTGATATAACAAACTTTGCTAGGTCTCCCATAGTGTTGCAGGACAGGCCTAATTCATGTCATAGACAAGAGATGTTCCTTATAGTTCCTGTGCTGAATGTATATATTTTGAATTACTTTTTGCCTTGACTTTCATTATAACATATGAGATATACTATTTGGAAAAAAAACAAAATGAAACCAAATAAAATAGAAAGGTCAGAGAGGGGAATAAAGAACCATATTATATATGATTTAAAACCATATATTTAAGAAGAAAATGTTAACACTATTAAACTATGTTGCTTAAATTTATTCATAACCCACAAAAATTTTAGAATTCCTAGAAGAATAAGACAAAGGCTTCATAGCTTCATTAAATCCACTAGGAAAAATATGCTCAACTCATACCAACCAACTCTTCTCAAGTTCCTAGAGTTGAATGTGTGTGGCTTTTGAAGTCATGTTTTCTGCCACTTTTGTGGATGCCACCAGCTTATTTCTAAATACAAACATGCAAGAGAATGGAGATGAGAACAGATGAACATGAAAGAGCCAAGGGATCTGAAGAATAGGCAGTTGATAAATAAAAAGAAAAGAATAATTCTTATAACACACAAGTATTAAGTAAGTAATGGCAGGTGGGAAAGGATTGATGCTGAAGATTTAAAGAAACTTATAAAGAAAAAAATTCTAAGGAGTTGGCCAAGATAGCTAACTAGAAGCAGTTAGTGTTCATGGCTCTCACAGATAGGAATGGAGGGGGTGAATAGATAAAAACCTTCAAATGAAACATCCTGGAATTCACATTGGGACTAATTAAGGAAACAAATTGACCTATGGAGAATGGAGAAAAGCAAGGCAAGATGATAGCACAACTGAGAGCAACTTGGAGCCAAGGGAACCTCCCCCACTCAGGAAAATGGTGAGTGAATGTGTGACCCTGGGAATCCACACTTATACAGATCTAAACAACCCTCAGATCATCAGGAGATCCCCTTGTGAACTCACTCCACCAGGGCCTTCAGTCTGTCACACAGAGCTACAGGGAGTCTTGGCAGAGCAGCTGCTCAGGCACACATGGAGACCCAGGAGTGTTAGATACTTGAGCTTTCCAGCAAAAGTAACTGCAACTCTGGCACAGCGGGAAGTAAGACCTCCATACATACCCCTAGGAAAGAGGGTAAATCAAGGAGGCTGAACGGTAACAGTGTGTAGACCCCATTTCCACCACACCTCACAGGATAGACCCAGTGTCTTAGAATTCCAGCCAGCCACCAGTTGCAGCATTACATCTCCCTGGGATGGAGCTCCCTGGGGACAGGGTAGGCGGGCTATAATATTTGGTGTTTGGGTGACATACCAGTCTTTCCAGCCTCCAGGCTTTGGAGAGGCCAAGCCTACCTGAGGCGGAAGGGATACTGCAATAGCACAGCATAGCTGTTATTAAAAACCATGGCCAGTCTGCTTTTTTAAGCAGATCCCCAATCCTGTTCCTCCTTACTGTGTGGGATCTTTCAACCAGGTAAATGTATCTAGAGAGAAAGGTCAGGTCACCTACAAAGGGAACACCATCAGTCTAGCAGCAGACCTCTCAACTGAAACCCTAGAAGGCAGAAGAGATTAGGGGCCCATATTCAACATTCCTAAAGAATAAAATCTTCAACCAAGGATTTCTTATCCAGCCAAACTAAGTTTCCTAAGTGAAGGAGAAATAAGATCCTTTCAAATAAGCAAATGTTGATGGAGGTTACTACCACCAGACCTGCCTTACAAGAGATCTTGAAAGGAGCACTAGATATAAAAAGGGAAGACCACAACCAGCTAATACAAAAACACATTTAACTAAATAGGCCAGGGACACAATGACATGATCAAATCCACACATATCAATACTAACCTTGAATGTAAATGGGCTAAATGAGCCATTTGAAAGGCATAAAGTGGCAAACTGGATTTAAAAAGCAAGACCCAATGGTATGCTCTCTTCAGGGGATCCATTTCATACAAAATGGCATCCATAGACTCAAAATAAAGAGATGGATAAAAATCTACCAAGCAAATGAAAAACAGAAAAAAAGCAGGGGTTGCAATCATAGGTTAAGATGAAACCAATTTTAAACCAAGAAAGATCAATAAAAACAAGGGCATTACATAATGATAAAGGGTTCAATTCAACAAGAAGAACTAACTATCTTAAATATATGTGCACTCAACAAAAGAGCACCCAGATTCATAAAGCAAGTTCTTAGAGACCGAAAAAAGACATAGATTCTCACACAATAATAGTGAGAGATTTTAACACTCCACTGACAGTATAAAACAGATCATCAAGGCAGGAAATTAATGAAGACATTCAGGACCTGAATTCAACATTGAACCAAATGGACTTGATAGACCGCTACAGAACTCTTCACCATAAACAACAGAATATACATTCTTCTCATCAACATATGCACTTACTCTAAAATGGACCACATAATTGTACATAAAACCATCCTCTGGAAATCCAAAATAATACAAATCATACAAAACCCACTCTCCACAGTGCAATAAAAATGGAAGTCTGGACTAAGAAAATTGCTCCAAAACCATGCAATACATAGAAATTTAAAAATATGTTCCTGAATGACCTTTGGGTAAATAGTAAAATTAAGGCAGAAATCAAGAAGTTCTTTGAAACTAATGAGAACAAAAATACAACATAACACAATCTCTGGGACACAGCTAAGGCCGTGCGAAGAGGGAAATTCATGGCACTAAATGCCCACATCAAAATTTTATAAAGATCTCAAATTAACAACCTGATATCACAACAGAAATAGAGAACAAACCAACCCCAAATCTAGCAGAAGACAAAAAATAACCAAAATCAGAGAGGAACTGAAGGAAAATAAGACATGTACAACCATTCAAAAGATGAATGAATCCAGTAGTTGGTTTTTTGAAAAAAATAGTAAGATATATAGGCTACTAGCTACACAAATAAAGAAGAAAACACAGAAGATACAAATAAACAGATTTAGAAATAACAAAGGGAATGTTAGCACTGACTCCACAGAAAAAACAAGCAGAAACTACTATAAACACCTCTATGCATGCAAACTAGAAAACCTAGAAGGGATGGATAAATTCTCGAACACAACACCCTCTCAAGACTGAATTAGGAAGAAACTAATTTCCTGAACAGAGAAATAACAGGCTCTGAAATTGAATCAGTAATAAATAGCCTACCAACCAGGAAAAAAACAAACAAACAAACAAACAAAACAAAACAAAAAAAAAAACAAAAAAACCTGGACCTGATGGAGTCACACTTGAATTCTACCAGATATTCAAAGAAGAACTAGTACCATTCCTATAGAAACTATTCCAAAAAATGGAGAAGGGATTCCTTCTAAACTCATTCTATGTGGCCAGCATTATTCTGAAACCAAAATGTGGCAGAGACACAACAAGAAAAGAAAACATCAGGGCAATATCCTTGATGAAAATCGACGCAAAAAATCTCAACAAAATACTTGCAAACAGAATCCAGCAGCAAAACAAAAACCTAATCCACCTTGATCAAATAGGCTTCATTCCTAAGATGCAAGGTTGGTCCAACATACACAAATCAATAAATGTAATTCACCACATAAAACTAAAGACAAACCCCCCATGATTGTCTTAACAGATGCGGAAAAGATTTTCAATAAAATTCACCACTTATGTTAAAAATTCTCAACAAACTAAATATTTAAGGAAGATACATCAAAATAATAAGAGCCATCTATGACAAATCCATAGCTAGTATCATGCTGAATGGGCAAAAGCTGAAACCATTTCCCTTGAAAACCAGCACAAGAAAAGGATGCCCTCTCTTACCACTCCAATTCAACATAGTATCGAAAGTCCGGGGCAGAGCAGTCAGTCAAGAGAATAAAATAAATAACATCCAAATAGAGGAAGTCGAACTATATCTGTTTGCAGATGATATAATCATATGTGTAGAAAGTCACATAATCTCAGCCCAAAAGCTCGGTAAGCTGATAAACAACTTCAGTACAATCTCAGGACACAAAACTAGTGTACAAAAATCACTAGCATTCCTGGCTGGGCGTGGTGGCTCACGCCTATAATCCCAGCACTTTGGGAGGCCGAGGAGGGTGGATCACGAGGTCAAGAGATCGAGACCATCCTGGTCAACATGGTGAAACCCGTCTCTACTAAAGATACAAAAAATTAGTGGGTATGGTGGTGCATGCCTGTAGTCCCAGCTACTCGGGAGGCTGAGACAGGAAAATTGCTTGAATCCAGGAGGCTGAGGTTGTGGTGAGCCAAGACTGCGCCATTGCACTCCAGCCTGGGTAACAAGAGTGAAGCAGCCATCAAAAACGATGAGTTTGTGTCCTTTGTAGGAACATGGATGAACCTGGAAACTATCATTCTCAGCAAACTGACACAAGGGCAGAAAATCAAACACCGCATGTTCTCACTCATAGGCGGGTGTTGAACAATGAGAACACATGGACACAGGGAGGGGAGCACTACACACTGGGGTCTATTGGGGGGAAATAGGGGAGGGACAGTGGGAGGTGGGGAGTTGGGGAGAGAGAGCATGGGGAGAAATGCCAGATATAGGTAAAGGGGAGGAAGGCAGCAAATCACACTGCCATGTGTGTACCTATGCAACAATCTTGCATTTTATTCACATGTACCCCCAAACCTGAAATGCAATAAAAAAAAAATCACTAGCATTCCTATACACCAACAACAGTCTAAGGCTGAGAACCAAATCAGATAAGCAACCCCATTCACAATTGCCACGAAAAGAAAAAAAAAACCTACGAATACAGCTAACCAGGGAGTTGAAAGATGTCTGAAATAAGAACTACAAAACACTGCTCAAAGAAATTGAAGAAGACACAAACAAATTAAAAAAAAAATCCCATCCTCATGGATAGAAAAAATCAGTATCGTTAAAATGGCCATAGTGGCCAAAACAATTTATAGATTCAATGCTATTGCTGCCAAACTACCAATGACATTCTTCACAGAACCAGAACAAAAAAAAAACTATTTTAAAATTCATGTGGAACAAAAATGAGTCCAAATAGCCAAGGCAAATCTAAGCAAAAACAAAATAAAACGACAAAATTAGAGTCATCATGTTATCTGACTTCAAACTCTACAGAGCTGCAGTAACTGAAACAGCATGGTACTGGTACAAAAACAGGCACATAGACCAATGGAACAGAACAGAGAGCCCAGAAATAAGGCCACACACATATAACCACCTGATTTTCAACAAAGCTGACAAAAAACAACAATGTGGAAAAATACTCCCTATTCAATATGTAGTGCTGACATAACTGGCTAACCACATGCAAAAGACAGAAGCTGGACTCCTTCCTTACAGCATATACAAAAATTAACTCAAGATGGATTAAAGAATTAAATGTGAAATCTAATGCCACAAAACCCTGGAAGACAATCTAGTCCATGACATCCTGGAAATGGGAATGGGCACAGATTCATGATGAAGACACCAAAAGTAATTGGAACAAAAGCAAAAATTGACAAGTGACATCTAATTAAACTGAAAAACTTCTGCACAGCAAAACTATAAACACAGTAAACAGACAATTTACAGAGTGGAAAAAATATTTGCAAATTATGCATCTGGAAAAGGTCTTATATCCAGCATCTATAAGAAAGTCAAATATACAAGAGAAAAACAACGCCACCAAAAAGTGGACAAAGGACATGAACAGCCATTTTTCAAAATAAGACATACATGTAGCCAAAAGTGTATGAAAAAAGGACCAACATCACTGAACCTTAGAGAAATGCAAATCAAAACCACAATGAGATACCACCTTACACCAGTCAAAATGGCTGTCATTATAAAGTCGATAAATTACAGATGCTGGCAAGGTTGCAAAGAAAAGAGAACACTTATACACTGTTGGTGGGAGTGTAAATTAGTTCGATCACTGTGGAAGGCAATATGGCGGTTCCTCAAAGAGCTAAAAGCATAACTATCATTTGACCCAGTAATCTCATTACTGGGTGTATACCCAGAGGAATACAAATTATTCTACCATAAAGATGCATGCACATGAATGTTAAACTGCAGCACTATTCACAGTATCAAAGACGTGGAATCAATCTAAATGCCCACCAGTGACAGATTGGATAAAGATGTGGTGAATATATACACAACGGAATACTACACAGCCACAAAATAAGAATGAGATCATGTCTTTTGCAGGAACATGGATGGAGCTGGAGGCTATTATCCTCAGCACACTAATTCAGGAACAGATAACAAAATACTGCGTGTTCTCAGTTATAAGTGGGAGTTAAATCATGAGAACTTATGAACACAAGGAAACAACAGATACTGGGGTCTACTTGAGTGTGGAAGGTGGAAGGATAGAGAAGAGCAGAAAGAATAACTACTGGGTATTGGGCTTAATTCCTAGGTGATGAAACAATTTGTACAACAAGCCCTGTGACATGAGATTACCATGAAACTTTCACATGCACCCCTGAACTGAAAATAAGTTATAAGAAGAAAAAAATATGTAAAATATTAGCACAATATACAGTGTATTTTGTCAAAGTATGAATTTGACATATTCTAAAGTTCTGATTGTTATTAAAGTTCCATTTAGCAAGATACTTTTTCCACTTGCAAATACTAGGTTTTTCATTTACTAAATGCAATGGCCCTTTAGCCTTCTTCTCTTCAGTGTCTTTTTCATAAATCAAGGGAAGGAGATGCCTGAATATTCTTTAATGGTCATTTCTCCCACTATTGCATTTCTCTTTGTCATCCACTTTGATATTGGTACAAATAGCCCTGTAATGTTGCTTCTTCTCTTGATTTAACAAATACACATGTTTAGGGACCTTTTCTTTAATGAGGCTTGACCTACTCTTTAGCTGAGTTACAAATTTCTCTTCTTGACAAGGTCAGCAGCATTCTGTGCTCTTATGGTACCTGTGTAGGAGTGAGATTAGTATCCTTATGAGAATTTATCTAAGTTTACCATTTTGTGATTCATATAGCTCGCTGAAATGATGAACTATAGTGCTCAGCAAAGGGTTAAGATGTGATGTTGAATCAGAATGACTAATACTCAAGGAAAACCAAAACCTCAGGCTTCCTTTGCCATCTTCCTTCTCCATTTTGAGTTTGCACTGGTTTAATTTTCAGGTTAAATCCAAACAATCCAAGTACCTAATAGAAGTTACAATCAAGCCTTAAAATGGGTTTCTTGCAGCAGTGGGGCTTATATTCATTCACAACTGAACCATTTTTATTTTTAGCTTTAGTACATGCTGAGATCATTGAATACCTTATTCATGATTAAGAATAGATGGATTTTAATAACCTCAAACTATGCTACAATGTCTCTACTTAAACAAACTTTATTTTAGAACAGCCTTAAGTTTACAGAATTATTAGAGCTATTACAGAGTTTCTGTGTATCCCATACTCAGATTCCCTCATTTTAACATCTTACTACATTAAGATTTTAATATAATCTCACTATATTAAGATTGATTAACATATTAATGTTAGCAGCATATATATGCCACAATTAATGAATCAAGATTGATACATTATTATTAACTAAATGTCATACTTTATTCAGATTTCCTCACTGTTAGTGTAATTTTTCTTTTCTTTGATCCCATCAAGGTATCATATTACATTTAGTTTTCAGGTCTTCTTAGGCTGCCTTGGCTGTGACAGTTTCTTGGATTTTCCTTTCCTTGATTTTGAAGATATTGGAATGTTTCTTGTTTCTTTTCATAATTAGACAGAGGTTACTGGTTTTTGGTACTAAGACCAGAGAAATAGAGTGCCATCCTTATTACATCATATACCAAGACATAGGCTATTGACATGGCTTATCATTGATAATGCTGACCTTGATCACATTGCTGAGGTAGTGTTTGTCAGATTTCACTGCTGAGGTAGTGTTTGTTAGTTATTATTTTTCCCCTTTATTCTACTCTTAGGAAGCAGATCATTATGTATAGCCTCCCCTATGGTTCATCTACTTGAAGGTAGAGTATCAGTATCAACATAAATAACTTGAAATTACTTTGCAAAGGAGATTTGTGTATTATATCCCATTTATTTATTTAGTTAACCACTTATTTATATCAGTATGGACTCATAATTATTTGCTTTTATAATTTGTGTTATAATCCAATATTTCTTTATTTTGTTGTTTACATTGTTCCACCTTTGACCACTGTGAGTTCTTTCAGTTGGCTTCTCTGCCCCTTTGACATATGCCCATCATTGTGTTTTTTGTTGTTTTACTTTGTTTTGTTTAACAACTGCCTTATTTTCTGGAGCTAGAAGATGTTTCAGCACTAGTTAAAAGTATATTTCTCTTCCCAGTCTCAGAATCAGTCACTTCTCCAATAATCCCTCCTAACATGAATATCATCAGGGAAATTAAGGTGAAGTGTTTTTGTTTGTTTGTTTGTTTGTTTGTTTTTTGAGATAAAATCAAGAGAAGAAGGAAGATGTTTACATTCAGGGAACTAAGGACAGAACAGCATATTTTGTGTTCCCCTCTTTACCTCCACCAGGCAACTGTGACTTCAGATTTCTAGTTGTTCTGTTTCTGTCATCTCTCCCTCCAATTTGCTTCCATCCTACAAACTACTGTTCATGAAGTCATGTCATTATCCTGCTTAAATACTCTTACTAGCTCTACAATGACTTCAGGAACTAGTTCAATTTCTAAGTCATACCTAGCCTTAAACTATTACTACAAACTATGTCTCCTGTATCCTTCTCTTTTATTCACAACCTCAATCTCTAGTCATCATGGACAGATTACTTGAAATAAGCCCCAAGATCTTTTTTAACTCTCTCAGATAGAATAAACTATTATTATTTTTTTAATTCCCATTGCAGCTTATTTTTAAAAATTATTTTCTCATGGCACCTTACTTCCTACCATCTATTGGAGTTCATAAAATATAAAGCTATTTATTAATCACTTCCTGGAATTATTAAGCAATTTCCTTTTTTCTCATCCTCCCTACCCCTAGTTTTTTTTTTTTTTTTTTTTTTTTTTTTTGAGACAGAGTTTTGCTCTTGTTACCCAGGCTGGAGTGCAATGGCGCGATCTCGGCTCATCACAACCTCCGCCTCCTGGGTTCAGGCAATTCTCCTGCCTCAGCCTCCTGAGTAGCTGGGATTACAGGCACGTGCCACCATGCCCAGCTAATTTTTTGTATTTTTAGTAGAGACGGGGTTTCACTATGTTGACCGGGATGGTCTCGATCTCTTGACCTCGTGATCCACCCGCCTCGGCCTCCCAAAGTGCTGGGATTACAGGCTTGAGCCACCGCGCCCGGCTCTACCCCTAGTTTTATGTGCCTACTTGCTCAGTTAAGAGAGAGGGGGCAGGAAATGTTAGCTGATGATCAGCCATTGTCTTAAGTTAGCTCCCTTCCATTGTGAACATTACCCAGATTTCTTCTCTAGCCTGACCCAGTCAATCAATCCTGAAATAAATAAAAACAAGTTTGCTGATATTTTAAACCCTAATTTAGAAAAAGAGCATTGCTCTTTTCAATCCCTTGACTCTAGTAAGTACAACTGATTGCTTGTGTACGGTATTAGTCTGTTTTTACTCTTATGTAAAGAAATATCCAAGATTGGTTAACAAATAAAGGAAAGAAGTTTAACTGACTCACAGTTCCATGTGGCTGGGGAGGCCTCAGAAAATGTACAATGATGGCAGAAGGTGAAACAGAAGCAAGCACCTTCTGCATAAGGCATCAGGAGAGAGAAGAGAAAGCAAAGAGGAAAACCATCACATCTCATGAGAACTCACTTACTATCATAAGAATAGCATGGGGAAAACCACCCCCATTATCCAGAAACCTCCTGCCAGTTCCTCCCCTTGACACATGGGGATTACAATTTGAGATTAAATTTGGATGGGAACATGGAGCCAAACTATATCATGTACCTGGTCTCCCCAAATAAAATTACTAGATTAACTTTACATAGCACCTTGTACAACAATATTCTTAAAAAATGTTTCTTATTTTATTCCATCCATTAAAATGAGTGCTCAGAATTGCTATTCAGTCTAATAGAAACCAAGGCCTTAATTAAATCCATTATGCTTTAAAAATGGAATTCCAGGAACTAACTGGTAGAAAAGGGAAAGATCTGGGGGATGTCAGTGTTTCTTATACAACTTATAATTGCCATTCAACACATTTCCCCTTAATGTAAAATAAACTTCTCTTTGAGGTTTGAAGCTGCAAATCTAACTTTACCTGCCCAAACTTGCAGCTTAGCAACATTGAGAGGACTTTTCTCAAAGAAAAGCTATGACTATCTGTACAGGAAACCTTCCTGACTTACTTACAGTAACCTCTCTGTCTTCCCTTACGTGAAAGATTTTGAGGACTGGATAGAAAACAACAAAAGCATTTTGGACAAATGACAGTCTGAAAGTATTTTGCTCCTCAAGTCTGGGCTAAGCTCTATAGTTAAACTTTCCCTCCTCTTACCACCCTTTCTGGATTCTATACTCTAGCCACAGGTTTTCAACCCTTCTTTTCTGCCAAGATATTGATTCAACACATCTAGAATAGAATCCAGAAAAATATATTCTAGCAATCTTTCCACGTGATTCTGGCTTATAACCAAGTTTAGCTATCATTGATCTAATGTAACATTTCCATTTGACAAATGAGGAAATTGACAACTAAAGCAAGGGAGTGAAAATTAAATCCCTTAGTCTCAGTATAGTGCTCCTTTTATCTTACTAGGAAACCACTACTAATGTATGCATCCAGTGATGATATTCAAAATAATTAACAACTAGCAAGAAACAGGCACCAGTAAAGAGGGAAACCTAACCAATTAAGACATGTGCCTGACCAAACCAAATGGATACCCACCATAAACATCTGGTATGGCTCTATTTATGTGTATCTGGCTGTACATCTGCATTAAATATTGCTTGAGAAGGTTAAATTTGAATTAATGAATTGGAATAATGAAAAATTATATGTTAGCTTAAAATAAGGAAGATCTTTCTCACAGTATAATCTGTCCAACACCTAAACAGACTATCTTAGTAAGCAGTCAGATCCCTATCATTAAAACTATTCAAATTGTATAAGTACCTAACAGGTGTCAGAAATACTACAGAAAGGAGATTTATACTCACCAGGATATTGGAGCATAAATCTTCTATGGTCTCTTCCAACTGGAAGCTTCTATATAATAATACATACGTTTTAGCTGATGTAATAAATTGCTTATGTTTTAAATTTTTTTCTCATGTTTCAAACTCTTGTGTTCAAAGCTATAGCAACTACCTTATTTCCTTTAGTAATGTGTGATTTCTTGCCAAAATCATGACTCTTATGTTAGCAACCGGACTCATTTAGTCATATCTTCCTGTTAAATTCAATTCAAAAATAAAGCCAGTGAAAACAATTGGAATCAAAGAAATATGATAATACCCTATGACTAGTAGATAAATACTGGAACATGAGCAATCAGAACTTATGGTTATATTTAGCCCCATAGATTCCTTGTTTTTCCAAAGCTAATTTCTTTCTCTATTTCTTCATTATCAAGTACATCAGTAGAAATTTGATTCATAAACTGTGGTTCAAACTTTGACTCATCCATAAGTGGTAATAATGATGTGGCTAAAAAGAAGATTTTCAGAATTATAGTTTCCTTTAAAAATAGACTGGTTCCTCTGTTAATGATATGGGATAATTTCAATAGCTTTTCATTATTGTGTCAAGCCACCCAAATATCTCTGTTTTAAAACCAGTGGGCAAAAATTAAAAGCCTTCAGACTAATAAAAAGGTGATTTTAAGTAGCACGTAATTATCAAACTTCAAAAGTTTCTGTATTACAGTGAACATTTTGTACAGAATATAAAGGGGAATGGTGAAATAATTAGTGGAACAAGAGTTTAGTCTCAGCTCTAACACTAATCCCTATGTGACCTTGAGCAAGCCATATAACCCCTGGTAGTTACCTTCTAATAGAAAAATTTATATGTTGGAACATCTGGTATTTATCATTCCTCCCATTATGTAATTTTTAATGCAAAACAATAATTGGATAATATATAATAAAGGAAATTATAGCATTAGCTTTTTATTTCAAGTTCTACAACTATACATAAAAAAATCTAATCTAAATAGGCCACTCAACTTTTTACTTGTAAGAAAACTGTATTAGATAATTTTATTAGTAATTATAGCCTTATGCAGCCACTGATATTTTTATATCCTCTGTCAGAGTATTTACTTACAGCCATTTCAGATTAAAGTTGACAGCTACTTAATTTCTAAAGTTCAGAAAGATGGAAAGTTCCACAGAGCATAAAGTTGCCTCAGATTAGCACTGGTTTCTTACAGTATTCAATAACCTTTGTAAAATCAGCTTAGTTTTAAAATTGAATGCTTTACTTTCCAAGATACAAACATAGCTCACTGTAAATTCCTCCAAAGTCTAAAGCCTCTAACATTTTTGCCTCATGAGGCTGTTCACTCAGTAGTAAAGAGGTCAGGCTTTGGAGTCTGACACAACTTGGTATATATCTGTGGGCCACAAATTCTTAACTTTATGTCTACAAACACGTTACTTTACATAGCTTAGTTGCCTTATCTGTAAAACAAGGATTATATTAGTATCTACTTATTAATATTCCGAGAATCAAATATTATAATGTAGATAAAGTTTCTGAAACAGTAAGCATTCCAAAAATTATAAATATTGCTCTTGTTGTTAGCAACAGTGATAGCTGTGACTCAAGGAAGAGCATGTCTTAGCAGCTATGTAAATCTTAGCCAATGGAGTTATGGCATCTGAGGTGGCCAGATAAGTCTACTGTGTCCATTCATCACAGTTCAGAAGACAGCAACCAGTCTGCTGCTTAGGAGCCATCTTAAGTCTTACAGCAAGAAAAGAAATAAGAAATACACACACACACACACACACACACACACACACACACACACACACACAAACTCACACAGGACTGGACATAAGCAAGCCCTCTGAAAGTCCAGAGATAAAAGTTTATATAAATGGGAAAAACAGAGGATAGAAGAACCAACCCATTTCTTTCAATAACCCATTGAAAAATTCAAAATATTATGCCAGGTACTTCATTCTAAGTTTACTCCACTAATCATGCCTTCTGCAATTTCTACAGCATAACCATTTTTGTTTCTGGTTGAAGGACAAAAATGATCTTTAATGTATGGTGACATTGGATTATATGTATGAAAATCAAATAGTTAGAATCTATACAGTATTTCCAGCTTTTCTTGTTATTTTATTTTCCATTTGGTTGCAAGTGTACTCACTAACGATAGCCGGCTAGACATAGCCTTGAAGAATAACTGCCACCAAGGGACAGAGACACTGGTGCACTCCTAACTGATCTTCAAAAGGGAATGCACTGAGAGTGGACAGGGGGAAGACACAGAAGCTGGGATGGAGAGGGGAGAAGCTGGGAATCCTGCACGGGGCTACTGTGCACCAAGACTGTCTCCTGACCCCCAACAACTCTGGGGGAATGTCTGAATTGAACTGACAAGGAGAAAACCACTCTCACCATGGGCCTCTGGGAGCCCAACGGGGGAGACCCCTTGACAACCATGGACACTTGAGTTGGTAGGGAGAGCTACTAAGAGAAGTGGTACTCCTTAAGCTCAACTTGCTCCCATAGGACACTTTTTAGCCCTAAGGGAACTCTAGGAACTGAACTCTGAAAGGCAGTCTTGTCACCAGTTCAACTTGAGTACCCCTTGGTCTGCTGGCTTCTCCCAGGCCAGCCTTCCCACACCTGCTTGCAGTGTACCTTCGGTTGCCTTGGGGACCTGCATTATGCCTCCTATGCTGGTGGGCCCACCTGACCAGCAGAGAGCTCCAGCAGAATGGCTTCCAAAGACATGCACTGGCCTGACAGCTCCCCATACTCACTAAAGCTTCCTATGGGGCAATGGCCACTCCCCACATTGCTTTGAATGTGTGCGCATGAGCAGAGCTTGCCTTCCCTGACCTAACAGCACATCTACGTGTATGCACCTTGCCTTGCCACTGCTGCTGGCATGAGTACACTCCACCTCTTATTTTCCTATTGTACTACCATTGCAGTTGGAGCCTTGGTGGGCACAGATCCCAACAGCCCTACCCCTGCCAGTGCCCTGTCCCTGTGCTGACACTGCTCCCAGAGTGAAACAAGGCATGAAGAACAGCATACCCTCCCCTCCCCTGCCCTGAGCATCCACCTTTGCCTGCAAGAACATACACAGAAGGTGCAGACAGTCATGTGCTCACCAGAATTCTGCCCCCATACTAACATCACCACCAGTGAAACCACAGGCATAATCACCAGCAGGAGGCCTCCCACCCACTGGGAACTGTGCTCCCTCTGCTGCAGCTGCAAATTCCCATATAGAGGCCAGCACCCTGGCACCTGACAGCCAGTGAGTGAGCACCCTGCTGTGCTACCACGGCCACTGCTACTGACGTGTGAATGAGAACAGATCCTGCTGCCACCTCCCTACAAAATGCTTTGGCATGAACAACCCATTGGAGTGCTGTGACCGACAATCCAGAAGCAACTTGACCACTCCAGTACCATGGACTCCTAACCTCAAGAAGTCAGAGAACAAAGTCAGGACCTGATACCAGTCCTCCAGATTTAGAGCATACAGTTCAGAAGTTGTGAGCTGAGCTCTGCACACCTAAAATCTTCCAGAAACAAAGGCAATCACCTGAACCCACCATATGCTGCAATCAAACCTTCAAGTCATCAAATAGGATAAAAGAAAAAAACCCATCCAAAGGACAGTAATTTCAAATATTGAAGAAACATCAGCCCACATAGATGAGAAATAGGCAGTGCAAGATTTCTGCCATCTCAAAAAGCCAGAGTATCTTCTTTCCCCCAGGTGACTACACTAGCCCTCTAACAAGGGTTCTGAACCAGGTGAAATGGCTGAAATGACAGAAGTAGAATTCAAAATATGGATAGAAATGAAGATAAGATGCAGAAGTACATTGAAACTCAATCCAAGGAAGCTAAAAATCAAAATAATACAAGAGCTGGTAGAAAAAATAGCCAGTATAGAAAAGAATGTAAATGACCCGAAAAAGCTGCAAAACACACTACAAGAATTTGATAGTGCAATCGTAAGTATTAATAGCAGAATAGACCATGTTGAGGAAAGATATCTCAGAATTTGAAGACTGCTTTCTGAAATAAGTTAGTCAAACAAGAATAGCGAAGAAGAAAAAGGAACAAATAAAACCTCTGAGAAATATGGGATTATGTAAAGAGAACAAACCTATGACTCATTGGTGTTCCTGAAAGAGATGGGGACAAAGAAAACAACTTGGAAAACAGTTTTCAGGATATCATCCGTGATAACTTCCCCAACTTAGCTAGAGAGGGCAACATTCAAATTCAGGAAATGCAGGGAACCTAAGTAAGATACTTCACAAGAAATTCATTCACAAGACCACTAATTATCAGATTCTCCAAGGTTAAAATGAAGAAAAAAATGTTAATGGCAGCTAGAGAGTAAGCCCATCAGAGTAACAGGAGACCTCTAAGCAGAAACCCTACAAGCCAGAAGAGGTTTGGGGGACAATTGTCAACATTCTTAAAGAAAAGAAATTCCAGCCCAGAATTTTATATCCAACCAAACTAAGCTGCTTAAGAAAAGAAGAGATAATAACTTCTTCAGACAAGAAAGTGCTGAGGGAATTCATTACCACCACATCTGCCTTATAAGAGCTCCTGAAGGAATCATTAAATATGGAAAGAAAAGACCATTACCAGCCACTACAAAAACACCCTTAATTACCCACACAATAATAGTGAGAGACTTCAACACATCACTGACAATATTAGATCGATCATTGAGGCAGAAAATTAACAAAGTTATTCAGGACCTGAACTTAGCACTGGATCAAATAAACCTGATAGACATCTACAGAACTCTCAGCAACTCTCGGCCTAAAAACAAGACATTCTTCTTATCTCCATATAGGTCATACTCTAGTCAACCACACAATTGAATGTAAAATAATTCTCAGCAAATGCAAAATAACTGAAATCATACCAACTACTTTCTCAGACCACAGGTCAATAAAGTCAAAACGAAGAAAATCTTTCAAAACCGTATAGTTACATGGAAATTAAATAAACTTCTCCTGAAAGACTTTTGGGTAAATAATGAAATTAAGGTAAAAATCAAGAAGTTATTTCAAACTAATGAAAACAAAAATAATACATACCAGAATCCCTGGAACACAGCTAAGACAGTGTTAAGAAGGAAATTTATAGCACTTGACACCCACATCAAAAAGTTCAAAAAAATCACAATTTAACAACCTAACTTCACAACTAAAAGGACTAGTGAAACAAGATTAAACATACCCCAAAGCTAGCAGAAGACAAGATATAACAAAACTCAGAGCTAAGCAGAATGAGATTGAGACACACCCACAAAAAAAAAAAAAAAAAAAAAAAAAAAAAAAAAAAAAAAGGATTCATAAGATTGACAAATCCAGGAGTTGGTTTTTTGGAAAACAAAAAAAGAATAGACCACTAGCTAGACTGTTAAAAATGACAAAGGGGATATTACCACTGACATCACAGAAATGCAAAGAACCATCAGAGAATATTATGAACACTTCTATGCACATGAATTGGAAAATCTAGAGGCAATGGATAAATTCTTTGACACAAAAACCCTCCCAAGACTAAACTGGGAGGAAATTGAATCTGTGAACAGACCAATAACAAATTCTGAAATTGAATCAGTAATAAATAGCCCACCAACCAAAAATCGATCAGGACCAGATGAATTCACAACGAAATTCTACCAGATGTACATAGAAGAGCTGAAAAGAAACTCTTCTTACAGAAACTATTCCAAAAAATTGTGGAGGAGGGACTCCTCCCTAACTCATTCTATAAGGCCAGCATTATTCTGATATCAAAGCCTGGCAGAGACAGAACAAAAAAGAAAATTTCAGGCCAATATTCTTCATGAACATTGATTCAAAAATCCTCAGCAAAATACTGGCAAAAGAAACCAAGCAACACATAGAAAAGTTAATACACCACAATCACATAAGCATTATCCCTGGGACACAAGATTGGTTCAACATATGCAAATCAATAAATGTGATTCATCACATTTATTCATCATATAAACTAAAGACAGCATCTTAATAGATGCAGCAAATGCTTTCAGTAAAATTCAACATCACTTTATGTTAAATACTCTCAATAATCTAAGTATTGAAGGAACATACCTCAAAATAATAAGAGCCATCTATGACAAATCTACGGCCAGCATCAAGCTAAATGGGCAAAAGCTGAAAGCATTCCCCTTGACTATTGGCACAAGACAAGGTTGCCCTTTCTCACCACTTCAATTCAACATAGTATCAGAAGTTCTAGCCAGAGCAATCAGGCAAGAGAAACAAATAAAGAGCATCCAACTAGGAAAAAATGAAGGAAAAATATCCCTGTTTGCAGGCGACATGATCCTGTATCTAGAAAACCACATAATCTCAGGCCAAAAGCTCCTTATACTGATAAACAACTTCAGCAAAGTCTCAGGATACAAAATCAATTTACAACAATCGCTAGCATTCCTATATACCACAACAATCAAGCCACAAGGTAAATCAGGAATCCAATTCCATGCACAATCACCACAAAAAGAATAAAATATCTAGGAATACAGCTAACTAGGGATATGAAATATCTCCACAAAGAGAACTACAAAACATAGCTCAAAGAAATCAGAAATGACACAAACAAAGCAATAAACATTCCATGCTCATGGATAGGAAGAATGAATATTGTTAAAATGGCCATACTTCCCAAAGCAGTTTATAGATTCAATGTTATTTCTATCAAACTACCAATGACATTCTTCACAAAAGTAGACAAAACTATTTTAAAATTCATAGGAAACAAAAGCCTGAATAGCCAAGGAAATCTTAAGCAAAAAGAACAAATCTGGAGGCAACACATCACCTGACTTTATACTACAAAGCTACAGTAACCAAAACAGCATGGTCGTGGTACAAAAATAGGCACATAGACCAATGGAACAGAATAGACACCCCCCCCCCACCAGAAATAAAACCACATACCTATAGCCATCTGATCTTCTACAAAACTGACAAAAACAAGCAATGGGAAAAAGATTCCCTATTCAATAAATGGTGCTGGAATAACTGGCTCAACATATGCAGAAGATTGAAGGTGCACTCCTTCCTTACACCATATACAAAAATGAACTTAAAATGAATTAAAGATTTAAAAAACCAAAAACTATAAAAATTCTGGAAGATAACCTAGGCAATGTCATCCTAGACATAGGAATGGGCAAAGATTTCACAAGGAAGGCACCAAAAACAATTGCAACAAAATAAAAAAAATGACAAATGGCATCTAATTAAAGAGATTTTTCAAGGAAAATAAACTGTCAACAGAGTAAACCAACAACCTGCAGAATGGGAGAAAGGTTTTGCAAACTGGTAAAGGTCGAATATCCACCATCTGTAAGGAATGAAAACAAATTTACAAGGAAAAAACAGCCTCATTAAAAAGTGAGCAAAGGTCAGGAACACTTTTTAAAAGAAGACATACATATGGCCAACAAACATATGAATAAAATATCAGTATCACTGATAATTACAGAAATGCAAATCAAAACCACAATGAGATACCATCTCACACTAGTCATAATAGCTATTAATAAAAAGCCAAAAAACAACAGATGCTGTTGAGATTGCAGAGAAAAGGAAATGCTTATACACTGTTGGTGGTAGTGTAAATTAATTTCAACCATTTAGGAAAGTATGGTGATTCCTCAAAGAACTCAAAATGGAACTACCATTTGACCCAGCAATCTCATTACTTAGTATATGCCCAAAGGAATATAAATTATTCTATCACAAAGACATATGCACACGTATCTTCATTGCAACACTATTGCCAGTAGTAAAAACATGAAATCAACCTAAATGCTCATGAACTGTAGACTAAAGAAAATGTTTTACATATATATATATATATATATATATATATATATATGCACACACACACACACATATATGCACATGTATTTACATTTTTTATGGCATACTATGCAGCCATAAAAAAAGTAAAGTACGAGATCATGTCTTCTGCAGGAACATGTTTGGAGCTAGAGGTCATTATCCTTAACAAACTAACATAGAAACAGAAAACCAAATACCAAATATTCTGAGTTATAAATGGGAGCTAAATGATGAGAACACATGAACACATAGTGGGGAGTAAAACACTCTGGGGCCTTCCTGAGAGTGAGGGTGGGTGGAAGGAGAGAATCAGAAAAATAACTAATGGCTACTAGGCTTAATACCCGAGTGACGAAATAATCTGTACAACAGACCCCTGTGATGAGTTTACCATGAGTTTAACAAACCTGCACATGTACCCCTGAATTTAAAAGTTAAAAAATACTGTACCCACTGAGGATGTGGGTAAGATCTCCTAGACAGTAATAGGGAATATCTTAGAAATGTAATTAAGTGATGAAGATGAAAAGATCTGGGTGCATTTATAGTTCAAAGAGTATGTCCAATATTTTGTAGAATGTTAGGGTGTCAAATTTGTAAACAATCTCAGACAACATCTAATTCAGCCATTTCCATTTGCAATGAGGATACTAAGCCACAGAAAAGATAACTGCCTTGCTGAATGTTATAAAGCTCATTGTGTCACAGTTCTAAATCATCAAATTAACTTAGAATACAATATAATTGTGTTTTTGTTATGAATAAAATGAGACAAATGGGTGAGAAAAAACTTCTGAGCCTCATTTTTTCAGGCAGAACCAATACATAAAAAGAGAAAACATTGTATATAGGAGTAAAAATTTATAATTGGCTTTATTTAAATGAATTTTAGAAATATAACTTGATTTATGTGATGTGTTTGAATATTGGCTCTATCCGTTTAATATAGGTCACAATAAATATACTTTTAATTTTTCAGTTAATTTTTAACCATTTGCATATTTAAAAGGAATGTGATTTTTAAATGAACGTGAAAGATTATTGTAAGCTGTAAAGAATGAAACAAAAGTAGGTTATTATTATCAGTAACATCTTTGCAAATTAGGTTTTGTTCTTTGACTTTTAAATCCATATTATTTACTCCAAATGTTTCTTAGGATATTTTGTATTAAGTAAAAAAAAAAAAAACAGATAATAATAGTCATGCAATCTTTTTTTTTAATTATAGTTTAAGTTCTGGGATACATATGCAGAATGTGCAGGTTTATTACACAGGTATACGTGTGCCCTGGTGGTTTCCTGAACCCATCAAAGTGTCATCTACATTAGGTATTTCTCCTTGCTATCCTGCCCCTAGCCCCCCACCCCTCAACAGGCTGCAGTGTGTGATATTCCCATCCCTGTGTGCATGTGTTCTCATTGTTCAGCTCCCACTTATGAGTGAGAACATGTGGCATTTGGTTTTCTGTTCCTGTATTAGTTTGCTGAGAATGATGGTTTTTAGCTTCATTCATGTCCCTGCAAAGGACATGAACTCATCCTTTTATATGGCTGTATAGTATTCCATGGTATATATGTGGCACATTTTTCTATCCAATCTATCATTGATGGACATTTGGATTGGTTCCAAGTCTTTGCTATTGTGAACAGTGCTGCAGTAAACATATGTGTGCATGTATCTTTATACTAGAATGATTTATAATCCTTTGGTTATATACCCAGTAGTGGGATTGCTGGGTCAAATTGTATTTCTGATTCTAGATCCATGAGGAATCACCACAATGGTTGAACTAATTTACACTTCCAGCAAGTTAACCTTTTATCAATAATTTCTAAAATATTATTTGAAAATATTATTGCTATTTGAGAGCCTTCTGGATCCTCTAATGTTCTATTAAATTTATCTTCCAACAAACAAAAACCCATCCACTAAGTAACTCTAAAAGTATGAAATATTCTTAATGTAACATACTATTACCACTTACCGAAATTTTTGAAGGTGGTATTATATCCAAAGAGTAATCCATTTCCTGTGTGCTAAGCGTTCTGAGTGATAATGAGCATTCTCCAATGGTTTTCTTCCTGGGAGTCTGGGTTTGAATCTTAAATACAAGCCCTGCAGTTTGTAGACTTTGAAGTTTAATAGCAACTACAAACGTTTCCATAAATTCAATAGCCTTTTAAAAAAACAAGAAAATATATAAAGTGTTCCTATTTCTCTACATCGTCTCCAGCATCTGTTGTTCCCTAACTTTTTAATGATTGCCATTCTAACTGGCATGAAATGGTATCTCATGTGGTTGTGATTTGCATATCTCTAATGACCAGTGATAAAATGAGTTGTTTTTTTTTTTTCATGTTTTTTGGGCACATAAATGGCTTCTTTTGAGAAGTGTCTGTTCATAGACTTTGCCCACTTTCTGATGGGGTTGTCATCTTGTAAATTTGTTCAAGTTCTTTATAGATTCTGGAGATAGTAGCTCTTTATCAGATGGACAGATTGCGAAAATTTCCTACCATTCTGTAGGTTGCTTGTTCACTCTGATGATAGTCTCTTTTGCTATGCAAAAGCTCTTTAGTTTAATTATATCCCATTTGTCAATTTTGGCTTTTGTTGCAATTGCTTTTGATATTATGGTCATGATGTCTTGGCCCCTGCCTATGCTTGAATGGTATTGCCTAGGTTTTCTTCTAGGGTTTTCGTGGGTTTTGGTCTTACAGTTAAGTCTTTAATCCATCTTGAGTTAATTTTTGTAAAAGGTGTAAGGAAGTGGTTCAGTTTCAGTTCTCTGCATCTGGCTAACAGTTTTCCTAACACCATTTATTAAATAGGGAAACCTTTTCAGTTTTCCCAACACCATTTATTAAATAGCGAAACCTTTTCCCATTGCTTGTTGTTGTGAGATTTGTCAAAAATCAGATGGTTGTAGATGTGTGACATTATTTCTGAGGCCTCTGTTCTTTTCCATTGGTCTATATATCTGTTTTGGTACCAATATCATGCTGTTTTGGTTACTATAGCCTTGTAACATAGTTTGTAGTCAGGTAGCATGATGCCTCCAGCTTTATTCTTTTTGCTTAGGATTGTGTTGGCTATTTGGGCTCTTTTTCTGTTCCACATAAAATTTAGTTGTTATATATATATATATATATATATATATATATATATATATATATATATATAATTCTGTGAAGAAAGTTGATGACAGCTTGATGAGGATAGCATTGAATCTTTAAATTACGAATCTTTAAATTACTTTGGGCAGTATGGTCATTTTCACAGTATTGATTTTTCCTATTCATGAGCATGAAATGTTTTTTCGTTTTGTGTCCTCTCTTATTTCCTTGAGCAGTGTTTTGTAGTTCTCCTTGAAGAAGTCCTTCACATCCCTTGTAAGTTGTATTCATGGGTGTTTTATTCTCTTGGTAGCAGCTGTGAATGGGAGTTCACTTATGATTTGGCTTTTTGTTTTTTTTTCTGTTATTGGTATATAGGAAGGCTTGTGATTTTTGAACATTAATTTTGTATCCTGAGACTTTGCTGAAGTTGTTATCAGCTTAAGAAGATTTGGGGCTGAGGGATGATGAGGTTTTCTAAATATACAGTCATGTCAGCTGTGAACAGAGACAATTTAACTTCATCTCTTCCTACTCTAATACCCTTTATTTCTTTCTCTTGCCTGACTGCCCTGGCCAGAACTTCTAATACTATGCTTAATAAGAGTGGTGAGGGAGGGCATCCTTGTCTTGTGCCAGTTTTCAAAGGCAATGCTTCCAGCTTTTGCCCATTCAGTATGATATTGGCTGTGGGTTTGTCATAAATAGCTCTCGTAATTTTGAGATATGTTCTACCAATACCTAGTTTGAGAATTTTTAGCATGAAGCGCTGTTGAATATTATCAAAGGCCTTTTCTGCATCTATTGAGATAATCATGTGGTTTTTGCCATTGGTTCTGTTGATGTGATGGATTATGTTTATTGATTTGTGTATGTTGAACCAGGGTTGCATCCCATGGATGAAGATAACTTGATTGTGGTGGATACACTTTTTGATGTTCTGCTGGATTCAATTTGCCAGTAATTTATTGAAGATTTTTGCCTCAATGTTCATCAGGGATTATTGGCCTGAAATTTCTTTTTTTTTGTTGTTGTTGTTGTATCTCTACCAGGTTTGGTATCAGGATAATGCTGGTCTCATAAAATGATTTAGAGAGGAGTCCCTGTTTTTCTACTGTTTGGAATTGTTTTAGAAGGAATGTACCATTTGTTCTTTGTACTTCTGATAGAATTCAGCTCTGAATCCATCTGGTCCTGGGCTTTTTTGGTTGTTGTTGGTGGTAGGCTATTAATTATTTTCTCAATTTCAGAACTTGTTATTGGTCTATTCAGGGATTCAACTTCTTCCTGGTTTAGTCTTGAGAGGGTGCATGTGTCTAGGAAGTTATCCATTTTTAGTAGACACATGTTGGCAGGCTGGTCTTGAACTCCTGACCTCAAGTGATCCACCCACTTCAGCCTCCCAAAGTTCTGGGATTACAAGCATGAGCCAGTGCACTCAGTAGTGACTCTTGTTATGTTTTAGCAAAGAGACTGATGGCATTTTGCCCCTGCCTATCGATCTGTGGAACTTGGAACTTGAGAGTAATGATTTAGGGTATCTGTTGGAAGAAATTTTTATACAGAAAAGCATTCAAGATGTGACCTGGATTTATCTATAAGCATACAGTCATGTCCATTCACAAAAAGATGGTTTGATATTGGAACTTGTGTTTTAAAGCAAAAGAGCATAAAGGTTTGGAAAATTTGTAGCCTTACCACATAGTAGAAAAAAAAAACCAAAACATTTTCTGGGGAGAAATTCAAGCCTAAGCAGGCTGCAGAAATTTGCATAAGTAATTAGGAGCCTTATATTAATAGCTAAAACAATGAGGAAAATGTTTCCAGAGCATTTCAGAGATCTTCACAGCAGTCTCTCCCATCAGAGGCCCAGAGGTTTAGGAGGAAAAAATGGATTCCTGGACAAGGCCCAGGGCCTTGCTGTCCTGTGCAGCCTTGGAACAAGGTGCCCTACATCCCAGCTGCTCCAGCTGCAGCCGTGGCTAAAGGGACCAGGGTATAGCTTGGGCTGTGGTTTCAGAGAATACAAGCCCCAAGCTTTGGTGGCCTCCATGTGATATTAGGCCTGCCAGTGAGTAGATGACAATAATTGAATTTTGGGGGCCTCTGCCTGGATTTCAGAGAATGTATGAAAATGTTTGGATGTCCAAGCAGAAGTCTGCTGCAGGTGCAGAGTCATTGTGGAGAACTTCTACTAGGGCAATGCAAAGAGGAAATGTGGGATTGGAACCCCCACAAAGTCCCCACTGGGGTACTACCTAGTGGAGCTGTGAGAGGAGGGCCATCATCCAGAATGGTAGATCCACTGACAGCTTGCACTGTACACCTGGAAAAGATGCAGGCACTCAATGCCAGCCAGTGAAATCAGCTGGAAGTGGGGCTGTACCCTGCAGGGCCATAAGAGCAAAACTGCCCAAGGTCTTGTGAACTCACTCCTTGCATCAGTGTGCCTTGAATATAAGACATGGAGTCAAAGAAGATTATTTTGAAGCTTTAAGATTTATTGCATGTCCTGTTGGGTTTCAGACTTGCATTGGACCTGTGTCCCCTTTGCATTGGCTAAATTATCCCATTTGGAACAGCAATATTTACCCAGTGCCAATACCCCTATAGTATCTTGGAAGTAACTAACTTGCTTTTAATTTTATGGGCTCATACGCAGAAGCAACATCTTTTGTCTCAGAAGAGACTTTGGAGTTGGACTTTCGGATTAATACTGGAATGAATTAAGACTTTGGAGGATGATTGAGAAGGCACGATTGTGTTTTGAAATGTGAGAAGGAAATGAAATTTGGAAGGGGCCAAGGTTAGAATGATATCATTTGGCCCTGTGTTCCCACTCAAATCTCATCTTGAATTGTAATCCCCATGTGTGGAGGGAGGCACCTGGAGGAAGCTGATTAGATCATGAAGGCAGTTTTTCTCTTGCTGTTCTCATGACAGTGAGTGTGTTTTTACAAGATCTAATTGTTTAGAAGTGTGGCATATCCCCCTTTGCTTGCTCTCTCTTTCTCTAGCTGCCACATAAGATCTGCACTGCTTTGCCTCTGTTACCATGATTGTAAGTTTCCTGAGTCCTCCCCAGCCATGCAGAACTGTGAGTCAATTAATACTCTTTTCTTTATAAATTGCCCAGTCTCAGGTAGTTCTTTATAGCAGCATGAAAGTGGACTAATACAGTGACTCACTTAGATTTATACAGGTACCAGGGGTCAGCGTAACTAAGTGAAACCCATATTACTTTTTCTATCCTAAGGGAATGTTTCTTTTTTTAGAATCCAAAAGTGATCATCTGAAAATCACTGAGAGGCATAGTTTAACTCTAGGATTTCCATCATTTTAGGTTTGAAAGGAAATATTAGAAATTTTACCTCCACTAAAAACTTCACTATGGTGAGAAAATGTAACTTATTTATTTTGCCTTTAATTAATTTGGCTTTCTCTTAATTGCTCTACCCACTGGCAGGTGGTGTTAAAAAATACTTAATGTCCAATTCAGCTTAAACTCTAGTGTTATCTAAGACACTAAACAGTTTCTTTCACTGGTGTTCACTTTCTCTTGGTAAAATACTTATTCTGTAAGCAGGTTCCCCTTTCTCCCCACTAAATTGTTTGTAAAAGCTTTCAAAGATTGAAATGGCAGATATATATTTTATACAACTTGTTTATTATGTGTCAGATCTTCCTTTTATAGGCATATACTAGATAAATTTAACTATATGAGCTCCCAGTTATTTTCAGAAATAAGCTAATAGAGCTTCATTAGTTAAAGATGAAAAGATCTACCTGCCAGTTAACCAATTTAAAAGTTATATAATCTTTAATTACTATATAGAAAATAATCTTACTACTTCAAATACAGAAAGGAGGTGAAGTGATAAAATGGGAATGTACTGCATTCCACTGTCAAGATTCTAAGTCTAAGATGATATAACCTCAAACTTCTGCCTATACTACTTCCTAGCTGTTTGAAGTCTGTATCTTTTGGTGTCTCTGTGCTGAGTTGAATGGAGTCTATTCTGAAAGTATTAGTATTTTCAGAGGACTCATGGGATCTTGAAAGTAATCCAGGTTTCGTGGAAAAAGAAAAGAGCACACAAAGGAGGTAGCATCTGTCCCTGGGGATCTTGCAGTTTTGGTTGTAAGTGACAGATGGATGGTCAAGATATTATAGTTCTTTGATGAAAAGGGTTTAAGCAAAATTAAAAATACATAATACAAGGTTAGTGTGAAAGTAGGACAAACATCAGGAAAATCAGGCAACAACCTTGACAAGGTAAAAATTATTTACCTCTTCTTCCAGTCAATGTATGTTTTTTAAGGTTTTATTTTATTTTTAATTAACACATAATAATTGGACTCCTTTAGGGATTCAGTGTGATATTTCAGTATACATATGTATTATGTAATGATCAAATCAGGATATTCAGCATATCCATCACCGCAAACATTTATCATTTCCTTATGGTGAGAATATTGAAATTCTTCTCTTCTAGTTATTTTGAAATATACAATGGTATTAACTATAATCATCCTGCTGTGCAATAGAACATCAGAACTTATTTCTCTTAACTGTATTTTTGTACCTGTTAACCAATCTCTCCTAATCCTCTCTCCCCTCTACCCTCTCTAGCCTCTGGTAACTAGTATGCAACCCTCTACTTCTATAATATCACCTTTTTTAGATTTCACAAATGAGTGAAATCATGCAGTATTTGTCTCTTTATGCCTGGCTTATTTCACTTAACACAATGTCCTCTAGGTTCATGTATGTTGCCATAAATGGTAAGATTTCATGATTTATAGCTAAATAGTATTCTGTTATGTATATATACCAAATTTATTTTCTATTCATCTGTTAATAGATACTTAGATTGAGTTCATTCATATCTTAAGCTATTCTTGAATTGAATATTGAATAGTGCTTCAATTAACATGGGAAAAACTGAGAAGATACTGCAAGTAGATTTTCTGAAGATAGGAATCCAGTATGCTTCCTTAGTCATAAAGAGCCATTATGTCAGTTTGGTTGCCAAAGAATTTCCTGAAGAGTGGAGAGCAGACTGCATAGTCATTAAGTCAGCAAATCTGAAAAAGGCCATTTAAAAGGAGGTGTTGATGATATACATTTGAAAGAAGGAGCAATATATGTCTGGGAAAATATTTTAAGACCTAGAAAAAGAGTCGCATTTGTCTGTGAGTATGTAAACATCAACTACCATTTCCCAGTCAAGACTTGAACTTTCGTTCTCCAAATACAGACATGTAATGTTGTCTTAACCTGGAGAGGCTAATTTTCTTTTTGTCATCTAACCAGTGAATGATTAGATATCACCATGCTCTTTTAAATTCACTTAATACTACTTACCATTTATTCCTTAACATGCACCTGACATGTTTAAGTCTTCAAATCATCACAACAACTCTATGAGATATAGACACTGTTATCCACATTTTACAGATGAAGGCACTGAAGCCCAGAAAGGTTAATTTGCCCAAGATTGTGCAGTCAGTAATTGATAGTCTGGATTCAAACACAGGCAGTCTGGCTCTAGAGCCAGTGCTATTCAACTGCCTAATATATTACCTGTCTTGGATATTTGTTGGTATATAGTGCTAGCCAAAAATTGTGCTAAGTTAAAATTTTGTTTTTTACAAGAACTCTGACCTTAGATAAGTTAGTTAATTATTATCTTTGTCTCTGCAACTATGTGGTGAGAATAATAATATAGTTCCTATGATTATACTGCAGTTGTGAAGATGACAGGTAATATATATGCAAAGTACCTAGTACGATACCCAGCACACACTCTTGGTGTTGATAGTGATGGTAGTACTTTCTTTCTCTAGAGTCTCCTTCTCAAAGCTTAATGTGGTCACACACGGAGACATGGGAAGATGTATAACTCAGCAGACATTGGAAGATAAATCTGGGAGGTTAAGACTAAGGTAAAAACATTACATTAGCAAGGAAAGATTGAGGCAGAAATGATTCACTATCTGCTCTATGGCATCAAGAAGAGGCAGATAGGGCTAAGGAAAAGGATTGAAACAGTTCATTAATCCAAGCTTCCCCAGTGCTACTGGGAGCTCTGTCTTTCCAAGGTTTATGCTAAGGTGAGAAAGAGAAAGGCACGGGAAACATTGGATGTATCTTTTAATGTATAAATATGAATTTATGATGATGTGAATAAGAATTTTCTTTAAAAACTCATTTGTACTGGGAAATGTGCTGAAATTTCATATGAACATATTAGAAACAGTTTAAAAGATGATAAACAATAACAGAAAATAATTATAATGATATTTCCAAAGTCTTCAGATAATCTCTTGCTTTAGAAATGGTTTTGAAGTATTTATAATATTCTGTGGAAATACAGATGTTTTTAAGTGCTGTAGCTAAATAACTAGATAATTATAGTAATTTTGCATTTTACCACTTTGTGATGACTAGGCTAATATGTTGATAAATCCTCTATGTTAAGGCAGATAAGAATGGAAGCAGGGAGACTAGTTATAATAAAAGAATGGGGAATTGCTGGTAGAGATTGAGAGAAGTGGTAGGAAATGAGGCCAGAGAGGTAGTCTGGAAACAAATTTTATAGGATCTTGAAGGCCATTATATAGGATCTGGTTTATATCCTGAATTCAAATGGAAGCCCTTGGAAGGTTTAAGCAGGTAACAGATGCAATCTGATTAATCTCTTTAAAAAGATCAATTTGAAAGCTGTGAGGAGAATTAATGGAGCATATAGAGGATAAAAGTGGGAAGAATAGGAGGTCAATGTATTAGTATAAGCAAGAGATGAATGGTAATGGTGTGGATGGAATGATGGGGATATATAGAAGAGATAAAAGGGCATGGAACTGATAGAACGTTGCAGTGGAGGTTTCTGAAATGAGCTACAGCGTACACTGACTGGAATAAGGATGGTGGGCAAAATGGCAAGCGAAGGTACTTCAGGGTGGCAAGTCTGTGTGTATGTGTGTGTAGTGTGTGTTTGTGTGTGTGTGTGTGTGTGTGTGTGTGTGCATGTAGGAGCATTCAGATGAAAAATTCAATTACAATTCTCACAACAACTGAATAATATATTAGCCCTATTTAGAAATGAGACTCAGAGCATCTTAGAAATGAATGAAATAACTTGATCAATCCCACACATCTAGTAAGTAATAGAGATGGATTCAAATCCACAGCTGGATTCAAATCCACAGCATAAAGGAGCATTTTCATGGTAGTGAGTCTTTACTAGAATGTGTATACAAGGCAAGAAAAGATATTATATGGCAGAGAGGAAGTACAGAGGTCTCTTTACTTGTGCTTCTCCAGACCTAAATGACAATGTGAAGGTACCAGGAAAGAACCTAGCTTTAGGGAAGGGAAACCACGGTGAGTATCTAAGAATGTTTAGAAAAATGAGCGATGATAAGCCAGAGTGCAGGCATTTGGTGCAGAGCCTAAAAGTTCACTCACAATCAAGAGTATTATTTGGATTTGACATGCTGTAGGAGCGGTATACTATAGGTTTGAGAATAGCAGAGTTACATAATCTGAACATCACATAGGGAACATATTTTCTTATTACTGTGGAAAAGAGGGCTTGTTGGTAATTAAGGAGACAAGTAGTTATCCAGCTGGTTATGCATTGGGCTAAGCCTATAATTTTGGAAATAGAGAGTAAGGGGCACATTACATTCCTGAGGGCTATGTCTTGAGATTTTGCAGATTCCCAAATTTATGAATATAATTATAACATATAATTTTACTGTAAAATGTAGTGAAGTATGACTAAAAAATTGATGGAAACACTTTGGGTCATTAACAATCCAATAAATGCATCTAAATAATTCATAAAGCTCTAAAATAAGTTCTACCAATAATACCACATCCTAAGACCATTCCACTTACATTACCATTACTTGCAAATTGGCATTCTTTGTACAGCCTTTTTACAAGAAAATTATCTCCACCCCTACCCCAATTCCTAAAAATTGCTATGTTACACATTTCCAATAGAGAACAATAAAACCATATTAAGATGCAGGCACTTAAAGGAAATAATGTCTGTGGTGGGTGATCAGCTTGGATCATGCACTAGCTAAATAATTCACCTCCACATATCAGCCAAAAAGAGTACATGGTACAATTTCATGCTTCAGTACACTGACAAATGACTATGTGCTCTAAACCTTCAGAGACACTTGAGAATAATTAGAACTGAATTTCAAACATGGGAATGCTTAGTAAAGGTTGAGTATACATTAAACTTTGTGTCACCTAGTTAAAATAAGACTACTGGTCAAAGCCTCTATCTACCCAGTAAACATAATTACACATTTGGAATGCTTTTGCTTGTAAAAATTAAATCATGTGTCAATTGGGGAGTGCATATGAGCATGAAAATCTTGTCTCTTTTACATGAAACTGCTCTGTTACATCCATGAAAACCCTATGTGAGTGATTTTGCCTCCCAGGAAATATTTGGCAAAGTTTGTGTATATTTTTAGTTGCCACAACTTGGGGAGTTGTGTTACTGGCATCAAGTGGGTAGAAGCCATGAATGCTGCTAAATAGCCTACAAATGCAAAAGGCAGCCCCCTACCACAAATAATTATTCAACCCAAGATGTTAGTACTGTTGAGGTTGAGAAACCTTGCCTTATGTTGAGAATCATCTTATCAGGGAGAGGCTACTATTAATTTTTCCCACTGTGATTAATTCAATGAGTCAACAAGACTGGACCCTGGGATTCCCAAATAGCTCGTTAAACATTGTTTCTGGGTATGTCTTCCATGGTGTTTCTGGAAGAGATCAGCATTTGAATTGGTGGAATGACTAAATCAGGTAGAGTAGGCATCATCTAATCTGTTAAGGGCGTGAAGAGAGCAAAAAGACAGAGGAAGGTTAAATTAACCGCCTGACTGTTGAGCTGTGTCATTGATCTCCTGCCCTCAGTGTTACTGGTTCTCAGGGATTCAGACCCAAACTGGAATCCACCCCATTGGCTCTTTGGCTTTTGAGTTATGCCAGTCATTTCTGGGATGTCCAGCTTTCAGACAGCAGATCATAGGACTTCTAAATCTCCATAATTATGTGAGTTCATATTTTACAAGAAATATCTTTTTGTGTGTATGTGTGTGTGCATGTGTGTGTATACACACATACATGTATACATATATGTATATATATAAATATATATATACATATATACACATATATAAAAACTGATTTTGTTTCTCTAAAGAATCCTAATACAATATACTTACTAAAAGCTGCGTTTGGTCCCCAGTTCTTGGTTCCTGTTGATTTTCAGTCCTATAGTTAGGAGAATCTACAGTCCCTTGAGTCAAGGATGTAACATTTTCCTATCTACAATATCACTTGAGTAAGTCACTGACCTTTGTGATTTATACATGTAGCCCATGCATACATATTTAGTATCTACTCTGCTATTTTCTGAGTTACAGTGAAGAGTAAGATGGACAAGCAGTTTTCCCTTAGGGTTCTATAGCATTTAAATTTTGTTGAGGGATACAGACAAGGAAGCAGACAGTTACAATGCTGAATGGTAGCTTCTATGTTAGCAGAAGATCAAGTTCTCTGGGAGTACAGTATGCATCTGTTAAAATCAGGTGTTTGTGGGAAACTCACCTTACAAGTGTATCTCTTTTCTGATAGTTTCTTGAACTTCTCATTTTTTCCTTTTTAGTTGGCATTTAACTAGGCCAACCAATGACCTGCTTATCTTGGTCCTTGATGTAGCCCTGCCTTGCAGTCAGAATTGGTAGAGAAATGAAGAACGAACTAACATAGGAGCATTTTTCTGGAGGAAGTAACATCTAAGCAGAAAGGCAAGACAGAAATTAACCACATGGAAATGGAAGAAAGAGGAGAAAGAGGATACACTAGGCTAAAACAAAAATGTGTATGAGAACCTAGAGGAATGTGGACCCTTTGGGGAATTGAATTGGTTATCTGCAGCCTGAAGTACTTTTAATTTATGTTTTGGTGTATCAGAATAATGGAAAATTAGAGCATAAGACTTGTCAAGATCGTGCTGATATCATCTCTAATCCTGAAATCACCATTTTCCTTTTTCTTCTGTGTATGTTACAAAAATAATCCTCATTCGCTGTTAAAATTTTCAAAGGTAAACAAAATTAGACATAAAAATTCCACTCAACATTCCATCAATTTCTTTTTTTCAAAGTAGTGCTATGGTTTGAATATGTCCCCCAAAAGTTCATGTGTTGGAAACTCAATTCCCCCCACCCCCATCAATAAATTAATGGATTAATGAGGTTAATTCATCTGTTCTCATGAATGGACAAGTGCCACTATTGCTGGAGTGGGTTTCTTATCACAGGAGTGGCTTTGTTATAAAAGTGAGATTTCTCTGTCTCTCTTGCCCTCTCACTACATGATGCTCTTCTACATGTGATGATGCTGCATGAAAGCCCTCAACCTCTGCTGGCATCATGCTCTTAGATTTCCCATTTTTCAAAAACATGAGCTAAATAAGATTATTTTCTTTACAAATCATCCAGTCTGTGGTATTATGTTATAGCAATAAAAAATGAATTAATAAATTAGTGTCAATAGTGTATTTTCTGCAAACCTTCACTTCCTTTTTAATGCTGTTACATTGACAAATTGTATATAGTGTTGGAGGTTTTAAAGCATAAATTCTATCATTAAATAGATATATATGTAGATGTAGACCTCTTCCCTTTTTCTGTTTGAAATATTTTCTGAAAACCTTTTTATATCAGCATACATGAAAGTACATTATTATTTTTCTATTAGCTTAGTTTTTTTTTTTTTATATAATCTGGATGCATCATAATTTTGGGTGGCTCTTACTTCACCACAGTTATCCCAGTTATAGATTACTTTTCTTCTAAAGGGGTGGGGCAGTGGAGTGCCTCTTGAGAAACCAGTTGTCTTCAGGATTATGGGGAAAATAATGAGAACTCCTTAGCAAGGTTTATATAGAGACTACACCTGAAACCTTTGCCCTAAAACACCACCCCCTGCCCAAGAATTTTCCTTTCCTGTTTTTTATAAAAAGCCCTTTGGCTGCAAGTTTTTGTCTTCCCTGCCCCTCAATAATGCCTTTGATATTTGCCTTAATGTGATTTCATTTGGATAAATGTATCTGAGGAGAAGAAAGGCAGAGAAGCACCCAAATGGGATTTGCCCTGGAACCTGCCCACACCTTTTTTCCATCTATGCTTCTGATGGAACACAGTTGCTTTTGGATGTAATTTAAACGATAATAAGGCTGTTAGAAATATAAATAAGATAGGAAAAGGAACTTAGGAAATTCACAAAAACAGGCAAAATGCAGTTGACAGGAAGCAGAGAGTGGAGGCACCTGGCTGCGCAAGCCGAAGGTAAAATAACATATGTTTGAAGGGCCCCAGGCTCAGAGAGATTTATTTGAGTTTGTTAACTATATGAGTTTTTATTCCTGTCTTTGCCAGTTTTATTGGTGTATGTTTTCAGGATCAAGAAAACGGGCAGTCTGACTTACTGTTTAAAAAAGTATCTGCACTTCACCTTTTTTACGTTACAGTTTTTATAAAAGATGGAACCATCTTCATCCCTCCAGATGACCACAAAGAATTGAATATCAGTTTTTTGTTACTGTTTTCAACCAAAAATGGTATCAACTGAGGCAGATGTGATCACTGGAGAGGTAGATTGTTCAAGGCACCCTAGGAAGGGTGGAGTTGATTGGCAAGAGACAAGAACATGAGGACCTGGGCTAGGGCCAATGCTGAGAGAGCCCAGGAGAGGAAAAAAGGCAGGCAGATTGAGGAGGGCAGGAGTTAGAGCAGTAAACAATGCAGAAACTGAGACACAGACCAATCAATCTGGTCAGATACAGGAATAAAGAAGCCTAAGGACCATTCCAATAGACTGCCAGTGGACCACGTTGAGTGCCCAGAGAACAGGATTGGAAAGAAGAGTGCCACTGTTGAGAAGTCACACTACAGAAATGAGTTACACCAAAATTGCCTGATCTTAGAGTGAGACGAGAAGAGCTTGATTTTAGTAGACTAAAGGACTCAGGGAAGCAGAGCAATGGGTCTATTCTCAGACATAAAGCATTTTGGTCTGTATTGTTCCCAGTCTATTGAGTTTTTAGCTACACATTTGTAGAATTGAAAGTTCAAGGCAATCTGTACTTTATACTCTTTAGAGCCATTTACTGCTTTAAAGGAGAGTAGCTGTAGTTACGGTAAGAGGAGAATAAAGTCAATTTTAGTTGCAGTGGGCCGAGAGCGAAGTGTCATGATTCCTGAATATGGACAATCCCTGTAACAAGAGTGCTGTGAGGCTTAAGAGCCTTAACAATAGTGCAGAGCTTTATGAATATGTCTTCTGGTTTCTTGAAGAGATTGATTGATACAGTAATGTAGGTGCACATCCTTTCCAGGCATTACTTTTGAATAGGCTAGTCGCTGGGGTGCCATGTGTTTACTTATTGTAATTGACTTCGCCCCATTATACTTTGTGTGTACCTCAGAATTTACTTAGAACAGTAGTTTGTAAATTTTATTTTTAACAGTGAGTTTTAAAAAAATCAAATGGAATCTTATATCGAGCTGTAATATTCAAGCATATGTCAGAGTATTTTAAGTTCATATCCACCTTATTTTAGCACATGAATGAAGTTTTGATGAATGCAAGCCTTTAAAATACGGGGTTCTATGTGACAGTTGTATTCTTATGTTCCGCTTTCCCATCTAATTTATTCTTCTGTAAGATTTTGGTTACACTGTGGAGAGAGATTTCTAATTCACACAGATGAATTGGAAATAAAAACATTGTTTTCGATAGCTCAGCTTGCAGTCTCAGGGGACTCCTGAGATAAATAAAATGGTAGGAGTAGTTACCAATCAAGGTCTGCACCAAAAGCTAAATCACCTGGCAGAACAAATTAGCACTGTGTTACAATCTGGTGTATATTCCTTTTCAGTGTGTTATTTTACTATGCTTGAAAGATATTTACAAAAATAGGCCAGGTGCAGTGGCTCACATCTGTAATCCCAGCAGTTTGGGAGGCCAAGGCAGGTGGATCACCTGAGGTCAGGAATCCCAAACACGACTGAACAACATGGCAAAACCTGTCTCTACTAAAAATACAAAATTTACCTGGGTGTGGTGGTGGGTGCCTGTAACCTCAGCTACTTCAGAGGCTGAGGCAGGGGAATTGCTTGAACTCAGGAGGCGGAGGTTACAATGAGCTAAGATCATGCCACTACACTCCAGCCTGGGTGACAGAGTGAGACTGTTAAAAAAAACAAATATATATATATATATATATATATATATATATATATAGACACACACACACACACATATATAGTAATTCAAACTGAATCCTTTTGGAATCACCATAACATCTTTGAAGAACCTAAGAAGTTTTTGAAATACAGTTGTAAAGCCCTTGACCTAAAAATGTGTATGCTCTAAGAACAGCATAGTGAGGGATGAGTCAGGGAACTGAATCAAAGGAAAAAAACTTATAAGAACAATGGTGTTGTTATTCAAGCCAGATGATCATGTAAGCAAGTTTTATGATTCATAAAAGAGTTACTCAATTACTTTTTGGATGATGCAACAACCTAAACACTGGCTCCCTGACTACCAGTGTTTGGGACAGGGTGGAGGTAGGGTGATCTGCAAAGCAGGCCCTTAACTGGAAAGCCAAGATTAAACTGCTTCAGAAGTATTTTTGTTTCCTTTCTTTCTTTCTCTTTGCATATTTTGTTTTTACTACAGTAGGTTTTTAATAAATATTAAATAAATTAAGAGGCATATGAATGGCGATCTTGATGAAGAGTTTACAGAGATAAGATAGCCTCTGTGAGTATATTGCTGCCCTCAGATACCATAAGGATACTTAGTCCATTCTGTATTATATAAAAGCTACTATAAATTGCGTAGCTATAAATAACAGGAATTTATGCTCACAGTTTGCAAGCATTGGAAGTTCAAGATCAGGGTGCTAGCAGATAAAATGTCTGATGAGGGCCCACTTCTTGGTTCCTAGATGGTGCCTTCTTGCTGTGTCCTCACATGGTAGAATTGGGCTAGTAGTCTCTCTGGGGCCTCTTTATAAGGCCACTAATTCCATTCATGAACACTCTGTTCCCATGACCTAACCACCTCACAAAGGCCATACCTCCTAATAGCAATACCTTGGGGTTTAGGATTTCAACATATGTATCTTGGTGGGACATCAACATTCAGAACATAGCAGAGGCCTTATACATAACTGACGTACCATTTATGTTTATTAAATGAATGCAGAACTTTAATCTTGGAATCCAGGGCCTGCATATGTTTTTTTGTTCAGCTTCCTGGACTGATTTTTGTCTTCTTCAACTAGCTTCACTCCATTACATTGGGCTTTCTTTTAAAGAATATGCCTCAATCTATGACTGGCTAATATAGTGCTAATTAACAGATTCCTTCTCTGTTAGTGCTAGGCCTCGAAGAACAAATGTACAATGAGCTTTCTTTTGCTCTCATCTGCTTATAATCAGTTCCAACCTTAGTTGCTTCTGATACTGCCTTTTGTTTTCCTGAGTATACTTGATTTTAGCAAATTGCACATCCTCTTGACATATGCTCCTCAATGATATTGAGCCTAACCCACCCCTGCCACAAAAACTCATGTAATGCTTTTTTTTTCATTAATCTTTTTTTTTATCATCTTCCATGGTTTCCCTTGATGTCCCCAAATGTGGAATAGTGAGGCTAAATTATAACAATAGGTCACATTTTTTTTTTAGCACTTACTATGTGCCAAGTATTGGGCTAAATGCTTCCCATGCTTTATGTCAATCCTTACAAAAACCCAATGCAGTAGATATTGTATTTACCCCCATTTTATGGCCAAGCAAAATGAGGTCCATAAACAATAACTAACTTGACCCAAGTCATACAACTTGTTAGTGAGAACCAAAATCTGATTCCAAACATTGTCTCCTAATTACTTCTTATAGTCACATCTTACAAAATAGCTTGTTGGAAGGAATCATATCATAGCAAAACAGTCATTGTTTTGTGATTCTGGCTGAAGTTCAACTTTTACACAGGCCTCTGGAATGAAGATCAGGACATTCAATCTACTGCTACTCCTAAAGGCAAATACTGATTCAATTTATTGTGTTTTACCAAATTTGAGGTTTAAGAGTGATTGTCTTAGTATATTAAGGGTACTATAATGAAGTACCTTAAGCTGGGTAACTTGTAAACAGCAGAAATTTATTGCTCACAATTCTAGAGGCTGAGAAGTCCAAGATCAAGGCACCAGCAGATTCACCAGTATCGGGTGAGGGTTTGCTCTCTGCTTTGAAGATGATGCATTTTAGCTGTGTCTCCATGTGGCAGAACAGGGGAATGAGCTCTCTTGGGCATCTTTTATAACGTAATTAATATTATTTATGAAGGCAAAGCCCTCATTACTTAATTACCTTCCAAGAGACCCCTCCCATTAACACTATTGCATTGTGGATTAGATTTTTTTTTTTTTTTTAGACAGAGTCTAGCTCTGTCACCCAGGCTGCAACCTCCACCTCCCGGGTTCAAGCTATTCTCCTGCCTCAGCCTCCCGAGTAGCTGAGACTATAGGTGTCCGTCACCACACCTGGCTAATTTTTTGTATTTTTAGTAGAGATGGGGTTTTGCCATGTTAGCCAGGCTGGTCTCAAACTCCTGACCTCAGGGATCCACTCACCTCAGCCTCTCAAAGTGCTGGGATTACAGGCATGAGCCACTCTGCCTGGCCTAGATTTTAATAAAATGAATTGTAGACAGGTGAATTGGGGGAAGGGCAAACATACATTCCATAGCAATAGTTCTTCCTGTTTCAGGAACTATAATTATAAGGGCCACTGAGAGGATAAGAGGCTGTCCCAGAGTCATATATCAAAGGTGTGGCAGAAGCAGGAAACAAACCTGTGAGTTGTCAATCCTGGTCCACCTCCACTTGCAGGCTATGTCTAGGTACAGGACATGGAGAATTTCCAGATGTGTTTGAGACTTACATATTGCTCTGAAAAAAGTATCTTGAGTGAGTCCTCTTTCTTTCCTTCCAATGCCCCCTCAAGTACTTTTTCCCTCAGCAAAAATGATTTTTGAAACCATATAGTATTTATTCACATTTTCCATGAAATTTTGCAGTGAGTTCCAACCTCTTCACCAGACTTACGATTTCTTGTTTGTCTGTCTCTCTTCTTCCCTAGTCTGGAATGGTTTATGCTAATACTCCTAACATTTAGTGAGCACCTTGAGGTGCTCCTGTCTTCCCCACACACAGGCATAAGAATCGCCAAGTTTGTGGCCTGTGTTCACTATGTGAACATAGTGCCTGTTTAGGATCCTTTGAGGTAGTAGGATTATGTGTCTTAAGGAAGCTCTACACAAGGTCTGTATCATGAGTTTGAGAGTAGTAACTAAATATGGGGACAGGCTGGAAGCTATGGTTGGGAAGGCAAAGAATATGCAAAAGTCTAAGTCAGCAACTAAGTGGGTGATTCTTGCTTGCATTTATGAGAATTTTATCCAAACCACCTGAGGAGGTGGAATTTAACGTATGCTTGCTCCCTTTCTGGATTGTAAGATATTGTTTTCCCCCAAACATGTTGAGAACCACTATTGCTTACAGGATTGTGACATATCCTTTTCTTTTTACAGGAGAAAAAACTAATAATTAACATCAATTTAATACACCTTAACCATATGTGTTCTGGTGTATTATGTGCCAAGCATATAGTGTTAAGGTGTATTGATTCATATAATCCATGAATATACTCTATAAAGTAAGTGCAATTATTAATATCTAAATTTTTCATTTAGGGGAACTGAGGCAAAACAAGAGTCAGTAGCTTGCCAAAGATCACATAGCTACTACATGGTAGAAGTAGGGCTAGAATTAAAGCACTGTGACTCCAGAATCCACTTCTTTACTTAGTCTGCTATACTGTATCTCAGAACCATAATCACTCAGATTCCAATGAACATGGCATCTTAATATGTTAGGGCTGCTCTAACAAAATTACTATAGACTGAGAGCTTATAAACAGATCTCTCTCCCTCTCCCTCTCCCTCTCCTTCCCCTATAGTTCTGGAAGGTGGAATGTCCAAGTTAAAGGTGCTGGCACATATGGTGTCTGGCGAGGGCCGCTTCTTGCTTTATTGACAGCCATCTTCTTGCTGTGTCCTTACATGGAAGAAAGAGTGAGGGAGTTCTACAGGGTCTCTTTTATAAGGTCACTAATCCCATTCATAACAATAACACAGGGTAAAGAAAAATATATGTGTTGGAATTCTATCTCTATTTTACAATAAGCCATTTTAATTTTTTCTTGGAAGGGTTCAAGGTACAGATAAGACAAAAGTAATCCTGGGACCCTGGTGGTGACTGAGACATCTGCAAGGAACTGAAAGGACACAATCTGTAAGGAGCAGAAGTAGAAAGAGTAATGTTGCAACCTAAGAGATCTCTGTAATTAACTGCTGCTCTAACATTTCCAAGACTTCTTCTGATGCTTTCAAAGAAAGTGATATGTTCTTGGCCTTTTACATACTTCATTTATTCCTCATAATACTGTAATTATGCAGTTATTCCTTTTGTCCTCCACCTATCAGAAAAAGAAACTGAAGTCCTGAGAAGACAAAGATTTTGTCCAAGGTCTCAGAACTGGTAAGTGGCAGAGCAGCCTGGATTTAAACTCAGGCAGTTTGTTTTTAGAGCCACATATTTAAATGTTGCAAATGATACAGAAAATCTAGTTCAAAAGCTCATACAAATAAAGGGTCAGAGCAGTGAGTCAGCAATCTGGGGAAAGTCAGATCCTGAAGGACCAAACTATTGAAAGCAAACCCAACAGCTGGCCAAAAGATCAGTGTCAGAAGAGCCTCAAGCAATGACAAGGCAAAATGAATTAGAAAATACCCTTGAGGAATAGTAAAAGGAAATTTGAATTTTCCCTCCTCCAGCTAGCTAACACCGTGTATATTTCCTGTTAATGCAAAGACCAGTCCAGTGATATAGCTAGCCTATAACCACGACTACTAGGGAGAAGTAAGGTCAGTAGAAATGACTGAATGGACTGGCAGTAGCAGAGAAGAACATATTCAGATAAACAGTTATTTGCTAGAGATCATTTAGAAAATAGAATCATGGACTATTATAAGTCAGAAAAAATACTATATTCCTCTATACAACATTTATTCTTAAGTTATTTTTATGACATTCCTGTCAAAAGGTCACCTAGTGCCTGCTCAAATGTTATCTCCTAAGGAAGCTTGTGTGATTTTCAGGCAACTTGCATGTTTCAAAATTTACTCCTTATGTTGAGCTGAAATCTACCTCCCTGTACTTTCCTCCTTTGGGCCTCAGTGATTTGCTCCTGGACCACACTTCAATAAGTCAAACCTCGGTCCACATGGCAACACCCTTTGGGGCACATTTTGGAGAGAACTAAGGGGAGGATAACTATTGCTATTAGCTTAACCTGATTAGAAGAGTAACCATAGGCTGACTTTTCTCATGAAAAGTCAGCTTTCTTTGATCATGGAAAGTGTAGTTTCTTAATCCATGACTTATCCACAAGGGGATTTTATTTTGGAATTGCTATTGTCTGAACTCATTCTTATGGATCTTCCAAAACAACCTCAAAGCAGTTCATTCCTATAGTAGGCTTAGTTGTACTTTGACTTTGTTTATTTACTTCTGGCCCTAAGATGTTGGCTTTATTCAGTGAAGAGTATGAGGAAGCAATTAATATTCCAAATGAAGCTAAATCCTAGCAAACTCTCTCTTTCTCTCACTATTCCTGTAATTATTGCATACATCTCCAAATATATGGTTTCTTTATAGCTAACCTAGTAATTTAGAATAAACATTCCATAATTTACAGCAATATAGTATAAGTGAAATAAGAAGAGAAAGAACAAGCTTTGTCTTATTTTGTTGCTGACTTTTTTTTTTTTTTTTTTTTTTTTTTTGAGATGGAGTCTTGCTCTGTTGCCCAGGCTGGAGTGCAGTGGCATGATCTCAGCTCACTGCAACTTCCACCTCCCAGGTTTCAAGTGATTCTCCTGCCTCAGCTTCCTGAGTAGCTGGGACTACAGGCATGTGCCACCACACCTAATTTTTTGTATTTTTAGTAGAGACAGGGTTTCATAGTGTTAGCCAGGATGGTCTTGATCTCCTGACCTCGTGATCCACCTGCCTCGGCCTCCCAAAGTGCTGGAATTACAGGCATGAGCCACTGTGCCCAGCCTATTGATGACTTTAATAGCTAAATAAAATAATACAGGTTAAATTAGATTCAGTTCCTGAGTCAAAAAAAAAATAATGTAGGCTAAGGATCACACAAAAAGTTATACATTCTTTCTTGTGTATGATAGAGAGAGAGTTAGTACCAGACAGAAAGAGGAAAATGTCATACAGAGCCATCTGGAAAGACCATCCAAGATATACAACTTCTTGGCTTCTGTTTGATGAGAAATGAAGGAAAAAATGGAAATGATGGCAAGTATAGATGAAAAGTAGAGTTTGTGTATCAAAAATAAGAAGGATATATGAACCACATAAAGAGAGAAATTCCATATCAGGTTCTTATGAACTTTTCCAACTAGAAGTCCTGAAAATTAAGGAAAAAAATGAATTAAGAAATTGAGAAACTGTGAATTTAAGAATTAAAGGAATGATTGGTCCCAAATTTGAACTTAAAGAAGCAGAAAAAATGACTTTCACAGAAGCTTGGAATAGTGTTTCATGGGGTTCTCTTTCTTCCCCTTTGGTGTGTATATGGGGGCAGGGGCTCTGGTTTGGCAAAGGTCCAGCTCTCTAAAGGTACTAGTGTAGTTTTTGTTATGGGGCATCTTGGAATGATAGAGTGGGCAGAGGTGTGTAGCTAGCCAAACCTAGTTAAGGAAAAAAGGGAAAGAGGAACACAGAAGGCTATAAAGATCAGAGGGAAGATCTTCCAGATAAGCCACAAACTCTATTCGATCTTAAAAGAGCTGTATTTCAGTGCTGCTGCTGTCAAAGTCAGATCGTTAACGTGTAATGAAGGGCTATGAAGTAGTTTTGGAAAATGAATAGACATTAAGGGTACTGGGGAAGTAGATGGAAACGTGCACACACACAGGTATCCACACATATTCATATATCTATACAACACACACACACATACATACACACACTCACTCATAAATGGCATTATTTGAGAATGGTTTATAACTTTGGCCCAAGAGTAATTTAGACCAAGGATGCAGTCCTATATGCTCTTCAGACATCAGTGGTGATCTGGGTACTGAAAAGGTGCCTTTAGCCTTAACCCACAGATGGTGAATTCAGGATTCAAAGACAGGCTGCATTGTTGTAAGTGGATCTCGTAAGAATTTAGATGTCTTGAGAGGAAGATTTTCTACGGTTTTTTTCAGAGTCAAGTAGAAAGAAAAGTTATACCGAGTGCACAAGGCAATGGGATCTAGGCAGAATCTCTCTTTTCTTATCCCTACTGTTGTCAAGTACACATTCAAGAAGTCTTGAGTGTATATTGTGTGAGACCTGAGGCAAACTTCTTTGACTTAATAACATTACTGAGAATGATGGAAAGGATGAGTGGGTCCTTTCTGTTTCCGGTAGCAACAGTTGAATAACAGGAATGGAAACTCTCCTGCCTGTGAGTTATAAGATGTGAGAACAAAAGTTCAAAGGATATAACCCACTATCAATGACTAATTGACTTTTCTACACTGAAGAGCTCTCTGTATTTTAAGATGTGATTGCTTAATCCCTCAGAGTGCCACATTGTTTATAATTTACATCAGATAAGAAGTGCATTTTCTTGCTGATGCTTAAAATGCAAAGATAGTCAACCCTGAACAAATTGAAGGCAACATAATGTAAGTGACCTTTATTCATTATGATGCTCTCAGCTCTAGCTGAATAAAGAACATCTTTTTTCACCTAAATTTTAAATGACAGGGTGCCCTAGATCAAAATCATAATGACATTTATCTTGTTATCTGACGACTATAAGAGGTTGAAGGGATTCATAAATATAATTGTTTCTATGTTTCAGACACATTTTTTCAATTTATTTGACAGTTATTAAATACATTAATTTTCTGATGGTAACTTCAACACAACAACCATATGAAAAATATAAGTCTTGCTTTCCTATCAAAGAAGAAGAAACTGACAAGTATCTTGAGAGCCACAAATCACAGTATTAAAGACTCTTCAAATACCATTTAGGGAGTGAGATTGAATTCTGGGCATCAGAATTCAGTTGGATAAGAAGTATAATGTGGTTACAATTAAAGGAACTTTTATATGTGTTATTTCCCTAACCCAGATAGAGAGATATGGTAGTTTTACCAGAATTGGTAAGCAACAAATATATAGGTACAAGACAAGGTCTTGAATTCTTGATTGATTCTATCAAAACAAACTCATAAATAATGTAGATGAAAAAGCTTATCAAAGCAGATAGCTGAAAAATCAAATAACTTGAGAGTAAACATTGACTTTCTTAGTAGAATGTTTTGTGAAGGTTCTGAATTTATTTCCCTGAGGTGAAGGTAATCGGGTTTGCTCTGTTCCATGGCTTTAGGCTGTATGCCCTTAGCTGTAGCTAGGTGTCCTGAAAATGCATTGAGTTGGCCCGAAGGGAACTAGACCAAAAATCAGGAAAATGGCCTAAATCCACCAACACCAATGGAAAAACAACCCGAAGTGTATTTCTTCTCCATAAATGAAGGGTAGCACATTATTAGTAAGGAAAATACCACTTTTCTTCAAAAATACTTAATTTAGGATATAAATGGTTCTTAATATGATTGTTAAAAGTGCCAAATGAGTCCCAGAGTATACTGGGAATCAAGCATAACAGAACATTTGATTTATCTTGGCTCGTAGTATTATCCCTATCCATTGTTTTGAAGCAAAACAGGTAGATTTCTTGTTCATTATAAGACTTTTCTTTTAGACAAACCCATATAACATTCTCATTCTGCTCCCATACAAATAATGTAATTTCACTTTATTACTTTCCTTTTTTAAAAAAGATAGTATTATCAAAATAATATATGTTTATAGTTAAAAATATAATTTGTGTTGAAAAATCAGGCCCTTTATTCATATGTCTCCATAACTCAGTCCCATTTGAAACTTTTAGCTATTCTTCATTTACCTTCATATTTCTAAATGACATAATATGTTGCATTTTCTTGACTTATTGACATTGCACATTGCCTATTAACTTTTTATAATGAAATATAAGAAATTAAGCTTTCTAACTTCTCTTACACACATTCACTTCTATGCCTATGTAAATAGTGTTCACTGTTGAACTGTTTTACCATGATTCTATTTCTTTTCTCTTTAAGTTTTAAAAATCATAAATTGCTTTTTGTTTTCCATTTCCCTTGTTTTCTGTGTATCTAACTTAATTTCTCCTCAAATGTTCTTCTAGGATTGTTAGTGACAATCATTATTTTTTAGAAGTACTCAGATACTTGGAAAAAGTTGCATATCCCCCACCAGTTCCATTATTCCCTATAAGCTTCTTTCCCACAGTCCTGTATCCTCCTGTTTCTTTTGTTGTTGTTGTTCTTTATCAACTTTTATTTTACAGTTTGGAGGTACATGTGTAGTTTTTTTACAAGGGTAACATTGCATGACACTGAGTTTTGGGATATTACTGAATTTGTCACCCAGGTAGTGAGCATAGTACCCAATAGGTAGATTTTTAGCCCTTTCCCCCTTCCTACTCCCCCTTATGTTATAGTCACAAGTGTCTATTGTTCTCATATTTACATTTTCATGTACCCAATGTTGAACTACCACTTATAAGTGAGAACATGCAATATTTGGTTTTCTGCTTCTGCCTTTTTTTTTTTTTTTTTTTTTTTTTTGCTTAGGGCGATGGCTCCCACTTTCGATCTAGAATGGATGTTCTCTGTTCTCTAGGCATGAGTCATAATTGTCCTGTAACCTCCTTTCATCATTCTGTGTTGGATCACCTGTTCAATAGATTGCATCATCTTTCTAGGTTTATTCTCTCACTTTGATAAAGCATATGCCACTTAAGAAAAGACACATGGAAAATGAAGTTTTAAGTGCTTATAATCAGTCCTTTAAAAATCTTATTTTTAATGCTTGTAGGAATGTAAGTTAGTTCAGTCATTGTGGAAAGCAGTTTGGAAATTCCTCAAAATGCTAAAACCAGAACTACCATTCGACCCAGCAATCCCATTATTGGGTATATGCTCAAAGGAATATAAATCATTCTACCATAAAGACACATGCATGTTTATGTTCAACACAGCTCTATTCACCATAGCAAAGACATGAATTCAACCTAAATGTCCTGATGGTAGACCAGATGAAGAAAATGTGGTATATATATACCATGGAATATTATGCAACCATGAAAAAGAACAAGATCATGTCCTTTGCATGGGCATGGATGGAGCTAGAGACCATTATTGTTAGCAACCTAACACAGGAACAGAAAATAAAATACCATATATTCTGCATTATAAGTGAGAGATTAACATGAAGTACATATGGACACAAAGAAGGGAAACTTGAAAGTGGTGGTTGGGAGGAGGGTGAGGATTAAAACTACCTATCAGATACTCTACTTATCCCGTAAGTGACAGAATAATCTGTACACAAAACTTCTGTGACACTCAATTTACTTATACAACAAATCTGCATGTGCACCCCTGAACATAAGATAAATAAAATAAATGAAAGGATAAAAGAAAGAGAAAAATCTTTTTTAAAAAGAATTTATCTCAGTTTGGAAATATCTTGGGCACTTCTTAGATACATGGGTGATACATTAGAAACTTGATCAACAGTTTTATATGTACAAGAGATGAGAGGTTGAAGGCTGCTGCTTGATGGGTTTGTTTGAATGGTGATCAGGCAAGAGCTGGCCTCCTCATAGCCATACTCCAAATGTCACAGGTCTTTTTCTCTAAGGGACGTAGTTTCTGTAAAAATCTTTATCTACTACATTGTCTTGAGCAGAGTAACAGTAATACATACATAACTGTTTCTAGGAACAGGGCAGGGGGAAGGAGTGAGGGTCCTAATGCTCAATATGGGGTTTTTATTTAATCTTCTTATTCTCAGTCTCATGTCTTTTCTTTGTCCTACACTGCAGTCTTTGAGTCTGGAGCCTCCCCGTTCAATTTTTCTAGAGACTAAATTTCTCTTCTATTTGGAGAAGAAGGAGTAGACACCACCTGCATGGATCAAAAGAGGGGAACTGGTGAGTTCAACCACTCTGTATATTATCTTTCAACCTGAAAATATCTCTTCATCTGAAAACAACTTTTTCAGTTCCAAGTCACTTCCTTACCTTCTGCAGTACCTAGTGCCTCCAGGCATTGAGCCTCAGATTCTGCAGAGATACTGGAGTTACTTCTTACTCTTCCTCTTCCTCTGCAGCACTTCATTTGTAAATTCCTCTTCTCTGCTAAATCAGTTAATACTTTTCTTTCCACTTTTCATTTTGTTAAAAAAAAAAAAAGTCTTTTAAAATCTTTTGTCTCCTGTTGTCTCCTCTCCTATTTTCTTAGTCTCTGTCAGTTAATCTCATCCATTACTCCTATCCTTGGCACTTAATAAAGGCTTAGGGAGAAAACAAGATAAACTCATGGTCAATTTGCCATATTTAACAAGAAGTGTCTATTCGTTACTTTCCCTATAAGCCTAGTGGTTTGCACATTCTTCTCTTCTTATCTATAATTACAGTTGATTTACCATAGCTCTGACAGAATGGACAAGAAAGCTAAATTAAAGTAGCCTTTATATAGAGATTAGTTCTTGACTCCAACTCAGCAATACTTCCTAAGGTCTTATAATAAGTGTTTTTATTTTTCTAGACTTTAAGGGACATTATCATTATCATCTTGGGCCTATTACTAATTAGCAAATATAATATCAGTGCACCCTTAATAAGTGGTCTTTTGAGCACATTGTGTCCTAAATGTTCTGGCAAGAGAATTATAAGGAGACATTGGCTTCAAATTCCATAAAAGTAAATCCAGTCATTTGTATGATAATTTTTCAACTAACTTGCATTTTTAAAATAAGTTAAAACATGAGATAATCATATATAGCTTCAAGTTTTACTCAAAAGTTTCCTGCAATTCTGTATATACTAATTGCTTTGTTACTTATTTAGAAATATCCCTGCTAGCGAGCAGTTATATAGCTTTCATTGTTTCCCACTTATTTAGGTAAGCGTTGTCTACAGCAGGAGGTTGGACTTCTTTTTTGAAATGTGAAAGAGACGACTTGGAGATGGATTCAATAGAAGCCCAAAACCCAGCATTTCACCATGTACTTATGTAACAAGCCTGTAGATGTACACCTGAATCTAAAATAAAAAAGTACTTGTAAATAAAAAGTGAAAGACAAACACTGTATAATTCCTTTTAAAGCCTTTATTATTTTGTTAAATGTCTTAAAGAATCATAGAAGAAATAGTCTTTAAAGAAAAGCTATAGTAGACATAATAATAAAACCCAAATATATCCCTCCTAGAGCCTCTGAATATGTATTGTTACTTGACAAACACAAATTAAAATTGTGAATAGAATTAGGGCTGTCAATCAGCTGACCTTGAAATGGAAAGATTAGCTTGAATTATTCTGGGGGGCCCAATATAATCACAAGGGTACTTATAATTTTAAGAGGGAGGCAAAACTGGTGTCAGATTGATGCAAAAAGACTTGAACAACCACTGCTGGCTTTGAAGATAGAAGAATGGGGACCAGAAGTCAAGGAATGTGGACAGTCTGTAGAAGCCGAAAAAGGCCAGAAAATAAATTATTCTCTGGAACCTCTAGAAAGGAATGCAGCCCTGCTGATACCTTGATGTTAGTCTAGTGAGACTTGTGTCATACTTCTGACCTCCAAAGTCATAAGATAATAAATTTTTGTCTTAAGTCACTAAATTAGTGGTAACTTGGTACAATAGCCATAGGAAACTAATACAGAAGCCATATACCGAAACTTCACTTTCTTCATTCAATATACTTATTGAACAGGAACTAGTACCAATCACCAGATAATGTGGCGCCTATAAGGATGAAACATGAAGACCATGATATTTAGGAACTTACAGTTCAGTATATAAGATTTTGTGCTGTTTCAGATGTGCTATGGATTAGTGGAAAGATGGAAAGAGTCTCTCTCTCTCTCTCTCTCTCTCTCACACACACACACACACACACACACAGAGTAAGGTCTTGATTATTTAGCTAAGGATATACAAATTTAGCACAAGCAAGGTGCTTATTAGAGTAGGAGCAGCAGCAGCATTATTCCTTTGACCCTTTTAGTCCCTAATGTGGGGAACAAACAGTAGCAGGTAACACTGCTTGAATAAGGCATGATCTTGCCAAGTGCAAGAAATTTGATTTTGTTCTGTACTATATCCTTTCTCTATGTTTGGCTTATATAACTGCCCAGGAAAAATTAAGTAACACATGCACTTACATTTAAGGGAATATTCACAAACATATGGTTCTCCTGCTTCTTGTTCTCAGAGTCTTGTTTCTTAGGTTTTCAGTATCGCAAGGCTGCATTTCACTCAGGGTGTAAAAGCTGAGTCAGAGTTTTCAGGTGCTCTGAGGTATATTTCTTCCTCTAGAATGATCCTTTCCCCATGTGTATTTAAGTATGGGAATTTAATTGCTTTACATATAAGGTAGAAATTGATAAGAAAAATATGTATGCACACACAGAAACAGACATGTAGACATGTTGCTTTGGACACTTCTAAATAAACATTGTTAAGGTGATTAATGTATTCTTTTATTTGATGCTTTGGGTTTTAGATTTAATGTAGATAAATAGTATATATTTCTTAACTAGGAACATTGTTTCTTTTTGTTTTATTTTTCTTTTTAAATTTCTAACTTTTATTTTCAGTTCAGTGGTACATGTGCAGAATATGCAGGTTACATAGGTAAATGTGTGCCATGGTGGTTTGCTGCACAGATCATCCTATTGCCCAGGTACTTTAAAGAAAAAAAATTGTTGAAATTCCTTTTTTTTGGTTTTGTTTTTTGTTCTTCAAAGGGCACTTATTTTTATTTCAATAGATTTTTTTGGGAACAAGTAGTGTTTGGTTACATAGATAAGTTCTTTGGTGGTGATTTCTGAGATTTTAATGCCAGCATCCACTAGCTATTCTTCCTGATTCTCTCCTTTCTCTCATCCCTCTGCCCTCCAACAGGCCTCAGTGCATGTTGTTCTCCCCATATGTTCATATGTTCCCATCATTTATCTCACATTTATAAGTGAGAATATGCAGTGTTTGGTTTTCTATTCCTGCATGATTTGCTAAGAATAATGGTCTCCAGCTCCATCCATGTCCCTGCAGAGGACAAGATCTTGTTTCTTTTACTAATTTTTTTTTTTATTTTTTGAGACAGATTCTTGCTCTGTCACCAAGCTGGAGTGCACTGCCACGATCTCGGCTTGCTGCAACCTCCACTACCCAGGTTCAGGCGATTCCCCTGCCTCAGCCTCCTGAGTAGCTGGGACTACAGGCGCCTGCCACCCCGCCTGGCTAATTTTTTGTATTTTAGTAGAGACAGGGTTTCACCATATTAGCCAGGCTGGTCTCGAGCTCCTGACCTCATGATCCACCTGCCTCAGTCTCCCAAAGTGCTGGGATTACAGGTGTGAGCCACTGCACCTGGCCCAATCTTGTTCCTTTTCATGGCTGCATAGTATTTTGTGGCATATATGTATCACATCACATTTTCTTTATATAGTCTATCATTGATGGGCATTTGGGTTGATTCCATGTATTTGCTATTGTGCAATGGACATACACATGTATGTGCCTTTATAATAAAACAATTTATATTCCTTTGGGGATATGCCCAGTAATGAGATTGCTGGGTTAAATTATATTTCTGCCTCTAGGTCTTTGAGAAATCATCACACTGTCTTTCACAAGGATTGAACTAATTTACACTACCACCAATAGTGTAAAAGTGTTCCATTTTCTCTACAACCTTGTCAGTATGTTATTTTGATTTAACTTTTTTTTTTTTTTTTTTACTTTTTATTAATAGCCATTCTGACTGGTGTGAGATGGTATCTCATTGTGGTTTTGATTTGCATTTTTCTAATGATCAGTAATGTTGCAATTTTTTTCATATCCCTTCTGGCTGCTTTCACAGGCTTTGAGTGTCTGCAGTGTTTCTAGATGAACACTGCAAACTGTTAGTGGAGCTACCATTCTGGGGTCTGGAGCACAGTCGCCCTCATCTCACAGCTCCACTAGGCAGTACCCCAGTAGGGACTCTGTGTGGGGGCTCTGACCCCACATTTCCCTTCTGCACTACCCTAGCAGAGGTTCTCCATGAGGGCCGTGCCCCTGTAGCAAACTTCTACCTGGGCTCTTCTACTTCAGGCATTTCCAAACATCTTCTAAAATCTAGGCAGTGTTTCCCACAATTCATGATTTCTGTGCACTGGCAGGCTCAACCTCACATGGAATCTGCCAAGGGTTTGGGCTTCCACCCTCTGAAACCATGAACTGAGCCCTTTCAGCCATGTCTGGAGTGGCTGGGATGCAGGCACCAACTCTCTGGGCTGCATGCAGCAAGGAGACCCTGGGCCCAGACCCTTAAATCACATTTTTCTCCCAGGTTTCAGGGCCTGTGATAGAAGGAGCTCCTGCGAAGACCTTTGGCATGCCCTGGAGACATTTTTCCCATTGTCTTGGGGATTGTTTGACTCCTCATTATTTATGCAAATTTCTTGATTTTCCCTTAGAAAATAGAATTTTCTTTTCTATTGCATAGTCAGGCTACAAATTTTCCAAACTTTTATGCTCTACTTCCTTTATCAAACTGAATGCCTTTAATGGCACCCAAGTCACCTCTTGAATGCTTTGCTGCTTCTAAGTTTCTTCCACCAGATACCATAAATCATCTCTCTGAAGTTCAAAGTTCCCCAAATCTCTAGGGCAGAGGCAAAATGCTGCCAGTGTCTTTGCTAAAATGTAGCAAGAGTCACCTTTACTTCAATTCCCAAAAAGTTCCTTATCTCCTTCAGAGAGAGAGAGAGAGAGAGAGAGAGAGAGAGAGAGAGAGAGAGAGGGAGGAGAGAACTCATTTGTGGTGAGAGATCACATTGATTTTGCAGGGAGAGGTGGGTTCTTGGATTTGGCTCTTGGATGGCATTTTGGGACATTCCCTGGGGCAGCAAATGGGATCACACTGCCTTGAATGATGAGACCCAGGCCACGCAGCATCCCCCACAAGCTGACTTAAGAGACCTTGAGCCTTAAGAGAACATCTAGGGTAGACTGGCAGTGCTCCTCATGGCCTGTGGTGACAGCGGCTACAGGGTGAGGCTTCTCTGCCTTTGGAAACGGGAGGGAAGAGTGCAAGGACTGCATCTTGTGGTTTGAGTGCCAGCTGAGCTGCAATACAATAGAACACCAGGTATACTTCTAAGGTTTTTAAATCTTGGCCATGACTCCCAGATGACACTAATGAATCTACCTGAGACCTGGGGGACCTCATCACCCTGAAAAGAAGAACACAGGTCTGGCTGCCTTTCCCATCAACTTACTGTAGAGCCCCAGGGCCTAAAGATAATGAAGAGGTTATAGCAGGCCTTGGGTGAGACCCAGTGCTGTGCTGACTTCAGGTCTGACCCAGCAGAGTCATATAGTGGGAGCCACTGGAGTGCTTGTGTTACTCCACACCCAGATTTAGGTGGCTCAGAACAGAGAGAGAGAGAGAGAGAGAGAGAGAGAGAGAGAGAGAGAGAGATGCACTGACTGACTGTTTGGTAGAAAGTAATGGAAGAGAAAAATAGTCATTGCCTAGTAACGTGGAGAATTCTCATTGATTTTATCTGAGACCATCAACACAGTTACTGTACTTCTACAATTCCACAAGAATCACAGTGTTACAAGGGTGCCCCCTAAAGCAGATACAGATTAAGTCACAACACCCAAGTCCTTTCAAATATCTGGAAAGCCTTCCCAAAAAGGATGGCTACAAATAAGCCCAGACAGTGAAGACTGCAATAAATACCTAGCTCTTCAATGCCCAGACAACAGCATCAACACCATCCAAGTAAACATAACCTCACAAAATGAACTAAATAAAGCACAAAGAGACTAATCCTGGAGAAATACAAATATGTGACCTATCAGACACAGAGAATTTAAAGTAGCTGTGTTTAGAAAACACAAAGGAACTGAAGATAATGCAAAGAAGGAATTCAGAATTCTATTAGATAAATTTAACAAAGAGATTTAAATAATTAAAATGAACCAAACAGATATTATGCAGCAGAAAACAGCAACTGGCATATGGAATATTGCATGAGAGTACTTTAATAGCAGAATTGATGAAACGGAAGAAAAAAAATAGCTTGAAGGTAGGCTATTTGTAAAAACACAGAGGAGACAAAAGAAGAAAGAATAAAAAACCATAAAGCATGCCTACAGGATCTAGAAAATATCCTCAAAGGGACAAATCTAAAAGGTATGGTCCTTAAACAGGAGGTAGAGAAAGAAATGGGGGTAAAAATTTATTCAAAGGGGTAATAACAGAGAAATTCCCAAACATAGAGAAAGATTCCAATATCCAAGTACAAGAAAGTTATAGAACACCAAGTAGATTTAACTCAAAGAAGAGTATCTCACAGTATTTAATAATCAAACTTCCAAAAATCAAAATTAAAGAAAGGATCCTAAAAGCAGCAAAAGAAAAGAAACAAATAACATACAGTGGAGCTCCACTAGGTCTGGCAGCCAACTTTTCAGTGTTAATCTTACAAGTCAGCAGAGAGTGGCATGATACATTTAAAGTGCTAAAGGGAAAAACCTTTAACTTTAGAATAGTATATCTGACAAAATTATACTTCAAGCATGAAGGAGAAATAAAGACTGCCTCAGACAAAAGCTGATGGATTTAATCAAGATCAGATCTATCCCACAAGAAATGCTACAGAGAGTACTTCAGTCAGAAAGAAAGTGAGATTAATAAACAATAAATAATCACCTGAAGGTACAAAACTCACTGGTAGTAGTAAGTACACAGAAATACACAGAATATTGTAACACTATAACTGTGATGTGCAAACTACTCTTATTTTAAATAGAAAGAATAAATGAACAAATCAAAAATAATAACTTTTCAAAACATGATACAATAAGATATAAATAACAACAACAACAACAAAAAAACAGGGGAAGACTTTATGGCATAGAGTTTTTATCAGTTTTTTGGTTGTTTTATTATGTAATTAGTGTTACATTGTATCAGGTTAAAATGTTAAATGATAAGATAATATTTGCAAGCCTCATGCTAACTTCAAACCAAAAAAACATACAAAGGAGATGTAAAAAATAGAAAGCAAGAAACTAAATCATATCAACAGAGAAAATCACCTTCAGTAAAGAAAGACAGAAAGGAAAGAAAAAGGAGAAATTCAGAAATTAAATAAGAAAATGGCAGGAGTAAGTTCTTACTTATCAATAATAACATCAAATGTAAATGCACTAAACTCTCCAATCAAATGATATAGATGAGTTGACTGGATGCAAAAACAAGACTCATTGATCTCTTGCCTACAAAATAACATAATTCATCTATAAAGGCACACCTAGACTGAAAATAAAGGGATGGAAAAAGATATGCCATGCCAATGGAAACCAAAAAAGAAAAGGAGTCTCTATACTTATATCAGACAAAATAGATTTTAAGATTAAAAAGTGTTAGAAGAGACAATGAATTTTACTGTATAATAATAAAGAGATTGATTTGGCACCCAGCACTGGAGCATCCAGATTTATAAAGAAATGTTATTAGAGATAAATGGAGAGATAGACCCCAATACAATAATAGCAGAAAGTTTCTGCATAATACTTTCAGCATTGGACAGATCTTCCAGAGGAAAAAAACAACAAAAAACCCCATCATATTTAATCTGCAATGTAGACAAAATGGATCTAATAGATAATTACAGAACATATCATACAAAGGCTGCACAATACACATATTTTCCTTAACATATGAATTATTCTCCAGGATGCACTGTGTGTTAGATCACAAAACAAGTCTTAACACATTCAAAAAATTTGAAATAATATGATAAATCTTCTCTGACTACAATGACATAAATCTAGAAATAGATAAGGAGAAATTTTTGAAATAATACAAATACATTGAAATTAAACAATATGCTCCTGAATGACCAGTGGGTCGATGAAGAAATTGAGAAATAAACTGAAAAATTTCTTGAAAAAAATTATAATAGAAACATAACATGCCAAAACCTGTGGGATACAGCAAAAAACAGTACTGAAAAGGAATTTTATAGCTGTAAGTGCCTACATCAAAAAAAGAGAATAAACTTCAAATAAACAACCTTATGATTCATCTTAAAGAAGTAGAAAGGAAGAGCAAAGCAAACAAAAAAATCAGTACAATAAAAGAAATAATAAAGATCAGAGCTGAAATAAATGAAACTGAAATCAAGTAAACAATATAATAGATCAATAAAACAAAAAGTTGGGTTTCTTTTTGAACTTAAATTGACAGACCTTTAGCAAGAATAACTAGAAAAATAAGGAGAGAAGATCTAAATAAATAAAATCAGAAATTAAAAAGGAGATATTACAACTGATACTGCAGAAACTGAGAGCATCATTAGTCATTATTCTGAGCAACTCTAAGCCAATAAATTGGAAAATCTCATAGAAATGGACAAATTTCTAGACATATATAACCTACCAACATTGAACCAGAAAGAAATTCAATTCCTGAACAGACCAATAACAAGTAATAAGATTGAAGCCATAATAAAAATTCTCCCAGTTAAAAAATAAAATAAAATAAGTAAAGCCCAGGACCTGATGGTTTCACTGATGGATTCCACCAAACATTTAAAGAAGTACTAATACCAATCCTACTAAAACTGTTCCAAAAAATAGAGGAGGAAGAAATACTTCAAATTCATTCTATAAGGCGAGAATTACCCTGATACCAAAAAAAAAAAAAAAAAAAAAAAAAAACGGATAAAGTCATATCAAAAAATGGAAACTACAGGCCAATATCTTTGATGAATATTGATGCAAAAATCCTCAACAAAATATTAGCTAACAGAATTGAACCATACATTAGAAAGATCATTCATCATGAACAAGTGATAGCTATTCCTGGGATGCAAGTGTGGTTCTACAAATGCAAATCAATCAGTATGCTACATCATATCAACAGAATGAAGGAAAAAACCTATATGATCATTTCGATGGATGTCAAAAAAGCATTTGATAAAATTCAACATCCCCTTATGATAAAAACTCTCAAAAAACTGAGGATAGAAGGAACATACCTCAACATAATAAAAGCCATATATGACAGACCCACAGCTAGTATCATACTGAATATGGAAAAACTGAAAGCCTTTCCTCTAAGATCTGAAACATGACAAGGATCCCCACTGACACCACTGATATTCAACATAGTACTGGAAGTTCACAGTACAGCAGTCAGACAAGAGAAAGAAAGAAAGGGCATCCAAATTGAAAAAGAAAACTATTAGAACCGATAAATTAAGTAAAGCTGCAAGATACAGTATCAACATACAAAAATCAGCAGCATTTCTACATGACAACAGTTAACAATATGAAAAGAAATAAAAAAGTAATCCCATTTACAATAACTACACATAACATTAAATATCTAGGGATTAACTTAATCAAAGAAATGAAAAATCTCTATAAGGAGAACTATAAAACACTGATGAAAGAAATTTGAGAGGTCACCAAAAAGTGAATAAAAAATTTATTTTCATGGATTATAAAAATCAGTATTGTTAAAATGTTCATAGTCCCTAAAGCATCAACATATTCAATGCCATCTCTATCAAAATACAAATGACACTCTTCACAGAAATAGAAAAAATAATTCTAAAATTTATATGAAACCACAAAAAAAAAACTCAGAATAGCCAAATCTATCCTAAGCAAAAAGAATGAAACTGGAGAAATTACATTACCTGACTTCAAATTATACTACAGACGGAGCTATAGTAACCTAAACAGCATGGTACTGGCATAAAACAGAAACATAGACAAATGGAACAGAATACAGAACACAGTAACAATTCCACATACCCACAGTGAACTCATTTTTGACAGAGGGGCCAAGAACATACACTGGGAAAATAAGTCTGTTCAATAAATAGTCATGAGAAAACTGGATATCCATATGTAGAAGAATGACAGCAGACCCCTATCTCCTACTATATACAAAAATCAAATCAAATTGAATAAAATATTTTAATCTAACACTTCAAATCGTGAAACTACTATAAGAAAATATTGGGAAAAATCTCCAGGACATTGGTCTGGACAAAAATTTTTTGAGCAATATACCACAAGTATGGGTAACCAAATCAAAATGTAAAAATGGGATCACAGCAAGTTAAAAAGCTTCTGTACAGCAAAGGATACAATCACAAAGTGAAGAAACAACCCACAGAATGGGAGAAAATATTTGTAAACTATCCATTTGACAAAAGATTAATCACCAGAATATATAAGGAGCTCAAACAGCTCCAAGTTGTTTGAAAACTTAGGGAAAAATCTAAATTGATTAAAAAAATGGACAAAAGATCTGAATAGACATTTCTTAATAGAAGACATAGAAATGCAAAACAGGCATATAAAAAATACTCAACATCAGAGGATGCTGAGAAGATGGCCGACTAAGAACAGCTCAGGACTTCAGCTCCCAGTGGAAGTGCAGAGGGTGAGTGGACGCCGCATTTCCAGACAAATTTTTATTGCCCACAGACCAGGAGATACCCAGGCAGAGGGGTCGCCATTGCTGCTGTTCTGGCCGGTGCAGCTGTTTTGGCCCCTGTGGGGCTGATTTGGCCTGCACGGCTGCTTTGACCACGCCCTGTTGCGGTGGCTATCCATACAAAAGCCACTGGTCTGGGAGCCTACTAAGCTGGTGATCACAGCCCAGAGATGGCAGAGTTGCCCATTCATCTGAAATAGCGAGCCAGGCCAGGAGATTCCTAGGCAAAAAAACCACCAGGAGCCTCGGTGGGCACCGCTGTTTGAGCCAACTCAGTGAGTCGCAGCACGGGAGATCCCAGCACCTTTTCAACAAGCATCTGGAACGCTGGGTCATTCAACTTAAAAAATAAAAAAAAGACTCTGAGTCAGGGAGCAAGGGGATCAGGCTCAGTTGGTCCCACCCCCCACCCCCAACAACAACAACATCGACAATTAAAACAGTAATTGAAAATGCTCTGGGTTGAGCTTTTCACAGCAAGCACAGCTGAACCCGGGACTGTCCGGCTCTGTGGGGGAGGGGGGCCGCCATTACTGAGATTCTCCACCACTACGGAGGCAGGCTGCTGTTGCTGAGGCAACCCGCTGTAGCCGAGGCAACCTGCCATAACAGAGAGAGTCCACCATAACACAGGCGGGGCCACCATTTCTGAGGCAGTTCTAACTATGCCCATATAAACAGGACTGCAGGAAAGATCACAAGGCAGCTGGGCGGAGCCCACAGCAGCTCAGCAAAGCCTCTACAGGCAGACAGTGGCTAGGTGGGCTGCTAGCTGGGTGGGGCAGACATGAAAGAAAAAACAGAAAGAGCAGCAGCACAACGGAAACTCAAAGCTCTAACTCCCCGGGACAGAGTACCTGGGAACAAAAAGCAGTTTATGAGTTCAGCAGACCTAAAGGTACGTGCCCAGCAGCTTTGAATGAACAACAGAGCTCACAGCTCAGGACTTAAGTCCCAATAAATGATAGACTGTCTCCTCAAGTAGCTCCCTGACCCCCATAGATCCAAAGACTCACCTCAAAAAGGAGAGAACGGACTGACAGTTGGCGAGCATCCTTCTGGGACAAAGATAGCGAAAGAGGAAACTGGTAGCAACCCTTACTGTTCTGCAGCTGCTGCAGGTGATCCCCAGGCAAGCAGGGCATGGAGAGGACATCAGCAGTCCTACAGAAGAGGGGCCAGACTGTTAGAAGGAAAGCTTTTAAAAAAAAAAAAAAAAAAAAGTAACTTCAGCATCCATGAACTAGAAGCTCACTCAGATACCCAATCTGAAAGACAGTAACTACAAAGACAACAGGTGGATAAACCCACAAAAATGGAAAGAAACCAGCGCAAAAAGGATGAAAACTCCCGAAACCAGAACATCTCTCCTACTAAAAGGGATCACAACTCCTCACCAGCAAGGGAACCAGACCAGATGGAGAAGGAGGGTGATGAAATGACAGAATCAGACTTCAGAAGGTGGGTAGTAAGAAACTACAGTGAGCTAAAAGAACATGTTCTAACCCAATGCAAAGAAATTAGGAACCTTGAAAAAAGATTGGACGAAATGCTAATGAGAATGGACAACATAGAGAGGAATATAAGTGTATTGATGGAGCAGAAAAACAACAAGAGAACTTCGCGAAGCATGCACAAGTTTCAACAGCCGAATTGACGAAGCAGAAGAAAAGATATCAGAGGTGGAAGATCAACTCAATGAAATAAAAAGAGAAGGCAAGAACAGAGAAAAAAGTACAAAAAGGAATGAACAAAATCTTCAAGAAATGTGGGACTATGCGAAAAGACCTAATCTACGTTTGATAGGTGTACCTGAATGTGATGAAGAGAATGAATCCAAGCTGGAAAATACTCTTCAGGATATTATCCAGGAAAACTTCCCCAACCTAGCAAGGCAGGCCAATATTCAAATCCAGGAAATACAGAGAACACCACAAAGATATTCCTCAAGAAGAGCAACCCCAAGGCACATAATCGTCAGATTCACCAGGGTTGAAATGAAAGAGAAAATGCTAGGGGTAGCCAGAGAGACAGGTCAGGTTAACCACAAGGGGAAGCCCATTAGACTCACAACATATCTCTCAGCAGAAACCCTACAAGCCAGAAGAGATTGGGGGCCAATATTCAACATCATTAAAGAAAACAACTTTCAACCCAGAATCTCCCATCCAGCCAAACTAAGCTTCATAAGTGAAGGAAAAATAAAATCCTTTGCGAACAAGCAAGTACTCAGAGATTTCATCACCACCAAACCTGCTCTACAAGAACTCCTGAAAGAGGCTCTACACATATAAAGGAATAACCAGTACCAGCCACTCCAAAAACACACCAAATGGTAAAAGAGCATCAACACAATCAAGAATCTGCATCAACTAACCAACAAAACAGCCAGGTAGCATCAAAATGACAGTATCAAATTCATACATAACAATACTATCCCTAAATGTAAATGGACTAAATGCCCCAATCAAAAGACACAGACTGGCAAATTGGATAAAAAGCCAAAACCCATCAGTGTGCTGTATCCAGGAAACCCATATTACATGCAGGGATACACAAAGGCTTAAAATAAAGGAATGGAAGAAGATCTACGAAGCAAATCGAGAGAAAAAAAAAAAAAGCAGTTGCAATTCTCATCTCTGATAAAATAGACTTCAAAGCAACAAAGATCAAAAGAGACAAAGAAGGACATTACATAATGGTAAAAGGATCAATGCAACAAGAAGAGTTAACGATCCTAAATATATACACACCCAATACAGGAGCACCCAGATACATAAGGCAAGTTCTTAATGACTTACAAAGAGACTTAGACTCCCACACAATAATAGTGGGAGACTTTAACACCCCATTGGCAATATTAGATCAACCAGACAGAAAATCACCAAGGATATCCAGGACCTGAACTCAGACCTGGAACAAGCAAACCTAATAGACATTTATGGAACTCTCTACCCCAAATCCACAGAATATACATTCTTCTCAGCACCACATCACACCTACTCTAAATTTGACTACATAACTGGCAATAAATCACGCCTCAGCAAATGCAAAAGAACGGAAATCATAACAAACAGTCTCTCAGACAACAGTGCAATCGAGGTAGAACTCAGAATGCAGAAACTAACTCAGAACCGCACAGCTTCATGGAAACTGAACAACTTGCTCTTGAACGTTGACTGGATAAACAATGAAATGAAGGCAGAAATAAAGATGTTCTTCGACACCAATGAGAATGAAGACACACCATACCAGAATCTCTGGGACACATTTAAAGCAGTTTCTAGAGGAAAATATATAGCAATGAGTGCCCACATGAGAAGAAAGGAGAGATCTAAAATTGACACCCTATCATCAAAATTGAAAGAGCTAGAGGAGCAAGATAAAAAAAACTCAAACCCTAGTAGAAGACAGGAAATAACTAAGATCATAGCAGAACTGAAGAAAATAGAAACTCAAAAAAAAAAAACTCTTCAAAAAATCAATAAATCCAGGAGCTGGTTTTTCAAAAAGATCAACAAAATAGACAGACCACTAGCCAGATTAATTAAAAAGAAAAGAGAGAATAACCAAATTGATGCAATAAAAAACGATAAAGGGGATATCTCCACAGATTCCACAGAAATCCAAACCATCATCAGAGATTATTACAAACAACTCTATGCACATAAACTAGTAAACCTGGAAGAAATGGATAAATTCTTGGACACCTGCATCCTCCCAAGCCTAAACCCAGAAGAAGTGAAAACCCTGAATAGACCAATAACAAAGTCTGAAGTCGAGGCAGCAATTAAGAGCCTACCACCCAAAAAAAGCCCAGGTCCAGATGGGTTCACAGCCGAATTCTACCAGACATACAAAGAGGAGCTGCTACCATTCCTTCTGAAACTATTCCAGACAATCCAAAAAGAGGGAATCCTTCCCAAATCATTTTATGAGACAAACATCATCCTGATACCAAAACCCGGCAGAGACTCAACAAGAAAAGAAAACTTCGGGCCAATATCCATGATGAACATAGATGCAAAAATCTTCAATAAAATACTGGCAAGCCGATTGCAACAGCATATTAAAAAGCTTATCCACCATGATCAAGTAGGATTCATCCCAGGGATGCAAGGCTGGTTCAACATACGCAAGTCCATAAACGTAATTCACCACATAAACAGAACCAAAGACCAAAACCACATGATTATCTCAATTGATGCAGAGAAGGCCTTTGACAAAATTGAAATCTGGCACTAGACAAGGATGCCCTCTCTCACCACTCCTATTCAATATAGTACTGGAAGTTCTAGCCAGAGCAATCAGGCAAGAAAAAAAAATAAAGTGTATTTGAATAGGAAAGGAGACAATCATATTGTCTCTATTTGCAGATGACATGATTGTGTATCTAGAAGACCCCACCGTCTCAGCCCAAAATCTCCTGAAACTGGTGACTTCAGCAAAGTCTCAGGATACAAAATCAATGTGCAAAAATCACAAGCATTCCTATACACCAATAACAGATTTAGAGAGCCAAATCAAGAACGAACTGCCATTCACAATTGCTACAAGAGAATAAAATACCAAGGAATACAACTAACAAGGAACGTAAAGGACCTCTTCAAGGAGAACTACAAGCCACTGCTCAACAAAATAAGAGAGGACACAAACAGATGGAAAAACATTCCATGTTCATGGTTAGGAAGAATCAACATCGTGAAAATGGCCATACTGTTCAAAGTAATTTACAAATTCAACGCTATTCCCATCAAGCTACCAATGACCTTCTTCACAGAACTGGAAAAAAACACCTTAAACTTCATGTGAAATCAAGAGAGCCCGCATAGCCAAGTCAATTCTAAGCAAAAAGAACAAAGCAGGAGGCATCACACTATCGGACTTCAAACTATACTACAAGGCTGCAGTAATCAAAACAGCATGGTACTGGTACCAAAACAGAGATATAGACCAATGAAACAGAACAGAGGCCTCAGAGGAAATACAACGTATCTACAACCATCCAATCTTCGACAAACCTGACAAAAACAAGCAATGGGGAAAGGATTCCCTGTTAATAAATGGTGTTGGGAAAACTGGCTAGCCATGTGCAGAAAGCAGAAACAGGACCCCTTCCTGACACCTTACACCAAAATTAACTCCAGATGGATTAAAGACTTAAACATAGGAACTAACACCTTAAAAACCCTAGAAGAAAATCTAGGCAAAATTATTCAAGACATAGGCGTAGGCAAGGACTTCATGACCAGAACACCAAAAGCAATGGCAACAAAAGCCAAAATAGACAAATGGGACCTCATCAAACTCCACAGCTTCTGCACGGCAAAAGAAACAGTCAGTAGAGTGAATCGGCAACCAGCAGAATGGGAAAAAATTTTTGCAGTCTACCCATCTGACAAGGGGCTGATATCCAGAATTTACAAAGAACTAAAACAGATCTACAAGAAAAAAAAAACAAACAAGCCCATTCAAAAATGGGCAAAGGATATGAACAGACACTTTACAAAAGAAGACATACAGGAGGCCAACAAACATATGAAAAAATGCTCATCATCTCTAGTCATTAGAGAAATGCAAATCAAAACCGCATTGAGATACCATCTCACACCAGTTAGAATGGTGATCATTAAAAAATCTGGAGACAACAGATGCTGGAGAGGATGTGGAGAAATAGGAACACTTTTACACTGTTGGTGGGAGTGTAAATTAATTCAACCATTGTGGAAGACAGTGTGGCGATTCCTCAATGACCTAAAAACAGAAATCCTATTTGACTCAGTAATCCCATTACTGGGTATATATCCAAAGGATTATTAATCATTCTACTATAAGGACACATGCACACGAATGTTCATTGCAGCACTGTTTACAATAGCAAAGACCTGGAACCAACCTAAATGCCCATCGATGATAGACTGGATAGGGAATATGTGGTACATATACACCATGGATTATTACGCAGCCATCAAAAACGATGAGTTCATGTCCTTTGTAGGGACATGGATGAACCTGGAAACCATCATTCTCAGCAAACTGACACAAGAGCAGAAAATCAAACACCACATGTTCTCACTCATAGGCGGGTGTTGTACAATGAGAACACATGGACACAGGGAGGGGAGCACTACACACTGCGGTTCGTTGGGGGGAAATGGGGGAGGGATGGGGGGTGGGGAGGTGGGAAGAGATAGCATGGGGAGAAATGACAGATACAGGTAAGGGGAAGGAAGGCAGCAAACCACACTGTGATGTGTGTACCTATGCAACAATCTTGCATGTTCTTCACATGTACCCCAAAACTTAAAATGCAATAAAAAAAAATACTCAACATCATTGATCATCAGAGAAATGCAAATCAGGACTACAATGAGATATTGTCTCACCTCAGTTTAAATGGCTTTTATCCAAAAGACAGGCAGTAACAAAACCTAGCCAGGATGTGGAGAAAAGGGAACCATTGTACACTGTTGTTGGACACATAAATCAGTACAACCACCATGGAGAACAGTTTTGAGGTTCCTCATAAAACTAACAATTGAGATACCATGTGATCCAGCAATTCTACTGCTAGGTATATACCCCAAATAAAGGAAATGAGCATATTGAAGATATATCTGCACCCTATATGTTGGTTGCAGCAATCTTTACAATAACTAAGATTTGGTAGCAACCTAAGTGTGCATCAGCAGATGAGTGGATAGTTGAATGGATAGAGAAATGACAGATGCAGGTGAGGGGACAGAGGGCGGCAGACCACACTGCCATGTGTGTACCTATGCAACAATCTTGCATGTTCTTCACATGTACCCCAAAACCTAAAATGCAACAAAAAAAAGAAAATGTAAAATGAGAAGCAAAAAAAAAAAAATGTGGTATTTATCTACAATGGACTACTATTCAGCCATAAAAAAAATGAGATCCTTTCATTTATAACAACATGGATGGAACTGTAGATCATTATGTAAAGTAAGCCAGTTACAGAGAGATTCTCACTTATTTGTAGAATCTAAAAATCAAAGCAATTGAACTCATATATAGTGAAGCATGGTTACCAGATGCGGGAAATGGTAGCAGGGGGCTTGAGGAAGGTGTGGATGGTTAATGAGTACCCCCACCAACATACACACACAAATGGAATGAATAAGTCCTTGTATTTGATAGCACACCAGGGTGACTATAGTCCATAACAATTTAATTGGACATTTTACAATAACTAATAGAGTATAATTGGATTGTTTGTAAATCAAAGCATTAATGCTTGGGGGATTAGAATACCCCATTCTCCATGATGTGCTTATTTCACATTGCATACCTTTATCAAAACATCTCATCTTCCCCCTAAGTATACACACCTACTATGTGCCCACAAAAATTAAAAAAAAAATAAAATAAAAAGACTGAGTCTCTGCTCTCAATCAGCTCACAGTGTTTTGTGGATTATGACAATGTTACATACAAAGTGCAGGTCAAATTTAGAACATAACTGTCCTCATCTCTGAAAATGGAGCTTGGAATGGATGGACTTGTGGTGAAACAAATTACTGAAAGAATGTGTGAGACAAATTGCTGAATGTGTAGGTGTGCGGATTTGTTTCTGGGTTCTTTATTCTGTTCCATACAGTTAAAACTATGAAGACTGATACATGTTATTTAATGTAGTCATGTGAATCTGGTGATGATTTCTCACTCATATTTCCCCTTCTGCAAGGCTTCAAGGAGTCTCTCAGGCCAGAATGAGCTATGGTAAGTGCCTGTCCTGTCATTTGTTACAGTGATGAGTCAAATAAATGTCCTGAGTCTAACACATTGGACTGGCTCTCTGACTCTTGGCTACAGGTAATACTTGTAGAGTAAGTGTAATTCTACTCCATTGACCCATTGAGAAAATGGATTTTTAGCTTGGAATACTCAGGCATCTGAATACTCAGTCTGAACTCTTTCTGCTGGGGCCTCTAAGCAGTCTGTGTTTCACCAGACTCCAACTGTTCTCCAAAGTGATGTTTTGTTAGGCTTGTTAGCTGATGTCTTTTCTTCAAAGTGCAATGTGAAGCAGCGAACTTAAGGCTTTCAGAAATCTATAATCTATATATCCCTTTCAGTAAAAGGGATAACTTTTACTGCAAATATTGCTATTAATACAAATGCTTTCACCAAAAAATAATGAAACAAATGCCAGTTTACAGCTTAACTGATTTTAGAAGAAGAGGTAGTGGGTTTTTGAAATTGATTGCTTGGGTAAACACAATTTGTGTGAAGTTTGCTTCTCAATTGGACTTGTGACAGCTTTCAGCTATGTTTGAAACACCAGAGAAATTTCTCTTTTGTTCCTTGAAGGGAAAGTGGCTAAATTGCTTTGGGTTATTTGTCTGGCAACCTGTCTTGCTCTCTGGAAAATTGTCTCTCTAGATGCATTAAAAACAGCCTTTTTTAAAAAGATGGAACTCTGGGCCATGGCCACCTTCTATAATTATGACATACACAGTGTATATCAGCAACAGTTTCTCTTTGGAAATATTCTGGTTGAATTGCAGTGGTTTTTTCTTATTTCTAAATAAAAAGCTCTGAGTGGGTTGTGAAAACTGCCAGACAGGTGTTATTTAAACAGGCAAACAAACCAAGTAATGAAATAGTTCTGATTACATTTTCAAAGGAGTCAGCTCAGGTAGCTAGAATAATAATCCTGAACACTGATCTTCCTCAACAACCTGCACCTGGGAAAGTTGAGTGACAACTCTCTGGGGGAGGGGATAGACCTACCTAAAGTATTGCTCCTCCAGAATTATATAGGAGAAAAAAAGAGCACACCCCCATAACTTGCCTATTTCCATCTAGTAAGTAATAAGTGAATTGGAGGAAACAATGTACCTCTTTATGTGACTAGAGATTAGTATCTTGAGAAGTGATACCTAATCCAAATATAGGGAAACCTTCTTTTTGCTCATCTTGGGTTCTTTAATTTTTTAACTGGATTCTGGATTTCTCATAAAGATATTTTGACTTGAATATCATTGTTTTATTGGTGTTTCTGTGGAGGAACAAGGACAAGGACTTCTTACCCTGACATCTTGCTCCTCCATAGTTTCCTTATGGGGGTTCTGTTAATACAATGTCTGCCTGGTACAGAGTAGGAACTTTATAAAACATGCTTATTTGACAAATACATGAACAAGGATATTGGGGAGCTCCAAATGGGTATATTCCTTTGAAAGGAAACACAGGCCAGGCACTGTGGCTCAAACCTGTAATCCCAGCACTTTGGGAGGCCAAGGTGGGTGGATCACCTGAGGTCAGGAGTTCAAGCCTGGCCAACGTGGTGAAAACCTGCCTAGAAATACAAAATTAGCTGGACATTGTGGCAGGCGCCTGTAATCCTAGCTACTCAGGAGGCTGAGGCATGAGACTAGCTTGAACCCGGGAGGTGGAGGTTGCAATGAGCTGAGATCACACCACTGCACTCCAGCCTGGGTGACAGAGTGAGACTTCATCTCTAAATAAATAAATAAAAATAAAATAAGTGAAACACACAGAGTCTGCACCTGGCTGAGCCTCTAAGTGTCTTAAGTGAAAATCAGTGAAGAGTCTATATAGAGGAGAAAGTTCTATACAAGAATTACACAGATGGCTAAATGAGTCATGTGCCCCATTTCTATCAGGGAAGAAAATACAAACATTCTTCTTTAGAGGGTGATATTTTACCCTCTAAATAAATTCCTAAAATTTATTCAGCAATTGAGTATATATACTGCTCTCTTCTCTGATTATTTTACTACTACTTACAATTGTAACTTAAGGTAAATTTAAATTTACCTTAAAATGAACAATATAGGTAAAAAATGAGAAATTTTAATATTGAAATTTTCCAGATTACACTCATTTTTTCCAATTCTTTTAATGCCAATAAATCTCTAAATCACATATAAGAAATTACCCATTATATTTGAACATACCTTGGCATGCTTTTAGAATTCTATTGCTCATTTTTATTAATAGTAAATTATTAATAGTTCCAATATACTGAATGCTTATTATGTGATAGGCACTTGGAGATGCCCCTTTACATGCCTTAATCTCATTTAATACTTATTACTTTTACTGTTTTAAAGATGAAGAAATTGAGGCCAATAAAGTTAAAAAATTTTTGCAAGATCACATGGCCAGTAGAATGTTAATACATTTCAGAAGAATGTTCAGATTTATTAAGTATTTCAAAATAGCACATTGAAGGAAAGGAAACTTTCAAATGTAATAGCTTCAAATGGAATTGTTTTGCCAGGCTGCACGAAGTCTAAGGAACAAATTTCTGATCATCTTCAGGTTTATGAGAAAAGGCTGTTAGAGAGATACAACCTAGTTGATTGCTGATTTCTTTACTAGCAAGAAGAAATGGACTACTGTTCAGAGAAAAGACCTAAAGAAAGTACCATATCCTGCTGTCAAACCTATGGAATAAATGACCCATGAATGGTGGCCAATTTCACAGCCATGGGGCTTGGCTTATTTGCTCAAATGTTTACTCAGTTACAAGCCAAATTAATTAAGCTTTTCAAACACAAGGTGGAGGCTCAAGATATAGTAACATGTTTTTAATTCCAGATTTGTTTTGCTTTCTATCCATTTCTCTAGAGAGATACATTATTTTCATGTTTTAAATACATCAACTTGTTGTGTGACTTATATTTTAATATGATATGAAAAACATTCTTTTTGATTTTTAATAAGGTATTCTCATTTAAAATCCCAATTCAGCATTGACTTTGAAATCACAATTAATATTATTCCTGAGAACAATCTTTAAATCTCAGGGATAGGCATATGGGGTATATATTTTTTGAGTATATGCCTAAGATGATCTTTAGCTTTTGGGAAAAATAGAGCAGAAAACTGATTTTTAAAAATATGGCTAGAAAAGATAAAGGAATTTGGTGTGTAATATAAGAATAGGTTATACTCATGTGGTAGGATATATATTAAGTGTCCAGATCTAAAATCTCTTTAACTGTATGAATTGAAAATTGCATATTGAAGTAGAATGCAGAGCACCTTCCTCAGGTACAGTGGTGCTACATATCAAACAAGCTAAAAGGAAATCAAATGCTTTTTTTCAGTTTAATTATCATAACCATAACATGCAAAGTTATTTATCAATCTTTCATGAATTTCTGAAATGCTTCTAACTGTAGTACTTAGGCACTTAATCAATTAAACAATGAAATCAGCCTACTATCTACCTTTCCATTAGCAACCAGAGATCACTTGCAGGGCCATGTCTACATTAGTTATCTAGAATACTTAGAACAATGCAAACATTTAACAAATGATTGGTGACAATACAGATAAGTTTATACATTAAAAAAGACTGTATTATAACTTCGGATTGATTTTTTTTTTGAAATAGTTTTGATTGAAACAGATCTGAAATTAATCCAAGGGAATAGCAACAAACTGTAAATATTAATAATACTTTTCTTTCAAGTGAAATACGAAAAAATATGTAAATCATTACTACTGCCTTGTTATACTCATGGTATCTAGGCCTCTCCAATTGTTCATCTACATACTTTCCTGAAGTTCCTACTTTTGAACCTGCAGCAGATGAAGTCATAATAGTTTCTCCACTCAGAAATAGGGCAAGCCTAAATCCTGGAACTCAAGTATTCTCTACCTAAACTAGTTGTTGACTCCTGTCTCTTAACTCATAGAGTAAATTTTGAAGTTTCTGGTACTTAAATCTGACCTGAGAAGATTTTGCTTTAACCACTGAGTAGGTGGAGTACTAGAGAACAGTATTTATCTTATTAGGGTCACAGACTCCTTAAAACATCTTATGAAACCCATAGACCTCAGTCCCAGAAAAAAAATTTCATTACAATTTTTTATAATGATAACTAGAACCTCATCTATGACCCTCAGGTTAAGAGCCATTTCTTTAAGCTGTCAAGGAATTTGATTATACTTTGGTATTGTTGATTAAACTTTATAACAGAAAGTTTACAAGTCCAAGTTTGTTTGGGAAAAGGTAATTTTTACTAAAGGCAAATATGTATAGTTTATCACCTCATTTGACATTATTCAGATACTCAAGTAACATTGAAACTAGCATAAAGTAAAATTGTAATACAAAACTACATGTGGAAAATAACATTACAGTTTATTTACATTGCTAGGATTAATGTCTGAGTATTTTTCTTTGGAATTGCAGCTCTTTTGGGTTGGCAGAAATATGAAAGTTCATTTTGTTCAACAGGTCTTTGGATGCTTGAATCTCCTCTATGTTTATCAGTTTTCTTTGTTGCTTCAGAGTTAGCTATCATATTTTTAATCATTCCTTTAAATTTAATCATTTAAGGGAATGATTAAATTTAATTTTGAAAATTTAATCCTGCTTCCTCTTTTAATAAGAAAAATTTAGCTTATTGTGACCTCTGATGTTTTTCTCAGAATTGCAAAGAATAAAGTAAATGGATACCTTTATGTAAAAGAATATAATGTACTCCTTTATTTTCTGATTGATTCTCTCTAGAATATAAGATCTGGCTTCTACAGTTGTTGACATAGTATCTTACTTTATTTATGCTGAGAGATGTTATCAGTTTTTGAATGAGAAATAGAAGATCATTGTTGGGGTAGATAAAAATTGAGTAACATTTACAAAATACTTTTTGCTCTGTGATAAACAGCATTTACTACTTAAATTAATAGCATATTTTAGAAATCAACCTTTTTAATACCATGAGTAATCTAACTTAAGGACCTAGACAGAAATGTAAAGAGAATAGAGTATTTCTGAATGTCAATTCCAGGAATTCTTGTTATATGCCCCATTTGTTTTCATCAAACTTCTGGATTCCAAATGTCTTTATTCTTTCACAAGTTTTACCCCTCCTGTAATGAAGTGTTTGAAAACCCTTAGTTTATGTATGAGAAGGAAATAAAAGTAATGAGACCAATTTCCTAACCCCTATTACCTCCTAATAGTACTGTATTTGAGGATAAGATCTTTAAATAGGTAATTATGATTAAATGTGGTTATTAGGGTTGGTTCTAATTTAAAATGACTGATGTGTTTTAAGAAGAAATCAAAACAGAGATTTACACATAAAGAAGATCAACCATGCACATAGAGAAGATCAAGACACAGGGAAGAGACAACCTAACTTAGGAGAATGTGCCTGTAGTAATAGCTGAGTCTTGGCCAATCCCAGAGGCCATACTTCACCACTCACAGACTGCTAAGTGTTCCAAATGTGTTCAAATAAGCCAAACAGCAACTTGTAATGAATCCAGCTGTTTCTGTACCTCACTGCTGATTTCTATACATAATTTCTCTCTCTCTTTCTTTTCTGTTTTACTTATAAATCTTCTTCCACCATGTTGCTGTGCTGGAGTTTCTGTGAATCTGGACTGATTCTGGGGTCTGACCAATTCGTGAATCATTCATTGCTCAATTAAACTCCTTTAAATTTGATTTGGCTGAAGTTTTTCTTTTATCATAAGAAAGTTGAATTTTATCTTGAATTCAGTGAGGGAGACAATGAAGAGATTTCATCAGAAGAGTGATAAAAATCAAGTATACATATTATAATATAAAGATTGAGGGATGGCATAACCATGCCCTGAGACAGGGAAATTTAGAGAGGTTGAGTCGAGGCAAAGACAAAGAGTTTAGTTTTGGATAGGGTGGGTTTACTGACTGTCTTGGTACATTTGGCTGCTGTAACATAAAAACCTTAGATTAAGTAATTTGTAAGCAGTGGAAATTGATTTCTCATAGTTTTAGATACTGGGAAGCCCAAGATCAAGGTACAAGCAGATTTAATGTCTGATGAGGAACCATTCCTCACAGACAGTTTCTTTTAGCTGTGTTTTCATATGGTAAAAGGGACAAACAAGACTCTTTGAGCCTCTTTTATAAGAGCACTAATTCAATTCATGAGGGTGAGGTCCTCATGACCTAATCATCCCTCAAACACCCTACACCTTAATGCCATTTCACTGGGGATTAGGTTTTAACCTATGAATTTTTGGGGAGACAAACATTTAGATCATAGCACTGCTTGTGAGAGTAAAGATACAGATATCTCATTTGACTTTTGGGACTGGAGTTCAAGAGCGAGAAACTGGATAGAGATCCATACTTTAGAATTTTTTAAATTATAAGTAATTCTTCATAGATTCTTTGTTATGTGTGCAATTTGGGCACAGATTAGGAGTCATTTGTTTAAGAGAGATACAATGCATATATTGAGAAGCAATGTTGGGAGTGGGGATGATTTTAAAAGATGCTGAGCATGCTGTAATGACATACCAGAGCTGATATGTGGAAAGAAAGCTGAGATAGGAAGCTGGGATACACAGCTATGAAATAGATCACAGGACTATGAATTGAGTTTCAGGGAAATTCTGCAAGGTCTTCCAAATCCCTTCTTTTTCAAGTGATGTGGTTTTTATTTTCCAGCCTGTACATCTATAAAATCTTTTTCCACTTAACGGCACTGCTTAGCCTGAAACATCACTATAAACCTCACATAAAGAGAACTTGAGGATTGAGATTTTAAAAAATGACAGATCTACCTTCAGAACATCAAGAAACTGGTAGTGAGGAACACAGTTGATATAGCTTGGAGGAGAGTAATATATTATCACTGTTAATTATAAGTAAACCTTTAATATTTTCTTCTGGATAATAGAATAAGAAGTGACAATTGAGGAGAACAAAATTCTATAAGCCCCTTTTAAAATCTTTTTTTTACTTTTGATCCTGTTTGTCTTGAGGCTGCATTCAAGTATATATGTGTGTCATTTTTTGTGAAAATTTCATTGTCCCCTAACACCATTCGACAGTTAGAAATAAGTCGTATATTGAAGAGTCAAGGTAGAGATTTCACCACAGTAGAAAGGCCATAAATGGTAAGCATAAAGATGTTGCCCAATATTTGTTTTGTAGTGTTCATTATTAAGGTGATGGTAGATAATTTTTGTCAAGTTTTTTTTATCACGGACAGACACTAAGGAGCTAGAAGTATATTCACCAAACTGCTTGTTTCCCTCAACATGTTTTATTTTTTATCTATGGTTATTACTTTGGAACATATATTTAGAGATTTCTTACTCTGTCCATTCTCATGGAAGGTGATAAAGACATATCCATATATTTAGACATAATTTTGAAGTTCTGACTTTTCTATTAGATATAATCTTAAATATCGCTTCTGAAAATGCATTAAATACATGAGGTTAAAAAATCCCAGGCTGTAAATGTTATCCTAATTTACAGAACAGAAACAAAAATATGCAAAACAAGGTGATACTGAATAGAAGATTCAATTTACAGGGACAGTGTCAGAATAACATGAGCCACGTATGAGCTTTAATAAGAGTATTGAACAGAAAGATAAGTAAATACCTTGTTTTTGTCAAGCCAAATATTTTACACCGTGGCAGGGCAAAACTATTTGGCATCTGTGCCGTCATAGCTTAAGGTTTTTACCTAGGCCTTGGTTGGGACAAAATGGAAATGTTGTTGCAAAGAGATGAGGAAGACATTAAGAAAAATCCAGAGGCAAAAGCAGCTTATGAAGTAGTAGGAGAAAAGAGGCACCAATGTGGAAGAAATTTTGTTTCCCTCGATTAACTATTACAAATATCGTAGGAAGAATAAAAATAAACAGATTATTCTATTTTAAAATATGTCCTTTTCATCTCCATCCCTTCTGTTAAAATTGTGTTTTACCTGTGTGTCATGTCTTTCAGAAACAATCTGTCAATTCCTTTTATTCACATATTTTGTTATGCAAACTCAGTAACCTTGAAATATTAATGTATTTCAATTGTCACTGTGATTATGAGTTGTTTTTTGTTGTTTGTCTTTCCCAGATAGTGAATAAAAATGAAAATTACTTTGGAAGCATGTAAATGGATTTGGCTAAAACAACATTCTGGTGTTTAGATAAGAATTAACCCTCTATGCTTACAATGTTGTATGTACCTATTCAACATTTATAAATAATTATTTATTGGGTTCCTTCTACCTTCTAGGCTTTCTCTGGTTACTGAGAGCTCAATGCAATACAAACCCTATCCTCAAAATAGTAACCATTTGTCCAGAATAATTTTGCTTCTAAGAGTCCATAGTTACCATAAAACAATCTTGGTCTCTCATACTGTTTCCTTTTTCATTGCAGTTGACTTTCTTCTTAAAATGAAAGTGCACTGAAGTACCCTTAAGGAGAGTTCATCTTGAAATTATAAGTGATCTGTATCAACTCTAAAAGCTGATAGTAGACAATATCAATGTTCAGATATTAGTTGGGGTGGTGGTTTACCCCCCTCTTATTTTACAGTAATAGTGAGATTACACCTTACAAAAAGAATTCTAGATCCCAGACTTGATAATCCTGAGTTATATTCTCAGCCTAATCTAATTATGAAGGTAGTTCTACTGTTCCCACATTAGGAATAACAACCATAAAATATTTACAACAAGACTTTACATTTCTCTGATGATTTATGATGGTGAACATTTTTTCATGTATTTGTTGGCTGCTTGTATCTTCTTTTGAGAAGTCTCTGTTCATGTCTTTTGCCCATTTTTAATGGTTTTTTTTTGCCTGTTAAGTTCCTTATTGATTTTGAGCATTAAACATTTATCAGATACATTGTTTACTAATATTTTCTCCCATTATGTAGGTTGTCTATTTACTCTGTTGATCGTTTTGCTGAGCAAAAGCTCTTTAGTTTAATTATGTCCCACTTGTCAATTTTTTGGTTACAGTTGTTTTTGAGAACTTAGTCATAAATTCTTTCCCAAGGTTGATTTCTATAATGGTATTTTCTAGGTTTTCTTCTAGAATTCTTATAGTTTGAGGTATTACGTTTAAATCTTTAATTCACCTTGAGTTAATTTTTATATATGGTGAAATGCAAGGGTCCAGTTTTATTCTTCTACATGTGGCTAGCCAGCAATGATAGTATCATTTATCAAATAGGGAGTTCTTTCTTCATTGCTTATTTTTGTCAACTTTGTTAAAGATCCGATGGCTGTAGGTGTGCATCTTTATCTCTGAGTTTTCCATTCAGTTCCACTGGTCTATGTGTCTGCTTTTGTACCATGCCATGCTGTTTTGGTTACTGTAGCCTTATACATAGTTTGAAGTCAGTTAATGTGATGCCTCTGGCTTTGTTCTTTTTGCTTAGGATTGCTTTGGCTATTTAGGCTGTTCTTTTGGCTCCATATGAATTTTAGAATAGTTTTTTTTCTAGTTCTGTGAAAGATGACATTGGTGGTTTAATAGGAAAAGCACTGAATGTGTAGATTGCTTTGGGCAGTATGGACATTTACACCTCTATGCACAGAAACAAGAAGATATTTTTAGAAAAAAAAATCATAATTATATTTTGAACTATAATAGCCACCAGAACATGTCCTGTGGTTAATTCAAATTAATAAGATATTGTATCCATCATCATTTAGAGGCCAGAGTCTTTTCACTAGGAATTGCATGTAGGGAATCTCAGTGTTCGTGACTATCTTGTGACCCTTAAATATTGCAGTGATTTGTGTCCAAGCCACTTTTATCAGCAGTCTCCTGTCATAAGCCCAGAACTTGGCATCTGGCCAGAGAAACCTGAAGTCATACTGTTTTTGGATGGATGGCAGTAGACAGGAGAGGTGTGGCTTTTACTGTTCTTTCATATAGATAGATATAGTTAACTGCAATTACCCTCACCCAAAATCAACAAGCTCTCTTCATTACAAAATATTAACATTTGTGTTTTTACTTGCTTGTTTTCCTCCTCTCTCTGGCATATCTTGAACTTCATTACCTATAAATTTGGTTTGGAAGACCCATCATTAGTTGTCATTTTGATTCTAAGCCAGGACCTGGGTGCACAAGCAGGAAGAGTCAATGATCAGAATATATTCCCTCTGTAGAAAGTCATTTGCATCTTTGTGGGGTTGTTCCCTATTGACGACTAACTGCTTATTGATATTTCATTGAGGCTGTTTGGGTTAAGGCCTCCATCTCACTTTTTAAGCCCCTGAGACTAATTTGATACTGCATTAAGGAACTCAGTCAATCAATTTATCAATACACTACTTACACAAAGTACTGGAGCCAGGACTCTGAAGTAAAAATTAGTACTTTTTGCTTTTGTCCTTTTCTTTTTTTCTTATTGTCATAACAAGAGAGACAAATAACTCTTCATTGGCTAAAGGGTTTTCATACAATGGCCCGTGCCAAAAGATGTAAACTGGCAGGTTTTTACAAATCTCATCCGTGCCATGTCTTATCCATTATGTTGCTTAACGTGAAGGAACTTTACTGGATAGCCTAATATTTACTGATGTGCAATTCATTTCCATTAACTCTGCTAGCCTGAGAGACAAGTCACCCATTCTAATGAGCAAACATCTTTCCCTCAATAAACCTTGCAGTAACCTTGGGATGACTTCATTCTATTTGGAAGTAATAATATCCCAGTTCCATTAATCTTTCCAGTGATGTCTGGCCTCATGTAATGGTTACCAACCCTTGAGTTGCTCTAAGGAAATGAAGCATTATGCAAATTTACACCCATTCCACTGAGGTCAACCTTTTCAGAACTTTCCCAGAAAGAATAATGCTGCATTCATGCTTACCCCTGCTTTATGAATGGAGCCTCTCAGGAATTCTGTTGCCCTTACTTATTTTGCTTTGCAGCCTGTATGACCTTGCCTAAGAGAAGAGCTCCTTTGCAGTGTAATTATGATGACAAACCCCGTGTTGTAAGTTAATGTTTTGCATCAGCATAGGCATTTAGGGTACTAATGGGATTAAGGCAAAGAAAAAGAAAAAGAAAAACAGAAGTACTTCTTTCCCCCTGAGATGCTAGGGTATGTCCATTGCTTCTAGCTCTCTGAAAGGCAAACCCCCCTCAGCCACATTAAGCTAAGCCCTTTAATAGAGAGAAGAAATTTTCCTCATACTTCTCACTTCCAGAATGGCTAAATGCTTGTAAACTGCTAAAGGATGAGTGGAAGCTTCATTTCTGAAAGGCTTTTTATATAGTTGTGCTGGGATGAGGAAAACTAATCTATTCTAGAATAGTTTTTCAACCTTTCATAATTTCTCAAAAGTTATTATGGAGCAATGCTCAGCTTTAAGAACAACATATATTTGACAAGTAAGAGGTTATTTTTTGCATTTTAGTCCTCTTCACTTGACTAAGAAATTACAAAATGTCTCTTGGACCCCATAGCACATCTCTGCATTTATTTACAGATTAAATGTTAGAAAGAAAAGATGATAGGCAGAAATATTGAAAATGCAAGAGTTTGGTACTACTATGAACTCAAGCGTAGAAATATAACCTTTAAGAGACTTACAATAAAGTCTACAGAATATTAAAAATACTGATTTATATACAACTTTTGAGAAACTCAACTCCTATATCGAGCAACCCTATATCCGTATATTAAATGCTCTGGCAATACCAAGCCCTGAAGACAGATGCCAATTTGGAATTAGAATTGAACATTGTTAGGAATTTCCTAGACAAACCACATGATATATATCATACTGGTAAGAAGAGTGTTCTTTAGAGGCATACTTGGTTTGGAGTAGTGATTTCTACGTACTAGCTATTTGAACTTGGACAAATACTTCATCTCTAAATTTCTTCATCTTTAATGAGGTACAGTAATAATAATAATAACCTAATTTATTTAAAGTGATTAGCATGGTGCCTGGATCATGGTAATTATTTAAGAAGTATTTGATATTATTATCACTACTATCATTTTTAAGTGTATTTCTTTATCTTCACAGTACAGCAATTTCTAAGGTGGCAAGCCTTAAACTTTAGCCTATGTCAAAATCAACCTAGCTCCTGTATGACATTTCTAGACACACCTTGGGCCAGAAGGGAACTTGGTTCCCTAAGCTTGGTGCTAAAAGGACCTAGTCCTGGCAGGATTCATCATCTGCTTACTAAAGAGCCCTTGGGCCCTAAATAACCAGCAGCCATACTCAAATAGTGCATATAGGCCTTGGGTGAGACTCTGAGATGAGCTGGCTTCAGGTGAGACCCAGCATGTACCCAGTAGTGGAGGCTGTGGAAAGACTCCTTCTTCTTGAGAAAAGAAGAGCAGAAAGTAAGAGGAGTTTGTCTTACACCTTAGGTACCAGCTCAGCCACAGTGGGATAGAGCAGCAAGCAAGCCCTTGGGGTCCTAGAGTCCAGGCCTAGGCTCTTGGAGAGCAATTCTGAACCTGCCCTGGGATGGAGGGGAGACCACTGCCCTGAAGGGTGAGTTCCAGGCCTGGCATCACTCATCAGAGTCTGACTGAACAGCCCTTGGGCTTTAAGTGAATATTGGTGGTGGCCTGGCAGTACTCACTTTGAGCTGGTTGTTGTGGCAGCTGGGGGAGGCTCCTCTGCCCATGAAAGGAGAAGGAAGAAGGGGAAGGACTTTGTATTGTGGTTTGAGAGCCAGTTTAGCTGTAGTAGAATAGAACACCAAGTAGATTTCTAAGGTTTTCTACTCCAATCCTTGGCTCTCAAGTAGCATCTCTGGACATGCCTGGGCCTGGGGTCTTTGATACCCTGAAGCAAAGGACATTAACCTAGCTGGCTTCCCTATCCACTGATTATAGAACCTTAGGACCTTGAGCAAACATAGGTGGTACACAGGTAGTGGTTATAGGGGGCCTTGGGTGAGAACCACTACTTTGCTGGCTTCAGAAATAACCCAGCACAGTCCAAATGGTGGTAGCCACAGGGGTGCTTGCATCATGACACCCCCTAATACAGGCAGCTCAGCAGAAAGAGAGACTCCATTTGTTTGGGAGAAAGTAAGGGAAGAAAACAAGAGTTCCTCCCTGGTAATTCTGGGAATTCTTTTTGGATGTTATACAAGATCTAAGACCACCAACATGGTACGTCTACAAGTCTTTTCTTTTCTTTTTTTTTTTAGACAATGCTTTGCTCTTGTCACCCAGGATGAAGTGCAGTGGCATGATCTTGGGTTTATTTCTGCTTTCTCTATTCTGTTCCATTGGTCTATGTGCCTATTTTTATACCAGTATCATGCTGTTTTGGTAACTATTTCCTTGTATTATACCACAAAGTGCACTACAGTATTTCTCTTATACCATAAGCTGATATAGACACATCAGAGAAAACTACAGACCAATATCGCTGATAAACTTTAATGCAAAAATCCTCCACAAAAATACTAGTAAGCCAGATTCATCAATACTTTAAAAAGATCATTCATCAGGACTAAGTGAGATTCATCCCAGGGATGTAAATATTGGGCAACATATGCATATCATTGTGATACATCATATCAACAAAATGAAGAACAAAAACAATTTGAACATTTAAATTGATGCTGAAAAAACATTTGATAAAATTAACATCACTTCATGATAAAGACCCTAAAAAACTGGTTATAGAAGTAACATACATTAACATAATAAAAGCCATATATGACAGACCTATAGCATCATACTAAATGGGCAAAACTGAAAGCCTTTTGTCTAAGATCTGGAATACCATAACGATGCCTACTTTTACTACTGTTATTCAACACAGTACTGGAAGTCTTAGCTAGAACAATTATAGAAGAGAAAGAAATAAAGGCATGCAAATTGGTAAGGAAGAGGTCAAAGTATCCTTGTTTGCAGATGATAGCATCTTATATTTCGAAGAAAGTAAAGACTCTACAAATAATCAATTACAACAGATAAACAAATTCAGTAAATTTGGAGGATAAATATCAACATAAAAATTACTAGCATTTCTATATGCCAACAGTGACCAACCTGAAAAAGAAATTAAAAAAAAAATCCATTCACAATAGCCATGAATAAAAGTAGATGCCTAGGATTTAAGTAGAAAAATATCTTTATAATGAAAACTATAAAACACTGATGAAAGAAATTGAAGAGGATGTAACAAAGTGGAAAAATATTTCATTTTCATGTATTAGAAGAATCAATATTGTTAAAATGTCCATAGTATCCAAAGCCATCTACCAATTCAATGCAATCCCTATGAAAATACCAATGACATTCTTCAGATATAGAAAAAACATTCCTAAAATGTATATGGAACCAAAAACGATCCAGAATAGCCAAAGCCACCATGAGCAAAAAGAACACACTGGAAGAATCACATTACCTGACTTCAAATTATACTGCAGAGCCATACTAACTGAAGCAGCATGGTACTGGCATAAAAACGGATACAGACCAATGGAGCAGAGTAGAGAACCCATAGACAAATGCCACACCTACAGTTCACTCATTTTTGACAAAGATGCCAAGAACATACACTGGAGAAAAGACAGTGTCTTCAATAAATGGTGCTGGGAAATCTTGATATCCATATACAGAACAATGAACCTAGACCCGTATCTCTCACCATATACAAAAATCAAATCAAAGTGGATTTAATAATTAAATCTAAGACCTCAAACTATGAAACTGCTACAAGAAAACACTGAGGAAACTCTCCAGGACATTGGTCTGGGCAAAAATTTCTTGAGTAATACTCCACCAGCACAGGCAACCAAAGCCAAAGTGGACAAATGGGATCATATCTAATTAAAAAGATTCTTCACAGTAAAGGAAACAATCTACCAAGTGATGAGACAACCCACAGGATGGGAGAAAATATTTGCAAACTATTCATCCATATTAGTCCATTCTAATGCTGCTAATAAAGACATACCCAACACTGGATACTTTATAAAGGTAAGAGGTTTCATTGACTCACAGTTCCACATGGCTTGCGAGACTTCAGGAAACTTATAATCATGGCAGAAGGAGAAGCAATTATGCCCTTCTTTACATGGGTGCAGCAAGGAAAAGTGCAAAGTGAAGCAGGGAAAAGCCCCTTATAAAAGCATCTGATCTTGTCTCCAGAGAACTCACTATCACAAAAAGAGCATGGAAGTAACTGCCCCCATGATTCAATTATCTCTCACTGGGCCCCTCCCATGATATGCAGGGATTATGGGAACTATAATTCAAGATGAGATTTGGGCAGGGATACAGTCAAACCATATCATTTCACCCCTTGCCCCTCCCAAATCTCATGTCTTTACATTTCAAAACAATCATGCCTTTCCAAAAGTTCCCCAAAGTCTTTATTTCAGCATTAACTCAAAAGTCCAAGTCCAAAGTCTCATTTGAGACAAGGCAAGACTCTTTTGCCTATGAGCCTATAAAATCAAAATTAAGCCAGTTACTTCCCAGATACAATGGGGTTACAAGCATTGGATAAATATATCCCGTCCAAATGGGAAAGACTGGCCAAAATAAAGGGGCTACAGGCCCCATGCAAGTATGAAATCCAGTGAGGCAGTCAAATCTTAAAGCTCTACAATGATGTCCTTTGACTCCATGTCTCACATCTAGGGCAAGAGGTGGGATCCCATGACTTTGGACATTTCTGCCCCTGTAGCTTTGGAGGGTATAGCTCTCTGCCTGGCAGCTTTCACAGACTGGCATTCAATGTCTGCAGCTTTTCCAGGAGCATCGTGCAAGCTTTTACATTCTGTCATCTCTTGAATGCTTTGCTGCTTAGAAATTCCTTCTGCCAGATACCATAAATCATCTCTCTCATGTTCAAAGTTCCAGATATATCTGGGGCAGGGATAAAATGCCAAGTCTCTTTGATAAAGCATAACAAGAGTGATCTATCTTTGCTCCAGTTCCCAACAATTTCCTCATCTCCATGTGAGACCCTCTGGGCCTGAACTTTATTGCCCATATCACCATCAGCATTTTGGTCAAAGCCATTCAATAAGTCTCCAGGAAATTTCAAACTTTCACACATTTTTCTGTCTTCTTTTGAGACAAAAACATTCCAAGCTGTTCCAACCTCTGCCTGTTACCCAGTTCCAAAGTCACTTCCACATTTTTGGCTATCTTTATAGTAGTGCTCCACTATCCGTTATCAATTTACTGTATTAGTTCATTCTCACACTACTAATAAAGGCGTACCTGAGAATGGGTAATTTATAAAGGTAAGAGTTTAATTGACCCACGGTTCAGCATGACTGGTGAGTCCTCAGGAAACTTACAATCACGGTGGAAGAAGAAGCAAACACATCCTTCTTTACATGAGGGCAGCAAGGAGAAGGGCAGAACAAAGGTGGAGAAAAGACCCTTATAAAACCATCATATCTTGTAAAAACTCACTATCATGAGTACAGCATGGAGATAACTGCCTTCATAATTCAGTAACCTTCCACCAGGTCCCCCCCATGACATGTGGGATTATGGGAACTACAATTCAAGATGAGATTCTGGTGGGGACACAGCCAAGCCATATCACCATCTAACAAGAGATTAATAGCCAGAATATATAAGAAGCTCAAAAAACTCTAGGAAAAATTGAATAATCTGATCAAAAAATGGGCAAAAGATCTGAATAGACATTTCTTAAAAGAAGGCATACAAATAGCAAACAGGCATATGAAAAGGTGATTGTAAGTTTCCTGAGAACTCACCAGCCATGCTAAACTGTGAGTCAATTAAACCACTTGCCTTTACAAATTTCCCATTCTCAGGCATATCTTTATTAGCAGTGTGAGAATGGAACTCAATCATCATTGGTTATCAGAGAAATGCAAATCAAAACTACAACGAAAAGCATAGCATCTCACCCTATTCAAAATGTATTTTATCAAAAGACAGGCAATAACAAATGCTGGCAAAATATGAAGAAAACAGAACCCTCATACACTGTTGGTGGAAATGTAAGTCAAACCACTATGAAGAACAGTGTGGAGTTTTCTCAAAACACTAAAGATAGAGCTACCATATGATCCAGCCATTCCACTGTTGGGTATGTGTCCAAAATAAAGGAAATCAGTATATGAAAGAGATATCTGTTCTCCCATGTTTGTTGCAGCACCATTCATACTAGCCAAGATTTGAAAGCAATCTAAGTATCAACTGATGAATTGATAAAGAAAATGTGGTATTCATACATATACATAATGGCATGCTATTCAGCTGAAAAGAAGAATGAGATCCAGTCATTTACATCAACATGGATGGAACTGCAGGTCATTATGTTAAGAGAAATAAGACAGACACGGAAAGTGAAACTTTGCATGTTCTCACTTATTTGTGGGAGCTGAAAATTAAAACAGTTGAACTAACTCATGGAGACAGAGAGTAGGAGTCTGGTTATCAGCGGCTCAGTAGGGTAGTTTTGTTGTCAGGGTAAGTGGGGAAGGTTAGTATGTTTGAAAAGTAGTTAGAGTGAGTAAGACCTAGTATTTGATAGTACAAGAGGGTGATCACAGTCAATAATTTAATTGTACATTTTAAACTATAAGAGTATAACTGGATTGTTAGACAAAGTATAAATGCTTGAGATAATGGATACCCCATTTACTTTAATGTGATTATTAAATATTGCATCCCCGTGTCAAAGTATCTTATGTACCCCATAAATATATGCACCTACTATGTACCCACAAAAGTTAATAATTAAAAAATTTTAAAAAAAGAAATGGGCCAGCTTCAACAGTTATGATGGTGAACACCTTGGAGAGTCTCTATATTCATAGATGATGGAGTAAAACAACTGAAAAAAAAAATCACCTGAAGTGTTTAGTAAAGCACAACTTGCTGAGCCCCACCCGCAGGGCTTCTGATTGAGAGTCTGAGGTAGGGCTTCAGAATTTACATTTCTATAAGTTCCCAGGTGCAGCTGCTCCTTGTGGTCCAGAGATCACACTGAGAATTACTTTTGTAAAGTACTCAGGGAATGTTTTAATGCACCTCTTTTATGAATAGGAAAAGGCAACAACTGGTGCATTGAAAAATCAGAACTGATGACTTAAAACCTGAAAGCTCCTTTACTATTTTGCCTCCCAGTGTTGCTTCAATATATATTCAGTAATGAAGATCTTTTCCTTCTCACAGATGAAAACCTCAGCAGATGTAGACTTTTGAAACTCTCTCACAGGGTAATGTTTCAATTATTATTAAGGCATCACAATCCTGTGCTTTGACATTGCTAGGAGAATTGCGTATGCAGAATAATTTTAAGTGGGCCTAGTCATCCATTCCAGGTGAAAACCCAAATAACAAAAGCTTTGATGGTTCTATGGAAAATTTTAAAAAAAGAATATAGTGGCTGCAGAAACTTTTTAGTTTTTAGGTAATGTAGGTGTGGTGACTTTCTTTCTTTTCCTTCTGCCTTGGAGAAAAAAGGAAAAAATATCTCTGAAAGAGGAGAACTGAAATCTATGAGGGATGACTTCAGAAACACTCTATCAACAAAAACAGTTACGTAAATGATTTCTGAGTCTGAAGCACGTTTGGTGGTGAGAAGAACATCAATGCCTTTTGTGGTCAAACTAGTATGAAATGTTCGAGTGATTTATCCACTCTAGTCAGTTTTTTGCTATATGATATTAACCTAGGGCAATTAGAATAGAAATATCTACCCAAAGGCTCGAAATAAAACCATTGTTAGCTAAAGCTATGTTTGATAATGTTTAAGAGATAATGGGAAAAGAACCTGATCTGACCTACAGTTAGTTAAAGTTCCTCTGAAGTCCAGGTAAAAAAAAACAAGTCTCTATCTTCCCAAGTGTTCCCCATTTTAGGAAATAAAATAAATATTAAATAGGAAACATGATAATTTATACACTGGAAATCTAAATCTATAAAAGTAAAATAAAATAGTTTAGAAATAAACATCTCTAGATATTTCCATATGAAAGAGTAGAAAATTAAAAAAAAGGAGAAAAACTAGGTAATGTAAATATTTCATTGTCCATGCTCAACAAACAAACCCACATTGGATTAACTTTTGTTTCCTGTAGGTATACATTTTATGTCAGATTATACTTAAATTGCCTCAACAGATATTAAGCCCTTACTATGTGTCAGGTACAGTGATAGTTGCTTTACCTACAATATTTCTTGAATAATAAAATAAGTATGTATTAATCAGGGCAATTAATATGAGCTAATGTAATAATTCTACAATTTTCTTGGCATAATACAATATCTTTTTTATCTCATATCTTAGTCTATTCAGATATTGATGGGTGCCTTTTGACAAAGTTTTCCAAACAGTGACTCAGGGACATAGGCTCTGGGTATTTAGTAACCCCCCATTATATAAGACTTTCTCAGAATGCTATGCTAGATCCTCTGCCTTCTGCTAATCAACAAGCCAAGAACAAACATGAAGGATAACATGGGTTGTTTTATGGCCAAGCATGTATGTGGTACACATCATTTCTGTCCATATTGCATTGGCCAGAACTCAATCAAATTCTACAACCTAATTTCAAAAGAGGCTGGGAAATATAGTCTTCCTCTATGGTCATGTAGATAAAATGGGACTGGTTAGCATCTAGCCAGTTCCTTCCATAATCGGAAGAAGATACTTTATAGATAAGGAAACTAAAGTTTAATGAATTTCAGAGAGCTGAGAGTAGGTCTTGAATCCCTGACTTGAACACAAGTATATATGACTCAAAAAGTAGAGATTTTTCATTGCTGCTTTATGAACCAACAATAAAAAATATTCTTGTAATATTCTAGATTTTCCTGAAAGTATATATAGAGGGAGAGGATAGGATACTACATATCATGAGGAGAATAGGAACCTTGTATTTGGGGTTCATTGAAGTCTCTGTTATTCTTGAAATGTGCAAAGGAAAGTCTAAGATGGGGAAGACATGGAGAGGTTAGATTCATAGGATCCTGTCCTCAATATTTATTGCCACCTTAATCCACCCGGAAAACTGGTTACTGTCTGGAATAACAATTAGGGGATGTGTCTCTGGCTGTTTTGTTGTTGTTGTTGTTTTGTTTTTTTGTACTTGCTATCTTCCTTCCAAAAGTTGTTTGACAGTATTTTTTATTGCTTTTCATTATTCCTGTTATTGTTCTGCCACTGGATGAATCTAGCAATACGTTAGCAAATGCCAAAGCATCTCTGATGCAAATCAAAGGTGCAAGAGGCAGCCAAAGTACCATAGACAGATATATAGCTTAATGTCTACTACTCAGCACCATGCCATATGTTTTTCTAGAAGCCAGGTATTTATCCTCAGCTCTCTTTAACTGGGCTGGTATCACAGAGATGGAGTTTAGGAGTTGCCATGTTATGAGAGCCATATGACCAAATTTGTACCTTAGCCAAAACAGAAAGAAGGCAGCATTTTTCTCTGCCTTTCTTTACACTTTTCTTCACTCTTTCCCAGCCATATCTTTTTCAACCAAAACCCTACCACTTCAATTTATATTGTTGTCTGTTATCCCTGCCAAAGTGGCCACTAATTAGTAATATCTTAGTATAAATTAATTTAGTGTTTCTGTATCACCTGGAAGCATATTTTTAAAAGTTAATCAAGCTTGTTTTTTCATATGTTTGTGGGTTAAAAATTCTGAAACTATATATATACTGGGGTTGAACAAATGTGTGTGTGTGTGTGTGTGTGTGTGTGTGTGTGTGTGTGTGTGTGTAAAGATAGATACAGAGAGATATAGAGCTGTGTTATATATGAGTTAGGATGTATACATACATATATGTGTGTGTTTGTATATATATACACACACATACACATAGATACTTGCACAGGGCCTAGAAAGATGGATCCCTCAATAGCAATAAGTACAAAAAGCACATAGGTGATGGTTTCTAAATACAACTCTCCAGTAAAAGGAAACAATGATCTTTGGAGAAATGGTTAATTCTAGATCTGGGGTAGGAAAAATACAAAATGATCTTGGTGCCAGGAAGTAAGAAAGCATTAAAAAAACTGATGTTAATATGTCACAAGGACATAGTAGTTACCCCAAAAGAGTGTCCAATAGACAAAACTGGACAATAAGAAAAAATAATATTATATCCCAAAGGCCAAAATAAATACCGCTTGAGTCCATAGGAATATAAATTAATAACTGGTTTGTATTCTAATTATGATAGTGATTACACAGTTATGCTTATAATAAAATTTCATACAAGTAAAGACATACATATACACAAACATACAAAAGATCACATGTGAAGGCACTAGTAAAATCCATGGAAACAGGCACAGTGGCATGTGCCTCTAGTCCCAGCTACTTGGGAGGATGAGGAAGTATGATCATTTGAGCCAAGAAATTCGGGGCTGTAGTGAACCTGGACAACAAAGTGAGACCCAGTCAAAAAACAAAAACAAAAACAAAAAATATAACTCTCCCTCCAAAATTCTACAAGTGAATTTCAAATCCAAATTAAGTATCGTAATGTTGTACAAAAACCATCAGTTTCTTGGTTTTGATGATGTACTATGTTTATTTAAAATATTATCTTTGGGGAAATCTGAGGAAGGGTATATGGACACTCACTGTACTAGCTTTGAAACTTATAATTCTAAAATTATTTCAAATAAAAGTCATACAATTGAAGAGGAAATCAAACTATGTCTATGCAGATGGTATGCTTCTCTAATTTAAAAACACCATAGTTTTTGATCAAAAGCTCCTAGAACTGATAAACGGTTTCAATAAACTTTTTGGATATAATGTTAATGAATATAAACAGTACCATTCCTTTTTTAAAAAAAAATTTTATTATACTTTAAGTGCTGGAAAACACATGCAGAATGTGCAGGTTTGTTACATATGTATACATGTGCCATGGTGGTTTGCTATACCCATCAACCCGTTATCCACATTAGGAATTTTCTACTAATGCTATTCCTCCCCTAGCTTCCCATCCCCCAACAAGCCCCAGTGTGTGATGTTCCCCCTCATGTCCATGTGTTCCCATTGTTCAACTCCCACTTATGAGTGAGAACATGCAGTGTTTGGTTTTCTGTTCCTGTGTTAGTTTGCTGAGAATGATGGTTTCTAGCTTCATTCACATCCCTGCAAAGGACATGAACTCATCCTTTTTATTGCTGCATAGAATTTCGTGGTGTATATGTGCCATATTTTCTTTATCCATTCTATCATTGAATAACATTTGGGTTGGTTCCAAGTCTTTGTTATTGTGAACAACACTGCAATAAACATACATGTAGATGTGTCTTTATAGTAGAATGATTTATAATCCTTTGGGTATATACCCAGTAATGGGATGGCAGGGTCAAATGGTATTTCCGGTTCTAGATCCTTGAGGAATCACCGCACTGTCTTCCACAACGGTTGAAGAAATGGATAAATTCCTGCACACTTACACCCTCCCAAGACTAAACCAGGAAGAAGTCTAATCCCTGAATAGACCAATAACAAGTTCTGAAATTGAGGCAACAATTAATAGCCTACCAACCAAAAACAGCCCATGACCAGACAGATTCACAGTCGAATTCTTCCACAGGTACAAAGAGGAGCTGGTACCATTCCTTCTGAAACTATTCCAAACAATAGAAAAAGAGGGACTACTCTCTAACTCATTTTATGAGGCCAGCATCATCCTGATATCAAAACCTGGAAGAGACACAACCAAAAAGGAAATTTCAAGCCAATATCCCTGGTGAACATCAATACAATAATCCTCAATAAAATAATGGTGAACCTAATCTCACAGCATATTAAATAGCTTATCCACTACTATGAAGTTGGCTTTATCCCTGGGATGCAAGGCTGGTTCAACATATGCAAATCAATAAACATAATTCATCACATCAACAGAACAATGACAAAAATCACATGATTATCTCAGTATAAGCAGAAAAGGCCTTCAATAAAATTCAACACCCCTTCAAGCCAAAAACTCTCAATAAACTAGGTATTGATGGAACATATCTCAAAATACTAAGAGATATTTATGACAAACCCACAGCCAATATCACAGTAAACGGGCAAAACTGGAAGCATTCCCTTTGAAGATGAGCACAAGACAAGGATGCACTCTCGCACCACTCCTATACAACACAGTATTGAAAGTTCTTGCCAGGGCAATCAGGCAAGAGGAAGAAATAAAGGTTACTCAAATAGGAAGGGAGGAAGTCAAATTGTTTCTGTTTACAGATTACATGATTCTATGTTTAGAGAACTCCATTGTGTCAGCCCAAAATCTCCTTAAGCTGATAAGCAACTTCAGCAAAGTCTCAGGATACAAAATCAATGTGCAAAAAACACATGCATTCCTATATACCAATAATAGACAAACAAAGCCAAATCATGAGTGAACGCCCATTCACAAAATACCTAGGAATACAACTTAGAAGGGTTGTGAAGGACCCCTTTAAGGAGAACCACAAACCACTGCTCAAGGAAATAAGAAAGCACACAAACAAATGGAAAAACATTCTATGCCCATGAATAGGAAGAATCAATATTGTGAAATGACCATACTGCCCAAAGTAATTTATAGATTCAATGCTATCCCCATCAAGCTACCACTGACTTTCTTCACAGAATTAGTAAAAACAACTTTAAATTTCATATGGAACCAAAAACAGCTTGTATAGCCAAGATAATCCTAAGCAAAAAGAACAGAGCTGGTGGCATCATGTTACCTGACTTCAAACTATACTACAAGGCTTTAGTAACCAAAACAGCATGGCACTAGTACATAACAGATATATAGATGAATGGAACAGAACAGAGGCCTCAGAAATATTGCCACATATCTACAACCATGTGATCTTTGACAAACTGGACAAAAACAAGCAATGGGGAAAGATTCCTATTTAATGAATGGTGTTAGAAAAAATGGGCAGCCATACACAGAAAACTAAAACTGGACCCCTTCCTTACACCTTAATACCAAAACGAGAAAGGACATAACCAAGGAAGATAACTACAGACTGATATCCTTGATAACTATAAATGCTAAAATCCTTAACAAAGTACTAGCTAAACATATACAACAAAATATCAAAATAATAATAATAATAATAATAATAATCCACTGTGATCAAGTGGGTTTCATAGCAGGGATGCAGGGATGGTTTAACATACACAAGTCGATAAATGTGATACGTAAACAGAAGTAAAAACAAAAATCACATGATCATCTCAATAGATGCAGAAAAAGCATTCAACAAAATCCAGCATCCCTTTATGATTAAAACTCTCAGCAAAATCAGCATACAAGAGACATACCTCAATGTAATAAAAACCATCTATGATAAACCCATGGCCATCACAATACTGAATGGGGAAAAGTTGAAAGCATTCATTGTCAGAATGGGAACAAGAGAAGATGGTCATTCTTACCACCCGTCTTCAACATAGTACTGGAAGTCCTAGCCAGAGTAATCAGACAAGAGAAAGAAATAAAGGGCATCCAAATCAGTAAAGAGGAAGTCAAACTGTTACTGTTTGCTGACTATATGATTGTTTCCCTTGAAAACTCTAAGGATTCCTCCAGAAAGCTCCTAGAACTGATAAAATAATTCAGCAAGGTTTCCGGATACAAGATTAATGTACACAAACCAATGTTTAAATTTTTTAATGTAGAAATTGCATGATGTATTTTTAGAGTGGGAATTTTCTAATGGGTGAGTGGACGATGTGTCCCTGTATTAATTATTTGTGCTAGCGTTTTTCTCTAGTGCTACAAACCTAAGAACATTTTGTATCAATTTTCTGGTTTGTGGTTTCTTAGTCCTGTAATTCTAATTCAAGACACTCAGGAGGAAGTATGTTTGTCTTTTCTTGATCAGAGCCCAAGATGAGATAAATGTTTGTCTTTTCTTGATCAGAGCCCAAGATGAGATAAATAAAATTTTCGGTGGATGCTGGGAAGATGGCCGCCTAAGAACAGCTCAGGACTTTAGCTCCCAGTGAAGGTGCAGAGGAGACAGACAACAGGTGGATAAACCCACAAAAATGGGAAGAAACCAGCGCAAAAAGGATGAAAACTCCCAAAACCAGAACACATCTCCTCCTAAAAGGGATCACAACTCCTCACCAGCAAGGGAACCAGACCGGATGGAGAAGGAGGGTGATGAAATGACAGAATCAGACTTCAGAAGGTGGGTAGTAAGAAACTACAATGAGCTAAAAGAACATGTTCTAACCCAATGCAAAGAAAATAGGAACCTTGAAAAAAGATTGGACGAACTGCTGACGAGAATGGACAGCATAGAGAGGAGTATAAGTGAATTGATGGAGCTGAAAAACGCAACACGAGAACTTCGTGAAGCATGCGCAAGCTTCAACAGCCAAATTGACCAAGCAGAAGAAAGGATATCAGAGGTCGAAGATCAACTCAATGAAATAAAAAGAGAAGGCAAGAACAGAGAAAAAAGTACAAAAAGGAATGAACAAAATCTTCAAGAAATGTGGGACTATGTGAAAAGACCTAATCTACGTCTGATAGGTGTACCTGAATGTGATGAAGAGAATGAATCCAAGCTGGAAAATACTCTTCAGGATATTATCCAGGAAAACTTCCCCAACCTAGCAAGGCAGACCAATATTCAAATCCAGGAAATACAGAGAACACCACAAAGATATTCCTCAAGAAGAGCAACCCCAAGGCACATAATCGTCAGATTCACCAGGGTTGAAATGAAAGAGAAAATGCTAAGGGCAGCCAGAGAGAAAGGTCGGGTTACCCACAAAGGGAAGCCCATTAGACTCACAGCAGATCTCTCAGCAGAAACCCTACAAGCCAGAAGAGATTGGGGGCCAATATTCAACATCCTCAAAGAAAAGAACTTTCAACCCAGAATCTCCTATCCAGCCAAACTAAGCTTCATAAGTGAAGGAAAAATAAAATCCTTTGTGAACAAGCAAGCACTCAGAGATTTCATCACCACCAAACCTGCTCTACAAGAACTCCTGAAAGAGGCTCTAAACATATAAAGGAACAACCAGTACCAGCCACTCAAAAAACACACCAAATGGAAAAAGAGCATCAACACAATCAAGAATCTGCATCAACTAACCAACAAAACAGCCAGGTAGCATCAAAATGACAGTATCAAATTCACACATAACAATACTATCCCTAAATGTCAATGGACTAAATGCCCCAATCAAAAGACACAGACTGGCAAATTGGATAAAAAGCCAAAACCCATCAGTGTGCTGTATCCAGGAAACCCATCTTACATGCAAGGATACACAAAGGCTCAAAATAAAGGGATGGAGGAAGATCTACCAAGCAAATGGAGAGCAAAAAAAGGCAGGAGTTGCAATTCTCATCTCTGATAAAATAGACTTTAAAGCAACAAAGATCAAAAGAGACAAAGAAGGACATTACATAATGGTAAAAGGATCACTGCAACAAGAAGAGCTAACGATCCTAAATATATATGCACTCACTACAGGAGTACCCAGATACATAAGGCAAGTTCTTAATGACTTACAAAGAGACTTAGACTCCCACACAATAATAGTGGGAGACTTTAACACCCCATTGTCAATATTAGACAGATCATCCAGACAGAAAATCAACAAGGATATCCAGGACCTGAATACAGACCTGGAACAAGCAAACCTAATAGACATTTACAGAACTCTCCACCCCAAATCCACGGAATATACATTCTTCTCAGCACCACATCACACCTACTCTAAAATTGACCACATAATTGGCAATAAATCACTCCTCAGCAAATGCAAAAGAACGGAAATCATAACAGTCTCTCAGACCACAGTGCAATCGAGTTAGAACTCAGAATGCAGAAACTAACTCAGAACTGCACAGCTTCATGGAAACTGAACAACTTGCTCTTGAATGTTGACTGGATAAACAATGAAATGAAGGCAGAAATAAAGATGTTCTTCGAAACCAATGAGAACGAAGACACACCATACCAGAATCTCTGGGACACATTTAAAGCAGTCTCTAGAGGAAAATACATAGCAATGAGTGCCCACATGAGAAGAAAGGAGAGATCTAAAATTGACACCCTATCATCAAAATTGAAAGAGCTAGAGGAGCAAGATCAAAAAAACTCAAAACCTTGAAGAAGACAGGAAATAACTAAGATCAGAGCAGAACTGAAGGAAATAGAGACACAAAAATTCTTCAAAAAATCAATAAATCCAGGAGCTGGTTCTTTGAAAAGATCAACAAAATAGACAGACCACAGCCAGATTAATAAAAAAGAAAAGAGAGAATAACCAAATTGATGCAATAAAAAACGATAAAGGGGATATCACCACAGATTCCACAGAAATCCAAACCATCATCAGAGATTATTACAAACAACTCTATGCACATAAACTAGTAAACCTGGAAGAAATGGATAAATTCCTGGACACCTGCATCCTCCCAAGCCTAAACCCGGAAGAAGCCGAAACCCTGAATAGACCAATAACATGGTCTGAAGTGGAGGCAGCAATAAAGAGCCTACCACCCAAAAAAAGCCCAGGTCCAGATGGGGTCACAGCTGAATTCTACCAGACATACAAAGAGGAGCTGATACCATTCCTTCTGAAACTATTCCAGACAATCCAAAAAGAGGAAATTCTTCCCAAATCATTTTACGAGACAAACATCATCCTGATACCAAAACCCGGCAGAGACTCAACAAGAAAAGAAAATTTCAGGCCAATATCCATGATGAACATAGATGCAAAAATCTTCAATAAAATACTGGCAAACCGATTGCAACAGCATATCAAAAAGCTCATCCACCATGATCAAGTAGAATTCATCCTGGGGATGCAAGGCTGGTTCAACATACGCAAGTCCATAAACGTAATTCAGCACATAAACAGAACCAAAGACAAAAACCACATGATTATCTCAATTGATGCAGAGAAGGCTTTTGACAAAATTCAACAACCCTTTATGCTAAAAACCCTCAATAAACTAGGTATTGACGGAACATATCTCAAAACAATAAAAGCTATTTACGACAAAACAACAGCCAATATCATATTGAATGGGCAAAAACTGGAAGCATTCCCTTTGAAATCTGGCACTAGACAAGGGTGCCCTCTCTCACCACTCCTATTCAATATAGTACTGGAAGTTCTAGCCAGAGCAGTCAGGCAAGAAAAAGAAATAAAGGGTATCCAAATTGGAAAGGAGGAAATCAAATTGTCTCTATTTGCAGATGACATGATTGTATATCTGGAAGACCCAATCATCTCAGCCCAAAATCTCCTGAAACTGATAAACAACTTCAGCAAAGTCTCAGGATACAAAATCAACGTGCAAAAATCACAAGCATTCCTATACACCAGTAAAAGACTTCAAGAGAGCCAAATCAAGAACGAACTGCCATTCACAATTGCTACAAAGAGAATAAAGTACCTAGGAATACAACTAACAAGGAACGTAAAGGACCTCTTCAAGGAGAACTACAAGCCATTACTCAACGAAATAAGAGAGGATACAAACAGATGGAGAAACATTCCATGTTCATGGTTAGGAAGAATCAACATCGTGAAAATGGCCATACTGCCCAAAGTAATTTACAGATTCAACGCTATTCCCATCAAGCTACCAATGACCTTCTTCACAGAACTGAAAAAAAACACCTTAAACTTCATATGGAACCGAAAGAGAGCCCGCATAGCCAAGTCAATTCTAAGCAAAAAGAACAAAGCAGGAGGCATCACACTACCGGACTTTAAACTATACTACAAGGCTACAGTAATCAAAACAGCATGGTACTGGTACCAAAACAGAGATATAGACCAATGGAACAGAACAGAGGTCTCAGAGGAAATACAACATACCCACAACCATCTGGTCTTCGACAAACCTGACAAAAACAAGCAATGGGGAAAGGACTCCCTGTTTAATAAATGGTGTTGGGAAAACTGGCTAGCCATGTGCAGAAAGCAGAAACAGGACCCCTTCCTGACACCTTACACCAAAATTAACTCCAGATGGATTAAAGACTTAAACATCAGACCTAGCACCATCAAAACCCTAGAAGAAAATGTAGGCAAAACCATTCAGGACATAGGTGTAGGCAAGGACTTCATGACCAAAACGCCAAAAGCAATGGCAACAAAAGCCAAAATAGACAAATGGGACCTAATCAAACTCCACAGCTTCTGCATGGCAAAAGAAACAGTCAGTAGAGTGAATTGGCAAACAACAGAATGGGAAAAAATTTTTGCAGTCTACCCATCTGACAAGGGGCTGATATCCAGAATTTACAAAGAACTAAAGCAGATCTATAAGAAAAAAACAAACAAGCCTATTCAAAAATGGGTGAAGGATATGAACAGATACTTTACAAAAGAAGACATACAGGAGGCCAACAAACATATGAAAAAATGCTCATCATCACTGGTCATCAGAGAAATGCAAATCAAAACCACATTGAGATACCATCTCACACCAATTAGAATGGCGATCATTAAAAAATCGGGAAACAACAGATGCTGGAGAGGATGTGGAGAAATAGGAACACTTTTACACTGTTGGTGGGAATGTAAATTAATTCAACCATTGTGGAAGACAGTGTGGCGATTCCTCAAGGACCTAAAAATAGAAATCCCATTTGACCCAGCAATCCCATTACTGGGTATATAGCCAAAGGATATAAATCATTCTACTACAAGGACACGTGCACACGAATGTTCATTGCAGCACTGTTTACAATAGCAAAGACCTGGAACCAACCCAAATGCCCAACGATGATAGACTGGATAGGGAAAATGTGGTACATATACACCATGGAATATTATGCAGCCATCAAAAACGATGAGTTCACGTCTTTGTAGGGACATGGATGAACCCGGAAACCATCATTCTCAGCAAACTGACACAAGAGCAGAAATTCAAACACCACATGGTCTCACTCATAGGCGGGTGTTGAACAATGAGAACACATGGACACAGGGAGGGGAGCACTACCCACTGGGGTCCGTTGGGGGGAAATGGGGGAGGGACGGGGGGTGGGGAGGTGGGAAGAGACAGCATGGGGATAAATGACAGATACAGGCGAGGGGATGGAAGGCAGAAAACCACACTGCCATGTGTGTACCTATGCAACAATCTTGCATGTTCTTCACATGTGCCCCAAAACCTAAAATGTAATTAAAAAATAAAGTCCCTGCCAAATTAAAAAAAAAAAAAAAAACCCTAGAAGAAAACCTAGGCAATACCAGTCAGGACATAGGCGTAGGCAAGGACTTCATGATCAAAATACCAAAAGCACTGGCAACAAAAGCCAAAAAAGACAAATGGGACCAAATCAAACTCCACAGCATCTGCATGGCAAAAGGAACAGTCAGTAGAGTGCGTCGGCAACCAACAGAATGGAAAAAATTTTTTGCAGTCTACCCATCTTACAAGGGGCTGATATCCAGAATTTACAAAGAACTAAAGCAGATCTACAAGAAAAAAAAAAAACAAACGAGCCCATTCAAAAGTGGGCAAAGGATATGAACAGACACTTTACAAAAGAAGACATACAGGAGGCCAACAAACATATGAAAAAATGCTCATCTTCACTGGTCATTAGAGAAATGCAAATCAAAACTACTTTGAGATACCATCTCACACCAGTTTGAATGGCGATCATTAAAAAATCGGGAAACAACAGATGCTGGAGAGGATGTGGAGAAATAGGAACACTTTTACACTGTTGGTGGGAGTGTAAATTAGTTCAACCATTGTGGAAGACAGTGTGGTGATTCCTCAATTTTCAGAGAATTCAGATTCTTGCTCAAAGTGACAAAATACGCCTAGTGTCCCATGTACAAGTGAAATTATTTAACACATTATTTTGCTGTATGCATTCTTAAAGTATAACAATACTTGAAAGTGGAAACCACTTTGGAATACCTCTGTTTTCATTAAATTAACATTGACAATTACTTTCCCTTTTCTTTCTTCAATGGATATAAAATTCTTATTAATGGCTTATTATGAATAAAATATTAAACAGGCAATATATCTAATGGTGAGCCAAAAAGAAATCCCCACATTCCCCATAAGCTTAACAGAGACAAGGAGTTGAATATGCTTTAACTTCTTAATACATATTTTACCTATTATTTATTTTTATTGTACTTTAGGTTCTGGGGTACATGTGCAGATCATGCAGGATTGTTGCATAGGTACATACAGAGCAAAGTAGTTTGCTGCCTCCATCCCCTCATCACCTATATCTATCATTTCTCCCCATGTTGTCCCTCTTCAACCTCCCCACCTCCTGCTGTCCCTCCCCTAGTCCCCCCAAGAGACCCCAGTGTGGATGCTCCCCTTCCTGTGTCCCCAACAGTGTAAAATTGTTCCTATTTCTCATCCTCTCCAGCGTCTGATGTCTCCAGATTTTTTAATGACTGCCATTCTAACTGGCGTGAGGTGGTATCTCAATGCGGTTTTGATTTGCATTTCGCTAATGACCAGTGATGATGAGCATTTTCTGTTCATATCCTTTGCCCACTTTTGAATGAGTTTGCTTTTTTCTTATAAATCTGTTTTAGTTCTTTGTAGATTCTCGATATTAGCCCTTTGTCAGATGGGTAGATTGCAAACACTTTTTCTCATTCTGTTGGTTGCCAGTTCACTCTAATGATTGTTTCTTTTGCTGTACTATAACATCTGAAGTCCTGCCTACCTCAGCTGATTCCCCCCAACCCACCTGCATTCACCATTATCCCTAATAGCCCAGTGGAGCTTTTCCAGCTTGAGATGGCTCACCAACCCTGCCATCTTAACAGTTATTATGATAATGTGAATACTCCTTACCCCACTCTGCCATCTTTTTTTTTTTTTTTTTTTTTTTTTTTTTTTTTTTTTTTTTTTTTGAGGCGGAGTTTCGCTCTTGTTACCCAGGCTGGAGTGCAATGGCGCGATCTCGGCTCACCGCAACCTCCGCCTCCTGGGTTCAGGCAATTCTCCTGTCTCAGCCTCCTGAGTAGCTGGGATTACAGGCACGCACCACCATGCCCAGCTAACTTTTTGTATTTTTAGTAGAGACGAGGTTTCACCATGTTGACCAGGATGGTCTTGATCTCTTGACCTCGTGATCCACCCGCCTCGGCCTCCCAAAGTGCTGGGATTACAGGCTTGAGCCACCGCGCCCGGCCGACTCTGCCATCTTAATGGTTACTATGATAATGTAAATACCCCCCTCCCCACCCTACCATCTTAACTACTTTTATCCCACCCACCATTGTAACTGAACTTATGGTAATGTATACTCCTTGCCCCTACCCCACCACTGTAACTGATCTTACTCTGTAACTTTCCACTGCCCACCCCAAACCTATAAAACCAACTCCTATCCCAGCACCCTTTGCTAATGCCTTTTTTGGCCTTTGCTTTGGTGTTTTAGTCATGAAGTCCTTGCCTACGCCTATGACCTGAATGGTTTTGCCTAGGTTTTCTTCTAGGGTTTTTATGGTGTTAGGTCTTATGTTTAAGTCTTTAATCCATCTGGAGTTAATTTTATTGTAAGGTGTCAGGAAGGGGTCCAGTTTCAGCTTTCTGCACATGGCTAGCCAGTTTCCCCAACACCATTTATTAAACAGGGAATCCTTTCCCCATTGCTTGTTTTTTTATAACTGCAAAAGGGACATACTAAATGTAAGCTCTTAAGACATATTTTATCACCCAAATTAAAAATTAAATATTTTATGGAAATTATTTCAATTAGAATGAAGATTTTATCTGGCTGATTTTTCAGTGTTGTTAACTTTATTCTAGCTAAGACTCTTATTTAAATGATTTAGGGCATTTGTAACTGCCAGGTTCTTTGGTGTTCTGTGGTCCCTGGAATTTTGGGTATATTTAGTTGTCCATGTAGATCTTCAATACAAGAAGTAATTTAACAACCTTCTTTTTTTAAGTTAGTGCTGCATTGCTGTTGTTTTTAAACTATAATAAACTGTAAATATATTTCTAATTACTTAATCAGTATTTTTGAGGAATATAGGTTGATATATAAATCATGTACTTTCAGAATTTAGCAGAAATTAAGAATTGTGTTCAATTTTTATATTTATATCTGTAGACATATAAATGTATCAGGACCCCTTTTTGACATCCAAACAATCTGAAGTTTACCCATCCTGTAACTTTTTTAAAAAAATTATGACTCTTTGAGAAAAGATTGTTGTGAGTGTAGTATTATGGACTGCCTACAGTAACTCTGTGACTTCTGAGGCTTATGCCGCTCACAATTTGTGCCCATTGCTATACTTGAGTTAATATATGTTTCATCTACTGCATCTGAGTATGCTTCTTAGTGCTGCCAATAGAAGACTATAAAACCATTTGGTAGTGAGTCAAGATCATAATTTGTTAAACAAAAGGAAAAAATAATTAACATTTATTTAGTGCCTGTTATGTTCCAGGTACTTTAAATGTATTATCTCATTTAATAGTCACAACAACACTAAAGTACTATTTTCACCTCCATTTTCTTTTTTCAGAGAGGAACTGAAGCACAGAGAAATCATATAACTAAGTCATATGGTAAGTACAAAAATGTTAGGATTAGAACTCTGCCTGGTTTCCCCTTTTCACCATCATGTAATAATGCTTCTCAGAAGCATGGGCACTCAGAGGACAAATAGCAGAAAAAAGATAAAGACATGTTGCTGTTCCATCTTATTAAGACACCTCAAATCAACTTTGGACAGAGGTAATATGTAAAGGTCCAGGAATACCAGGTAGTGTCTGAAACATCTGCAAAGCAATGTTAGAAGCTAAAGTTGAAGAAGGAATACAGGAAAACATATAGGAGCCTGTGATTGCAGCAATCCAGAAAGATTGTAATTGTAGCAAATTTTAAGAGATTATTAACAATGGTTAATTATTGTTCAAACATTTGCTAAAGTGTGTCTGAGGCCTTCAAAAATTAAGTGCTAAATGTGTGCATGGCTCTTTACATGACTTGATCCTCACAACTACCTATGAGGCTAATACAATGTTGACCTATTTTACAGATAACAAAACTGTGACCATAAGGAATAATTTACCTAAGATTACATAGCTGAGTAAATTCCACAACTGTTTTTTTTTTTACTGATGTATAATATTTGTTCTTTGTACATATTTATGAGGTAAATATATTTTGTTACATGTATAGAATATGTAATGATTAAGTCAGGGAATTCAGAATACCCATTACCTCGAGTATTTATTATTTTCATGTGTTTGGGCTATTTCAAGCACTCTCTTTTAGGTATTTTAAAATATATAGTACATTTTCATTAACTTTAGTCACCCTACTCTGCTATGCAACATGAAAACTTATTTCTCCTAAGTGTAGGTTTTTATCCATTAACCCTTCTTCATCCCCTCTACCTCCTCACACACACCCTTACCAGCCTCTGTATCTATCACTCTACTAGTTATGAAATAAGCTTTTTAAAGATCACACAAATGAGAGAGAACATGTGATATTTGTATTTCTGTGCCTGGCTAATTTTACTGATTATAACGACCTCCAGTGCTATCCATGTTGTTGAAAAAATGATTTCACTTTTTATGGTCAAATAGCATTATATTATGTATATATACCACATTTTCTCTATTTGTTCATCTGTTGATGGAAACTTAGGTTGATTCAATATCTTTGCTAATAGTGCTGTAATAAACATGGCAATGCAGATTTGATATACTGATTTATTTTACTCTTGATTAATACCCAGTAGTGGAATTGCTGGATTGCACGATAGTTCTATGTTTAGTTTTTTAAAGAAACCTCCATATTGCTTTCCATAGTGATTCTACTAATTTACATTCCCAACAACAGTACGTAAGAGTTCTTTCTTTCCATATCCTCACCAGCAACTGTTTTTGTTGCTGTTGTTATTTTAGTACTAGCCATTCTACCCGGTGTAAGGTGCTATCTCATTGTGGTTTTGATTTAAATGCCCATGATTAGTGATATTGAGAATTTTTTCATATACATGTTGGTCATTTACATGTTTGTTTGTTTGTTTGTTTGTTTTGAAAAAATGGCTATTCATGTTCCTCATTCGCTTTTAGGAAGGATTATTTGGAGTTCTTTAACTGTTAATTTTTTTTAGTTCCTTGTCTGTTCTGGATATTAGTCCCTTGGTGGGCTGATCCTTGCACCTCAGTGGTGGCAGTGGCAGGTAGAGAATGCCTGTCCTTGGGCCCCAGGGTAGCATACTCTGGCACTAGTGTTAGTGGGTCCAAGTGGACCAATTCTTGGGCCTCCAGGTGGCTGGCTTTGGTGCCAGCAGTGGCAGTGGTCGGGTGGGTGGGAGGTTTCTTGGTCCCCTGGGCAGTGGGTGTGGCATGGGTGGTGGCAGTAGGCGTGGTGAGACAATTTTCTGGCTCCCAAGCAGTTCACGCTGGTGTGGACATTGGCTGTGATGGGCTGGGCAAGCCAGTCCCCAGACCTGCAGATTGTACATGCAGGTGGGAGCCAGCTGTGATGGTAGCAACAGGTTTGGTGGGCCTGTCTTCATTCCTCTGGGAAGCGTGTTCAGATGCCAACAGTTGTGGATAGAACAGGGTCATTCTCAGATGTCTGGATGATGTACTTGGGTACTGTAGGATGGAGCAGAGCTGCACGGTCCTGTCCTCAGGCTCGCCAGTGGTTTATATCAGCTCTGGATGTGATGAGCAGGGGCAAGGTGATTCCCAGGCCCAAGCAGAATACTCCAGTGGGGTTGGCAACAGCTATGCTGAGACCCTGCTCCTGAGGCAAGTGGGGTTGCTTTCAATGACAGCAGCTATAAACAGTCAGTTGGAGAGTATCCACTTTAGGCCAATGTGGTAAGTATAAGCAGGGTAGCCTTTCCTTAGCACTCTTTTAATTGTGCAGTTGCTACCCTATTGGATGTGGTTGGATTGTTGCTAATGGCTCCTGCATTGGCCCTGGTGACAGCAGCCAGTGGTGGCTCCTGGATGCATACAGGGTATGTCAGTTGGGGCTTCAGGGATATGGAGCTAAAGGGGCTGCTGGCCCCAGGACAGGATGCAATCTGAGGGGCTACACTCTCAAAATGGTGCCATGCTGTGGCTACCTATGACTCAGGTGGATATGGGACCCAGTGAGATTTCTCTCTGGAGCAATGCCTGGAGAGCATTGCATGCTCTCCAGGCAGCTCCTTATGTTAGTCTCAGGGTATGTGTGAGTTAAGGGACTCTCCTGTGGCTAGAATTGCAGAAGTTAATGGTGGGAATATAGACCACTGGAAATCTCTCACTTACTCTTTCCCTCCACGGGGGAGCCTCTTTAGGCTCCAGCCAGTCTCAGCTGAGCAGGTTGCCTCACTTTCTTCTCCTTTCTTGCCTTAGGTGTTTCCCATCATTTGTCTGCTAAATTTCAGCATTCACTCTTACGTTATCAATTTGAAGTGTTATTATCTATTAGCTATTCCTGATTCTTCTTTTTGGAGGAGGCAATTATGAGATGCATCTAGTCAGCCATTTTGAAGCCATAACTGGGTTTTAAGACTAATTTTGCTAGACTTCAAAACCTATGTACCACTGTATCATACTGCTTTTTAGGTGGAAGCATTTCAGATTTATCTCCTTTGTGCTTCTGTATTTGAAGGGACTTCACTGGTTTTTCACCAGCTTCAACCTCTTTCACTAGCCCTCTTATTGAGACACATATTTTTTAACAGATTGGGGAAATAAATTCTAAGGGAATGTTAACTATCTAGAGAGTTAAACAAGGTGCCAGGCTTAAATATTATTAATCTGTGGAGAAGTATCTTGTTCATAGAAGTATCTTGTGTCAAGTGTCTTGCAGAAGCCCTTATACTTTTAGCATCTGATCATTTATTGTTCCAGAGTATATCATTTGAGGTATCAATCTCAGACAAAAATGTTCCCAAATCATCCTGATTTTCTTTAAGGTCTCATAACCAAATCACATTATCAACCCACATACATGTCTATTTTCTGCCTGTACTACTTTTATGAGCATTTATTTTTCAAAAGTTTATCCCCTGTTGCATGATAAGAGTAATAACTCATTTATCTGGCAACATTAGGGGAAACTCTGTCCTTGATCTGCTGCAAACAAGTCCTTTGCAATCTCTGCTCATTTTAGTGGGGTTGAGGCTTATTTTTTATTTCAAACTCAAAATTTTATAAAACTATAATGCCTGATTACAAAGAAGTCAAGGAAAAGTCCACAAGTATTTTAAATTCCAGAGAACCTTTGTATAGAACCATTATTCTTCATCTTTATCTGACTATAATCAGGCTTTTAATGAAAAGGTTTGGTATTTTTAAACATCTATGCTCCATCTGCTCATAATACAGTCAGTAAAATAGACTTTTGATGCTTGTTACTATAAATTGCCTTGAGCTTCAGTAAATATAAGCTTAATAAAATATATAACCAAATTTTTGAATTAAATCTAAACTATTAATAATTTGCTAGCTTAGCATTATGCCCATTTAAAAAATTATAAGATTAAAGCTATGCTTTAACTCAGAAATAAACATTGCATAACCATTCTCCAATTTCCTACTATTTTCTTTTAACTATTCTGCAGTTGGAGCATGGAACCAGATGGCCTTCTACTTAGTGAGGTGAAAGACTAGGTTAAATAAGACACTTGATGGAAAAATCCATTACCCTCCCCTATTCTTTTCTGTTCAGTGATGTTTAGGGAGCGTATACTCTTGAATTTGTGCATTATTTCCACGCGATGATGAAAGAAAGAGAACATTCTTTCTCAAATTGATAACAATCAGACATTTCTATAATCCATTTAAACTTTTCTAGGCAGAGACAATAAAGGTGAATGCAGTGATGTAACCAGAGAAGGGTATGAATCTCTTTTGTTCCTCTCCTCGCTGTGTACTGCTACTAAGACTGAGCCTGGGCACACAGCCCAGGGAGAAAATGTATTTTACTGGTGAAGAGTGTGGGCTGTAGCTTTCAGTAATGAATTTGAATTACAGCTCTATCACCTCCCAGCTTTGATATCTGTGGCAACTTACATAACCACTTTCAAAACTTAGTTTTGTTATCTGTAAAATAGTATATATTATAATGGTACTGTTTTGAAGATTAAATAAGATAACCCAGAAGGAGCCATGATAGCCAACTAGACAGAGCCAGGAGGAACATCTCCCACCAAGAGACTGGGACATTGGGAAGACTGGCATACTCTGAGCAGATCTTCAGAGGGAAGGCCTTGAGTGTGGATGGAGGGAGAACGCAGACGGTAGGCTGAAGAGGGAGGTAACTTGGAACAGTGCACAGTGCTGAGCACCAGGACTCCTTCCTGTTCCTGGCCGCCAGTGACTCCTAAAGAAGGGGTGAGTTGAGCAGGTGAGAAGTGATCTGCTCTTATCATGGATTTCTAGAATTATAGCAGCAGAAGACCCCTCGACCCCTACATACACTTGAGCTGTCAGAGGGAGCTGCTTAGAGAAGTGGCAGGAGCAGGCCTCCAACCTGTGTGAAGCCCAGGTGGTTTGGGTACTTACAAGAAAGTCTGCAATGGAGCACAGCCAGCAATGCTCAACTCCCAAGGCTAGCCATATCCCTCTAGAAGACTTTAGCTTGAAGGTGACTGTTGGACCCTGGGACAGGGCCAGGCTGATCTGAGTGTCCTCCTGTATGCTGGCCTCTCCTGGGATCCCAGCCTGGCTGTACCCACTGGCTGTGCAGCCTCATATGCCTAACCAGGGCACTCCCTGGAATCCCTCATCATAGCCCCTTTGGGGGCAGACCATGACTGACAGTCAGAGAGGTCTAGAAACTCATCTAACAACATGCAGCACCCCATGAGCACCTTTCTTCCATCACAGCCTCTCCTGCTGTTTTGCCAGAATGCACTTGCCCACAATTCCCCACCTCACCACTTTTGCAGTGGGCACACACAAGTAGATTTCCCCTCTTCTCCCCCACTAATGTGTGTGTGCATATACATCCCTCCACACCACTGCTGCCAGCATGAGCACACCCTGATGAACCCCCTATGGCTGATGTGCAGGCAAACAGCTGTGCCAACACCACTGGTAAAACCATGTGCACAGATGCCGGCAACCTTGCCACATTAATGCCTTATCCTTGCTGCTGCTTCCACTGGCAAGTGTGTGCACAGGAATGCCACTGCCCTTCTTCCACTGGTGCCCTACCCCAGTCAGTGTGCATGCACCTTGCCACAGTATTGTGGCTGCTGGAATGTACTAGTGAGCATTTATCACAGCCACCACCCTGCTGAAGTGCTTTGGTGAGCACCATGCATGATTGTGGTGGCCAGCAGGCTGGGAACACCTAGGCACCTCTCATGCAGTGTGATGAGCTAGAAAACAAAGCTGGGGGCCTGGTACCAGACCCCCAGAGTTAGAGCATACATCCAAAAAGTACTAAGCTGAACCTAGACTCCCTAAAATCATCCGGAAGGAAAACCAGTTTAGAACCCACTTTAAACCACAATCAAACACTCAAGGGAATCAAAGAAGATAAGCACAAAATCTCTATTCAAAGGACAGAAACTTATAAGAACTTAAAAGACTGAAGGAACACCATCCTATAGATTACAAAGAACCCATACGAGAACTCTGTTAACTCAAAAGACCAGTGTTTTCTTACCTCCAAATGATCACACTAGTTCTCCAGCAATAATTCTTAACCAGGCTGAAATGGCTGAAATGACAGACATATAATTCATAATATGAATAGAAATGAAAATTGTTAAGATTCAGGAGGAAGTCAAAGCCCAATCCAAGGAATTTAAAGAATAAAATAAAATTATACAGGAGTGGAAAGACAAAATAGCCATTTTAAGAAAGAACCCAGCTGATCTGATATATTAACAGTAAAATAGACTAAGCTTAGGAAAGAACCTCAGAGATCAAAGACTGGTTCTCCCAAATAACTCAATCAAACAAAAACAAAGAAAAAAGAATAAAGAAGAATGAACAAAACTTCCAAGACATATGGGATTATGAAAAGAAATGAAATTTATTTATGAAACATTTGTTTCTCTGACAGAGAAGAATTGAAAACAAGCTATTTGGAAAACATATTTGAGGATATCATCCATAAAATTTCCCCAACCTTACTAGAGTAGCCAATAATAAAATTAAGGAAATAAAGAAAACTCCTATAAAATACTGTAAAAGAGAAGCATCCCTAAGATATATAGTCACCAGATTTTCCAACATCAGAAGAAAAAATGTTAAATGGATAGAGAATGAAGGAGCAAGACAACTACAAAGGAAATCCCAACAGGCTAAGAGTGGATCTTTCAGCAGAAACCCTATAAGTCAGAAGAGATTGGGAGCCTATATTCAGCATTCTTTAAGAGAAGAAATTCCAACAGAGAAATTTATACCTGGCCAAACTAAGCTTTATAAGCAAAGGAGAAAGAACCTTTCAGACAAGCAAATGCTAAGGGAATTTGTTACCACAAGATCTGCCTTAAAAGAGGTCCTTAAGAAAGTGCTAAACATGGAAAGACTGTTAGTGGCCACCACAGAAATATGCTTAAGCATGTAGACCACTTACACCGTAAAGTAACTACAAAATCAAGTCTGCATAGTAACCAGCTAACAACATGATGCCAGGTTCAAATATGCATATATCAATATTAACCTTTATTGTAAATGGGCTAAATACCCACAGAATGGCAAGTTGGATAAAGAAGCAAGAGCCAACTATATGTTTTCTTCAAGAGACCCATCTCATATGCAATGACACATATAGGCTCAAAGAAAGGGAGGGAGAAAAATCTATCAAGCAAATAGAAAACAGAGAAAAGCAGGGGTTGCTATTTTAATTTCAGACAAAAGAGACTTTAAACCAAGAATGATCAAAAGAGACACTACATAATGGTAAAGGATTTAATTCAACAAGCAGACCTAACTATCTTAAATATATATGCACCCAATGTAGAAGCACACAGACTCATAAATGAGTCTTAGAGACCTATGAAATTCTTAGAGACCTATGAAAAGACTTAGTCACACAATAATAGTGGAGACTTCATCACCCCCACAACAGTAACATAGACTCATTCTGTGACAGTGACATAGTCTTATTCACAATAGCCACAAAAAGAATGAAATATCTAGAAACACAGCTAAACAGGGAGATGAATGATCTCTACAAAGAGAATTGTAAAACACTGCTCAAATAAATCAGAGATGACCCAAACAGATGAAAAAAACATTTCATGATCATGGATAAGAGGAATCAATGTTGTTTAGATAAGCATCCTGCAGAAAGCAATTTATACAGTCAATGCCATTCCTATTAAACTACCAATGACATTCTTGACAGAATTAGAAAAAAAGTCAACTTTAAAATTCATATAGTACCAAAAAAGAGCCCAAATAGCCAAGACAATCCTAAGCAAAAAAAAAAAAAAAAAAAAAAAAAAAAAAAAAAAAAAAAAAAAGCTGAAGGTATCACATTATCCAACTTCAAACCATACCACATGGCTACAGTAACCAAAACAGCATGACACTGGTATAAAAATGGACAGAGTCAGGCATGGTGGCCCACACCTGTGATCTTAGCACTTTGGGAGATCAAGGAGGGAAGATCACCTGAGGTCAGGAAATCAAAACCAGCCTGGCCAACATTGTGAAACTCAGTTGTTACTAAAAATACAAAAAAAAAAAAAAATAGCCAGATGTGGTGGTACATGACTGCAATCCCAGCTACTTGGGAGGCTGAGGCAGAATAATTGCTTGAAACTGGGAGATGGAGACTGCACTACTAAGTCAAGATTGTGCCACTCCACTCCAGCCTGGGTGAAAAAAACAAGAAAACAGACACATGGACTGATGGAACAAAGTAGAGAACACAGAAATAAAGCCATACTGACTATTATGTGTCTTGGGGTTGCTCTTCTCAAGGAGTATCTTTGTGGTGTTCTCTATATTTCCTGAATTTGAAGGCTGGCCTGTCTTGCTAGGTTGGGAAAGTTCACCTGGATAATATCCTGAAGAGTGTTTTCCAACTTAGTTCCAACCTCCCTGTCACTTTCAGGTACACCAATCAAACATAGGTTTGGTCTTTTCACATAGTCCTATATTTCTTGGAGGTTTTGTTCATTCCCTTTCATTCTTTTTTCTCTAATCTTGTCTTCGTGCTTTATTTCATTAAGCTGATCTTCAATTTTTGATATCCTGTTTTCTGCTTGATCAATTCAGCTATTGATAGTTGTGTATGTTTCACAAAATTCTTGTGCTGTGTTTTTCAGTTTCATCAGGTCATTTATGTTCTTCTCTAAACTGGTTATTCTAGTTAGCTATTCCTCTAACCTTTTTTCAAAGTTCTTAGATTCCTTGCATTGAGTTAGAACATACTCCTTTAGCTTGGAGGAGTTTGTTATTACCCACCTTCTGAAGCCTACTTCAGTCAGTTTGTCAAACTCATTCTCCATCCAGTTTTGTTCCCTTGCTGGCAAGGAGTTGTTATCCTTTGGATCAGATGAGGCGTTCTGGTTTTTGGAATTTTCAGCCTTTTTGCACTGGTTTCTCCCCATCTTTGTGAATTTATCTCTTTGTGGTCTTTGCTGTTGGTGACCTTTGGACGGAGGTTTTGCATGGTTATTCTTTTTGTTGATGTTGATGTTATTCATTTCTGTTAGGTTTCCTTCTAACAGTCAGGCCCCTCTGCTGCAGGTCTGCTAGAGTTTGCTAAAGGTCCCCTTCAGACCCGGTTTGTGTGGGTATCACCAACAGAGGCTGTAGAACATCAAAGATTGCTGCCTGTTCCTTCCTCTGGAAGCTTTGTTCCAGAGGGGCACCCAACTAATGGACAAAATAACCAGTTACCGTCATAACGACAGGATCAAATTGACACATAACAGTATTAACCTTAAATGTAAATAGGATAAATAACCCGATTAAAACACAGACTGAGAAATTGGATAAAGAGTCAAGACCCATTAGTGTGCGGTATTCAGGAAACCCATCTCAGGTGCAAAGAAACACATAGGCTCAAAATAAAGGGATGGAGGAATATTTACCAAGTAAATGAAAAGCAAAAAAAAAAAAAAAAAAAAAAAAAAGCAGGAGTTGCAATTCTAGTAACTGATGAAACATAATTTAAACCAACAAAGATCAAAAAAGAAAGGGCATTACATAATGGTAAAGGGGTCAATGCAACAAAAAGAGCTAACGATCCTAAATATATATGGACACAATACATGAGCACCCATATTCATAAAGCAAGTTCTTAGAGACCTACAAAGAGACTTAGACTCCCACACAATAATAGTGGGAGACTTTAACACCCCACTGCCAATATGAGACAAATCAACGAGTAGAATATTAACAAGGATATTCAGGACTTTAACTCAGCTCTGGACAAGACCTAATAAACATCTACAGAACTCTCCACCCCAAATCAATAGAATATACATTCTTGTCAGCACCACATCACACTTATTCTAAGATTGACCACATAATTGAAGTAAAACACTCCTCAGCAAATGCAAAAAAATGAAAATCATAACAGTTTCTCAGATCACAGTGCTATTAAATTCAAACTCAAGACTAAGAAACTCACTCAAAACTGCACAGCTACATGGAAGCTGAACGACCCGTTTCTGAATGGCTACTGGGTAAATAACAAAAATAAGGCAGAAATAAATAAGTTCTTTGAAACCATTGGGAACAAAGACATAAGGTACCAGAATATCTGGGACACAGCTAAAGCAGTGTTTAGAGGGAAATTTGTAGCACTAAATGCCCAAAAGAGAAAGCAGGAAAGATTTAAAATCGATACCCAAACATCACAATTAAAAGAATTATGATGCAAGAGCAAACAAATTCTTTCTTACACCTTACACTAAAATTAACTCCAGATGGATTAAAGATTTAAACATAAGACCTAACCCCATAAAAACCCTAGAAGAAAACCTAGGCAATACCATTCAGGACATAGGCATAGGCAAGGACTTCATGACTAAAACACCAAAAGCAATGACAACAAGAGCCAAAATAGACAAACGGGATCTAATTAAAATTAAAGGTTTCTGCACCACAAAAGAAACAATTATTAGAGTGAACTGGCAACCAACAGAAAGGGAAAAAATGTTTGCAATCTACCCATCTGACAAAGGACTAATATCCAGAATCTACAAAGAACTGAAGCAGATTTACAAGGAAAAAACAAACCCATTCAAAAGTGGGTGAAGGATATAAACAGACTTTTCAAAAGAATACATTTATGAGGCCAACAAACATATGAAAAAGTCTCATCATCACTGGTCATTAGAGAAATGCAAATCAAAACCACATTGAGATGCCATGTCATGCCAGTTAGAATGGTGATTATTAAAAAATCTGGAGACAACAGGTGCTGGAGAGGATGTGGAGAAATAGGAATGCTTTCACACTGTTGGTGGGAGTGTAAATTAGTTCAACCATTTTGGAAGACAGTGTGGCGATTCCTCAAGGATCTAGAAATAGAAATTACATTTGACCCTGCAATCCCATTACTGGGTATATACCCAGAGGATTATAAATTGTTCTATTATAAAGACATATGCACATGTATGTTCATTGTGGCAATGTTTACAATAGCAAAGACTCGGAACAAATCCAAATGCCCATCAAAGATAGACTGGACAAAGAAAATATGGCACATATATACCATGGAATACTATGTAGCCATAAAAAATGATGAGTTTGTGTCCTTTGTAGGGACATTGTTGACTCTGGAAACCATCATTTTCAGCAAAGTGACACAAGAACAGAAATCCAAACACTGCATGTTCTCACTCATAGGCGGGTGTTGAACAATGAGTACACATGTATCTCATTGGGAGATACATGTGTTCTCATTGTAGGGAGGGGAAAATCACACAGTGGGGTCTCTTGAGAGGTGGAGAGCTAGGGGAGGGACAGCAGGGGGTGGGGAGGTTGGGGAGGGATAACACTGGGAGAAATGCCTGATGTAGGTGACGGGGGGTGGAGACAGCAAACCACCATGGCATGTATGTACCTATGCAACAATACTGCAAGATCTGCACATGCACCCCAAAATTTTAAGTACAATAAGAAAAAAAAGCTAAGCTAGCAGAATACAAGAAATAAGTAAGATCAGAGCAGAACTGAGGGAGATAGAGACACAAAAAACCCTTCAAAAAAATCGATGAATCCAGGATCTGGTTTTCTGAAAAGACAAATAAAATAGATATACTGCTAGCCAGGCTAATAACGAAGAAAAGTAGAACAATAATAGATGCAATAGAAAATGATAAAGGGGATACCACCACTGATTCCAACAGAAATACAAACTACCATCAGAGAATACTGTAAACACCTCTACACAAATAAACTACACTATCCAGAAGAAGTGGGTAAATTCCTGGACACATACATCCTCCCAAGTCCAAGTTCAAATGAGGAAAAATTCAAATACCTGAATAAACCAATAACAAGTTCTGAAACTGACGCAGTAATTAATAGCCTACCAACCAAGAAAAGTGTAGCACCAGAAAAATTCACAGCCAAATTCTACCAGAAGTACAAAGAGGAGCTGGTACCATTACTTCTGAAACAAGCAATGTTCCCCGTTTTTAATATTTAATAAATGGTATTGGGAAAATTGGCTAGCAAAATGCAGAAAACTGAAACTGGACCCCTTTCTTACACCTTATACAAAAAGTAACTTAAGATGGATTGAAGATTTAAATGTAAGACCTAAAATCATAAAAACTCTAGAAGAAAACTTAGGCAATACCATTCAGGACACAGGCATGTGCAACTTCATGACTAAACACCAAACGTAATGGCAACAAAAGCCAAAATAGACAAAGGGGATCTAATTAAACTAAAAATCTTCTGCACAGCAAAAGAAACTATCACCAGAGTGAACAGGCAACCTACAGAATGGGAGAAAATTTTTGCAATCTATTCATCTGACAAAGGGTTAATATTCAGACTATACAAAAAAAACTTAAATTTACAAGAAAATAACAATCAACCCCATCAAAAAGTGGGCAAAGTATATGAACAGACACTTCCCAAAAAAAGACATTTATGTAGCCAACAAATATATGAAGAAAAGTTCATCATCACTGGTTATTAGAGAAATGCAAATCAAAACCACAATGAGAGAACATCTCATGCTAGTTAGAATGGTGATCTTTAAAAAGTAAAAAAACAACAGATGCTGGAGAGGATGTAGAGAAATAGGAATGCTTTTACATTGTTGGTGGCTGTGTAAATTAGTTCAACCATTGTGGAAGACAGGGTGGCGATTCCTCAAGGATCTAAAACTAGAAATAACATTTGACCCAGCAATCCCATTACTGGGTACATACCCAAAGGATTATAAATCATTCCACTATAAAGAAACATGCACATGTATGTTTATTGCAGCACTGTTCACAACAGCAAAGACTTGGTACCAACCCAAATGCTCATTAATGAGAGAATGGATAAAGAAAATGTGGCATGTATACACCATGAAATCATAAGAAGCAATAAAAAAACAATGAGTTCATGTTCTTTACAGGGAAATGGATGAAGCTGCTAACCATCATTCTCAGCAAAGTAACATAAGAACAGAAAACAAAACCCCACATGTTCTCACTCATAAGTGGGAGCTAACAATGGGAACACATGGACACAGGGAGGGGAACATCACACACTGGGGCCTGTCAGGGATTGGGGGGTTGGAGGAGGGGATAGCATTAGGAGAAATACCTAATGTAGATGATGGACTGATGGGTGCAGCAAACCACCATGGCACATGTATACCTATGTAACAAACCTGCACATTCTGCACATGTACCCCAGAACTTAAAGTGTTAAAAAAAAATGAAAACCACAAGGAAAAAAAAAAGCCATATACCTCTATAATCTGATCTTTCACAAAGCTGACAGAAACAAGCAATGGGAAAATATCTTTGTATTCAACTAATAGTGGTAGGATAACTGGCTAACTATATGTAGAAGATTGAAAATGGATCCTTTCCTTTCACCATATGCAGAAATCAATTGAAGGTGCATTAAAGGCAAATGAAAAACCCAAAACTACAAAAACTCTAGAGGTAAACTAGGAAATACCATTCTGGACATAGGCTCTGGCAAAGACTTCATGATAAAGACTCCAAATGTAATTGCAACAACAACAGAAATTGACAAGTAGGACCTAATTAAACTAAGAGCTGCTGCACCACTAACAGAGTAACAGATGACTTACAGAATGGGAGAAAATATTTGCAAACTATGTGTTTGATAAGCAACTTAAATCAACAGGCAAAAAACCCCACTGAAAATGGGCACAGAACATAAACATATACTTTTGAAAAGAAGATGTACATGTGGACAACAAGCATATGAAAAAATGGTCAACATTACTAATCATTAGAGCAATGCAAATTAAAACTGCAATGTGATAATATCTCACACCAGTCAGGATGACTATTAAAAAGTCAAATAAATCAGAGATGTTGGTGAGGTTGTGGAGAAGGGGAAATGCTTATAAACTGCTAATAGGAATATAAATTAGCTCGGCCATTGTGAAAAGTAGTTTGAGTTCTCAAAAAACCTTAAAATGAAACTACCATTGGATCTAGTAATGACATTACTGAGTATATACCTGAAGAAATATAAATTATCCTACCATAAAGACACCTATACATTTATGTTCGTTGTAACACTATTCACAATAGCAAACATATAGAATCAACCTAAATGCTCATTAATGGGTGGACAGGCATAAAGTGTTCAACATCATTGATCATCAGAGAAATGCAAATCAAAACTACAATGAAAAGTCATCTCATCCCAATTTAAAAACCTTATATCCAAAAGACAGGAAATAACAAATGCTAGTGAGGATATGGAGAAAAAGAAACCCTTGAACACTGTTGGTGGGTAGGTTAATTGGTACATCCATTATGGAGAACAGTTTGGCAGTTCCTCAAGAAGCTAACAATTGAGCTACTATATGATCCAGCAACTCACTGTTGTGTATATACCCAAAAGAAAGAAAACCAGTATATTGAAGATATATCTGCCCTCCACGTGTTGGTTGCAGCACGTTTTACAATAGCGAAGATTTGGAAACAACCTAAGTGCTAATCAACAGATTAATGGATTTTTAAAATGTGGTACATGTGCACAAGAAAATACTATTCAGCTATTTAAAAATGAGATCCAAACATTTGCAACAAATACAAATGTTTGGAACTGGAGATTATTCTGTTAAGTGAAATAAGCCAGGCTTAGAAAAACAAACATCCTATGTTCTCACTCATTTGTGGGAGGCAAAAATCAATACCACTGAATTTGTGGACATAGAGAGTACAAGGATGGTTACCAGAGGCTGGGAAGGAGGTGGGGGGTGTTGTGGGAAGGTGGGGATAGTTATTTGGTACCACAAAAAAAGAATGAATAAGACCTACTATTTGATAGCAAAGCACAACAGATGACTATAGTCAATAGTTTGTACATTTTCAACAACTCAAAATGTATAATTGGATTGTTTGAAATTCAGATGATAATTGCTTGAGGGGATTTTTTAAGATGTGCTTATTTTACATTGTTTGCAGATATCAAAACATCTCATTTGTCTGGTAAATATATGCACCTACTATGTACCCATGACAATTAAAAAATATCTAAATGCTCATTAGTGGTAGACTGGATAAAGGAAATGTGGTACATATACACCATGGAATATTGCACAGCAATAGCAAAAAATAAGATTAAATGTATTTTGCAGCAATATTGATGAAGCTGGAGGCCATTATCCTAAGCAAATGACTACAAAAACACGTAATCAAATATTGCATGTTCTCACTTACAAGCGTGAGCCGAACATTGAGTAAATATGGACAGAAAGAAGGGAACAACAGACACCAGTGCCTAGGTGAGAATGAAGAATGGGAGGTGGGTGAGGATCAAAACTATCTATAGAGTTTTATCTTATTACTTGAGTGATGACATATTATATACAGCAAACCCCTAAGACACACAATTTATTTACATAACAAACCTGCACACATACTGCTGAACCTAAAAGTTAAAAAAATAAGATAACTCATTTCAAATACCACAGTGTCATACATATAGTATATGATCAATAACTATTAATTACTATTATGAATTTTAAATACTATTATTGAAGGAGAAGGGGAATGTAAATATTAAGCTTGGGCACCATCATCATGCCCTTTCATTTCCACATTTTCCTTAATGAAAGAGAGTGATAAAGGTACACAATCTCACATAGCAGCTATGAGAAACATAGCTGAAAATTGAATGTGGGCCTTCTTGATAGTGTGTGGCCATGTACCAAGGTTCTCTAGGATTATGTGTAAGATAAGAGTATGCAGGCACAGCCACACAGAGGCACACTCAGCCACTGCAGTCAGAGTCCTCTCTCTAAAGAGTAAATGTGATCCTTATTTAAAATCATAAGATGTTATCCCATTCCCCTTAGGGCAGAGTTCAAATCCTTTCATGAGGTTCATAAGGTGATTTTTACCTGGCTATTCAGCCTAGTCATTCTTATCTTCTGTCTTAATCTAGTCCCACATTGCTATAAAGACATACTTTGTGTCAGCAAACTGACAAGATCAGAAAACCAAATACCGCATGTTCTCACTTATAAGTGGGTGTTGAACAATGAGAACACACGGACACATGGAGGGGAATATCACACACCGGGGCCTGGGGGGTGGGAGGTTAGAGGAGGAATAGCAGGAGCTGGGGGATTGGGGAGGGATAGCAGTAGGAGAAATACCTAATGCAGACAACAGGGCAAGGGATGCAGCAAACCACGACCATGTCACATGTATACCTACGTAACAAACCTGCATGATCTGCACGTGTACCCCAGAACTTAAAGTATAATAAATACATTTTTAAAAAATTAAAATTAAAATTAAAAAAGACATACCTGAGACTAGGTAATTTATAAAGAAAAGAGGTTTAATTGACTCACAGCTTTCTGAAGGCTGTACAGGAAGCACAGTTGGGTAGGCCTCAGGAAATCTGCAATCAAGGCAGAAGATGAAGGGGAAGCAAGCACATCTTACATGGTGGGAGCAGGAAGAGAGAGAATTAATGAGGAGGTGCTACACACTTTTCAAAGAACTCATGATTGTCAGATCTTGTGAGAACTCTATCATGAGACAGCACTAGGGGGCTGGTGCTAAACCATTAGAAAACACCCACATGATCCAATCATCTCCTACCAGGATGCACTTCCAACATTACAAATTACACTTCAACATGAGATTTGGGTGTAGACACAGAGCCAAACCATGTCATCTTTCCTTTCTCTGTTCCAGCTGCTTTGAAGTTATTTTGTTTATTTGAATGTGCCATGTTTAGCAATTTTTGTATGTTTTTGCTGCTCCTTTAGTTTCCTCCTACGTTTTCCCCCTTTCCAAAACTATTTACTATTTAAAAAGCTTTCTCCTTTTCCAAACTAACTATTTACTTGTGCTTCAAGGTAAGCTTAAATGACCTCTTCATGGAAGGCTCACTTGACCCCCTAGACTAGTGTATCACTACTCTAGTGATAACATAACACACCCCTCTTTTTTGTAGCATCTTTGAAAACTTGTTATGGACTGAATTGTGTCCTATCCAGATTTATTTGTTGAAGTCCTAATCCCCAGTGTAACTGTGCCTTGAGATAGAGCTTGTAAGATGTAATTAAGGCTAAATGGGGGTAATAATATTGTGGTTTTAATCCAACAGAACTGGTATCCTTATAAATAGGAGAAGGGATAACATAGATCTCTCTTTTTCTGTGCACACAGAGAGAAAAGGCCATGTGAGGACACAGCAAGAATGTGGTCATCTGCAAGCCAAAGAGAGAAGACTCACCAGAAACCAACTCTGCTGCCACCTTGATTTTGAACTTCTAGCTTTCAGAAATGTGAAGAAAAAAAACAAGTTTGGGTTTGACCCATGTGTTCTATGGTATTCTGTTATGGCAGCTTGAGCAAACTACTACAAGTCTGTAGTATTTTAACTGTTTAATTATTTAATATTTGTTCTTTCTGATTTTTTAAGCACCTTAAGAGCCAAGAGCCGTGTCTGCCTCATTTCTTTTTTATACCTCCAGGCCCTATAAGAGTACTTGCCACATAGATTTTGAATGAATATTTATTCAATAAATAATCTGATACTTATTTCTTTCCTTTATAAATTATGGGATCATTAGAATACACATCTCTGTTGTTACTACTGTGTGCTAAGCATACCTAATGAAGGACAATTCATTCATTCATTTGTATATTTATCAAATACATTGATTGGAGCAAAATGAAAACCTGTGATAAACAGAGAAGAAAACTAGAGATTCAGTTTGGGCTGAAAATCTTTTGCTATGCTTCTTTTCTGACAAAATGTAAACAATGGAGACAAAAACTAACATTTTCATTGTTATTTTACATGATGATTACATAGGTTCTCAGAGGTTGTATACCATAAAATATATTCCTCAATTGCCAGCATTAATTTTAATCTTGAAAAGCTTTTAACATGAGTGAATGAGATTTTCTTATAGACATCTTTAACAAGCCAATGTTAGATTTAAATTTAGATTGTTTGGTTAGAGAATCAGCTTCTTACTACTTGATACCTTCTCATGTATTACTCCTAATATACACAAATAATATAATGTTTTCCTTGGAAATAGTTTATGGGTACTTGGCAGTGATGCCCTTCCTTCCTTATCCTTCTCATACTAGCTCTTGTCACCATCAAGAAGAAAATAAATAATCTTATTAAGACTAATGATTTCTTCAACAGCTTTCTGACTCTGTATTAGTAATGAGGTGATGCTTTCTGTAGCAGAAAATGAAATGCAAGCCATGAATTTATGACTATTTGCTGCATTTTATATGATTTAGTGATGCATTTAATGAGCATTTTCACTATGGCATCTTCCAGAAGACCCTGTGTAATGTTTTTAGTCTTAAAAACAAATCTGTGTGATTTCAATGTCAGCATGCTCAAATTTTTTATAACAATTATAAGAAAAGATAGACATTAGTACCATCACTTTTGCAAGATGATTTGATACCCCCTTTTGTCTCTTTTATGCAAACTGGAAGATAAGGAGTCACCAAAGGCCAAGTATATACTCAAAGTAGCTAGACCTCTATTAATGAAGAGGATGCACTGCAATGATAGATTTTGTTTTCAGAAAATTTCTTAGCAGAAGTATTTAAGAGACCTATGACATGGCATTTTAGCCCCATGTTAACATGGTGGCATCGCTTCCTATCTCTTGGAGCTCGCTGTTCCACCCCCATGAACTCCTGACTCTCTCCTTCAGTCTCTACTGATACATGATCCCTATTCTTCTCATTCTAGGAGCCAGGTATATAGTCTTCTGATCTGCTGGGTTCAGGTCTTTTACTTCAGAGAGAGCTTACTGCTTCCTCTTTAGGTTTCTATCACCTCTAACTTTTTGCTGGAAAGACTAGAATTTATCCCAGTCCTTATAATTCCAGGGTGATTCTTTCTTTAACAAAGTAAGTGGCCCTTGAAGACTTATTAATTGAAGTATTAATATGATTAGAATCCGTAAATTTGGATGACATCATAATGCACAGTTTTTTCTTAGAAAAACACTTCATTAGAATAAACACATTGGTGTTTCATAATTTACATGATCTAGTACAGGAAGTGTCAGGGTTAAAAATGGGATGAGATTTCAGGTTATTTAATATTCCTATCATTTTTTTAAATCTACAAAGAAGAAGAACATGAAACCCCAGAAAGTTACTGTTTCTGACATAGGAAAGGCCACTTCTTTTCAGTCAGTTTGAGAATCAAACCAATATGTCTTGGAGAACATTCTCATACTGTTACCTACTTGATGGTCTGTATATGGTGATAGCAGTAGAAATGGGGCCATGATTTATGACCCTTGTATAGTAGGATATTTTACAACTGAAAAAATAAATTTGAATATAGTTTTGGCTAGAATAGATAGCTAAGTGGAAAATGCAGGGTAATAATGCAGAAAAAGAAATGGGGGTATGAGTATGTGTTCTGGAGTCAGACAGAACTGGGACTGAATCTGAACTCTTCACCTTTCTAGTCGTGTGACCTTTGACAAGATATTTAGTTTCTCTGAATATTGGTTTCCTTAAGAGGTTTTCACTCTCCCACCTCCCACTTTCTTTCACTCCTCTTTCCTCTTTCCTTTCCCTTCTTTTTCCTTCTTTATTGAGACAGGATTTCACTCTGTCGCCCAGGCTAAAGTGCAGTGGTACGATCTCAGCACACTGCAACATCTGCCTCCCAGGTTCAAGTGATTCTCTTGCCTCAACCTCCTGAATAGCTGGGACCACAGGTGCCCTCCACCACACCTGGCTAATTTTTATATTTTTAATAGACACGGGGTTTCACCATGTTGGCAAGGCTGATCTCAAACTCCTGAGCTCAAGTGATCCTCCTGCCTCAGCTTCCCAAAGTGCTGGGATTACAGGCATGAGCCACTGCGTCTGGCTGATGCTTTCAGTATCTCTTATGTTTAGATGGAGGTCCATTATCATTCCTGGTCTCCTTAGCCATGAAGAACTGTGAGTCAATTAAACCTCTTTCCTTTATAAATTACCCAGTCTCAAGCAGTTCTTTATAGCAGTATGAAAATGGACAAATACACTTGCTTTTCATTGTGTATCCATTGTATATTTTTTGGTTTGAAGTTACCATTAGGCTTGCAAATATTACCTTATCACCCATTTTTAACCCAATTACAACATAACACTATTTGCTTAAACAAGCAAGCAAAAATAAAACTAATTCTAACTCTATGCCTTAACTTTGTCCCCCTGCTTTTTAACTTTTCATTTCTATTTATATCGTATTATATTGACTGTCTGAAAAATTGATATAATTATTATTTTTGATTGCTTCATTGTTTATTCTTTCTACTTAGGATAAGAGTAGTTTAGATGCCACAGTTATAATGTTATAATATTCATTGTTTTTCTGTGCACTTACTATTACCAATAAGTTTTGCACCTTCAGATGATTATTTATTGCTGATTAATGCCTTTTTCTTTTTAATTTGGTGTCTTGGCATTGAAGAGTTGGGTATTTATTTTAGGCTTCACCATCTAAGCTTATTTGTAGCTGTTTTGTTGGGAAAGCTTTGCAGATATCTGTAAGGTCTTGTGTTGTGATCTAAGTTTTTTCTGCTTCAGGGGGCCTGCCAAGCCTAGTAATACCATAGTTCTTATAGACTCTTAGAGGTACCACCTTGATGATAGTAGAGAAAATCTGGGAGAATTCTCTGGATTACCAGACAGAGACTCTTGTTCTCTTCCCTTACGTTCACCCAAACATTCAGCAGGTCTCTTTCTATTCTGAACCACCTAAAGTTGTGGGTGGAGTGACACAAGCACCCCTGTGACCACCACCACTCTGAATATACTGGATGAGTCAGCAGAATGGTGGGTCTCATCCAAGGTTTGCTATAACTAGTCCTTGGCTTCTGCCTACGTTTGCTAAAGGCTCTGGGCTCTACAAAGAGCAGGTGGCAAAGCCAGCCAGGCCTGTGTTCTTTTCTTCAGGATGGGATATTTCCCCAGGCCCCAGATGGGTCTAGAGTTGCCAACCAGGAGTCAGGGTCTAGAGTGAAAAACCTTAGAAGCCTACCTGGTGCTCTATTGTATTTTGGCTAAGATGACACTCAAACCATAAGATGTAGTCCTTCTCACTCTTCCCTCCTGTTTCCAAAGGTATGGATGCCTCAACCCAAAGCCACCACCACCCAAGACCATGATGAGTACTGTCAGACTACCACTGATATTCCCTTAAGGCTCATGGTTTCTTAGGTCAGCTTGTTGCAGATGCTGAATGGCAGGGCAGTATGCCGCTCTTTCGTCCAGCACAGGTTCAGAAATGCTCTCTGAAAGTCAAATCCTGGAACTGGGGACCCCCAAAGCCTGCTTGGTGCTCTACCACCCATGATCGTATGCATACCTAAGGTATAAGACTAAGTTTCCTTTATTTTTCTCTCTACTTTTCTCAAGTGGAAGGAGTTTTATCCTCTAGCAACCATAGGTGATTATGCGGTGAGTCCTCCCTGAAACTTGCAAGTCTCATCAAAGATGCTTGATGTAGTACCTGGGTATTGCTGCTGGTTATTCAGGGCTAAAGACCTCTTCAGTTAGCAGGTAATGAATGCTGCCAGGACTACATCCTGCTACATTTCTTCAAGGTAGCAGGTTCCCTTCTGGCCCAGGGTGTATCTAGAAATGTCATGTGGGCGCTAGGGCCTGGAATGGGGGACTCACAACTCTGAACGAATCCCTATCCTGCTGTGGCTTGGCTGGTATCCTAGATGCAAGACTAAGTCCTCCCTACTCTTCCCTCTCCTCTCCTCAAGTGGAAGGAAGGGGTCTCTTTTGAGGCAATGAGCTGTGCAACCTGGGGTTAAGGGAAAGGTGGTGGCAACACTCCCTTTCGCTGCCCCAGCTAGCTTTTCAGTATGCCATTTGTCCCCCCAGTCCACTGCCTCTGAGCCTAGTTCAGCAATAAGATTCACGTAAGGTTTTCAGTCCTTACAGCCTAGACTGCCTTTAAAGTTTACCTGGAAACACAGAACACTGTAGCTTTCGGTAGCAAGGACTGAAAACACTCCAAGTTCCTGTTGCAGGCATTCGTTATTCCCCTCTGATTAGGGCTATTTTAAATGCTCCCCTCTGTGAGCTGGCGTGCTGCATTTGGTCCAGTTTTCCTTTTTGCTCTAACAGGACAACACTGAGTTCAATGCCTCATAATTGCTTTATTCTCCTTCTGCCAGCACCCAGAAATGTGCTCTGCACCATGTTGCTTTGCTGGGGGTGGGGGAAGGGTGGCATCAGCAACTCAGGACTGTTATTTTTTTTTTTTTTTAAATCTCTTCAGTGCCTCTTCCACTGATACAAAATTAAAATCAGTTAGTATAAGTGCTCAGCTTATTTAGGTTCTTATGAAGGTATATGTTTTCTCTGAGGAGATAGTTGTTAATTTGGTGTCCTTGTCAAGGGGAATAATCAGTGGAGCCTTATATTCTGCCATCACACTCCAGCTCCCAATGAACACTTATTTCTGCGATAAAGTCTGCCACTCTTCTAAATCAGTGTATATACAATGGTAAATATCACGAGAACAAATCTGGATAATGGTGAACATACATATTTATAGTCTGGGGATTTGGACAACCTCAGTGTTGAACTATCATCTTTCTTACCACATAGGACATTTATAATTATCCAAAAGTCATACTGTGAGAATTGTGCCTTTCAGTTTTCCGCTTGATCCTGGCCCAACTTTTCTGCTGCCTTAGCTGACTCTAGCCTCAGGACTTTTAATTGTATATGTAAAAACCTCAGAGAATCCTCACTTTGCTCAACTAAACTAATTATCAGCTAAAAATAACCAACTCCCCACTCCCTATGTTTATCAGTATCACTGGGCAAAATGTACCCAATGCCCAGAGAGATATTGTTAATAATTTCACAGATAATGCAAAATGACAAAGATGGTAAACCTAAAAAATTTAAAAACTCTATTTTTTGAAAACTGCTTTCCTGCCATTTTCTTCTTAGCAGACAGAAGCACAGAGCTATCATTGTGTTCTTAAATACATAATTGAGGGAATCTAGCTGGTTACCTATCTTTAGTTTGCTTTTCTTAAATTGGAGAACAGAAGTGTTTTTCTTTCCAAATTGATTATTTGTGGTACAAATGAATCTAAATCTGTAAGCATTAATATCCACTATTCATTACGAATCACACTGCCTCACTGAATGGAAGAAGACTATGTTAACACTGTATTCTTTGTTTATTATAGCTTAGTACCAGAAATGGTGGACCGTTGAGCTACAGAAGCTGGTAAAATTTTCTGCATGCCAGATACAAAATACCTCAATATTTAAACATTTCCATACTGACAAATCTTAAGACATGGATAAAAATTCAATCCTCATGAAGCCAAGTCAAGCCACAAGGTAGGTCAGCCTTATTTCTAGAAAGGAGCAGTAAACATAAATAAATAAATAAATAAATTTTAAATGTTATGCTTATTACCTGTGTGCAATCATTACATCCTGTCTTTAGCAGAGAGTAAAGCGATGGGATCCTATCTCAATGACTCTCATGCTAACATATAGTTTTACATTGTTAGGCTATTTCTATATCCAGGCAGATAGCTGAGAGCAATACTGCTTTTCTGGGTTAGAAACAAATAATTCTTTTGTCATTCAGATTGGGTCTCTGAGTGAGTTTCTAGTTCGTGGATGCTGAAGTAAAAAAATAAATAAAAATAAAATAAAAAATAAAATTATGTTTATATTATATATTACACAAAAACATATTATCCCATAGCTACTACTGGTTTATTCATGGCAATATCCCTAGAGTCCAGGGCAAAGGTTGGTTCAAACTAAGGACTAAATGATTATCTGTTGAATAAATGATGATGTGTAGTGTTTTGCAAGATTTGAGGCAAAATTGGAAAGTTACAACATGAATAGTTGAGTCTTTTACTTTGGGCTACCAATCCTTGCCTTCTTACTTCCTGATACCAGGTAGCAATGTCAGGGACTTGGGCAAGTAAGTAGAACTCTCTCTACCAACATACAACCTTTTCAGAGATATAGATATATAAACACATAAATATTCATACACGCAACAGCATACATGTGTGGTTACACATGTATGTGTAGGTAACATAGATGAAAGATTTTTATAACAAATGAATAATATGTAATGTAGTATTTTATTGAGAGAGGAAAGATTGCTGAGCCTGAAGATTTAAAAGTAAGAATTAAGGAGGTACAATTTGAACCAGTACTTGAAGGAATTTGAAGCCAAAAAGAGGCAGAGTGTTCTTGGATGTAAGAAAATAGATAAGCAAAATAATTGGAAGTGGAAATTGTCAGTTTTAAAAATATGTTAAAGAAGAGGTTTTGCACTGAAGAATAGTCAAGATTCACAGTTAGATCTATCATTGCCTTTTACATTTAAATACACTCACTGTGACATTAGTGAGAAGCAACCAAAAGTGATCCAGCCCTGTCTGCTGCACTCTGTATGCTCTTCTCACTGCTTCTCAGCTATTTGTCTGTATTCGGATATGACATCCATCCAAAGAGTCAAATATACACAGTCATATACACAGCGCAGCACATTGGGATGACACATATTGTGTCTACTCACACAGCCCAATTTATTTGGATCCCAGATTGTAGACAATATAAAGACCCAGCAAACATCCCTCCCAGAATAAAAACAGTAAATCTTCAATACTGGAATGAAATAAAGGACTATGTTGTTAGTTCACAGAATTTTCATGAAAAATAAATGTTATTTATTATAATAAAAAAACAAATAATTCTATTTGAACAAGAATTTATGTGTAAAAGATGTACTCATAAGCCTCTGATTTTAGTCAGAAATTTATATTTAATAGACTCATAGAATGTTGAAACTAAAAGGGATTTGAGAAAACATCTAGTCTACTCTGCTTATTTTTCTAGATTAGGAAATTTAGGCCTAAGTAAGGGAAGGGTTTTTCCCAAGTTCATATGGCTAGTCAGTGCCAGAAACTGGGATTAAAGTCTAGGTCTTTTCATTCATAGTCCTGGAGTCTTTTTATTAAATGTATATTACTTCTCTTCCCTTCAAAAAGGAGATAAACAGTGGTTGTTACAAAGACAGTTTTCAGGGCTAATGTGCATGAGTTAGGCTCTTTATTCTGTCCCCTTGCTAATGTCTGATACGTAGCAAACCAAACTCTGGTTTTCATTTTCTCACTATAAGACAAGGATAGTAATGCTGATATTTCATCAGATTGCCGTGGGGATTAAATGCCTCAAATAATATAAAACACTTAGGACAATGCCTGCCACATAGTAGGCTGTCAAAGTAGTAGTATTTTATTACTATACTATTAAGGTAATTTGTTTAATGAAGACAGCATTTGTTGACAAAATAAAAACCACTGATATTTGGAAATAGTGAATAAAGAAATAGTAAATGGAAACAGCAACAGAACAGCTTTAAAGTACATCAGCCTATTGGCTGAACTCCATTATTTAAAGACCCTGTCTTGTACCTCAAAACATACATGATGTCAAAAAGGGAGGATCACTGCTTCTGCACAGCTTTCAAGTTAATTTCAACTGGTTAACAGTGCTCATACAATCTGAAATAATGCATTTTTATTACCACAGAGCTACTCACACTTGTGAACATGCCAATATCGCTTGTTCCTGAGAGACCTAGACTAGTGCTACTGGTCTATGAGCTGTCCGTTACCTGTGTGCAATTAGATAATGGAGCTTGCACCCATGTGTAAATAAACAGCCACTAAACACACTGTTTATCTATATAGATATAGGTACAGATATGCATATAGACATAGATATATTAGATAAAAATATATATTTGGTACACATATATTACATATAAAATACCAAAGCTATGTAAAATATATACACATACTTTATATGAATAGGCATATTATATATATACACAGATATATACACATTAGTTGCAAGACTTTTTTGATAATGAAAGTGTGCATTAATTCACATTCTAGCACACACTCCTAATTTCTAGATGGATCAGAAAATATTCATTGACTAGAACCATTTATGCATTTGCCCTCAGACCATCCTTCAATCAATACTGACCTAGACCATGTTTTTTAGGGTACTCTGGCAACAGACTGTTGTAATTTATTGGCTCTTTCTAAAAGATCTGGCACCTACTTAGGCTTCCAGAATTGTACTTGTGAGTAAAAGGTATATTCTAATATAGAAAAGTTGATGACTTGCTAACAGATCCATTCCTATCTGATTTGTGAGATACCATTCATATAACTCAGTCTCTCTGGAAAATTCCATTGATTTGCCTTCTCATCTAATAAGGGCAATATAGCTTTTCCAGAAAACAAATCTGTAAAATTTTGCTTATGACTGTATTATAGTGGTAAACATTAATCACTAACACTTGCATTTCAATATCTCCCTGATATTAAATGACATTTTAAAATGAAATAGCAACTAATGCAAGTGAAATAGAGAGCATGACAAGGAGAAAAAAACATGGCTTTGTTTTTAATTTTGCACGTTTGTGTATTACTTAGGTTTATCTTCTGCTTTTTTCCCCAAAAAGTGTGGTAGATGTTTTCTGTAATACTGAATTTCTGAATCACTACTTCTTAGGGATATTTTGAACACTTCAAAGAGTACCTGTAGCTTTACCAGAAGCTAATTTATGGGGGTTATTGGTGTTTCTTCTTCACTTTCTGCTTTCTGTGAGCAGAGCATACATCTAGTTTTAAAACCCTGATTTTAAAATTCTCCCTCAGAAAGGGCTAAGGTCCCAAGCAGCCTACAACTATTTACATAGTTTAGTGGTAGTTGCCTTCCCTTTATCTCAGAGATTCTCCTTGCCTTTACTCAAATATTTGCCTCCAAAACTTCTTTAACTTTCGGTGCAACTGACTTGCCCCATTGTTAAACTAATACAATCTACTCCTGGGCTTCGCTTTTCACACTGAAACAGTTTTGAGGGCAGACATTGATTCTATCACAGAGGGTTTCCAAATAGAGTGTAAAGAAACATTTCTACCAATGTTCATCACTTAGTTCTATTCTTCCCAACAACTTATAGCACTCCCTCAAAGCATCTATTTATCATTGGTTTATACTTTTCTAGGAATATTTACTGTTGCTCTTAAAACCAGTGCCAAAAGGACAGAGCAGCATCAACCTTTTGGGAGCAAAGACTCTGGAACCTGCAAAAAAAATCCTCCAAAAAACAACAACAACAACAACAACAAAAAACAACACACAAAAAAATTGAAAGCACAGGTGGTAATCATTAATGTCATTTGCTAAATATTACAATTCTGTCCTCCTCTAACTTATAATAGTGTTGTACTATCTGGACACTTATTGTTGTGCAGGATTGTGTGACCAGTTCTGGCCAATAGCTTGCAAGCAGTAGTGACATGTGTCACTTCTGGCTGAGTACTTAATAAATGTATTAATTAGAGCTCTCCTTCCCTCTGCCATGATGGTAAACAATGTTCCAGCAAATGGCTATTTCATCACCCTGGATCCTAAGAAAAGACAAGGTGAAGCAGAGACCCCTGCTTGCCCTTGATGAATACAAAACATGAGCAAAAATTAATCTTTAGTTTTTGAAGTTACTGAGATTTGGGAGTGTGTTATTGAAGCACAGCTTAACTTATCCTGATGGAAACAGCTTTCTTTCTGCAGCCTTTCTAGAGATATCCCCACTACTTGTCTTTGCTTGCAAATTTAAGTTGAATTAAATGCCATTTTTTTCTATAAACAATATGGCATGGATATAGCAGGGCCTAAGGGAAAATGGTAGTCCTGGGGTTTTGAATTTTGATATCAGGAGGTATAGACATCATGTAGACATTTTAGTATGCTTGGTAAATTATCAAATGGCATTCTACCTACATAGGATTTGCCTAAAATGTATTTAATAAGATAAGGGTGCACATTGTAAGCTCTGGAGCAATTGACACAAAAAATAATAAAAATAATGGTAGACTTAAAACCAACCATCTCAATAATTTAAATATAAATTAACTAAACACTCCACATAAAAGGCAGAGATTTACAAGACTGAATAAAAAACAAAAAAGACCTAAATAAATGCTATCTACAAGAGATATTTTAAATTTAAAGACACAGATAAGCTGATGAAAAAAGGAGGCAAAAGGATATACTATGTAAAACTCTAAGTTTCACAAATATGTCTGAGAAAGGCCCAGAAATGTGCCCTGGAAAGTATTTCAGTTGGGTACATGAGAAAGAGAAAAAAGATATTCAAGCAAAGTACAGGTTTTGTTTTCAAATACTAAGCATTTACATATATATATATAAATAAAATAAATGCAAGTGTTTTACATGTTGAAAGAAACATCTGGAGCCTTTGAGATAAAATGATCATACAAAAGACCTCATCAAATATTAATATTTAGAACTTAAAGAGGACTTGAAAGTCATTTAATTCAGCATTTCCCAATGATACAGAAATGCTACTTATGTTATGTTGAAATGTGGCATTAAAAATATTTTAATAGTTGTGAATTTAATAAGATTCACCGGGAAACACCTTAGTATATTATAATCATGATTTCACCAATATTATTTATTACTAAACACAAAACATATGTGTTTTAATTTAAAGAAAATACTAGGTAATAGCAATTATCATTACCTAATAATTATTAGGTAAATGATAACAGATATGATATTCAAATGTGATAAAAAAAATTACGGTTGTAAGGAAATAACTAAATGACTAAATTCTTTGATTGAACCCAGTTCTCTCATGGGAAAAACTGAGGCTCAGAGAGAAGAAATAATTTACTTTCCTATGGTCACACAATAAGTGAATGGCAAGCCTAAGTCTAGAAACTGATTCTAATATTCATTAGAGTGCTTTTTACCCCACTATACTATTTAAGCAGATTTAATTAGCTGGATATTTTAGAACGTTTTCTATTAAGTGACAAATAAATAAGCTGATTTTATGATTTACTAAACAGTGTAACATGACAGACACAATGAGTTCAATACAGATTCAACCAAATTTCTTTGTCTATCTCCACCATCGTTCTTACTTACTGATGGCTGATGTTAACTCTGTTGCTAAAGTCCTGACCCATCAAAGAACAATTATTTTACTGGTAATCAAGGTTTTCCACTTGTAAACACTTGTAAACATTTTTATATGTTTATTATCTCTCATCCTCTTTGGAATGTAAACTATATGAGACAGGGACTATTTTGTTCACTGCTTATATACTCAGAATATAGAATCGTGCTTTACCTATAGTGAGTGCTAATTTATTATTTGTTGGTTAAATAAATTTGAAAGATCGAGATAATGTAACCACAGAAACAGAGGTCATATATCTTGGTACATGTTCATGTGACATTAATTCAACAGAAGTAGCTATTCATTCATTTAACAAACATCTATGCAGTATCTGCCATGTGCCAGGGATTGTCCTGGCATGAAGAATATAATAGTGAATGAAACAATCATGACACTTTCTTTCATGTAACTCATTTTCTATGAGAAAAACCACAGACTAGCAAATATGATCAAATGTATTAAGTATTACATTAAGTACATGTTTAAAGGTGCTACAGGAGGCATACGGGGAGAACACTTCACCCAGACTTGAGAGCAAGGAAAATTTAAGCTGAAACTGAAAGATGAGTGCAATTATTTAGTGAAAAACAGCTTATGATTAATTACCACTGAAGTAATACCCCAGAGCTAGCCTAGACAAAAATGCCGTATATGTAAAATGTCGTCTGCCCCTCCCTTTTTCCCATGAATGTCTGAGATTTCTACCTTGTGTTTTATTTCCAAAGGGCCTTGCCTTCAACTATGCTCCACTATAGTAATAGCTGATAAAAGTTCAAGGCATTTCTCCTTCCACAGATATTCTAAGAAAACGTAGAATTACCCAATCTTTGTATCCTTTTCTCAACTATAAAGAGAAATTTAATATGCTTTAATGGCAATGCTGCATTGTTCAGAGAAGAGGTCCTGGAGCTATACAGACCACCATTCAGCCACGTCTTTTTAAAATAGCATTTTATTCAAACACGGCCATGCTCATTTACTCATTGCTTATGGCTGCTTTTGCCCTACAATGACAGTATGTAGTTGCAGCAGAAACCGTATGGCATCTCTGAGCTAAGATAATTGCTATCTGAATCTTTACTAAAAAAGTTTGCCAACTCTTAGTTTAAAATTGTGACTCTGCCCTTAAAATAATTATTTTTAAAATGGAAAATTAAATTTACTGACATATTTGGTCAATTTCTCTTCTCATTACAGTTTTCAGAAATAACACTTTCCTTCTGTGTTTTTCTTCTTTTTTAGATGCATTTTAAAAAATGCTTTTAATAAGAACCTATAATAAACTTTCTTAGTCATTGCAGGTTTGAAAATGCCTTTATAGTGGCCTTGCTCATAAATGATCATTTAATTGAGTATAAAATTCCAAGTTCACAGTCTTTTCTCACCCCTAGTACTTCGAAGGTATCATTTTATTGTCTATGGACTCTTTTTGTTCAGTTGAGAAATCAGCTCAGTCTTTTATTATCTGTCTTTTCTTTCTAATATCATTTAAGATTCTCTAACTTGTTGCTCTGCAGTTTTATAAGGTTTTTCTAGGCATAGATTTATTTTTATTTAGCCTATTTGGTGCTTGGAAGGCACTTTCAGTCAAAGGAGCTGTTTTTAGTTCTATAAAATTTTCAGCTATTATATCTTCAAAGAGTTCTTTCATTTTTTAAAGTTTTCTTCTTATTTGTAATTGTGTATATAATTGCACATATTTATGGGGTACAACGTGACGTTTCAATACATGTATATATTATGGAATGACCAAATCAGGCTAATCATACTTATCATTTTGTTGTGGTGAGAATATTTAAAATTCTCTCTTTTAGCTATTTTGAAATATACATTATTATTAACTACTGTCACCATGCTATGCAATAGGTCACCAGAACTTATTCCTTCCATCTAATTGAAACTCTCTATCCTTTGATTAACATCTCCTCTTTTCCCATCCACCCTCCTCTCCAGCCTCTGGTAATCACCATTCTACTCTCTATTTCTACCAATTCAGCTTTTTTATATTCCACATAAAAGTGAGAGCATACAGTATTTGTCTCTCTGTGCCTAGCTTATTTCACTTAACATAATGTTATTTAAGTTCATGTTGCTGCAAGTGACAGAATTTCTTGCTTTATAAAGACTGAATATTATTCCATACACACACACACACACGCCACATTTTAAAAATCTGTTCATCCACTGATGGGTGCTTTGGTTGTTTTCATATCTTGGCTTCCGTGAATAATGCTACAATGAACATGAGATTGAAGATACCTCTTCAACATATTGATTTCAGTTCTTTTGGCTATATACCCAGAAGTGAGACTGCTAAATCATATGGTAATTCTACTTTTAGTTTTTGAAGAAACCCTATACTGTTTTTCAAGACTAATTTACATTCCCTCTAATGGTGTGCAAGGATTTCTATTGCTTTACAACCTCACCAATGCTTGTTAACTTTCATTTTTTTGATAGTCAGTCTAACAAATGTGAGGTGATATCTCATTGTGTTTCATAAATTTTATTTTATGATTGACAAATAATTTTACATATATATGGGGTACAACTGATGTTTCCACACATGTATACATTATGGAATGATTGAATCAAGTTAATTAACATATCCTACTTCAAATTTTATTTCTTTGTAGGGAAAACTTAAAATCTCAGAGTCCATTTAGGCCATTCCATTTATTCCCTTCTGGAAGTTTTATGAGATAAATGCTTGAAATTCTTGGTCTATCCTTCATGTCTCTTAATATTCTTTATATATATATATTTTTAAATTGCTTTCTCTTAGTACCATATCCTGGATTAATTTTCTCAGAAATTTCTTCCAATGCATTAAGGATTTATTCAACTCTGTTGAGTTTAGAGCATTTTCTTATTTCAATGACTGAAGAAAGTAATGAGATCTATTCAAGCACTCAGGGTTAAGCCTGGATCAGACATAGAACTTGTTCAAAGCACTTTTAATTTATTTACTCCACAGCAGCTGGACCTCCAGCTGCCTCACCCTGCTTCTAAAAAGAGAACCTAGAAGTCGCTTCGGGCTCACTTACCATTTTATGCTTTTCTTTTGTACTACTTCTGGTTCTCTGAGATAACCATATTATTTTGGATCACGATTACATCCTTTTGGTTTTTCTCTTCTCAAATGTATACATCATAACTTTGTGTTTGAAATAGAGAGATAAAGAATGAATTCATTACATCCTCTCAAACAGATGTCTCTTTCTAGAAGTACTTGTACTTCATAGAGATCATTTAAGAATAAATACCTCTGATAACATAAAAAATTCCTTAAATAAACTATCATTAGAGTGAACCAGTAATGAACAAAATGGGAAAAAAAAATTTTGCAATCTACCCATCTGACAAAGAGCTAATATCCAGAATCTACAAAGAACTTAAACAAATTTACAAGAATAAAACAAATAACCCCATCAAAAAGTGGGCAAAACATATGGACAGATGCTTTTCAAAAGAAGATATTTATGTAGCCAACATACATATGAAAAATGCTCATCACCACTGGTCATTAGAGAAATGCAAATCAAAACCACATTGAGATATCATCTCATGCCTGTTAGAATGGCGATCATTAAAAAATCTGGAGACAACAGATGCTGGAGAGGATGTGGAGAAATAGGAACACTTTTACACCTTTGGTGGGAGTCTAAATTAGTTCAACCATTGTGAAAGACAGCATGGCTATTCCTCAAGGATCTAAAAATAGAAATACCATTTGACCCAGCAAACCCATTACTGGGTATATACCCAAAGGATTATAAATCATTCTATTGTAAAGACACATACACACATATGTTCATTGCAGCACTGTTTACAATAGTAAAGACCTGGAACCAACCCAAATGCCCATCAATGATAGACTGGATAAAGAAAATGTGGCACATATACACCATGGAATACTATGCAGCCTTAAAAAATATGAGTTCATGTCCTTGCAGGGACATGGATTAACCTGGAAACCATCATTCTTAGCAAACTGAAACAGGAATAGAACACCAAACACTGCATGTTCTCACTCATAAATGGGTGTTGAACAATGAGAACACATGAACACAGTTAAGGGAACATCACACAGTGTCATCTGTTGGGGGGCTTGGAGAGCTAGAGGAGAGATAGCAGGAGGTAGGGGGATTTGGGAGGGATAACATTAGGAGAAATACCTAGTGTAGATGATGGGGGGATGGATGCAGCAAACCACCATGGCATGTGTATATCTATGTAACAATTCTGCACGATATGTACATGTACCCCAGAACTTAAAGTATAATAAAAAAAAATCGTAACAGTGTCTCTTAAGGCAGCATGGCTTGTTGTTAAGTATTTAGAAAAAGAGTCCTTATGAAAGTCCCCAAACTGTATGAAATAAACAACTGCATCTTCTAAGGATGGACATAGCAATGACATATGTAACCCCCTGTCAACTGGGTTTTTCCTCCTATATAAAGGTTTGCTTGGACTCAATTCTATAACATTTGGAAGTTTATATAATTCCTAAATATTTCTTTGGATTTCAAGGAATATACATTCCCATGATTTCCTTTAGTTCTGGAACCATACTTTTAAGTGTGCTGTCTTCTTCTGGCTCCTCCATCCAAACAAATCTTTTTTGCATTATGTCTACAAATAATCAAACAAAACAAAACAAAACCCCTTTGATATACAAAATCTGTGAAGGGTGGGAAAGAAGATTTACATTGAAGAAATAAAACTACTTCCAAGTAGAAAGCTGAAACATCGAAAAACACTGTTTTAAAGTCTTTCCAATGCACACAAATGAATACAAGTAAAACTGAAGGATTCTTCATGAGATTAATGCCAAAGTATTGGTTGTGATAATCAATTTTGTGATTCTTACTTGCTGCTGAATGGTACTATTAGAGTTTCTGCCTTTGCAGTACCTTCAGGGCTAGGCAGAAAGGTGGTGCATGTGGGAAATTTCAAATAATTCCTTGATGTCTTTTCTGATTATAGGTATTTAGATATAGCTGGAGTTTGGTAAATAGAATAAAGCAAGGGCTAGGAAATAAAGGGAGAGAAATGTTCTTTAGACTCAGAGGCAAGAGAGATATGCAGTTTATGTGAAGATGGTAAGTGACAATTGCTTTTACTGTAGTACATAGCCCAAGCAGTGCTAGAATGTACAGTTGTAAAAGCTAATGCTGTGGGATATTTGGGAGGCATGGACTCTGGATATTAATGGTAATACTTCCATGATTCTTACTATGTGTCAGCCAGATAATCTACGTCTTTTGCATGTATTGACAAATTTAATTCTCGAGACCTTTCCATGGGGTGAGTACAAACATTGTTCCAATATTTACATTAGGAAACAGGCCTAGTTTGGTTACGCTATGTGGACTATGGACACACAGTAAATTTTAGATAATCTTCCTCTAGAATATATATCTTTTAACACTCCATTCTTCTTTTGTATTTGGGTCCTGGACCTGCTGTGTAATAGATATGTGACTTTAGGTAAGGCACTTAACTTCTTTGATTCAAAGTTCCCTCAATAGGCCGGGCGCGGTGGCTCAAGCCTGTAATCCCAGCACTTTGGGAGGCCGAGGCGGGTGGATCACGAGGTCGAGAGATCGAGACCATCCTGGTCAACGTGGTGAAACCCTGTCTCTACTAAAAATACAAAAAATTAGCTGGGCATGGTGGCGCGTGCCTGTAGTCCCAGCTACTCAGGAGGCTGAGGCAGGAGAATTGCTTGAACCCAGGAGGCGTAGGTTGCGGTGAGCCGAGATCGTGCCATTGCACTCCAGCCTGGGTAACAAGAGCGACACTCTGTCTCAAAAAAAAAAAAAAAAAAAAAAAAAAAAAAAAAAAAAAAAAAAAAAAAAAAAAACAAAAAACAAACAAACAAACAACAAAAAAAACAAAGTTCCCTCAATAGCAAAATATATTCTTATGAAGATTACATAAGATACTACATGTGAAAAACTTAGAGTAATGCCAGACTCAAAGCAAGCACTCAGTGCATATTAGCTGCTATTTTTAGTAATACTGGTATTGGTGGGTTTTTAAATTTTTTTTTTGTCTCTCCCATTTCTTTCCTTTCCATTACTGACAACTGAAGAGAGGGTATTAGAGGTGATCCAAATCTCACATATGACAGAGGAGTAGCCAGAGGCTCTTTAAAAAATGAAGCCTGCCTGAAAATTGAGAGAAAGGACTCCAACCCCAAATTAGGACATGCCAAGGTGAGTCAGAAAAATGTTCTCATCAAGCTAATCAGTGGCTGCATATTAGATTAGGTTTAGAATAAAATGAGATGAAAATTAAGAATTTTATGTTAAATTTACTTTAAAACCTGTTTTAAAATATCCTTTAAAATCTTTTAAATGATGTATTTTTCAGAACCAATAGAAATATGAAAAAGATAAATTTATCTCAGTATAGAAATGCAACATAAAGTAACAACCAGCTCCTACTTCCCCCTGTTAGATTGAAGCATATTAGAACACTGACAATTTACCATGGTGATCATGCTCATACAACGTACACCTCTTTGATGAACAATTTATTACTATCTATCAATATATTTAAGGCACACTCCCTTTAACTAAGCTATTCCATTCCTAGAAATGTATCTTACAGCAGTGCTTACCCAACTGAGGAAAGATGCATGTACAAGGCTGTTTACAGCTCTGTTTGCATTTGCAAAAAACTGGAAACAGCTTAAATGTCCATCAAGCCCTTTATTCTGCTATGAATATGTGCAGTACTGTCCTAACAGGCATCCCTCCAGCTAAATTTTTCTGCTTTAGTAACTAAAAAATATGTTTTCCATTCAACAGACTTGTCTATTGCTTTATGAATAGATCACTGAGTAATTTCAGTGATTCCATTATTGTTTTCATAAACCTGAGAAGAGTTACTAGAGGTATTATGATACCATATAAATGTCAAGAGGTGATTGAAAGAAACCATTTTTAGTGTTTAATCATTGCTCACTTTCGTTTCTAGGCTATTTTCCTAGCCCTAAGGGTTCAGCAGAATCTTTCCTTCTTTTCCAAACTGATTTTTCTCTATAATGTTTCTTGTGTTTTTCTCAAACTCTGCCTGTCCTTCACCTCATACCTGAAGGACTTAGTCACTGTCAAACTTCTAAGGAATTAAAAAAACAAGAAGAAAAAATAAATAATCCTGGGAAACTTTGAAATGGTAGAGTTACCCATCTCTGTAAAAATTGTGACACTTTACCAAATATCAACAAGGCGATTTCTACGTAAGATGAAAGAGAGATGGCCAATAAAAGATTGGATAATATTTTGAAATAAGAACCCAGCATGGTCCTCTAGGGAAGAAATTAAAAGAAATGTTTTATACAGCCCTTTAAATGTTCAATTAAGTTTATTTAGCAACCTTTTCCTAATTATGGCATAACTACTGTGAGTAGAGATATCATTGCTTTATCCTGGGTATTTACAATTGTGTCTGAAAGCCCATTTGTCCTTGGGAGACTAGCAATAAGCAAAGCAGATGAAGAAGCTATAAATCTATGGAATTGCTTTGCCAAATATCACCATCTCATCGTTATGATGGTAAAATGAGTTCTTTTACAGAATGCTATTGAATACGTCTCACAATCACCATTTTTCAGTGGCTTAATCTATACTGTGAGTTGACTTAAAAATTTTCCCTGAAGCTTTGGCTATAAATAACAAATCATAGAACGACAAAGCTGAAGAATTTTAAAAAAAAAGGTTGAACAGATTTTATATAAAATATTTCGATTTGTGAATTTCTAAAGTAAGATCGTGTATTTGCAGTCTTTTCTAGCCACTATTTATGCATCTGTGCTCAGGAAAGGGAGATGAAAAGAGTATGACCATATTTAACTCAGAAAAGCAATAAAAATCACCTCTTTGCTCTACCATCACTTCTTATTTTAGTTATATAAAACATAAATAAATATATCCTAGATTTCTACCAGAACTGAGAATAAGATCACAACAATTTGCAGTAGACCTTCCTTACACCTTATACAAAAATTGACTCAAGATGGATTAAAGACTTAAACATAAGATGTAAAACCATAAAAACCATAGAAGAAAACCTAGGCAATAACATTCAGGACATAGGCATGGGCAAAGACTTCATGACTAAAACACCAAAAGCAACGGCAACAGAAGCCAGAAATGACCAATGGGATCTAATTAAACTAAAGACCTTCTGCAAAGTAAAATAACTATCATTAGAGTTAACAGACAACCTACAGAATGGGAGAAAATTTTTACAGTCTATCCATCTGACAAAGGGCTAATATCCAGAATCTACAAGGAACTTAAATTTACAAGAAACAAACAATCCCATCAAAAAGCAGACAAAGGATATGAATAGACATTTCTCAAAAGAAGACATATATGAGGCCAACGAACACATGAAAAAAAGCTCGTCATCACTGGTCATTAAATAAATGCAAATCAAAACCACAATTAGATACCATCTCACACCAGTTAGAATGTTGATCATTAAAAGGTCTGGAAACAACAGATGCTGAAGAAGATACGGAGAAATAGCAATGCTTTTACATTGTTGGTGGGAGTGTAAATTTGTTAGACCATTGTGGAAGCAATGTGGTGATTCCTGAAGGATCTAGAACCAGAAATATCATTTGACCCAGCAATCTCATTACGGGATATGTACCCAAAGGATTACAAATCATTCTTCTATAAACACACATCCACACATATGTTTATTGCAGCACTATTCACAACAGCAAAACTTGGAACCAACCCAAAGGCCCATTAATAATAGACTGGATAAAGAAAATGTGGCACATATACACAATGGAACACTATGCATCCATACAAAAAGGATGAGTTCATGTCCTTTGCAGGGACATGGATGAAGCTGGAAATCATCATTCTCAGCAAACTAACACAGGAACAGAAAACCAAACACTACATGTTCTCACTCATAAGTGGGAGTTGAACAATGAGAACACATGGACACAGGGAGGGGAACATCACACACTGAGGCCTGTTGTGGGGAGGGGGCTCGGGGAGAGATAGCATTAGGATAAATATCTAATGTAGATGACAGGTTGATGGGTGCAGCAAACCACCATATCACGGATATACCTATGTAACAAACCTGCACGTTCTGCACATGTATCCCCAAACTTAAAGTGTAATGAAAAAAGAAGAAAAACCTCAATACTTGTAGACACTTAGCCACAGCATTAAAAAAAATACTGAATAAACAATTGAAGGAACTATAGGATCATGATGAGAGTAGGTAAATGCAATTATATATGGATATTTCAGTCACTTTTTTAAATGCAGTATTATTTAATCAGTGGCATATTAGAAAGGATGGCTAAAGTATTTTATTCTTTTTTTTTTTTTTTTTTTTTTGAGAAGGAGTTTCGCTCTTGTTACCCAGGCTGGAGCGCAATGGCACGATCTCGGCTCACCGCAACCTCCGCCTCCTGGGCTCAGGCAATTCCCCTGCCTCAGCCTCCTGAGTAGCTGGGATTACAGGCACGTGCCACCATGCCCAGCTAATTTTTTGTATTTTTAGTAGAGACGGGGTTTCACCATGTTGACCAGGATGGTCTCGATCTCTCGACCTCGTGATCCACCCGCCTCGGCCTCCCAAAGTGCTGGGATTACAGGCTTGAGCCACCACGCCCGGCCAGTATTTTATTCTTTATTGTCATTGTGTTGCCCATTTAAATAAATCATTTGCAGTACATGAGTGTCAAAAAGTTTAGTTTAAAACAGTAATTTTCAAAAACCTAAAAGTCATAGATAAAATCAAATTGGGTCCTCTAAGATCAGAACACGAAAAGGATGCGCACTCTTACCTTTTCTAACCAGCACAGTACTGGAAGTTTCAGCCAGAGCAATTATGCGAGAAAAATAAATAACAAGCATTCAAAATGGAAAGAAAAATTTAAATCATGCCTGTTTCTGTTTGCAGATTATATATATATATATATATATATATATATATATATATGAACCATGAAGATTCCACCAGAAAAAAAATTAAAAACTATTAGAATAATCCAGTTTAGTAAAGTTGCAGGATACAAAATCAACATTCAAAAAGTAGCATTTTTATATATTAACAAGAAACTATCCCCCTAAAAATTAAGAACACAATTCCATTAACAATAGCCATAAAAAAATAAAACAGCGATAAATTTAACCAAGGAGGTGACAGACCTATACACAGAAACTATACATATTGATACAAGAAACTAAAGACACAGTAATAGAAATATATCCCATGTTCATGGTTTTGAATAGTATGAAAATGTTCATACTACCCAAAGTGATGTGCAGATTCCATGCAATTCCAAGCAAAATATCAATGACATTCTTCACAGAAATAGAAAAAAAAAAGCTATCTTAAAATTTTGTTGGAACCACAGAAGACCTTGCATAGCCAAAGCAATCTAAACCAGAAGAACCAAGCTAGAGACATCACACTATCACACGTTGAAATAGACTCTCAACCTATAGTAATTGAAAGAGCATGGTACTGTCATAAAAACAGACACAAAGACAAATGGAACAGAATAGAGACCTGAGAACAAAATCCGTGTATTTACAGCCAACTGATTTTTTTGTTTTGTTTTGTTTTTGAGACGGAGTTTCGCTCGTTACCCAGGCTGGAGTGCAATGGCGCGATCTCGGCTCACTGTAACCTCCGCCTCCTGGGTTCAAGCAATTCTCCTGCCTCAGCCTCCCGAGTAGCTGGGACTACAGGCGTGCGCCATCATGCCCAGCTAATTTTCGTATTTTTAGTAGGGACGGGGTTTCACCCTGTTGACCAGGATGTTATCGATCTCCTGACCTCGTGATCCACCCACCTCAGTCTCCCAAAGTGCTGGGATTATAGGCATGAGCCACCACGCCTGAGGCCAACTGATTTTTGACAAAGTTGTCAAGAACACACACTGGGAAATGGACAGTCTCTTCAATAAATGTAGTTGGGAAAAGTGGATAGCTACATGCAGAATAATGAATTAGACTCTTATTTCGCATCACATACAAAAATCAGCTCAAATAGATTAAAGGGTTAAATGTAAGATCTAAAATTATAAAACTACTAAAAAAAAAGACAAGAAAGCTCCATAATATTTGTCTAGGCAATAATTTTGCAGATATGAACCCAAAAGCATAGGAAACAGAAACAAAAATAGACAAATTATAACAAAGCCTTCTTTATAGTATAAAGTATATATAGATTTTGGTACTATCAAGGGTTTCAGGCATCGATTGAGGGTCTTAGAATATATCCCCTGTGGATAGAGAGGGACTACTGTATATCAGATAAACAAATATTATTTTCATAGCAAACAACTTTGAATTATTTTTTAATCCACCTGAAAACTTGAGTGCCTAATATTATCACTTTTAAAAATGTTCCTTTGGCCATAGGTAGTGGTTCATGCCTGTAATCCTAGCACTTTGGGAGGCCGAGGCAGGTGGATCGCTTGAGCTCAGGAGTTTGAGACCAGCCTGGGCAACATGGTGAAACCCCATCTCTACAAAAAATACAAAAGATAGCCAGGCATGGTGGTGCACACATGTAGTTCCAGCTACTTGAGGGGCTGAGGCAGGAGGATTGCTTGAACCTGGGAGGCAGAGGCTGCAATGAGCTGAGATTATGCTATTGCACTCCAGCTTGGGCAACAGGGTGAAACCCTGTCTTAAAAAAAAAAAAAAAAAGTTCCTCTGGCAACAAGAACCCAGTAAGAATGGATGATAGTTTTACATTTTACATGAACAGTCTTTGTGTGTATGTATGTGTTTGGAGGCAGGGGTGACTTTAACGGCAGATAGTTTGCAAATACTTTGGCATTAGCACAGCAATATCAGTACTATAAAGTAATCAGATCATTGTACAACAGAAGTGGAGACAGGAATTGGGGCAGTAGAACCAAATAAATAAGGAGATGAATCTGGAATAATGTGGAAATCTAGGACTATTCTAGTAAAAATAACAAAAGACTTTATTAATGCCCTAATAAAGAGAGATTATAAACTCTAATTGCTCTTTAATGCTGGAATAAAACCATCCTTCCCACAAAAGACCCCTTCATACCAACAAAGAAGAGTGCTAACACAGTTTAATATTGAATGAGCACCTTCAGATATGCATGCATGTAAGGCACCACGATAGTCTCAACAGATTTATCTAGGCAAAATTTCACACAAATGTATGCCAAAAAGCATAGGAAAGAACAATTAAAACTTACCTTATTTCCTTGAGAGATAAATCTAAGTTTTATTTATTTTCTGTATATCACCTGAGAGACTTAATTTCAGAGGTGTGTGTTTATAGTGCCAAGGGTCAGAAGGATCATGGACTCAAAATGCCTCGCCTCTTCTTGCGGTCTTTATACTTTCAAGAAACATACTAAGAAGGGAAATGTCCTCAATGAAAATTTCATCAGTTTATCTTTCTAATCTCTGTAAGTTTGTAATTTTTGTTCTTGCTTGAGCTAGTATATTCATATGTATTTATGATTTTTATAATTTGTTAAAGTATTCTTATTTCTGGTGAGCATTCACAACATATATCAAGGGGATGAGACTGGATGCAGCACAACCTATGCAAATATTTGCTTGGTTGAAAGGAAACACATTTTTTTCAAAGCATTAACACAGCCCACTATGGCTAATGGACTTCAAGCCGTATTTGCTCAATAAGATAATATAATACAAGCTAAAGGCATCCTATTCTTGCTAAGATCTTTTAAAACAAAATCCAAAAGTTTACAGATCCCTGTACAAATGTACAGTATTGATTGTGAAAGTAATAGTGTAGCCATTAAAATGAGTCAGTCCAAACCCTGAGAAAATAAAAGGCTAAACGATTGGATTTTCCTGAATGACAAAGGAATATCCCAGGTAGTTTGTAAATGGCCCACATCAGTAAGTTTGTTTTGGCCTACATAACATCAAATCACATTTTTTTCTTTGAAAGAGAGAGAGGGCAAGGGAAAGGAAATAGGAGGTGGAGTGGGAGAGAGAAGCAATACAACACGGAAGATTGTGAATCCCTTTAAATAATTTTTGCTGAACCAAACTGAGGATCAGTCTGCTATTTCTCGTGGCCCAATCATGAGATGCAGATGAACTGGGGAGGAAGAGAGTCTTTATTTCTATAACTGGTTACAGGAAGAAGGCCTGGAAATGGATCACCACACCGACTCCAAATTACAAAGTTTTACAGAGCTTATATGTTTCTAAGCTCTAAGTCTACCTATACGGGTGCATTCACCTACAGACTTTAGTGATTACCTTCTTTTAATCTGTAATTAAGGTCTGAGTCCTGAAGACTTTCCTCTGGAGCAGGCGTCCCCAAACCATGGCCCGCGGGCCGCATGCGACCCCCTGAGGCCATTTATCCGGCCCCTCGCTGCACTTCAGGAAGGGGCACCTCTTTCATTGGTGGTCAGTAAGAGGAGCACAGTATGTGGCGGCCCTCAGTTCACTGAGGGACAGTGAACTGGCCCCCTGTATAAAAAGTTTGGAGACGCCTGCTCTGGAGCCTCAGTAAATTTACCCACTCTAAATGGGTCCAGGTGCTGGGGTCTTATTTTGTCTCCTACTAAATCACGGAGGTTTGGGGAATTCCTTTAGACTTCCAATAAACTTGTCTGTGGAGGCCTGGGGAGTTTCTTTGTTATTTTGTCTTGCTTTAAGGACCAGGAAAGGCCTAAGCAAAACTCTTGGTTCCAGCCTCTGTATAAGAGCACTAGCTCTTTTTAGCTTTTAATATTTAACTTAACCACTCAGTCAGCACCGAAACAGTTGTTATGGAGGCCTTCGTTAGTGAGACCTGGCCTGCCACAGAATGGCTACTTACCGAGAATCAGCCCGGCCGTAGAGACCCTCATCCAGGCGGTGCTGAAGGAACTGAGGGGCAGACACCCAGATAGAACAGCAAAATGGGTCTATTTGTGGAGGGGGGAAGCAGTCTTCTGAGCTGAGAGCCTCAGAAGCTGACAGCATTCCAGGCTGAAGGGCCCTGAGTAGACGCTGACCCGTGCATTTAGTCTCTCTGAACAGGTGATCATTATTAACAAACAGCTGTTCGGCATTTTCTCATTACACAAAATAAGCCAAGTAGGCAGCTGGTGCCCTCTTAGCACTGATCACAGACAAACCAAAAAGTGTTCTCCATAAGGGAGCCACGGGGGTGGGGTCTGATATCTTAAAGAATTGTTTTAGCCAGTATAGGATATTTATATGTTGTCCTGCCACTTTGGAATGCCCCAAGTAGTTTTCTACTTGGGGGCAGGGTGGCTAGGTTTTCCTTGCCATCTTTCTTCCTGGCAAACAATATATTTCAGCATGCACGCAGCATTTCTCAATATTCATAAACTTAACATTTCTCAACAGTTACTAAAACCCTTATATCAAGGTAAATACAGACATAATATATCGATATAAACAAGATACTTGGCAATATGCCTCATGGCTCCTTTGTGGAAAAATATGTGAGCTAGATAATAGCATTGTTGGGAATATCTGTAAAGCGTTAGGTCACTATATCCTAAGAGATTTTATTGATTGAGTTCAGCATCAAACTGAAGGTAAGTACCCTGTTGAAAGGCACTGATCTTGTAATTCTATTTAACTCTTTTATCAGCAATTTGAAGGAAAATACAGCAAGAACACTTACTAAATTTGCAGGTGACATAAAATTGAAGAGTTTAGATAACAAAACTAGATTCAAAAAGTTTTGTAGAAGCCATTAATGAAGGGCTAAAACTAATGTTGAGGCTTAGAAAATGATACCCCAAAATGAAGGCCGCAGAAGCAGCCTCAGAAGCAAAGTTTTTGTCTGACCTTCTCCTGCCCTTCTATCTCGCATCCCCTTTTTTACCCCAGGGTAGCCATGGAAACTAAGACCTCCTCCCCAAGATAGGTCATAGAAACCACAACTCCTTTCTCCCCAAATCAGCCATAAAAACTAAAAATATTACTCTATTTCCACTCCCCAACCACCTAATTTTCTGTGTAGCAGGTGGATGTAAAAAAATGAAGACTCTTATTCCAGAGGGGTCCTACTCCATACACTGGAATAAGAGATACTACAATAGAGAGGCCAAGAAGAACCTGAACACACAGGCTTTGTTAGGTTTTCCAAGTCTATTTCCATCACTTCATACTCTTTTTGTACAAATAAATTTTTACAGGGCTGTCCCTGTTTCATCAAACCTAAGAATTAAATCATATAGCTTATTCCTTTGTATCTTTGGGTCTTGAATATAAGGGCTCCCATGCCACGAAACTATAATTTAATACATTAGTCAACCAGTTTTGTTGTTGTTGTTGTTGTTGTTGTTGTTGTTGTTATAGCAGTGTTTTCTATGACCCCTATGATGGAGAGGAGAGGTATCACCCCTTTTCCACCCCTATATTAACTAACAGGATGTAGTTGAGTAGGAATATACATAATGTCAAATGAAAGCAAATCTGGATTTAATAAAGAGATACTATATTCAAAAGGATTATTTTTTAAGAGGAGCAAGACTACTGTAACAGGGAGATAGGGATTATTAAAACGGAGAAAATTGTGACCGTAAGATTTACAAAGTATCTCAAGAGTAAGGTGAAAAGAGTTTTCTTTTATAGAGAGGAGTATACAAAGCCAGAAATAACCAGGTGTAGGGAAGTAGGCTGAAATTACGGCATGATGGAGTAGTAGATCAGTAATGTTTTATACTGAGGCTAGCTTATTGTCCATGTGGGGCCTAAGGGAGAGTTTGTATGCTGGCTGGGCCTTGAGGTTGGGCCAATGTTCTGGGGCTTGGGAGAAAAAAATTTAAGCAAAGTTTTGTTAATAAGCATTATGTTCCAAAAGATCAGTAGACATAAACAGTTTAGTTAATCATTTATGAGGCAAAGAATGGGAATTTGTAGGGTCTGTGTCTGGCCTTGCCATAAGGAAACAAACGCGCATCTGTGAGTCTTATCTAAGTCACATGGGGAATAGTAGTATTTTACAGTCAATTGTTTTCCACAATACAAAATTGGGGAGATAACCTTATCTGTTTTGTAGGAACACAGGGCTCAGATATAATTCAATGTTGCGTATAATGTGTTTTATTAAAGCTCAAGGAATTAAAGTATCAAGGATAAGATAAGATGAGAGCTTCTTGGCTTAATAGCAAGATTATATTAAAAAACAGATTTTACTTGATATGCAACATTCGTGTGATATGATGGGAATAAAAGGACAACTTTAGGCTATGTTAATAGAAGTTTATCAGGAAGAGGGCTTAGTAGTCTGTATTGTGGGTTATGCTGGTCAGAATATATCTGGAACAGGATGTCCAGTTCTGTATATGCATGTTGCAGTTTTACATTGACTTTAAACTTGTAGTTCTTACATTGTCTATCTGCAAGGTAACTAGGCCTGTCTTTAAATACTTGAAGAACTGCCAGATTAAATTGAGGTTACATGTGTATGTTTTGTAGCTTCTGTGGTTAGAAATAGTCAATGAATGGAAGTTATAAAAGGCAGATTCCTGTTCAACCAAAGGAAGAATATTTTTACATTCTCCTTCAGAGGAGTTCTAGTCACTGGAAGTAATCAAACAGAAACTGAATGATTGCCAATTGGAGGTGTTATAGAGAGGGTTCTGCATTGGATAGGAGGTTTGGTCTAATTTCTTAATCCCTTCCCACCTGTATGATCCTGTGATTCTCCCAGATGACCACTTTGATCTAATTCTGATTCATCTATCTTAGAGGTACATCTTCCCTTCAACTTTGTAGAGGATTCAGAATCATCCTCAGCAGTACCAAGAGCTTATGCCAGCACAGTCTTAGCTTTAGAAAAAATGCATTTTACCTTATATAAATTATCAAATGTCAGAGATGTTAGAGGCTATATCTCTTAGCCACCAGTCCCTGTCTTTCTGCATCTTAGGTCCTGTGCTCCTCCACAACATATAAGAACTGGGCTATTCTTTTTTTTCCCTTGGTTTCCTTCTTCACAGACTGAGTGAAACATTTGTGTTTATTTCCATAGTGAATGTCCTTGTTGTTGGTCACGAAGGTTAGCAGAATATGCCACTTCTGAATATGCCATTCTGGAATAAGGATTATTTTGAGCTCAAGGTAATTGAGAAAAAACAGATACAAGAATAGGACTCTTTTCTCCCCCTATATGCTCCAAAGCAGGACATTAATTTGTAAAGGTGGCCCCTCTCCTCTCTCTACCAGGAGGGACAGAAGTTAATCCCCAGAAACAACTCTAGACCTTTATCAGCCTATAAAAGGCACTAGAGGAACCTATATAATGAACCTTACTAACTAGCCCTTATCTTTCTTTAGCTCCCCAAAATGTTTACCTTCTCTCAATTTGCTGCCCCCAAGAAGCTTAAAGTCATTTTCCTTTGTCTTGTCATTTTCTCTACAAAATGTATTATTTTCAATGTAGTATACAAACCCAAGTTCTAACCACCATCAGGACTTCTGTTCTCTTGTTATGTTATCCTTTGTCAATCTAAATTACAGGGCCCCAGCCAATGAACCTAAGATGCATAAAGAAAAAGGAACATTTTTCTGTCCCTATTGTCATAGCATATTCATATTCTTATATAGGCTAAAACTGAGCTTAAAGTATTTTTTATACTTGTTAAAATGTTTTATCTGCTATGTCTGGTGGAAGATTCTTAACTGAGCCTCATAACAAAAGGCAATGATCTTTTTGAGGATCATACTCCCCCATGGAAATCTTGGACAAGCATGGAGACAATTAATCCCCAATCACACTTCAGTGTATATAAATACTTATAACCATCCTTAAGTGATTTTTATACATGTGAAGAAATTAGAATCAGTAATAGTTAAACAAGTTGGAAATAAAAAAGGAAAGTGGTGGAATCACCTTCATTGCTAGATTTAATTACTGGGAACCATTTTAAAAACTAATCTCTGCTGCTTAAAATTCTGGATTTGGGTTAATTGACCCCTGAAGCTGTTCTAGTGCTAATTCTTTGGTATTATATATACCAAGGGAATAAATCATTTTATATGGACATAGATGGATCATAAAGCAATAAAAATGCTAATGCTCTAGAGAGAAATCCAGAGCTTTCCAGTGGTCAGCTTGCTTTTGAACCTCAGTGGGAACTGCTCACTCGTGGTACATGAATTGACCATTTCAAACTGCCATATTCTTCATTCCATAGTGAAACTGGAATCTGGAGACTATTTTATTTGCTTATTTTCAATGGAATGGGTTATATTCTTGGCTAGGAGATACCACTAAATGAGACTCTTTCTTGTACCTTTATCTACAACCGTTTTACACATAGAGAGATTTCCTGTATTATATTTACCCCCTCCCAAAAAAATATCCAAGGAAGATTGTCAATCCTTCTCCTAGTATAGCTGCAATACTTTGGATATATTTTTGCTTATATCAAGTCCTAACTCCTTATGCTGCAGTTTAAACAATTTTTATTTATTTTTTTCCTTCTCAGTAGAAGTTGGAGGATAAATAATTGAATCAATTACATTAATTATACAAATAAGGACACTGAGGCCAAGAAGGATTAACTAAGACATTATCCCAAATAGCCCAAGTAAAAGCATTGAAAATGTCCAAATTAGAACCGTGAGCTGTGTGTTTTTTCTTCTACTTCAGACTGCCACTGCAACATCCTTTTAGACCTTTTGACTTTGCCCTTAATTCACCATATCCACATTGGTATAAAATTCTACACAGATCTGGTTTTTCGTCTAAGGTTTTACGTTTAACACTGTGATTTCAGAGACCTAAAGAGATGCCCCTTTATCAACTAACAGGGATCCTAAGATTAAAAAATATTACTTATAAGTTGAGGGTTCAGGGCCTGGCTGGCATGGCAATTTTTCAAAACTCCCCAAACTCCCTAACGATAGGAACTGTCAGGGTGGTTTACAACCCAGACCACCACACCTCTGATTGGACAGAGGCCTGGCCTTACAAACATTCTTCTCTGATAAGAAATTGTAGACCTTAAGCCATTTTCAGCCAGCTTATAGAGGCTGCACACAAACTGTCTTTGTATCCAAAGTTCATCTTTTGACATAAAGAGCCAAATTCCATTTCACTTTAATGTATGTTACATGTATATTTACCCATTGCACATGTACTTGGCTCCCCTCATAAATATATATAGCTTTTCTCCCTAACCTGATGAAAATATATGATTCTGTTGTGTGATATGGAACCTGCAAAGTTTGAAACTCAATTTGGCTTCCCCTCTTCAAAGAGAGCATCCTCAATGCATGCTGGAGACTTTCTCTTCCTGGCTTGCAAACCAATATCACCAACAAGACTCTCCTTTTTACTATTTAGCCATCCTGTTCATCTTTTTGATGACAACATTTTCAATCATTAAATAGGTGCAAATATAAGAATTTCATGGAGTACTTAGGATGATTAAAGTGACCTTGGATACAAGGCATGTGGCATGTAATGAAAACCCGGAGAGGCAATAGGAATAGAAAACAAACCTCTTTGAGTTGCATTTAACTTATTTTCTTTATATTTTTCAGGAATAATTCTGTTTGATCTCTCGCATTTATAAAATAAATGTTAGATACAAATAGAAAGATCTCTATCAAATGACTTGACTTTGACACATCCCACAGAGTTCCCTACTGTCAATTACAAGGCCCTGTATACTTTGGAGATGAAAAGCTTCTGAAAATGACTGCAGCATATTTTGATGACATGGCTATAAGCAAATAAATTGTTGGCATAGTCTTTTATAATTTTCCTTATCCAATGTTGATGATTACAGAAATACTACTGCTAATTGCATCCTCCTGAAACATGCCGCCACTGGATTGTGACTTGTTGAAAGTGGGCTCCAGTCCCTGGAAATGATGCTAATGGAAGAACATTGTAGATTCCATAGGTTGAAGACCAGGAACCACCCTTTCTCCATAAAGTCATATTTCTGCATCTTCATGCCCTCATTTCAGGAAAGCAGTTTCCCTCCTTCCAGCCCGAACTTAGCACTTTACTTAGAATTTTGAAGATGCCACTTCTCTCCTGCTCTAGAGCCTTGTGCCATCAATACTGCTATTCTCTTGCATATTCAGTGCCCTCTTATCCCATAGTCTTTTACCCTCAGCATGCAAACCTTTTTACATTTCTCCATGTAAGATTGGAAAAGAAAATCTCCTTAATCCTGATATCTCCTAAAATTACACATACAAATTTAAAATAAGAGGCTTAATTCTCTCTGTTGAAAATAAGAAAAGACACTTATCCTCCTCCAATCTCTATTGTTTGAGAACTTTCTATTTTCTCTTTGAATGTATGTAAACCTTTATAATGACTAAATAACACTCTCATCAGTCTCACAACTCAGTAATGTTTCAAGGACCTGGAAGCCATCTTTCTGAAAAACAAACATCAAGGGAGATAGCTCCCTTACCTCCTGTGGGAGGGGAAGAGCCTAACTTCAATGGGAGCCTCCCTCCAATATGCAAAACTATCTCCTGTTATTAAGATATAGGAAGCATCAAACTAAAGACAAACTAAAGTGTCCACATAAAGACATTCAACTGATAAAGGTAGTCTCCTCAATTTTCATGATAAAGTTATGATGAATTATGTGTGACAAAAGGTGTTGTAGAATCTTCTTACGTGAAGACTACTTATTGTTTATGTTAAAAACATATACATAATGGGTTGTAGCTGCTTGGCTATATAAAAGGGTGGAATTTCTTCTGTCTTTGTAATGTCTTGACAGATTGCCTGCGATTTGCATCACATTCTGGTTTAATACTTATTCAATAATAAAACTTGTTTTTGTCTATCCTACCTTTGTAGAAAGATTTTCTGGGTTAGAAAAATATTTTTTTCTCTTAATTATATTTCCCCATCACTCCTAACTTGCCTAGCTTAATTCTCTTCATTTAATTTTAATTTACTTTAACTTTTTTTAGAGACAGGCTCTCACTCTTGCCTAAGTTGGAATGCAATGGCATGAACACTGCTCACTGAAACCTTGAACTCTCAGGTTCAAGCAATCCTCCTGCCTCAGTCTTCCAAGTAGCTGGAACTACAGGCATGTGCCACCATACCCAACTAATTTAATTCCTCCCTTTTTAGCAGCAAACTGCTTGAAGGCATATTCTATACTGCTCTTTCCTCTCTTTGGCCTACTTACTCATTAGCCCAGTGGTTCTCAAACTCTGCTGCATGTTGAAATTATCTGATGAACTTTAAAAAATTCTGAAACCATACATCTGAATTTAATTGGCATGTGCATTGTGACTTGGGCATTTGAGCTTTTAAAATGACCATCAGGTGTTTTTTACAATGTATTGCAAACTTTGGGAACAACTGCATTAGCTCCCTTCTAATATGACTTCTGCTCACATTGATTGAAACTTCATTCTGATGTTAAGAAGTAGAAGAATCAGCCGGGCGCGGTGGCTCAAGCCTGTAATCCCAGCACTTTGGGAGGCCGAGGCGGGTGGATCACAAGGTCGAAAGTTCGAGACCATCCTGGTCAACATAGTGAAACCCCGTCTCTACTAAAAATACAAAAAACTAGCTGGGCGTGGTGGCGCGTGCCTGTAATCCCAGCTACTCAGGAGGCTGAGGCAGGAGAATTGCCTGAACCCAGGAGGCGGAGGTTGCGGTGAGCCGAGATCGCGCCATTGCACTCCAGCCTGGGTAACGAGAACGAAACTCCGTCTCAAAAAAAAAAAAAAAAAAAAAAAAAAAAAAAAAAAAAAAAAAAAAAAAGAAGTAGAAGAATCTAGGACCAAACAGAGCTAAGATTAAACTCCTGCTCTACTATTTTCCTTCAACAAAGTTAAGCAATGAGCCGAACAAATACTCTCTCCTTGACCAAACTTTAGAGGGCTCTTCTGAGACCTGTTTTTGATGAAGTCTCATGCTTGGGCCTTGTCTTCGGCCTGCCCAGTTCAATTGGAACAAGAAAACATAGCTTTTTCTCTACCATTCATACTTGTTAGTTGAAACATACTCTTTTTTTGTTTAATCTTTTTTTTTTTTTTTTTTTTTTTTTTGAGATGGAGTCTTACTCTGTTGCCCAGGCTGGAGTACAATGGCATGCTCTCGGCTCACTGCAACCTCTGCCTCCTGAGGTTCAAGCAACTCTTGCCTCAACCTCCCAGGTAGCTGGGATTACAGGTGCATGCCACCGCACCTGGCTAATTTTTGTATTTTTAAGTAGAGATGGGGTTTCACCATGTTGGTCAGGCTGGTCTCGAACCTCTGACCTGGGGATCTGCCTGCCTCAGCCTCCCAAAGTGCTGGGATTATAGGTGTGAGCCACTGCACGAAACAGACTCATAAGAAAAGACAGAATAACAAGAAAAAAATCTAATGGAAGTTCAATAACATGTAAACCTCACGTATATGTGAGAAACACTTGGAGAAATGACTCGGTATCAAAAAGGTGACTTTGAATTCAGCCTCAAATATAATTGTCTGCTGAAACAAAGAAGGAAAGATATTAGAGAGACCAATAATAATATGACCAGAAAACGCAAAATAAATAAGGTTATGGTTTGTTATGCAGGTTTAACTTGCTATCTTCTCCACTGATAGGGGTCTTCAGTGATTTAGAGTCATCCTTCTTGTCCTGATACGAGAATAGAGAGATGGAGATTTTCTTATAGGTGTAAATTTCTTTTACAAAAGTTACAAAATAGTAACTTCTATTTTGTTTTCAGAGTTTCTTCTGTGTTTGCAGCTACTGAAATAATCAGTTCAAACTAACCCTTATGCCAAAAGAAGCGTATTTGGGGGTGGCATATTCAGGTACTCCACACATATATTTCGATATGGCATATTTTGGTCTTCTGTATCAGTTTGGAGAGAGTTCCCCACCCTTGGTATTTAATCACATTCAGTATTTGATCAAATTTCTTTTCTCCTACCCTTGGTATTGGATAATTCTGTCTTACTTTCAGCAAGATTCCTAAGACAGCCTAACTAGGATTTCCCTACCATTGATGTTTCTTAGTAGTAATTTTCCATTCAATTACCCCACCCCACACTCTGTTCCTTGGATATAAGTCCTCACTTACCCTGCTAAATTCAGAATTGAGCTCAGCTCTATACTTAGATCTCTTTTTTTTCTGTTACAGTAGATCCTGAATAAAATATGTTTTTAATACTTTAACTACTGTCTGGCTCTGGTTTTCTTTAATAAACCTCAGTTTTCACAATATATAAAATGGTGACAATAATGTCTTCTCTTACAGAATTGCAGTGAAGATTAAATGACATCATTCATGTGAAGTATTTAGTGTTCAATAAATATTATTAGCATGAGTTATCCTCTACACACACATCCAGTTCTCTTTCTCCTCAGTACCTTCAAACTCTCAATGAATTTTTTTGCCTTTTATCATCCCTCCTTTAAAATTCTCTCCTCTTTTAGCTTCTGTTGTATTGCATTCTCCTAGTTCTTTGGTTACCTTTTTTACTTTCCCATCTCCCCTTTCCCTTTTCCCACAACCTAAGTATAAGTCACATAAGCATGTGGTTGGGCTCTTCTCTCCTTATACTCATCCTGTATAGTCTCATTCACTGGCAAGGACTGCCAGTCTACCTTTTGTGTAAATGCATTCCAGAGTAGATCTTAGCACCTTACACCTAATCAATAAACTTCCAATAAACTAATAAATTAACTTGTTGAAGGTATCATTTCTATGATTCTGATATCACTATTTTCTAATATGGCAAAGACCTGCTGAGTTGAATATCTCTACCTGGATGTTATGCCCTATCTTTACTTGTTTAGCTTTTTTTAGTTTCCTATTTCTTTTAATAATGAGAAGCACCTCTCAGTCACAGAGACTTAAAAATGAAATTATCTTTGACTTCTTCCACCCCTTGCCTACAAAGCCAATTATTTGCCAAGTTGGGTCAACTGTTAACACCATGTGATTTGTAGGATATAACCTATTAACTAGTCTTGGTGCTTTCAGTTACCTATAAGCCAAATACTAAAACAATTATTATACCTCCCACCCCCACCTTTAAACCAATAATTTTGAAGGTTTTTTTTTTTTTTTTTAAATCAGTAAAATGTTTTTTATCAAGCACAATTGTCAATTTGTACTCTAAGAACAGATGCAGGCAAGATGAGTGTTTAGCAAACTTAATTTAGATATAGGATTTATATTTCATATTAGGAAACACTGAAAGTTTCAGAAAATATTCATGAGAAGTGTTAAAGGGCAACATTTAGTTTATTTAGCACTTGGACAAAAATTTGAATGGTAGATATGGTGATGTCTGCCAGGAACAAAAAATGTTATATTTTTCACTGAAATATTTTTAAAGATATCATATTAACTCCTACATATGAATAGATTTATTCATTTTCAAGGAAAAAAGATAACAGTTGAATCATTGCTAGGTTACTGATATACAATCGTTGATGAACACATTTGCTAGTATTTAGTTTTCTTAGATTACTGAGAATTGAGCCACTGCATAGCAAATCTCTAATCTGCACTTTTTCCATTGAACACTTCGATGCTCCTCAGAATTATGCAATGTGGAGGCAACCATAGGCCAGAGAATTATATAGGTTTCAACGCAATAACCTAATTTCGTCCCTCAAGAATCTAGATAAAGGAGAGCAAAGGAAACCCAATGCAAACAGAAGGAAGGAAATACTAAATACAAGAATGTAAATCAGTGGAATTGAAAACAAGAAAACCATGGAGAAACTTAGTTTTAAAAAACAGATTATTTGATTTGAAAACTCAATAAATTTGGTAACTCTCGAGCAAAACTGACAATAGAAAGAAAAAAAAAACATGAGTCACCAATGTTAAAAATGAAACAGATTTAACCCTGAAGACATCAAAAGTATAATAAGCCAATGCTGCAAACACTCTACACATAAAAATTTGGTGATTTAAATGAAATGGACCAATCATATGAAAAACAAACTATGACATTTCACTGAATAACAAATAATTTGAATTGCACTATAACTATTCAAGGAATTGGTTTTGTAATTTAAAAACTGCCGAAGAAGGTATTTCTAGGACTAGATGGTTTGACGAAAGAACTTTACCAAAATTTTATTCTGGTAAATAAAAAAGGAAGGACTACTTGCCAGCTTATTTTAGGAGGTCAGTATTCACTTGATACCAACTGAAACAGACTGCACAAAAGAAAACTACAGACTGAAATTCCTTATGAATACCGATACAAATATCCTTAATAAATAGAATTTAGCAATATGTAAGGAGAATTATACAGCATGACTAAATGTTATTTATTCCAGGGATGAAATGCTATATCAACATTTTAAAAAATTCACTGTAGCATATCATAATCAATAGATTAAAGAAGAAACATTGCATGATGATATGAATTAATGAAGAAAAAGTATTTTAAAAAATGATGTATTTTGATGATAAAATTCTCAGAAAGAGAGGAATACAAGGTAATGTCCTCAATTTGATAAAGAGCATCCATAAAAAAAAAACAAAAACTGCCTTTAATGTTATACTTAATTGTGAAACACAAAATCCTTTCCCCTAAGATGGGACACAAGGCAAGGATACCTGTTTTCACTTCCCTTATTCAAAATACTGCTGGAAGCCACCATAGTAAAGCAAGAAAAGAAAAGTCATACAGCTTAGAGAGGAAGAAGTAAAACTGTTCCCATTTTCAAATGACATGATTGTCTATATAAAGCATCCAAAGGAATGTATTTCCAAAACCCACTAAACCTTCTAGAAGTAATAAGTAAGTTTAGCAAGGTTGTAGGATACAATAAACCATATAAAATCAACTGCATTATTTCTATATACTAGTAATAAATACATAGACAACAAAATTGAAAATACACCATTTTCAGTCACTCAAAAAAAGTAAACATGGAACATACACCAAGGCTGACTACATGTTTGTTCATAAAGTAAGTCTCAATAAATTAAAAAAAATCAAAATCATACCAACCATACTCTTGGACACAGTGGAATAAAAATGGAAATCAATACCAAGGAGATTTCTCAAACCACCCAACTGCATAGAAATTATACAATTTGCTTGAATTTTGGGTAAACAAAGAAATTAGGGAAGAAATTTTTTAAAATCTTTGAAATAAATGAGAGACGCAACATGCCAAAATCTCTAGGAAGCAACAAAAGCAGTGTTAAAAAGAACGTTTATAGCATTAAAAACTTATCTCAAAAAGTTAGAAAGATCTCAAATTAATAATCGAATATTACACCTAGAGGAACTAGAAAAACAAGAGCAAACTGACTCCAAAGCTAGGAGAAAAAAAGAAATAACTAAAATCAGAGTGGAACTGAAGAAAATTGAGGATGAAAACTCCATACAATCAACAAAACCAAAAGTTTATTATCTGAAAGGATAAACAAGATTCATAGACCACTAGCTAGATTAACAAAGAAAAAAAAGTACATTTGCAAGCCACAAAAAATAGTTTTAGATGTGACAACTAAGTATAATCTGGTATCCTAGGTGGGATTCAGAACAGAAAAAGAGATTAAGTAAAAACAATGAAAATCAAAAGTATGGAGTTTATTTACAATAATGTGTCACTATTTATTGGTTCATTAATAATTATCAACATCGGACCCAACTGATGTCAGATGTTAATAATAAAAGAAGCCGAGAGTAAGGTACATCACAACTCACTGTATTATCTTCATAATTTTCCAGAAAATCTAAAGCTATTCTATAATTAAAAGTTCATTTAAAATATTGGATAAATTTATAGTTAAATTGTAAGCCTTGTCACTATTTTTAGGGCTTAATTGCATGGTTTTTGGAGAATGGAAGATTTCTAAACAAGAGATTTTTAATTAGAAGGGTACTAATTAATGTTTCAATTAAAAAATTGGCCGTTTTTCTTTTTCCCCAAAGTCTGATTGTTCAGAGTCACAGAGACTAAAATAGGCAAAGGAATGGCAGGAGAGCCTAAAGACAGCTTTGATTCAGCTTAGGTATTTAGAATGCCCAAGAAGCAGTGCAGAATGTTATTTTTCTCTGTTTATTTTAGATAAGTGTAGAAATAAATTGTTCCTTTGAGGGACATTATGTATGTTGTATCAAAAACATAATTCTGAATATAATTTTAGTACATTTAGTCAACAGTTCTTAGGACACAAAGTGATAATGTAGGAGGCAAAATCTCCCTCCGGCAGGGGTATGCTTGTCAAAATTACCTTGGAACTCAAGAAATAGCAGTAATATGGACTCATTTTTGCTTCTCAAGGTGTGTGGCAACCATTTGAAAAGGTACAAATTCCATTTAGAAAAACATCTTTCCCAACTTTCAGGGGTGGGTATTGCATGCATGATATACTGCTTTTTGGCAAATGTGATGATTTCTCAAGGGAAGTGATGCGAATGCTTTGAGTCATTTGATCAAGGGAGCCATTTAATTTCAACTTCATTCGATTTAGATTACTTAGTCTCTAATAGCACAGAATGACAGGAGAATCAGAGGAAAATGGACTTCCCTCACTGGCTGCTAAAATGTCCTTCAGCAGGACTTCCCTGGCAAGGGCTTAATTTAAGTTCATAGTTACAATGATTTAGAACAATTTTGGTGGTTGAAAAGTGATATTAAGAAGATTGAGGAAAGAAAATCAAAGTGCACAGAAATCTCTTGAATCTGTTCAGTGTTCACATAGCCTGGGAACAACCCATTTGACACAAAATTCTAGCCAATTATTAATGTAAATATGCTTTCATGTTATCTAGCTTAGAGTCTGGCTGCTTACTCAACATTGACCAAGGATTCCTTGAGCTACATAGCAATCAAAAGGTCGTATTTGTTGCTTGCTTTCTTCACATAGTAGTGGTGATATATGGATGAACCTGGAAACCATCATTCTCAGCAAACTGACACGAGCAGAAAATCAAACACCGCATGTTCTCACTCATAGGCGGGTGTTGAACAATGAGAACACATGGACACAGGGAGGGGAGCACTACACACTGGGGTCCGTTGGGGGGAAATGGGGGAGGGACGGGGGGTGGGGAGGTGGGAAGAGACAGCATGGGGAGAAATGACAGATACAGGTGAGGGGACGGAAGGTAGCAAACCACACTGCCATATGTGTACCTATGCAACAATCTTGCATGTTCTTCACATGTACCCCAAAACCTAAAATGCAATTAAAAAAAAAAAAAGAAAGAAGTGACACTTTTTCCACGAATAAAAGAATAAAAGACAAAAAAAAATGTATTGGAAGAGAGGAGAGACTGCAAAGAAAAGTTTTCTGAAATGTTCATCTCAAGACGTCTTTGTCCTCCTGGAGCAGTCAGGTCTACTACTGAGAAACTATTGTTCACATCCAAGAGGGTTTTTAAAAGATTGCTACACTAAACTGCAGAGATGGTTCATATGGCATACTTAATGCTGCTATCAAATTTTACATATCTGTAAAGACTACAAGTTGTTTTGGAATTTCTGTATTTCTGTAATTTCTGTAAATGTATTTGCAAATTCTTGTTTATTTCTAAAAGGTGTGAGTGGGCTTGGGGAAAGAGGAAGATCTTTATCTCCAAGTGTTTCTGTTAGTGTATACCAAGTAATTTAATTTTTTCCATTGTTCTGCTTGCAATATTTTCATTCCTACATTCGTTCTACATAATTAAAAATTACTTCTTACAAATCTATCTAATGAGTAATGACTTTACCATCAAATCCCCGGACTCCCGCAGGGTTAAATTATAGAGAGGCAGTTAAATTTGCCTGAAAGGCAATTGTAATAACATTTGGAACCAGATAAGTGACACTGAGAAATGTAGTCCAGTATGATCTTTTATCTTTTAGTCCCTTAGGAATTACATGTGTGCATGCACAACCACACACATATCACGTAAGACAGGGCTAAGGCTATCTAAATTTAAGTGATTGTGAGATATGCTAAGGGATTGTGTGATTGTTAATTAAGAAATGATCATTTTTATTCTGAAAAATCCCATTTCTCCTCATCAGATCATTATATAGATGTCCTGTTTTAATGCTGTATTTTTCTAAAAGTATTTATAAGCACTTTTTTGAAAAAAAAAAAAAAGAAAGAAAACAATATCATTTGAAATATACTAAGGGAACTTCATATACTGTACCACTATTTTTTATTTCTGAAAATAATTAGAGAAGATTTACAGTAGAGCCGCCCTTACTAATTAGTAATAAAAAATACACTTGCAATATTTGGAACCCAACACATTTCATAATATTAGATTAATAGTCACTTGTTTAGTTTTTTAAGGGTAAAGTTAAGACATTATTTATACATATGTATATATGTTTGTGTGTATTGTGTATATATACAGTTAACATAAAATAAAATGTACATATATAAGTGCAAAGTTTAAAGAGTTTTGAAAAATATATACAGTCATGTACCATATCATAATGTTTCAATCAATAATGGACCACATAATAGGAAGGTGATCCCATAATATTATAATGAGCTTAATCATTCCTATCACATAGTGACGTTGTAGCCATTGTAACATCATAGCATAATGCATTATTTATGTGGTTGTGACGATGCTGGTGTTAAATAAACCCAAGGCTCTGCTAGCCATACAAAAGTATAGCACATACAATACCCTACATAACACTGGATAATGATGATAAACAACTGTGTTACTGGCTTATGTATTTAATGTACTTTTTATTATTATTTAAGAGTGTACTTCTTCATTTAGAAAAAAAGGTAACTGTCAAACAACCTCAAGAAGGTCTTTCAGGAGGTATTCCAAAAGAAGGCATTATTATCATAGGCTCCATGTGTGTAACTGTCCTTGAAGATTTTCCAGTAGAACAGCATGTGGAGGTGGAAGACGGTGATAATTGATGATTGTAACTATGCGTAGGCCTGGTCTAATATATGTGTTTATACACTAATCTTTAACAAAATTTTAAGAAGTAAAAAAAAAATAAAAAATTGAAAACAGAATAAAGTTTCTAGAATAAGAATATAAAGAATTTTTTATAGCTTTACAATGTGTATTTAAGCTAAGTGTTGCACCAAAGCATCAAGAAGTTAAAAAAATTAAAGTTCATAAGGTAAAAAAGTTATAGCAAGATAAAGTTAATTTATTTTTGAAAAAGTATGTTTAAATAAATTTAATGTAGCCTATGTACAGTGTTTATAAATTCTACAGTACCGTACAGTAATGTCCTAGGCCATCACATTCCCTCATCATTCACTTACTGACTTACCCAGAGCAATTTCCAGTCCTGCAAGCATCATTCATGGTAAATGCCCCATATGGGTATATTGTTTTTATCTTTTATACAGTATTTTTACTTTTCTGCATTTACATATGTTTAGATACACAAATACTTACAACTGTGTTACAATTGCCTACAATTATTTTAGTACAGTAACCTGCTCTACAGGTTTGTTGCCTAGAAGCAAAAGACTATGTCATAAAGCCTATGTGTATAGAAGGTGATTCCATCTAGGTTTGTGTAAACTATGATGTTTGCACCAAGACAAAATTGCCCAGTGACACACTTCTCAGAATGTATCCCTATTATTATGTGAAGTATGATTTTGTAACAATGGAACTGCCACCTTAATTAAAATACAGAACATTATCATCACCATAGAAAACTTCATCTTACATCTCTGCAGTACTCATTCCCACCTAACTAAATTAATTCTGCAAGTTCTAAATTTCATATAAATTGAATCATGCAGTATTCACTCATCTTTAACCAGTTTTCTTTTGTGCAGCATAAGGTTTTTGAAGTCCATCTAGGTTTTTGTGTGCATCAGCATTTTCTTCCAATTTTTATTGAATAGTATTTCTTTGTACAAATATACTAGAATTTGTTTATTCATTCTTCTATTGATAGACATTAGAGTTCTTTACAGTTTTTTGGTATAATGAATAAAGCTACTAAGTTCAGGTCTTTCGTGGAGCAGAATGGAAACTATCATCTGCCTCAATTTTCCTTTGTTTCTATTTCTCTTGACTAAATACCTAGAAGTAGAATTTCTGCCACCTATGTTAAATGTATGGTATCTTATCAGAAAATGACAAGCTATTTTCCATAGTGATTGTATAGCAGCAATATATATGATTTCCAGTTGTATGGGATCCTTGCTAATACTTGGTACTGTCAGCTTTTTAAATTTTAGCCATTCTAGTGGGTATGAAGTGATATCTCTTTGGGGAGTTTTATTTATACTTCTCTAATTGAAGTGTTTGTTCTATTTACATTTCTAAGAATGTTTGTGCCAGGAATAATCAATCCTAGGAAGCAGACACAGACACTAAAATTGTATTTCAGAAGTGGGTTACTTGACAGCCCAGCTGGTAATTACTAATCCCATCTATAGAGGCATGCAGAGTACAGATAGCCCTTAGTAAGTTGTTATGATACAGTTATTAAAACTTTTATCACTGAATGTGATAACAGTGGAAGAATGACCTGATGTTTTATGCAATATTTCTTTGGCACTTGAGAGGTATGAGTTTTATTTGACTTTAAGTTATACCTATTACTTGTTCACCTTGGGTTCCTCATGCCAAAAGATCATCAGGCAAGGAAAGGAGTTATACACTGGCAGAGGTAATAGACTTCAATCATCAAGAAGAGAGGTAGGGCTGATATTACACAGTGGGAGCAGGGAGGAATATGTTTGATGCTCAGGGATAATTTGTTGGTCCTATATTCACTTTTATTTGTAAATGGACAAGAACAGCAAATATAACATGAGAAAGATGGTGAATAAAGACTCAGTCTCCTTGAAAATAACAGTGTGAGTGATACCACCAAGCAAGCTGACTAGACTGGCAAAGTTGCCACACACTAGTAAGGAAAATATGGAATTGATAACCATAAAAGAGGTTGTTGATTGTCAGTTATAGTCTTAGTATCAGTATTAGCAGTGTAGATTTACCAGTATTCTGTCTTATCAATACTTCAATGTTTCATTAAGAAACAGAACTACCTAGAATGTTGAAGAAGTCTTCCTAGATGGGGAAAATTTTCTTAAAAAGGAAGAATGTATAACCTACACTGATATGGTTTGGCTGTGTCCCTTCCCAAATCTCACTACTCTTGAATTCCCACGTGTTTTGGAAGGAACCTTGTGGCAGGTGATTGAATCATGAGGGAAGGTTTTCCTGTGCTGTACTCATGATACTGAGTCTCCCAAGATCTGATGGTCATTATACAAGGAAGTTTTCCTGCACAAGCTTTCTTTGACTGCAGCCATCCATGTAAGATGTGACTTGCTCCTCATTGCCTTCCACCACAATTGTGAGGGTTCCTCAGACATGTGGAACTCTAAGTCCAAATAAACCTATTTTCTTTGTAAATTTCCCAGTCTTGGGTATGTCTTTATTAGCAGCATGAAAATGAAATAATACAGTAAATTGGTATCAGGAGTATGGCACTGCTGAAGAGATACCTAAAAATGTGGAAGCAACTGTGGAATTTGTAACAGGCAGAGATTGGGACAGTTTGGACATCTCAGAAGAAGACAGGAAAATGTGAGAAAGTTTGGAATTTCCTAGGGACTTGTTGAATGGCTTTGACCAAAAGCCTGATAGCCACATAGACAATAAGGTCCAGGCTGAGGTAGTCTCAGATACAGATGAAGAACATTTTTGGGAACTGGAGCAAAGGTGACTCTTGTTATGCTTTAGCAGAGTCTGGTCTCATTTTGCCCTGGCCCTAGAGATTTGTGGAACTTTCAACTTAGGAAAGATGATATGGGTTATCTGGCAGAAGAAATTTCTAAGCAGGAAAGCATTCAAGAGGTGACTTGGATGCTGTTAAAGGCATTTGGTTTTATAAAGGAAGCAGAGCATAAAAGTTTGGAAAATTTGCAGCCTGAAAATGTGATAGAAATGAAAAAACTATTTTCTGAGGAGAAACTCAATCCAGCTCCAGAAATTTGCATAAGTAATGAGGAGCCAAATGTTAATCCCCAAGACAATGGGGAAAATGTCTCCAGGGCATGTCAGAGGTCTGCACAGGAGCCTCTCCCATCACAGGCCCAGAGGCCTAAAAGAATATGCTTTCATAGGCCAAGCCCAGGGTCACTGTGCTGTGTGCAGTCTAGGGACTTGTTACCTTCATCCCAGCCATTACAGCTGTGACTGAAAGGGGCCAAGGTACAGCTCAGGCAATTGCTTCAGAGGGTGGAAGCCCCAGGTCTTGACAGCTTCCATGTGGTGTTGAGCCTGTGAGTGCACAGAAGTCAAGAACTGGGGTTTGGGAACCTCCACCAAGATTTTGGAGAATGCATGGGAATGCCTGGATATCCAGGCAAAAGTTTGCTGCTGTAATGAGTAAAGACATTGGGGGACTCTTGGGAAGTCATGATTGGTTTTTGAAATGTGAGGGCATGAGATTTTAGAAGGGCCAGGGAAGGAATGATATAGCTTGGTTGTGTCTCCACCCAAATCTCATTTTGAATTCCCACGTGTTGTGGGTGGGACCTGGTGGGAGGTGACTGAATCATGGAGGCAGGTCTTCCTTGTGCTGGTCTCATGATAGTGAGTCTCATGAGATCCAATGGTTACTATAAGGGGGAGTTTTCCTGCACAAACTCTCTTTGCCTGCTGCCATCCACATAAGATGTGACTTGCTCCTTCTTGCCTTCTGCCAGGATTGAGAGGCTTCCCCAGCCACGTGGACCTGTAAGTTTAATTAAAACTCTTTCCTTTGTAAATTGCTCAGTCTCAGGTATGTCTATCAGCAGCGTGAAAACAAACTAACATATACAAAGGGCAGTCTGTAGTGTAGGGTAATCTGTAGACCCTTCCTCTATTTATGTGTCTCCTCCACAAAAATTTCCCTTGGTCGTAGAGAATGGCTGAATGTATGCTACCTCCAAGCTGTTGAGTTACATCAAATGACTATTCAAAGTCACAAAGGCATAACCTCCCTGCCTCAATCAGAAACAACTCTAAAGGGTGATCACAGAGATCCCCTTAGTTTTCATGGTTCTGGAGGCTGGGAAGTCCAAGATCAAGTTGCCAGCTGATGCAGCATCTGGTCAAGGTTGCTCTCTGCTTTCAAGATGACTCCTCTTGCTGCAATCTTACATAGTGGAAGGGGTGAAAAAGGGATAAACTCTATGGTATCCTCATATGGTAGAAGGGTCAAAAAGCCAGGCAGCTATCTGAAGTCTCTCTTGTAATGCCATTAATCTCATTCATGGGGATAGAGCTTTCATGAAATAGTCACTTCCTTAAAAGCCTCACCTCTTAGAACCACCACAATGGGGATTAAATTTTAACATGAATTCTGGAGTTGCACAAATGTTCACAAATATTCAAACCATAAGATTTTGTATATGGCTTTCTCACATACAAAATACATTCATTCTATCCCAATAGCACCCAAAGTCTTAACTTGTTCCAACATTAACTCATAATTTCAAAGCCCAGAGTCTCATTCACATATCACCTAAATCAAGTATGGATGAGGTTCAATGTATGATTTATCCAGAGGCAAATGACTTTTCACCTGTGACCCTGTTAAATCAAACAATTTACGTGCTTCCAAAATACAATGGTGAGACAGACATATGATAGATATTCCCATTCCAAAAGAGAAAAATAGGCAAAAAAAAAAAAAAAAAAAAAAAGGAGTGATTGGTCCCAAGTGAGTACAAAACCCAACAAGGAAAACAAGATTAAATCTTGAGGTTTGAGAATAATCTTTGACTCTGGGCCCTCCTTTCTGGAAACAATGGAGTAGAATTGGGCCCCCAATTCCCTGAGAAGCCTCATTCTCATGGCTTTGCCATATGCATCCCATACATCAGCTCTCACATGTTGGAGTGACATGCCAACAGCTTTCCCAGGCTGAAGTTGCATGCTGGTTGATATACTGGTCTTAGGTCTTGGAGACGTCCATGGCCCTAAGGCTTCACTAGGCATTGCCATAGTGGGTGCTCTTTGTGGTGGTCCCAAACTCACAGCTCTGCTGAGTATTGCTTTAGTCGGGACTCTTGTGGTAGCCTTACCACATGCTCTGCTAGACATTGCTTTATTGGGATCCTCCAAGGCAGCTCTCTTTTGTGGCAATTCTTTGCCTGGACCCTAAAGCTCTCTAAGGCATCCTTTGAAATATAAGTGAAGGTAGCCTTGTGTCCACAATGTGAGCAAAGTTTGCATCATATGGATACCACCAAGATTTACTACTGGTGTTCTCTGGAGTGGCAGTCCAAGCCATACTTGAGCTTGTTTGAGCCAAAGATAGAGTCACTGAGGAGCTATTGTACCAGAATGCATGGAGGAGAATTGTGAGGTATGCCCTCAAAACTTAGATTTCTGAGCCTTTGGTGAGAGTGGCAGTCTTGAAGTTCTCTGTAATGCCTTTGGGCTCATCCTTCCATTGTCTAGTGAATAGAATCTGGTTTCCTTCTCTCTATAACATTACTGTTCTTTCCTAAATAACATTTTCTATTCCTTATATGGCCAGATTGATAATTTTTCAAATTAAGTTCTGCTTTCCTTTTTATTATAAATTCCATCTGTAATTCATTTATCCCTTTTCATATTTTACTAACAAGTGGTCAAAATAAGCCATGCCACATCCTCAACACTTTTCTGAGACATTTATTGCACCAAATATTCTATTTCATTGCTAAGAAGTTTTCCTTCCAGAAAGTAATAGAACATGGACACAGTGCAGCCAGATTCTTTGTCATTTTGTAGTAAGGATGGTCTTTCATCTAGTTTACGTAAAATATCTCTTATTTCCATCTAAAACATAATCAGAATGGCCTTACCATCCACACTTATACCAGCATTCTCACCATGACCACTCTATTTCTAGGAAGATTTGGGTTCTCTCCACAGCATTCCACTCCTAAATTTAAACAAATCACTCTTATACTTTGTCCACAGCAATCTAGGCTTTTACTAGCAAGCAAATCCAAACTCTTTAACCCTGTATTCTTTACCAGTTCCAAAGCCATGTCCACATTTTTAGGTATTTCTTACAGCAAAACTGGATTTATTTGTACCAATTTCTATCTTAATCAGTTCATGCTTCCGTAACAAAGTGCCTGAGAGTGGATGATTCATAAAGAGCAAAAATTTATTTTCTCACATTTGGGTGGCTGAAAAATTAATGATCAAGGATCTAAAATTTAGCATCTGATAAGGGCCTTCTTGATGCTTTCTCACACGGTGGAAGGGGTGAATTCTGTGTCCTTACTTGGTGGATGGAGAAAGGGCAAAAAGATTAGCTAGTTTCTTGAACTCTTGTTTCAAAGCACCTAATCCCATTTGTTAGAGTGGAGCTCTCATGACTTAATCACTTCCTAAAGATCCTATTTCTTAAGATTATATTGGAGACTAAATTTCAATATGTATTTTAGAGGAGATACAAACATTAAAATCAGAGCAATGATCAGCATATTTTCTGCAAGGGTACTAAAAACACACAGTGAGGAAAGGAAAACCTCTTCAATAAATGGTATTGGAAAATCTTGATATCCATGTGTATTAAAGTTGTTTTCTCCCACCATTTTCTTACACTATACAGATGCTCTTCAACTTTTGATGGGGTTATGTCCCAATAAACCCATCATAAGTCAAAATAGCATAAATCGAAAGTGTGATTGTTGATGTAAGATATTTTCAATTTATGATGAGTTTATTCAGATGTAACCCCATTATAAGTTGAGGAGCATACTGAATACATATCACTTTCACACCAACATAAAGTGGAAAAATTATAACTCACCAATGTAAGTTAGGGACCATCTATACACAATAAATCAACTCAAAATGGACTAGACTTAAATAAGACCTGAAACCATAAAATTCTTTGAAGAAAACATAAGAAAAAATGTTCTTAACATTGATCTTGGCAATGATTTTTTAAATATGGCACCAAAAGTACAAGCAACAAAAGCAAAAATCAGTAAGTTCAATTACGTAAAACCAAAAAGCTTCTACATGACAAAGGAAACAATCATCAACAACAAAAGGGAACCTATATAATTAAAGAAAATACTTGCAAATCACATATATAATAGGGAATGAATCTAATATATAAGAAACTCGTATGACTGAATTGCAAAAATCAAATTTCCCAAGCAAAAAATGGGCAAACCATCTGAATAGAAATTTCTCCAAATAAGACATGCAAATAACCAGTAGGTATATGAAAAGGTGTTCAACATTATTAATCATCACTAAAATGTAAATCAAAACCACAATGAGATACCACTTCCCTATTAGGTTGGCTGTTACTTAAAAACAAAAGATAACAAGTATTGATGAAGATGTGAAGAAAATTTGTACACTGTTAGTGGGAATGTAAATTGGTATAACAATTATGGAAAAAAATATGAAGTTTAAAATAAACATTAAAAATAGCACAATATAATTCAACAATCCCTTTTCTTGTTATATATTTAAATGAATTGAAGTAAGAATCTCAAAAAAAAAATCTATACTTCTAAGTTTCTTGCAGCATTATTAACAATAGCCAAGGTGTAAAAACAATCCAAATTATCTATTGACAGAAGAACAGATAAATTACAGTATGTATACACAATAGAATTTTCCTCAGTCTCAAAAAAGGAAATCCTGTCATTTATGACAACATGAATGGACAGGGAAGAAACCATATTAAGATAACCCAGACTCAGAAATACAAACACTGTATGATCAATCACCTGTATAGGTAGAATCTAAAATAGCCAAACTTATAGATGCAGACAATAGAATGGTGGTTTTCAGGAGCTGAAAGGAGGGAAAAATGGGAAGGTGATAGCAAAGGGTACAAAGTTTTACTTATGCAAGATAAATAAGTTATTGAGATATACAGCATAATGACTATAGTAATGAATACTAAATTATATACTTAAACTTGCTGAGTTTACGTTAAATATTCTTAACAAAAATTTATCGATGGCAACAGTCATAATAAAGGTGGTGAGACTGGGCACTGTGGCTCACGCCTGTACTCCCAGCACTTTGGGAGGCTGAGGCAGGCAGATCATAAGGTCAGGAGATCGAGATCATTTTGGCCAACATGGTGAAACCCTGTCTCTACTAAAAATACAAAAAAGTTAGCTGGGCATGGTGGTGTACGCCTGTAGTCCCAGCTACTTGGGAGGCTGAGGCAAGACAATTGCTTGAACCCAGGAGGCAGATACTGTAGTGAGCCGAGATTGCGCCACTGTACTACAGCCTGGGCAACAGTGCAAGACTCCGTCTCAAAAACAAGGAGGGGTGGGTGGGAGGAAATATTGGGAGGTGACGAATATATTTATGGTATTGATGATGGTGATGGTGTCACTTGTGTACACTTATTCCCATATTCATTGAGATACATACACTAAATATGTATAGCTTTTTATATGTCAATCATACATCAACAAAATGGATACAAACCACAGTGATTTTTATATCCTTAGTGGCATACAGCTAAAGACAAAAAGAAATAACTGAAATAAAACCTTAAGCTTCATTTACTAACCTTATTTTTACAGTAATGATGATATTGTTATATTGTACCTCTTTATTTAGTATTCTTATTGTTAGTAAGAATATCGATATTATGAAACTAGTGTGCATGTATATAAAAAGCAAAGGAGTAATTATATTATTATGATAATGTGATTAGGAGCCCATGTCTTCAGTGCAAGAGAACACAAACAGAAAATCAAAGAAATGAAGTAAAAACATGTAATCCTAGATTTTAACTGAAAATACCAGTATGAACCTATGATATTTTATGTCTATTTCCTCAGCTCTGTCCACTAAAAATATCATCCAGTGGTGAGGAACAGCCTTAATGTCTACATTATTGTTCCTAATACTATTTTCCATTTTAAAGTACCAGAGCTATTTAAATGAACAGATGATTCCAAGTTGGATGCAAGAAATACATAAGATGGAAAGAAAGAGATCATAAATAAAAAACAAGAAAACTATCAAAAACAATTGAAATTATGTCAAAGCTCAAGGGCCAACTTGAATAGTCTGTCACTGACCAAAAATAGGACAACTTGTGCATAAAGGAAAAAAACTACAATGGATTCAAATACACAACATTATTAAAATTACGAGTTCTTAATAACATACTGAAAAATCATTAGTCACCTCTGAAGGATGTGATAGTACTAAACCAATATTTTGACTATTTGTTAATACCAGAATTTCAGAAGCAAAAGAATCCAGCAATTAGTCTGTATTTATTGCACAAACTGGTTTTTATTCTAACCAATTATTGATGAAGGACTGTTTCTCTCTAGAGAAGTGTTTTAAAATGTTAATAAGAAATAATAGATTAAGAACATCCCTACTTTGTACCCCTAATAAAGTAAGTGGATCTAACCATTACTGATCGAGTAAAACAAACTATGTAAGAAAACAAGACGTTCTTGCAAACCACACTGCCATGTGTATACCTATGCAACAATCTTGCATGTTCTTCACATGTACCCCAAAACCTAAAATGCAATAAAAAAAAAAGTATGAAATGATTAAAGAAAATTGAACACTAACTAGATTTTTTATATTAAGGAATTATTAACATTTAGGTGTGACAATTTTGTTTAATGATATTAAAATTATTTATAGAAGAAATTATATACTGGCTGAAATACATATAAAAATTATTTAGAAGAAAAATTAGTACATTTATAGATGAAACAACCTAAGGTCATACCTTATCAACATAAGGTTGATAATATTAGAGCTGAGTGATAAGAATATGAAGGTGTGCTGCTATATTATTACTATGGTTTGAATATTTGTTTTCCTCCAAAATTCATGTTGAAACTTAATATTCACTGTATTAAATGGTGGGGACATTTGGAAAGTGATTAACTCATCAGGGCTTCACCCTTGTGAATGGGATTAATGTCCCATAACAGAGGCTTCAGAGAGCTGCCTGGCTTTTAAATCTTTTTTACCATGTGAGGACACAGGTGTCCTTTTTTTCTTCCATTTTTTCTAAACTTCTTCCATTATGTAAGATTGCAGCAAGAGGAGTCATCTTAAAAAGCAGAGAGCAAGCCCTGACCAGACATTGAATATGCTGGCAACTTGATCTTGGACTTCCCAGCTTCCAGTACCATGAAAAATAAATTTGTATTATCTATGAATTACGTAGCCTAAGGTCTTTTGTTATGGCAGCACGAATGGACAAAGATAGAAATTGGTACAGGGAGGAGACTGTTGCTGTAATGAATACCTAAAAGTGTGGAAATGGCTTTGGAACTGTATAAAGAGCTATTCTGGTGAGGGATCAGAAAAAGAGGAGAGCTGTAGAAAAAGCCTCACTCTGGAGGTTGCAGTGAGCTGATATAGTGCCACTGAACTCCAGCCTGGAAGACAGAGCAAAACACTGTGAAAGAAAGAAAGAAAGAAAGAAAGAAAGAAAGAAAGAAAGAAAGAAAGAAAGAAAGAAAGAAAGAAAGAAAGAAAGAAAGAAGAGAGAGAGAGAGAAAGAAAGAAAGAAAAAGAAAGAAAAAAGAAGGAAGGAAGGAAGGAAGGAAGGAAGGAAGGAAGGAAGGAAGGAAGGAAAAAGCCTTACATTTCTTAGAGGTTCCTGATTTTCTAAGTGATCATCAACAGAATGTTGGTAAAAATGTGGATAGGAAATACCATTTTGATGAAGTCTCAAATAGAAATGAATATCTTAACAGAAACTGGGAGCAATATCAGCAAGATGGTAGAATAGGAGGTTCCAGCTCTTATTCCCTGACATAAACAAAAATTTTGGCAGTCACTCATGGATGAGAATACTTTCTTGGGGAGCACTGGAGTCTAGCTTAGCTTCCAGAGCCATGGAGGAGCAAAATATCTGAAAATTGATGCATTGAAGAGGGTAAAAAGAGCAGTTTCACTTTGCCAATGTCACCTTCCTCAAAGGTAACACAAATTGGTGCTGAAAGAAGACCTCTGGGCTCACATTTCTCCATGGAGGAATGTGAGCAGAAAGTGATCACCACATTTCTCAACCTTGCAAGACACTGCCCAGGATGACAACATCTGTCTTGTCCCACACAAAACATGGAGGGGATTGGCACAATTGACTTCTCTGGGGACAGCTCTGAATAAGAAAAAGGAGAGGGAGCACACAGTTGTGTGGTTCTCCATAGCTGGCCATAGATCTTGCTGTCTGGCTTGTGGACTCTGCAAAGAGGCCTGCCTACCCATGAACTTTGTAAGACAACTCATCTGAGGACCCCTGAAACTGACTACACATGCCCCCAACACCCCATGTGCCTCCTTATACATCCCTATACACAGACCATGTGAGCTCCCATAGCCAACACACTGATCTTAACAGCAGCTGTAGCTCATATCCAAATCTTTAAATTCTGCTTCCCTTTTGATTATAAATTCCAACTTCATTTCTGTCTTCTCACATTTTACTGTCAAGGAAAGCCGTGCCATACTCTAAACACTTTGCTTACACATTTCTTCCACCAAATGTTCTATTTTATTACTCTTCAATTCTTCTATCCAGAAAACACTAGAACATGAAATTCTGCCAAGTTCTTTGCCATTTTATAAAAAGGATGATGTTTCCTCCAGTTTTCATTATGTCAAAGGAGGAGAGCTGGAACCTCCTATTCTACCATCTTGCTGATGGCACGCTTTCTCAATTGTGTTTTAAAGTAAAATGGAATAACTTATCTTTATGTAATGTCTTAATCATTTCATGTTGCAATAACAAAGCACCATAGACTGGGTAATTATACACAACAGAAGTTATTTCTCATAGTTGTCATTCTAGTGCGAAAACATTTCATATTCTTCTAACCTTTGCAATTTGGTGGTAGAAGTGAGCTGTACTATTTCCTGGAACAGCGCTGCCAAATTGAACTCTCTGTGATGATGGAAATAAATAACATTGTCTAAAACAGTAGCCACTAGGCATAGGTGGCGATTGAACATTTGAGTTGTGGCAAGTACAACTGAGATGTTTAATTTTATTTAATTTACATCAATTTAAATTTGTACAGCAAGTGAAGCTCGTGGCTTACATATTGGACAGCACAGTTGTCACACCTCTATGGGTAATAATATTTTTCTTGTTTTACATAATTATATTCTGTCACCTAAAATATCCCATTCCTTTTGTGTCATTTTTGTTCATTTTTTTTCTGTTTTGTTCTACTAAGATTTCCATGTGCCTGGTTATCTTTCTTGTTCCCATTGCAAACAGAACAACTGAATTTACTTACTGTGGGTCTTTCTCTTCAGTGAAGAATATCTCTAGTGTACCTGTTTGGAGCAGGGCAAATTTAAATTTTAAATTTAAGTTTAAAATTTTAATTCATCTTAAATTAATTTTTGTACATGGTGAGAGTAGGGATCCAGTTTTATTATTCTGCATATTACTAGCCAGCTATCCAAGCACCATTTATTGAAAAGCAAGCCCTTTCTCTATTGAATATTTTTATTGACTTTGTGGAAGATTAGATGGCTATAATTGTATGGCTATATTTTTGGTTTCTATATTCTGTTCCACTGGAATACGTATCTGTTCTGGTCCACATGAATTTTATAATAGTTTTTCTCTCATTCAGTGAAAAATATCATTGGTGTTTTGATAGGAATAGTATCAAATCTGTAGATTCCTTTGGACAGTGTGGCCATTTTAATAATATTGACTCTTTAAATCCATGAATATGGAATGTTTCTCATTTTTGTTGTGATCAATGATTTCTTTCAGCAGTGTTTTGTAGCTCTTCTGTAGAAAACTTTTACCTCCTTAGATGTATTCCTAAGCATTTCATTTTTTGCAACTATGGTAAATGGGATTCTGTTTTTGATATGACTATCAGGTTGAATGTTATTGGTGTATAAAAATGATACTAATTTTTGTACATTTATTTTGTGCCCTGAAACTTTATTGAAGTCATTTATTCGTTCCAGGAGCCTTTTGGTGAAGTCTTTGGGGTTTTCTAGGTATAGAATCACATCATCAGCAAAGAGAGGTAGTTTTACTTCTTTTCCTATTTGGATAGATTTTATTTCTTTCTCTTTCCTGACTCCTCTGACTAGTACTTCCAGTACTATGTTGAATAGAATTGATGAGAGTGGACATTCTTGTCTTATTTGAGTTCTCAGGGGTAATTCTTCCAGCTTTTTCATTTTCTGTAAGATGTGGCTGTGGGTTTGTCATAGATGACACTCATTATTTTGAGGTATGTTCCTTCAGTACCTAGTTTGCTGAGAGATCTTATCATGAAGGGATGTTGGATTTTATTGAAAGGTCATTTCATATCTATTGAAATCATCATATATTCTTGAAATTCTTTTTATATGGTGAATCACATTTATTAATTTTCATATATTGAACTAACCTTGCAGCCCGAGAATGAAGCCTACTGGATCTTAGTCAATTAACTTTTTGATATGATGCTGGATTCATTTTGCTAGTATTTTGCAGGATTTTGGCATCCATGTTCATCAGGGATTTTGGACTTTGGTTTTCACTCTCCATTGTATCTTTGCCAGATTCTGATGTCAGAGTAATGCTGGCTTCATAGTTCCTCCATTTTGATTTTTTAGAATAGTGTCAATAGAATTGGCACCTTCCTTGTATGTCTGGTAGAATTTGGCTGTGAATCCATCTGCTCTGTGGTTTTTTGTATGGTAGGTTATTTATTATGGATTCAATTTTCAAACTATATTGATCTGTTCAGGGTTTTAATTTCTTCCTGATTCTATCTTGGCAGGTTGCGTGTTTCCCGTAATTTATCTATTGCCTCTAGAATTTATAGTTTCCATGCGTAGAAGTGTTCCAAATAGTCTCTGAGAATATTCTTTATTTTTGTTCAACTGATTGAAATGTCACCTTTGTCATTTCTGATTGTTATTTGGGCTTCTCTTTTTTCTTTGTAAATCTAGCTAGAAGTCTGTCAATATTGCTTATCATTTTAAAGGACCAACTTTTGATTTTATTGATTATTTGTATGAATTTTTTGGTCACAATTTCATTCAGTTTCACTGTGATTTTAGTGATGTGTTTTCTTCTGCTAGCTTTGAGTTAAGCTTGTTCTTGTTTTTCTAGTTCTTCTAGTTTTTGTGTTAGATCATTAATTTGAGAACCAACTTTTTGTATTAGGCATTTAGTGCTATAAACTATCCTCAATGCTACTTTTGCTACATTGAGATTTTGTTATATTGTGTGTCTAATTTTGTTTATTTCATTTTATTTTAATTAATGCCTTAATTTTTTTTTGGCTAACCCCAATGTCTCTCAGGAGCAAGTTGATAATTTTTGTTCAATCTTGTGGTTTTGAAAAATCTTGATATTAATTTTGTTGTTGAAAGTGGAAAACAGAAATTTGTGGTTTTGAAAGATCTTCTTGATACTAATTTTGTTGTTGAAAGTGGAGAATTAACATTCTCTTCTATTATTGTATTTCTGTCTATTTTTCCATTCAGAACTGTTAATATTTGCTTTATATATTAAGATTCTCTGATGTTGAGTGTATGGATATTTACAGTTGTTAAATGGTCTTTGTATAATTGACTTCATTATTATATATAAATATTTTTGTTTCTTGTGGCAGCTTTTTACTTAATCTATTTTGTCTGTTGTGATTATAGCCTGTTCTACTCTATTTTCTTTTCATTTGCATAAAAGATCTTTATTTCATCCCTTCACTTTCAGCATCTGTGTGTCTTTAAAGCTACAGTGAGTCTCTTGTCAAGAGCATATATAGTCATGTGTAGCTTCATGACTGGAATATGTTTTGATAAATATGTCAGTAGGTGAATTCATAATTGTGTGAATGTCATAGACTGTACTTACATAAACTCAGATGGTACAGCCTACTGTGTTCCTAGGATTTATGGTATAGCCATTGCTCCTAGCCTACAAATGTGTACAACATGTTATTGTATTGAATACTGTAGGAAATTGTAACACATTGGAAAGTATTTGTGTATCTAAACAAATTTAAATATAGAAAAGGTATAGTAAAAATATGATATTATAATCTTATGGGACCATCATTGTATATGCAGTCTGTCATTGGCCAAAATGCCATTTGTGGCTCATGACTGTAGTTGGATCTTGTATGTTTACCCATTCAGTAACTCCATGTCTTGATTGAAACTTTTAGTCAGTTTACATTGAAAGTAACTTGATTGAGTAGGACTTACTCTTGCCATTTTATTAATTGTTTTCTGACAGTTTTGTAGATTGTTTCTTTTTTCCTCTTTTTTTTCTTTCTTTTTAAATATTTGATAATTTTTTGTAGTGGTATGCTTTCATTTCTTTATTTTATAACTTGTATATATCCTCCATATGTTTCATTTTTGTGATATTAATGGGGCTTACAGAAAATCTATCACAGTTATAGCTTATTTTAAGCTATAAGAACATAATTTAGATAACATCCAAAGTTTTATACTTCTATGTTCTCTCCTTACAATATATGTTACTGATGCCACAATTTCCATGTTTTTATATTGTGTATTCATTAGAGTATTATTGCAGCTATAATTATTTTTAATACTTTATAAATTTTTATGTAAGAGTTAAACTAGATTTATTCACTACCATTTAAGCCTTAGAGTATTCTGAATTTGACTGGGTCTGCAGCTCCCAGTGAGATCAACACAGAAGGTGGGTGATTTCTGCATTTCCAACTGAGGCACTGGGCTCATCTGGTTGGGACTGGTTAGACAGTGGGTACAGCCTATGGAGGGTGAGCTGAAGCAGGGTGGGACATCACCTCACCCAGGAAGCACAAGGAGTTGGGGAACTTCCTCCTCTAGCCAAGAGAGGCTGTAAGGGACTGTGCCATGAGGGATGGAGGACTCTGGCCCTGATACTATGCTTTTTACACAGTCTTTGCAACATGTAGAACAGTAATTCCCTCTGGTGCCTATGCCACCAGAGCCCTGAGTTTCAAGCACAAAACTAGGTGGCTGTTTAGGCAGATGTGGAAATTCACACAGGGGTGGGAAAAATATTAAGGGAAGAATATTAGAGAAAGTTACAGAATAGAGTCTCAAACTCTTTTGGAAGGCCTAAGGTTTCCCCCCCCCCCCCCCCCTATAGTTCTTGGCTGAAGGCAGCCTAAATCCCCTTTACATTTAGTTAATAAGTAAAGCAAATAGGTAGGACACGTAGGGGAGTTTACCTAACTAACTTGTTTACTCATCTGGTCTTAAAACTAAACTTTGAGCCAGATGGCTCTCTCGAGGGCAGGTCAACCAGGGATATTACCTTCTAATGGTATTTACTTTGGGCATCAGAACCTGTGATTTAATCTTCAGCCTCTAGTGGTGTTGACTGAAGATTTTGTCAATTAAGTGTTACTAAAAAAAAATGCAAGTCTCTCTGGCTGGTGGGGGCCAACAGTTGCAACTGTTTACAGCACTCTCCAGGGAGGCTGTAAGCAGCCATGAATCCTCAGCTGAATGGGCAAAGCATAAGTTCTGTGTGTCAGTGTACTTCATTCATCTGTCACTGAGTCAGGGACTGCAGGTGGTCACCCCAACAGGCAGACACCAAGCTAGATGCAGGAGCTTTTTTTTTCATTCCCCACTATTGCCTGGAATGGCAGCAAAACAGAATCATTTACTCCCCTGGAAAGGGGACTGAATCCAGGGATCTGAGTGGTCTAGCTCAGCAGATCTCATCTTCATGGAGCCCAGCAATCTAAGATCCATCCACTGGCTTGAAATACTCACTGCCAGCACAGCAGTCTGAAGTCCACCTGGGACACTCAAGCTTGGTGGGTGGAGGGGCATCCACCATTACTGCAGCTTGGAGAGTCGGTTTCCCCTCATAGTGTAAACAAAGCTGCCAGGAAATTAGGGTGGGGTGGAGCTAACCACAGCACCACAAAGCTGCTGTAGCCAGACTGCCTCTCTAGATTCCTCCTCTCTGGGCAGGGCATCTCTGAAAAAAAGGCGCAGCCCCAGTCAGGGTCTTATAGGTAAAACCTCCATCTCCCTGGGATGGGGTACCTGGGGGAAGGGGTGGCTGTGGGTGCAGCTTTAGCAGACTTAACTAGTCCTGCCTGCCAGCAATGAAGAAGGCAGTGGATCTCCCAGCACAGCACTCTAGCTCTGGTAAGGGACAGATTGCCTCCTCAAGTGGGTCCCTGACCCCCTTGCCTCCTGAGAGACACCACCCAGCAGGGGTTGACAGACACATCATACAGGAGAGCTCCGGCTGACATCTGGCAGGTATCCTTCTGGAAAAAAGCTTCCAGAGGAAGTAACAGCCAGCAATCTTTGCTGTTCTATAGCCTCCACTGGTTATACCCAGGCATACAATGTCTGGAATGGACCTCAAGCAAACTCCAGCAGACCTGCTGCGGAGGGGCCTGACTGTTAAAAGGAAAACTAACAAACAGAAAGGAATAGCATCAATATCAACAAAAGAGATGTCCATACAAAATCCCCATCTGAAGATTACCAACATCAAAGACCAAGGGTAGATAAATTCATGAAGATGAAGAAAAAACAGTGTAAAAAGGCTGAAAATTCCAAAAACTGGAACACCTCTTCTCCACTAAAGGATCACAATTCCTTTCCAGCAAGGGAACAAAACTGGAGGGAGAATGAGTTCGACAAACTGACAGAAGTAGGCTTCAAAAGGTGGGTAATCACAAACTCCTCCAAGCTAAGCTAAAGAAACATGTTCTAACCCAATGCAAAGAAGCTAACAACCTTGATAAAAGGTCAGAAAAATTTGTTAACTAGAATAACCAATTTAGAGAAGTATATAAATGACCTGATGTTGCTGAAATACACAGCATAAGAACTCCATGAAAGATATGCGTGTATCAATAGTCAAATTTATCAACCAGAGTAAAGGATATCAGAGATTGAAGATCAACTTAATGAAATAAAGCATGAAGACAAGATTAGAGAAAAAAAGAATGAAAAGAAATGAACAAAGCCTCCAAAAAATATGTGACTATGGAAAAGACCAAACCTAAGTTTCACAGATATACCTGAAAGTGACAGGGAGAATGGAACCAAGTTGAAAAACACACTTCAGGATATTATTCAGGAGAACTTCCCCAAACTAGCATGACAGGCCAACATTCAAATTCAGGAAGTACAGGGAACACCACAAAGATACTCCTCAAGAAGAGCAACCACAAGACACATCATCATCAGATTCACCAAGGTTTAAATGAAGGAAAAATATTAAGAGAAGCCAGAGAGAGAGGTCAGTTTACCCACAAAGGGAAGCCCATCAGAATAAGAGTGGATCCATCTGCAAAAACCCTGCAAGCCAAAAGAGAGTCAAGGCCAATGTTCAACATTTTTAAATAAAAGAATTTTCAACCCAGAATTTTATATCCAGCCAAATGAAGCTTCTTAAGCAAAAGAGAAATAAAATCCATTATGGACAATCAAATCCTGAGGGATTATGTCACCACCAGGCAAGCATTACAAGAGCTCCTGAAGGAAGCACTAAATATGGAAAGGAAAAACCAGTACCAGCCACCAAAAAGCATAACAAAGTTTAAAGATCAACACTATGAAGAAACTGCATCAATTAGTGGGCAAAATAATCAGCTAACATCATAATGGCAGGATCAAATTCATACATAACAATATTAACCTTAAATGTAAATCAGCTAAATGATCAAATTAAAAGACACAGACTGGCAAATTGGATAAAGAGTCAAGACCATCAGTTTGGTCTGATCTCACATGCAAAGACACATATAGGCTCAAAATATAGGGTTGGAGGAATATTCGCCAAGAAAATGGAAAGTAAAAAAAAAAAGCAGGGTTTGCAATCCTAGTCTCTGATAAAACAGACTTTAAACCAGGCATCCCCAAACTACGGGCTGCAGGCTGCATGCAGCCCCCGAGGCCATTAATCCGGCCCCCTGCCGCACTTCAGGAAGAGGCACCTCTTTCATTGGTGGTCAGTGAGAGAAGCACAGTATGTGGCGGCCCTCCAACAGTCTGAGGGACACTGAACTGGCCCCCTGTGTAAAAAGTTTGGGGACCCCTGCTTTAAACCAGCAAAGATCAAAAAAGACAAAGAAGGGCATTACATAATGGTAAAGGACTCAATGCAACAAGAAGAGCTAACTATCCTAAATATATATACACCCAATACAGGAGCACCTAGATTCATAAAGCAAGTTCTTAGAGACCTACAAAGAGACTTAGACTCCTACACGATAATAGTGGAAGATATTAACACTCCACTGTCAATAGCAGATCAACAGGACAGAAAATTAACAAGGATATTCAGGACTTGAACTCAGCTCTTGACCAAGCAGACCTAATAGACATCTACAGAACTCTCCACCTCAGATCAACAGAAAATACATTCTTCTCATCACTATGTTGCACTTGTGCTAAAATTGACCACATAATTGGAAGTAAAACATTCCTCAGTAAATGCAAAAGAACAAAAATCATAATGAATAGTCTCTCAGACCACAGTGTGATCAAATTAGAACTCAGAATTAAGAAACTCACACTCAAAACCTCACAACTACATGGAAACTGAACAAATTGACTACTGGGTAAATAATGAAATTAAGGCAGAAATAAAAAAAAAATTAAAGCAATGAGAAGAAAGACACAGCATACCAGAAGTGATGGAACACAGCTAAAGCAGTGTTTAGAGGGAAATTTATAGCACTAAATGCCCACATGAGAAAGTGGAAAAGATCTAAAATTGACACCCTAACATCACAATTAAAAGAACTAGAGAAGCAAGAGCAAACAAATTCAAAAGCTAGGAGAAAACAAGAAACAACTAAGATCAGAGCAGAACTGAATGAAATAGAGAAACAAAAAATATTTTCAAAATCAATGAAACCAAGAGCTGTTTTGTGAAAAGATTAACAAAATAGACCACTAGCCAGATTAATAAAGAAGAAAAGAGAGAAGAATCAAATAGACACAATAAAAAATAATGAAGAGGATATTACCACTGATCCCACAGAAATACAAACTACCATGAGTTTGCATAAACACCTCTAGGCAAATAAACTAGAAAAACTAGAAGAAATGGGTAAATTCCCAGACAAATACTCTCTCCCAAGACTAAATCAGGAAGAAGTTAAATTCCTGGATAGAGCAGTAACAAGTTCTGAAATTGAGGTAGTAACTAATAGCCTACAAACCCAAAAAGCTCAGAACCAGAAGATTCACAATGGAATTTTACCAGAGGTACAAAGAGGAGCTAGTACCATTCCTTCTGAAACTATTCCAAACAATAGAAGAAGGACACCTCCCTAACTCATTTTATGAGGCCAGCATCATCCTGGTGCCAAAACCTGGCAGAGAAATAACAAAAAAAAGAAAATTTCAGGCAATCATCCCTGATGAACATTGATCAATGCAAAAATACTCAATAAAATATTGACAAACTGCATCTAATAGCACACACAAAAAAAGCTTATCCTCCACAATCAAGTTGGCTTCATCCCTGGGATGCAAGGCTGGTTCAACATATGCAAATCAATAAACATAATCTATCATGCAAACAGAACCAATGACAAAAGCCACACTATTATCGCAATAGATATAGAAAAGGCCTTCGATAAAATTCAATACCCTTTTGTACTAAAAACTCTCAATAAACTAAGTATTAATGGAAGGTACCTCAAAATAATAAGAACTATTGATGGCAAACCCACAGCCATTATCATACTGAATGGGCAAAAGCTGGAAGCATTCCTTTGATCTGGCACGAGACAAGGATGTCCTCTCTCACCACTCTTATTCAACATAGTATTGGAAGTTCTGGCCAGGGCAATCAGGCAAGAGAAAGAAAGAAAGGTATTCAAATAGGAAGAGAGGAAGTCAAATTGTCTCTGCAGATGACATGATTGTATATTTAGAAAACCCCATTATCTCAACCCCAAATCTAATCTTCCTAAGCTGATGTGCAACTTCAGCAAAGTCTCATAATACAAAATCAATGTGCAAACATAACAAGCATTTCTTATATTAATAATAGAGAGCAGGCCGGGCGCGGTGGCTCAAGCCTGTAATCCCAGCACTTTGGGAGGCCGAGGCGGGTGGATCACAAGGTCGAGAGATCGAGACCATCCTGGTCAACATGGTGAAACCCCGTCTCTACTAAAATTAGCTGGGCATGGTGGCACGTGCCTGTAATCCCAGCTACTCAGGAGGCTGAGGCAGGAGAATTGCCTGAGCCCAGGAGGCGGAGGTTGCGGTGAGCCGAGATCGTGCCATTGCACTCCAGCCTGGGTAACAAGAGCGAAACTCCGTCTCAAAAAAATAAAATAAAAAATAATAATAATAGAGAGCAAAATCATAAGTAAACTCCTATTCACAATTGCTACAAAGAGAATAAAATACCTAAATATACAACATACAAGGGATGTGAAAGACTGCTTCAAGGAGAACTATAAACCACTGGTCAAGGAAATAAGAAAGGACCAAAACAAACGGAAAAACATTCCATGCTCATGGGTAGGAAGAATCAATATTGTAAAAATGGCCATAATACCCAAAGTAATTTATAGATTCAATGCTATCCGCATCAAGCTACCATTGACTTTCTGCACATAATTAGTAAAAACTACCTTAAATTTCATATGAAACCAAAAAAGAGCCCATATAGCCAAGACAATCCTAAGCAAAAAAGAACAAAGCTGGAGGCATCACGCTACCTGACTTGAAGCTATACGAAGTCTACAGTAACAAAAACAGCATTGTACTAATAACAAAACAGATATATGGACCAACGGAACTGAACAGAGGCCTCAGAAATAATGCCAAACATTTGCAGCAATCTGATCTTTGACAAACCTGACAAAACAAACAATTGGGAAATATTCCCTATTTAACAAATAGTGTTGGCAAAACTGGCTAGCCATAGGCCAAAAAACTGAAACTGAGCCCCTTGCTTATACTTTATACAAAAATTAACTCAAGGTAGATTAAAGACTTAAACCTAAAACCTAAAACCATAAAAACCCTAGAAAACCTAGGCAATATCATTCAGGTCATAGGTATGTGCAAAGACTTCATGACTAAAACACCAAAAGCAATGACAACAAAAGCCAAAATTGACAAATTGGATCTAATTAAACTAAAGTGCTTCTGCACATCAAAATAAACTATCATTTCAGTGAACAGAAAACCTACAGAATGGGAGAAAAATTTTGCAATCTATCCATCTGACAAAGGGCTAATATCCAGAAGCTACAAGACATTTAAACAAATTTACAAGAAAAGGAAAAAAAAAAAAAAAACATCAAAAAGTGGGCAAAGCAACGCTTTTCAAAACAATATATTTATGCAGCCAATAAATATATGAAGAAAAGCTCATAATCACTGGTCATTAGAGATATGCAAATCAAAAACCACAGTGAGATACCATCTCATGCCAGCTAGAATGGTGATCATTAAAAAGTCAGGAAACAACAGATGCTAGAGAGGATGTGGATAAATAGGAACACTTTTACACTGTTGGTAGGAGTGTAAATTAGTTCAACCATTGTGGAAGACAATGTGGCAATTACTCAAGGATCTAGAACCAGAAATACCATTTGACTCATCAATCCTATTATTGGGTATGTATCCAAAGGATTATATATCACTCTATTATAAAGACACATGCACATGTATGTTTATTGCAGCACTACTCACAATAGCAAAAACTTGGAATCAACCTGAATGCCCATTAATAATAGACTGGGTAAAGAAAATGTGGCACATATTTACCATGAAATACTATGCAGCCATAAAAAAAAGATAAATTCATGTCCTTTGCAGGGACATGGATGAAGCTGGAAACCATCATTCTCAGCAAACTAACATAGTAATAGAAAACCTAACACTGCATGTTCTCACTCATAAGTGGGAGTTGAACAATGAGAACGTATGAACACAGGGACGGAAACATCACACACCAGGGCCTGTTTTAAGGTGGGAGCTAGGGGAGGGATAGCATTAGAAATATCTAATGTAGATGACAGGTTGATGGGTGCAGTAAATCACTATGGCACATGTATACCTATGTAACAAACCTGTATGTTCTGCACATATACCCCAGAATCTAAAGTCTAATAAAAAAATTAAAAATAAAACAAAGTTTAAGATGTGAACTTTCTACTTTTTAACTTAATTATTTAGGTAAATTGGCATGTGATGTTTCTCACCACAACTGCAACACTTCCATATCAGAGCTTTGACCCTCCATAGTCTCCCTGGAATGCTCTTTCCTCTGATAACTATTCTTGGTTTAATGCCTTACATCATACAGAACTTTATTCAAAGTTTACATTTTTAGTAAGGCCATTCATGGGCATAATATCTAAAATTGCAATCTTCTTTCCTGACACTTCCTATTTCTTTCCCAGTTGGTTTTTATTTCTCAAATCTTATCACTCTCTAGCATGCTGTATGTGTTTCTTTTGTATCTTCGTAATCATAGGTCCTATCTCTGTTTTCCTATGTAAATGTAACCTCCAACTGAATAAGAATTCAACTCTGTTTTATCATAGTTGCAGCTCAATTGCCTAGATCTGTTCTAGTCACATATTAAATGTTCACTATAGATTTTTTGAAAGAATAAAGCTTGTAAAAGAATGATTCAATGACAAACCATAAGTTGGAAAAAGATGCTTGATACACATATAACTAACAAATGATGAACAGCATATATATAACATATAGATTTTATATATATATATATATATATCCTTTTATATTTTTAGTTGACATATTTATGACATACAAAGTGATATTTTAATATGTAATACAATGTATACTAATTAATCAGGATAAATAGCTTAGCCAACATTTCAAAAACTCATCATTCTTTTGTTATGAACCTTCAAAATATTCTCTTCTAGCTTTTTTGAAATATATAATAGATTATAATTAAGTATGTTCACCTTAGAGTGCTGCAGAAGACCAGAATTCATTCCTCTTATCTAGTTGTTATTTTATATTAGTTAACCAATCTCTCCACATCCTCTCCTCCTAAACTTTCCAGCTGCTAATAGCCACAATTCTGCTCTCTACTTATATGAGTTTAAATACTCTTTAGCTCCTGCATATGAGTGAAAACATGTAGTGTTTAGCTCTCTGTGCCAGACTTATTTTGCTTAACATAATGTCCTTCAGGCTTATCCATGCTGCTGCAAATGACAGGACTTGTTTTTATGGCCTAATAGTATTCCATTGTGTATATATACCACATATTCTTTTTATTTTTTTTTTTAAGACAGAGTCTAACTCTGTCACCCAGGCTGGAATGCAGTGGCATGATCTCAGCTCATGGTAGCCTCCACCTCCCAGGTTCCAGTGCTTCTCTTGCCTCAGCCTCCTGGGTAGCTTGGATTACAGGCATGCACCACCATGCTTGGCTAGTTTTTGTATCTTTAGTAGAGATGGGTTTTCACCATGTTGGCCAGGCTGGTCTCAAACTCCTGATGTCAAGTGATCCACCCGCTTTGGCTTTCCAAAGCGCTGGGATTACAGACTTGAGCCACCATACCTCGTCCCACATTTTCTTTATCCATTAATGTGTTGATGGACATTTCAGTTGACTCCATGTCTTAAGTATTGTGAATATTGCTTCAATAAACATAGGAGTGTAGGTATATTTAATTTGCACTCCCACCACAATCAATGAGTTTCTTTATCTCTGCATCCTCATCATTTCTTATTCTTTATCTTTTTGATAACAGCCATTTTCAGTGGTGTGAGATGATACCTCACTGTGGTTTGATTTGCATTTCCCTGATGTCTAGTGATGCTGAGCATTTTTTTTTATATACATGTTGGCCATTTGTACATATTCTTTTGAGAAATTCTTATTCAGTTGCTTTGCCCAATTTTCAAGTGGCTTATTTATTTTTGGTATTGAATTGTTTGAATTCACTTGATATTCTGTATATTAGTCCTTTGCCAAATGAATAGTATGAAAATATTTTCACCAATTTTACAGATTGTCTCCTCAATCTGTTGGTTTTTTTATTTGACATACAGAAGCTTCTCAGTTCAGAAATCCTTTTCTCTGCTTGATCTAGTCTATTGTTGACACTTTTGATTGTCTTTTTTATTTCATGGAATGAATTCTTTATTTCCTGAATCTTTGTTTGGTTGTTTTCTATGATATCTATGTCTTCGTTGCATTTCTCATTCAGATCATTTTTGTCCAAATGATAAATAGAAAAACTCAATGAAAGTTAGAAATAATAAAAACACAATTTTAAAAAGTAGTGGAAAAAAATAAAACCTCCATAAAACTCCCAAAAGGATGGATTTGAGGAGCTTCTAGTCAGTTGTGTATGTAACAGAGTTCCTTAACAGGTGTCAGTAAGTTGACAAAATACATCTCCTGTGCTTGCCCCCCCTCACCAAGAAACATCAGTTTGAACAACTATTTAACCATAAAAATACCTACACAACAGCTGAGGGAATCATGCAGTTAAATCAAAGTACCTGGGTTTAGGACAGAAATAAGAATAGATGCATTGAAGAGTGTAGTGAGGACACTTTTACATTACTCAAGTCAACCCTCCCTTAACCTTATATAGTATAGTATGAGAAGAGATACCCTCCATGTGGACAAAGGAGAGGGAATTAAGCACTGGACTTTGCCTTCGACCCAAAACTGGGTCTTTCCAGTTAAAACTCAATGCCAGGCAGGCCTCTATGGTCCCAGGTTCAAGCCTCATTCTCACTTGTTTGGAACTGAAGTGAAGGTGACTCTTATTACGTTTTAGCAAAGAGACTGGTGGCGTTTTGCTCCTGCTCTAGATATTTGTGGAACTTTGAACTTGAGAGAGATGATTTAGGATATCTGTTGGAAGAAATTTCCAAGCAGCAAAGCATGCAAGACATGACCTGGGTGCTGTTAAAGGCATTCATTTTTGTAAAACAAGTAGAGTATGGAAGTTCAGAAAATTTGCAGCCTGACAATACAATAGAAAACAAAATTTTATCTTCTGAGGGGAAATTCAAGCCAGCCACAGAAATTTGCATAAGCAATGAGTAGCCGATTGTTAATCTCTAAGACAACAGGGAAAATGTCTCCAGGGTATGTCAGAAGTCTTCATGGCAGCCTATTTTGGAATAAGAGAGACATTTTCATTTTCCATTTAAGTGTGCAATATGCAACAGATATCTCTCAACCACATTTTATTCTCCTATAAAATTTAGTAATCCTTATTTGTTGGTGACCCTCCCTCCTGTTTTCTTAGTTTCTATGGGTTTCTTCGTATTTATACTTCTGTACTTTATTCCATTAGAGTAATGAGGTTTAGATGCATGTTCCCAATACACCACCTGACATCTTAAAAAATGTCTTTTGTATTTACAAAAAGAAAATAAGAAGGGATTTTATTCAGTTTTTTATTAAATTGAGATAAGTTTATTATTCAATATGAAAATTTTATGCCACCCTCTCCTGAGGGTAAAATTAAGAAAACAAAATTGAACATTTTGACATGCTTCAGTATCGGTTTAGCAGGTCAGGGGCAGAGAGTGAAATCATTAAGTGTTTCACTTTGTTGTCTGTCAGAAGAGAGGTTTTATTATTTTATTCTTCCCTAAGTAAATATACTTACTGCCTACCAGCTTGGGCCAAAGGAAGAAATAGAGAAAGTAAAATTGTTCAACTTTTACTAGCTTTCTCTGTGTATCAGGCCAGTATCATGATCAAGTACAATTAGTCTAGATAATATTACATCTCAAATCCATAAAAATGCCAAGCTACAGTTTGAGTTCTGAGTAAAATCATCTAGGATTACAAGATCTCTGGAAAAGATGGATTCCTGGCAATGTGGTGTGAGTTATTTTGCCCTTCACTCTAACAGTAAGTATTTCTCTTCATGTCAAGGTACAAAGGAAGCTGATGATCCCAAAGGGAAACTTTATTCAATAGTTCTAATGTTAACTAAATCAATTTTTATTTTTCACTGGCATTGAGGATGGCAATAGTAGAATTTGACAAAACATATCAGTTCAAGGATAAGAGCAGCCTTAATACAGCATAATTTTTTATCTATGAGTTAATAAAGCCTCCAAACCTGAAGTTGAAAAGAAAGTCTGATTTTCTTTTATTTTTTGAGACAGAGTTTTGCTCTTGTTACCCAGGCTGGAGTGCAATGGCGCGATCTTGGCTCACCGCAACCTCTGCCTCCTGGGTTCAAGCAATTCTCCTGACTCAGCCTCCTGAGTAGCTGGGACTACAGGTGTGTGTCACCATGCACAGCTAATTTTTATATTTTTAGTAGAGATGGGGTTTCACCCTGTTGACCAGGATGGTCTCGATCTCTTGACCTTGTGATCCACCCGCCTGGGCCTCCCAAAGTGCTGGGATTATAGGCATGAGCCAACCTGCTCAGCTGAAAGCCTGATTTTCTTTTAAGCAATTTTTCAAATTCTAAGATTAACATAATGGAAAAGAACTAGGATAATGTCTCTTGCATGGAAGCTATTGAAACATTCAAATACATTAATCAATTATGCCAACTGTTTAAACCACATGTTAGTAAAGAGATGTAGAAAGTATTTTCAGGGTAGAATTTTCAGAGAAAATATTGGATGCCAAGTTAAATTCATACTTTAGATAAACAATTAATAATTTATATGAGTATCCTAAATGCAGTGCAATTATATTAAAACATGATTCATAGTTTACTTGACATACAAATTTAACTAGGCATCCTTTATATTTATTTACTAAATCTGGATACCCTATTTCAGGACCTGTAGTGCTACATGACTCCTGGTTTTTGTTCAGCTGCCGGGGAGCAAATGCATGAGCACGATGGATTACATACTGGCTCTTTATCGGCATCTAATTTTGACTAAAATTTATATAAAGATATAAATATAATTATTTGTGAAATAAATGTGAGTGTCTCTGGCACATTATCATGGCATAAGACTGCTTTATCACTAACAGCCATTGAAACTTCACCTGTAGTTTCAGGTCTTATATTTAAGTCTTACTCCATCTTGAGTTAATTTTTGTATATGGTGAAAGAGAAGAATTCAATTTCAAGATGCTTTTTGGAATACAAATCCCCAGGGCCCTGAGTAAATGGGGATAGAAAAGACAAGTTTAAATTTGGGAAAAGATGTTTAGAAATTATCTTGACCAGCTCTGTCCAATAGAAATATAATGGAAGCCATGTATAGCATTTTAAACGTTCTGCTAGCCACATTAATATTGTGAAAATGACCATCTTGCCCAAAGTAATTTATAGATTCAATGCTATCCCTATCAAACTACCATTGACTTTCTTCACAGATCTGGAAAAAACCACTTTAAACTTCATATGGAAACAAAAGAGAGCCTGCATAGCCAAGACAATCCTAACAAAAAGAACAAAGCTGGAGGCATCAACAACCTGACTTCAAACTACACTACAATGCTACAGTAATCAAAACAACATGGTACTGATACCAAAACAGACCAATGGAACAGAACAGAGGCCTCAGAAATAATGCCACACATCTAAACCATCTGATCTTTGACAAACCGGACAAAAACAAGCAATGGGGAGAGGATTTCCTGTTTAATAAATGGTGTTGGGAAAACTGGCTAGCCATATGCAGGAAGGTGAAACTGGACCCCTTCCTGATACCTTATACAAAAATTAACTCCAGATGGATTAAAGATTTAAACATAAGAACTAACACCATAAAAACCCTAGAAGAAAATGTAGGCAACACCATTCAGGACATAGGCACAGGCAAGGACTTCATGACTAAAACACCAAAAGAAATGGCAACAAAAGCCAAAATAGACAAATAGGATCTAATTAAACTTAAGAGCTTCTGCACAGCAAAAGAAATCATCATTAGAGTGAACTGGCAACCAACAGAATGAGAAAAAGTTTTTGCAATCTATCCATCTGACAAAGGGCTAATATCCAGAATCTACAAAGAACTAAAGCAGATTTACAAGAAAAAAAAAAAACCCATTCAAAAGTGGGAGAAGGATATGAACAGACAATTTTCAAAAGCAGAAACTTATGTGGCCAACAACCATATGAAAAAATGCTCATCATTATTGGTCATTAGAGAATTTCAAATCAAAACCACATTGAGATACCATCTCACACCAGTTAGTATGGTGATCATTTAAAACTCTGGAGACAACAGATGCTGGAGAGGATGTGGAGAAAAAGGAACACTTTTACACTGTTGGTGGGGTTGTAAATTAGTTCAACCATTATGGAAGACAGTGTGGTGATTCCTCAAGGACCTAGAAATAGAAATTCCATTTGGCCCAGAAATTCCATTACTGTGTATATACCCAAAGGATTGTAAATAATTCTATTATAAAGACACAGGCACACATATGTTTGTTGCAGCACTGTTTATGATAGCAAAGACCTAGACCAACCCAAATGCCCATCAATGATAGACTGGACAAAGAAAATGTGACTCATATACACCATTAAATACTATGAAGCCATAAAAAATGGTGAGTTCACGTCCTTTGTAGAGACATGGATGAATCTAGAAACCATCATTCTTAGCAAACTGACACAATAACAGTTTTTTTCCCTATTTATCATATGCTTGCTATCCTTATATATTATTTATAGATCCCTTGTCAGATGGGTAGTTGGCAAATATTGTTCAGGAATGTTGCCCTTTTGTGTGTGTGTGTGTGTGTGTGTGTGTGTGTGTGTGTGTGTGTGTGTGTGTATTTATGTGTCTTTGTCTGGTTTTGCTGTCAGGGTAATCCTGGTCCCATAGAATGAGTTTGGAAGTATGCTGTCCTACTCTAGTTTATGGAATAGTTTGAATATGATTAATATTAGTTCTTCATTAAATGTTTGGTGAAATTCTGCAGCCTACACATATTTATAAGCACTCCCTAGTCTTCTGTCTATTTACCTTAAGTGGAAGGGAGACATCTTTCATGAAGCCACTATTTGTGCAGCTTAGGATTAGGGGAAGGATAAAGCCCTACCAGCTCACTAGCTCTGGGGCCAGTTCAGCTTTTCTTCACTGAGAGGCTTTTTATTTCAGTTTTGGTCTTATTGCTATTGTTCTGCTCAGGTTTTGGATTTCTTTATGGTTATATCTTGGTATGATGTATGTGTCTGGGAATTGGTCCTTTTCTTCTAGATTTCTCAATTTATTGGCGTACAGGCATTCACAGTATCTATGAATGTCCTTTGAATTACTGAGATATCAGTTGTAATGCCTCCCTTTTCATTTCTGATTTTATTTACATCTTCTTTTATTTTTCTTAGTTACTCTGGCTAAATTTTGTGTATTTTGTTTAACTTTTCAAAAAATAACTTTTCATTTTATTTCTTTGTATTGTGTTCCTCATTTTCACTTTGTTTCTTCTCCAATTTTATTATTTTTTTCTTCTAGTAATTTAGGGTTTGGCTTGCTCTGGCTTTGCTAGGTTTTTCTTTTTTTCTTTTTCTCTTTTTTTTTTTTTTTTTTTTTTTTTTGAGACAGGGTCTCAATCTGATTGCCCAGGCTCAAGTACAATTGATGAGTCGCTGCAGGTACAGGTGATCCTCCCATCTTAGTCTTCGAGGTATCTGGGACTGTAGGCATGTGCCACCATGGCCAGCTAACTTTTTGTATTTTTAATAGAGATGGGATTTTGCCAGGCTGGTCTCAAACTACTAGACTCAAGCAATCCTCCCATCTTAGCCTCCAATAGTGCTGAAATTACATGTATGAGCCATTGTTACTAGTTAGTTTTTTCTAGTTTTTTAAAAATTCATTGCTTGGTTGCTTTTCCTAAATTAAAAAAAAATTCTTCTCTTTTAGATGTATGTACTTATAGCTATATACTTCCCTCTTAGTACTGATTTTGCTGTATCCCATAGGTTTTGTTACGCTGTATGTCCAGTATCATTTGTTTCAAGAATTTTTTCAATTTCCTTCTTAATTTCTTCATTGACCCATGGGTCATTTAAATACATAATAATTTCCATTTATAGGCATAGTTTCCAATATTCCTTTTGTTATTGACTTCTAGCTTTATTTCATTGGGGTCAAAGAAGACACGATATTATTTCAGTTTTTGAATGTTTTAAGATTTGTTTTGTGACCTAACTTATGGTCTATTTTTGAAAGTAATTTATGGGCTGAGAAAGTGAGTGTGTAGTCTGCAACTCTTGGATGATATGATGGTTAATACTGAGTGTCAACTTGATTGGATTGAAGGATGCAAAGTATTAATCATCGGTGTGTCTGTCAGGGTGTTGCCAAAGGAGATTAACATGTGAGTCAGTGGAATGGGAAAAGCAGAGCCACTGTTAAGCTGGGTGAGCACCATCTAATCAGCTGCCAACATGTCCAGAATATAAAGCAGGCAGAAGAACATAAAAAGGCTAGACTGGCTTAGCTTCCCAGAATACATCTTTCTCCTGTATTGGATACTTACTGCCCTCAAACATTCGACTCCAAGTTCTTCAGCTTTGGGACTTGTACTGGCTTTCTTGCTCCTCAGCTTGCAGTTGACCTATTGTGGGACCTTGAGATAGATCATGTGATCTACATTACTCTATTTTATATATATATATATATATATATATATATATTTATAAGCACTCCCCAGTCTTCTGTCTATTTACCTTAAGTGGAAGGGAGACATCTTTCATGAAGCCACTATTTGTGCAGCTTAGGATTAGGGGAAGGATAAAGCCCTACCAGCTCACTAGCTCTGGGGCCAGTTCAACACTAGGGCTCATCTAGGTGTTGCCGTCCTTGTGGCTAGACTACCTTTCAGGTTCATTTGCGACCCTAGAGCACGTTTGCTCATGGTAGGTGGCAAGGCTTGCTGAAATTCAAATTCCAACTGCTGGGATGGGCAATTTCCCTCTTGCTAGTCCTGGTTTAAATGCTCCCTACATGAGTGGGCATCAACTGAATTTGTCTGGTTTTACTTTCTGCGATAATAAAGGCAGCATTGACTTCAATGCTTCACAGTTGCTGGGTCTCCCTCTCCCAAGACCATAGAAATGCTCTCTGCACCACGCTACTGTTGTTGGGGATGCGAGGAGGTCACATTGGCTATTCAAGACTGTTTTGCTTATCTTTTTCAGTGCCTCTTTCACTGATATTAAGTTAAAACCAGGTATCATGAGTGCTTACCTGATTTTTGGTTCCTCGAAGCTAACCTTTTTTGTGTAGATAGTTCTTAATTTGGTGTCCTTGAAGGGTGGGGTGATCAATGAATATTTCTGTTCCACCATTTTGCTCCACTCCTTCTTTAATTTCTAAAGCAAATAATGTGTGTCCTTTTGTTCCCTCTTCTTCTAAGGCTACAGTTCCTCAATTATAACTCTATCCCACAATTTGGATCCTTCTTTCCTTTTTTTTTTTTTTTTTTTTTTTTTCCTGCTTACATTTGACAGCTAACACAGCATAGTGTCTATAAGCACGTACTCTGGAGTCAGAATACCTAGATTTGAATTCCAGTTCCACCACTTAAGTTCTGTGTGACTGTGAACAAATCTAGCCTCCATGAGCTCTATTTCTTTAATCCATATAAAAACAGGATAGTTTCAAGTATTAAGTGAGATATTCGATCTTAAATGCTTAGTAGAGTACCTGGCATGTGGCAATAACTAAATTGCTAGTTATTATGCTAAAATTTATGATATTTACTCAAATTATGAAGCTTACTTTTCCCCTATCCATGAACAATTCTTCCATATTTCTGATAATTCCCCAAGTTACTCACCAAGTGCAAAACTCTGACTGAAGGAAGGCTGTCTGTTCTTTTTCACCAACTGCACTTAACTATAGGCTTCTATTCTTCCTACTTGACTAAAACTGCTCTCTTGATGAGGCTGAATCTTGCTACTCTAATGCTATTGCTTGGTCACATATACCATAATCCCTCCTATCAAATATGTAGCTGATTTAACTGATTTTTTTTAAAAAATTATACATGATCTATCATAGCTCTAATAGATGGATCTTATAGTTGTTATTATGTAGGATATCAGAGAAAAAATGCCTTTACCAGAAAAAGTGACGTAATTTCCCTAGTGTCATTTTTTGAAGTACTATAATCCAAAGTTTCTTTCCTGATTTCTAATCATTTTCATTCCTTATGCCTTCTTATCACCCTTCATCTACATTATGCATTTTCAACAAAATTAATTTTGCAAATAAATATTTCAAATTATTTTACACAAAGTCAATAAATCTTGAATTACTAATCATTATAATATGACTTTTTGTGAACTGGGTTGAAACTACTACACTACATCACAGTTGGGTCATATAGTCCCTTTTTTCAAAATTGAGCTGTAGTTCCATATGGAGTTTCCTTGGAAAGGTACTGAAATTATTCCACTACTTCAGAGAAGCAACAAGCCCTGCTTCAGGCAGCAGGAAAATCTAATTTTAAAGTCTAATAAGGAAGTATTGGCAACTGAATACCAAGGAGAAGGTGAGGTTGATCTAGTTGAGTGCACTGCAGAATTAAAACTTGATGGGAAATCATTGTGCTTCAGAGAACAGGACCAGCGAAGTCTCAGTGCATGACGTAAGGATCAATATTGGAATAATAAAACAATTGAATTAGCAAATCCTCAGGACAAATAGGCTGAAGGAACAATAGTCAGTATAGATGACTTATGAAAGTTAAGAAAAAGTATGAAAGAAAATGGGCCCACATCATTTGGAATCAGGCTTTATAACACTTTGGCTAGGCACAGAATACGACTTGCTCTCAAAGCGAAATTGCCACGGCTGTTTCCTCATTAACGTGAGACTGATTACCTCGGATCTAGAAGAGTATAGAAATCCCAATTCAGGCTCTTGTAATGAAACAACAAAGTATTCGCTTCAATTTTTGTCTCAACCACTACTAGCCGTATGATTAAGGTAAGGTATTTAAGCTGATTATCCATTTGTAAAGTGGGAACCAAAAGAATTTGTATGCATTTAGGCATGTTGTGCTGCTATAATAAAATAATATGTGTAAATACCTAACAGAGTGTATGGAACATAATGGGAACTTAATAAAAGTTATAAAAGTTAATTTATTTTATTTTATTTATTATTATTTTTTGAGACAGAGTCTTACTCTGTTGCTCAGGCTGGACTGCAGGGGCATGATCTTGGCTCACTGCAACCTCTGTCTCCCAGGTTCAAGAGATTCTCCTACCTCAGCCTCCTGAGTAGCTTAGACTACAAACATGTGCCATCATGCCTGGCTAATTTTTGTATTTTTAGTAGAGACGGGGTTTCGCCTCGTTGGCCAGGCTGGTCTCAAGTGGTCCGCCGGCCTCTGCCTTCCAAAGTGCTTATATTACAGGTGTGAGCCACCGCACCCAGCCTACTTTATTTTTTCTTACTGCTTCCCAATACTTTTATTATCACCAACTTCAAATAGTAGGAATAAAAGTAGCAATGATAGAAACTTAGAGCGTTAGTTATGTTTGTGTGTTGTAAAAATTAAGACTCAATAACAAATTTGAAAACACTGGCTAAAACAAATTTTTTAATTACCAATGGCTCTATTATGCATACAGGTATACCATGGAGATATTGCAGGTTTGGTCTTTAACACAGTAAAGCAAGTCACACAATTTTTTTGCTTTCCCAGTGGCACACAAAATTTACATTTACACTATACTATAGTCTACTAAGTGTGCAACAGTATTATGGCTTATGACTAAAAATAATGTGCATAGCTTAATTAAGAATACTTTATGGCTGAAAAATGCTAGTGATGATCTGAGTCTTCAGCCAGTTGTAATTTTTTTTTTTTTTTTGCTTGTGTAGGATCTTGCTTTAATGTTAACATCTTCTGACTAATCAAGATGGTGGTTTCTGAAAGGTAAGGAGGCTGTGGCAATTACTGAAAATTAAAAAACTATGCAATTTGTCATATTGATAGACACTTTCTTTCTCAAACAATAAATTATTTGCATATGATTATGTTTAATATAATTTTACCCAAAGTAGAAATTATTTGAAAATTGGAGTCAGTCCTCCCAAACTCTGCTGCTGCTTTATCAAAAAAAGTTTGTGAAATAGTCTAAATCCTTTAATGACATTTCAACAATGTTCACAGCATCTTCACCAGGAGTATATTCTGTCTCAATAAGCCACTTTATTTGCTCAACTATAAGAAACAACTTCTCAATCATTCGAGTTTTATTATGAGATTGCAGCAATTTAGTCATATCTTCAGGCTCCACTTATAATTCTAATTTTCTTGTTATTCCACCACATTGGCAATTACTTTCTCCATTGAAGGCTTGAGCCTCTCAAAGTCATGCATGAGGTTAGGAATCAACGTCTTCCAAATTCTTATTAATGTTGACATTTTGACTTCCTCTCATGAGTCACAAACATTCTTTATGGCATCTAGAATGGTGAATCCTTTCCAGAAGGTTTTCAATTTACTTCTCTGAGATCTATCAGAGGAATCACTATTAAGGCACCTATCACCTTAGAAAATGTATTCCTTAACTAATAAGACTTAAATGTCAAAATTATTACTTGGTTGGTCTGCAGAATGGATGTTGTGTTAGCAGCCATGAAAATGTTATTCTCCTTGTAGATCTCCATCAGAGCTCTTGGGTGACTTAGGTGCCTTGTCAATGAGAAGTAGTATTTTCAATATATGTACTTTTTTTCTGAGAAGTAATTCTCAAGAGTGGGCTTTTAATATTCCATAAACAATGCTGTAAACGGATGTGCCGTCATCCAGGTTTTGTTGTTCCATTTATGAAGCATAGGCAGAGTAGATTGGTAAAAACCTTTAAGAGCCCCAGGATTTTCAGGGTGGTAAATGAACATTGGTTTCAACTTAATGTCCACAGCTGCAGTAGCAAGAGAATGAGCCTGTCCTTTGAAGATTTGACACCAAGAATTGACTTCCCTTCTCTATCTAATAATGTCCTAGATAGCATCTACTTCCAATATAATTGTGTTTTATCTAAACTGAAAGTCTGTTGTTGAGTGTAGTTGCACTCATCAGTTATCTTAGCTAGATCTTCTGGATAAGTTGCTGCAGTATCTACATCAGCACTTGTTTCTTCACCTTGCAGTTTTATGTTACAGAGATGGCTTTTTTTCTTAAACATTATGAATCAACCTGTGTTAAATTCAAACTTTTCTTCGGTAGCTTCCTTGCCTCTCTTAGCCTTCACAGAATTGAAGAGAATTAGTGCTTTGCTCTGGAGTAGACTTCAGTTTAGGGGAATCTTGGGGCTTGTTTAATCTTTCATCCAGATTACTAAAACTTTCTCCATGTTAGCAATAAGGTTGTTCTGCTTTCTTATCACTCATGTCTTTACTGTAGCAGCACTTTTAATTACTTCCAAGAACTTTTTCTTTGCATATACAACTTGGCTAACCGCCTGGTGCAAGAGGCCTAGCTTTCGACCTCTCTTGGCTGTCAACATACCTTCATCATTAAGCTTAATCCTTTCTATCTTTTAATTTAAAGTGAGAGATGTGCAACTTATCCCTTTATTTGAACACATACGGGCCATTGAAGGGTTATTGGTCATCCTAATTTCAATATTGTTATCTAAGGGGATAGGAAGGCCAGAAGAGAGGGAGAGAGATGGGGAAATGGCCAGTCTGTGTAGCAGTCAGAACACACATTTATTAATTAAATTTGCCATTTTATATGGGCACGGTTTGTGCCACCCTAAAAATTACTATTAACATCAAAGATCACTGACTATAGATCACTATAACAGAAATAATAATGAACACGCTTAAAATATTTGGAGAATTAGCAAAATATGACTCAGAAACATGAAGTGAGCACATGCTGTTGCAAACATAGCACTGATAGTCTTGCTTGACAGAGGATTGCCACCAACCTTCAATTTATTTTTAAAAATGCAGTATCTGTGAAGGCCAATAAAGCAAGGTGCAATAAAATGAAGTATGCACTAGTATCATTTTATGAAAAGGAATTAGGTGATTTATTTTACTGCTTTATACTCAGTTGGTCGAGTAGTTCCTGGCTATTCTGTTTGTTGGAAGAGGTCTCATTAAAGGCTCATCAAAAAGTGTGACTAAAAGTAAAACAGACTGCTTACTACCTCAGTTAACTTGAAGACAAAACGATAAATCCAATTTATAATAGCAAAGATTACCTTCATGGAACTTCTACTATTGGCCCCAGCGAAGAACTTTAAGTATCTCTAATCTCTACCAAAGTCTCTGCTAGGTATTACTATCCACTTTTACAGATAAGAAATCTGAGACTCAAGTATTATTCAAGACAATAGCCAAGACTCCAACCCACATCTCTGTGGCCACTAACCATACACATTTTTCACTTTACTAGCTTTCCAGGCTAACTGAATAGCAGCTGGTTCGGTGTTAGCTGCTCTCTAGTTATTTAGTTTACCTGAGGAGCCTCAATTATTTTGTGTTTTGATTGGTTCCACACTTTTAAAGGGGGAATGGCAGATCTATATTTTAGGCTAAAATAGGTGGTTCTTATTAGCAAATCCAGACTTCCAGGAAATATGCTATTTAATTAGGTTGAGATGAGGTTTTCTATGCATTATGGTATGAATCTTGCCTTTGTGCTAGGGATTTATGGCATAACAAATGTATGTATGTTGGTTGAATTTACTAGCCAAGTCTGCATTGTGTGTTTGCCTAATAGTTGCCAATTTCCATTGGCTCCTAGGCTAAAAGAAATAATAATCACTATAACTATTTGGCCTCTTTTAGGCATTCAGAATTCTATTGGATATTTAATTGTGTTATTGATTTCTAATAACAACCCTGTGAAGTTTATGGAAGTGAAAACTGAGGCACAAAGAGATTAATTATCTTGCTCCAAACTAGACAGCTGGTAAGTAGAAGGGATAGGATTCAAACTGTGTATTCCTCCAGAATTCAGAACTTAACCCTTAAACTCTGTAGAAACCCACAGAAGTACAGTGACCTGACCTAGACTACTTGGTAAATGTCAGATATATATTTTCTATATTGATATGTCAGCTTCCAAAAACAATGTTGTAACTACAATAAATTGTACGTATTTCACAAAGCTTAACACAACAGCTTAAAATGTAAAAGTGGTGGGCTCTTTACTCCAAAATATAGAGTATTTGTAGCCTTACCAACAACACTAGAAACTTTAAGCAGATTAATTCTTTGACTTTATCCTATGTAAATTTAAAATTAACCTGAAAGTTTTGTTTAAAATTTAAAATGATTTTACTTCTTATTAAAAGTCCCTTTAAAGTATCTGGGATGACTTTTTCTTCCTAGCAAAAATAATACACAGGGTAAATGGAAATTTTTTTTTTGATGACTGAGGATCTTTCACTGACTTAGATCACTGGAACATCAGTTTCCTCATCTGAAATATGTGAATCATAAAAACACCTATTTTCCTAGTTGGTGTGAGAATTAAATGACATAATATGCATGATTTTGTCAATTGTATAGTCATATGCAAATGTACTTTATTGTTCTTAATAACTCTTACGTGGAACTGTTAGCTACAAGAAAAAGACAAGTCTCCTTTAACTCTTGTACGTAACTAATAGGTATTATCATTTAAAATTTCTTGCATTGGTTATTTCTGCCATTGGTTTTTCCTTAAATGTAGTGTTAGAAAAGCCTAAATATGAAGTGATTTGATTAGTTACTTGAGATTTTATTGTATATAGCTCTGTCCAGCTGCTGCTCATTGTGAATATATTTATTTATTATTGTTCATGATTTGGGTAGTTTTTCTAATTATTTTGTCTGTCTTTGAATCCCTATTGTATATAACAACCTTGAGGGAGGGGGGGCTTTGTCTCTGATTTCCTGGTATCTTTTCTTCTACCTAGTTGGAGGCTATGCACAAAGGGAGCTTCTAGCCCCTACATACACTCACACATACAAAGTTAAATGGAGCAAATAAATTGTCCTGACACTGATAAAGCTGACCTCTATATAGTCCAACTTGAAACACCTTCACAGATGTTAGTTACTGGCCATATCCATTCTTAAACAGCACCCCTATTCCATTCTGCCACTTCCTCATAGTGGTGATGAAGGATTTTTGTTCTTTAGCTCAGCTAAAACCCAGGTTCTTAGCTCATGACCAGAAAACATTAGGCAAGCAGATACATTGAAAAATGAGGAGAACAAATTTATTACAAGAAAGGTCACAGTGAAAGAAGGGGTCCTGCCAGGAAGGCTCCCACCTCACAGATTGAATACCAGGCCACCACATGTAAAATGAAGAGCCCAGGCTCCTCCCCCCAGCGCATAGCATGAATTTCTGGTGGCTCCACCCCACTTTCCTAACCCTATGCAGACACACTCAGACAAGTTCCTGGGCCATTTCCTTCATCTGCACAAAAGCATCTGATGTAACACTAGCAGGGCAGGTTGTAGATTCTAGGGATCCTCCTTTATCTGCCTCCTGCCTCTATCACTTCCCTCGTAAAGAAGTACATCTAACTACCATTAAAACAAGAATAAGGATGATGAAGACTGATCTTAACTGCTTCCTGCTGACAGGGGGCGCTGTTTTGGAATAATGGCAGTCAGATCTCCCTCAGAGGCCTATCTAAGGGTCCCTGGCAGAAAGAGCCACCATCAGAGGCTCCGGTTGCATAGCTGTTTGGAGTTTGATGGCCTGAAGGTGAGAAAAGACAAACTGGATTATTAGAAAATATGTATCGAAACAAAACAAGGGAGAGTAAGGATAGTTAAAAAAATCCTGAGACCTTTTACCAGTTTGCTCAGGGTTGGGGAGTCAAAAGCCTGACGGATTAAATAAAACTTTTACCCTTCTGCTGGCATGTTAGGCTTCTGGGTCTCTTTCTTCAAGCCCAATCCTAAGCCAACTCGTTTAAGGTTTGGGAAATTAACTTTTCCCAGTTTAGAGGATGCATCTGAGTGGTGTCCCATAGTATGGAGACACAATTATTTATCAGTGAAGAAGGTCCAGAGGAGGAAAAAGGAAAAAAAGAAAGCTTTGGTTTTTTAAAGGAGGCCCAGGGGTTCAGGATGCATTTGAAAGATACTCATCTAGAAAGAGGGAAGCCTAGCGAGGAGTCCCAGGATCCCTTCTCTTCCTAGAAAATACCTGGGTTATGTGAGGGAAAGTGAGGCATCCCTCTTTCTTCTTCCAATCTTATATCCCCAGGTCCCAGCAACCATGACAGTGTGCTGCCCATGGGCGTCAAAGGGGCTTTCATCCATGTTAATGGGGGCCTAGGAGGTGGGAATATCTGCTCTTATCCATTTATATGCTATCTCCCCTGCTCTCAGTTGCCTTAGAATTCCCTAGACCTCATTTATGTCATGGATACTAACATATTTTTATCCATGAAACAGGAAGCTTGGTTTAATTAGCAGAAATTAGTTATGTTAACCTACTCTGTGCCTTTTAACTTCTGTTATTTTCTGCCTCTGTATCCATTAGATCCAGTTTTATTTCCTAGGACTTTGACTTGAAGCTTGAAATTGAATTTGGAATAAAAAATATGTCTTGGGGTTTGGATAGACTCATTACTATAAGCCAAAATGCTAAGGTGAAACTGTAAAATTGAGTCCTCCTTAAGCAAGGGAGAGAAAAGGATGTTCTGTGACATGTCCAGATAACTGGTGGCTATAGTTATACTTGCTAATATGTGGGTGCATGGATCTTGGCTTTGGTTAGCTGCCTTGGTCTTACTTTCCCCAAAAGGAAACCTTTGGGCGATAGGTACCCTTTTTATTCCCATCACCCAGCAAGATCTGCAGGATAATTACTCAGAACTAGCATATTTATTCATATTTTTACATTACCCATCCCTTTTGTTTTTTTCTGAGTGGCAATCATATATCACTGGTTGGTTCACAGGAGTAAGCAGGGCTAGTCTAAAATGTAGGCAAAAACTTAAAAACAATGAATGTAGAATTTAATGGCATACGTATGATAAGTTCTAAAATATAATTTCCCTCTAATGAACCAGCAAGCTTTCCATGAAGGGTGGCACCATTCTGAACTAATACTTTATTAGGAGAACATTTATAGGCTGTCCATGTATGCAAATCAGATTTCTGTCATATTTTATTTAATGGGTGGTAATATTTTATGCATATTAAAGAAGCACTGAATGGAGTTAACCTGTGTATGAAAGGCAGTGGAGTAGCATATAAGGGCTCTCAATTCAAACAGAAGGTTTTCAAATGTCAGGGCTATTATATACAAATTGAGAATCATAATTTATTCATATATAAAATAGTGTTAATATCAGTACATGCTTCACCAGTTTGTTTTGTTGATCAAATTAAACATAAATCTTTTGTCATAACTTTTGGTGCACACAGAACATTCAATAAACATTTGCAGTTGTTATTAAAATTAGAGTAATGATTATGATTATTTTTGTTATCTGGTACTGCCATATAATGACAAGCTCATAAGAATATCATCCTGTAGAAAATTCTGGAAGAGAATGGATATTATGTTATTAACTCACTTTTCAGAGCGATGTCTGAGCCCTTGGCTATACTTCTGTTTTTGTTCCGGGGGATACGGAGTAATCAATAAGAACACCCTGCCTTAGGTAAGAGTAAGCAGAAGAAATAGATTTGCATTTCATGATTAAACTGATTGTTTTGAAGGTGGCTAAAGCTAGCCAGGAAGAACTTTGGTATGTTCATGGCCAGTGTAACAGGTATGACTATGAACAAGTCGAGACAGTGGTTTATTAAGTTTAAAATTGTATTATACATATTAAGAAATGCTAAGATTGATCAGGGAAGATTAAGCTGGGCCTGAGGCCTGTGTGCACAAGAGGAGCTTGAATTCACTGGACAGACATGTTGATTTGTGTTCTCAGCAGTACACTTGGACCTAGGCCCATGAAGGTCAACCAGAAGCCTTGGTCTTCAGGGACTGGCCTGAAGCCTGGATTCATAGGGGCTGACCTGGCACTTGGGTGGGTCTTGTGGCTGAGTCTTCAGGGGCTTGCCAGATGCTGGAATGGGCCTGGTATTTTAGTTCCATTGAAATTGGCCTGAAGCCTGAGTCCATGGGGGCTGGACTAGAGCTGAAGTGGGCCTGGGCCTTGAGTTTGCAGGGGTTGGCCTTAGTTTTGGGTCTGCATGGGTCAACTTGGAGCCTCGGCACAGGGAGGCCAGCCTGCCACTGGAAGGATGTGCCTGGACCCTGGGCCTTCTGGAACAGGTGCAAACCCTGGGTATGCTTAAGTGTGAGGTCAGGGAGCTGGCCCAAATGGCTGGTTTGCCAGAAGTGGCCTGGAACTCTGTATGCTTGGAGCTTTGTCTACAGGTACCAGCTTTGTGCCTGATGTCAGGGATACATACCCAATGCTCATTAAGTTCCAAAGCTTTGAACTTTGTTGGATGGCCGGGCTCTGGAATAGGCTAAAATCTGGGTGTGCCTACAACCTGCAACCACAGGGGCTAGCCTGGTGCTGGTTGGGCATTTAACACATATATACAGAAAGCATTCTGCAGGCTGGATCTGTGGGTGCTGACCTGATAACTAGAGCTGTAAGTGCTGGCCTAGAGATGGGGTGGGCCTAAAGCCTAGGGCCATGGGTGTCTAGGCTGCTGCTGAAAGCAGTCCAGAGCCTAGTGCTACTGGGGTCAATCTGAAGGTGGGGCAGACCTGTACACCAAGTCATCCAGGCAGACCTGAAGCTTGTGGTTATGGTATCTGCACTGGTGTTGGGTTGGGCATGAAACCCTAATCTGCAGTTGCCAGGTTGGAGTCTGGAGCTGCAGGCTTGATTTGGAGCCTGGAGCCATGGGGACTGGCCTAGAACCTGAGTTTGTGAAGGCTGACTTGGAACGAGGGTGGGTCCAAAGTCTGGAGCCACTGGGGCTAGCTTAGCACTGGGGTTCATCCAGAGCCTGATGCCACTGAGGTCACCCAGGCAGTGAGATGATTCTAGTGACTTAGTCCCAAGGTATCAACCTAGATTCTGGAACTGTGGGGCAGGCCAAGCTGAGTTTTACCAGAATGGGCTCATAGAGGTTCAAGGCAAGGTCTGGAGCTCACTTACCGCTTTTTTCTGCAAGCAAAAGCTATCTCTGTCCACGTTGTACTTTCTGAGGTTTTTGGAGGGGTGATACAGGTAAATTAAAACTATTTTTTCTACCCTCTTCATTGTATATTTTTATACTTCTATGCTGTATTTTCTCACCTGCCTTCCTTAGCTCTTGTGAAGGTATTTTTGTGCATGTATAGTTCTTCAGATTGATGTTTCTGAGGGGGGATGAGTCCTGAAACATCCTATTCCACCAACTTGCTCTCAATAGACTACACTTTCTTATCACTTTAAAATGCTTCTCACTAATTTTTTTCAGTTGAATAATCAAATCTATTTAATCTGAAACTATTAGTCTCAACTACTTATTCTTGACAAATTTAACAAATGTAAATAGGAGAATGTTAAGGAGATTGTTAACAGGACACTTGGAGATCGCAAGGAGATAAAAAGGACCCACTTAGGGCTAACCATTCAGGTTGAGATGAAGGTTAAAATGGAAGGGTAAATTTTCAGTACAACCCCTCTGGTTGTTATGGTGATGAGAATGTATTGAACTGAAAGGAAGTTGTACAATGTTACAATGGGATCATAGAGTTTTCTCTAATACAATCCATTTTGAAAATATAGGTGTTAGAGCTAGTCAGAATACTAGCCTACTCCCATGAGAAAACAGGAAAAATATAGTAATTAAAAGTGCATTGATTCTTCCAGACAAACTGGTGTCTGACTTCTCAGAGGTATCATAGGACCACTAAGGGGCAATGACTACAGAAAATGAGGACTCTTATAATAGTAAGAGACAAAAACATGGGACAGACTCAGTTGCAGCATTTTTTAAAATTTAAAACCTCTATAATTTTGTTAAGCTTTATTGATAATATGTACTTAGGAAGAGTATAAAATCCTAAAGTTTTATAGTTTCACAAAATAGAAGAATGAAAGATATTTTTCTTGGTTTCTAAACTATTGTCCTACTGTGTACATTACTTTGCTTTATGTTGTATTACTGATTATATATTTTTGCTTGGGATTAAATGTATATTTCATTGCAACTGGAAAAAAAACACGTTTTTCTCAAAGACACTTTATTTTAGACATGGTTGTTTACTGTTTGACCAACTCCACTTAAACAGTAACTTGATGAAATCATAAATGCTACTCCATGTCATTTGAATGACATGGAATAATTATGATGTTTAGGTAAATTTTATTCAGCATTGATCAATATAAATAGTATTTTATATCCAAAATGTATTTTGTTTGTTCTTAGAACTGTTGGCCACTTAATGCTCTCTTGCTTTATGATTTTAGAAGACAATAAAACCTGCTCTGATATATCTGTATAGCTATGTCTTTATCTATGCATCTATATATCTATGTCTCTATGTATGTATGTATGTATGTATGTATGTATGTATATATCTATCTATCTATCTAACTCTCTCTCTCTCTCTCTCTCTCTCTCTCTCTCTATCTATCTCCTCGTCCCATTTTATACTGGAATCCCAGTTCTGTTTTGGGCTGTGTGTACATCAAAGGCTAAAGCATAATTAGGACCATGAGAAGGAGTGCCAGTGCCACATATTATTAGGGGTAGCAGTAGGTATGCTTTTATTTTCTTGTGTCAAATATGATAAAAGCCAAAACACTTTGCCAGATGGGTAGATTGCAATATTTTTTTTTTCCATTCTGTTGGTTGCCAGTTCACTCTAATGATAGTTTCTTTTGCTGTTCACAAGCTCTTAAGTTGAATTAGATCCCATTTGTCTATTTCAACTTTTGTTGCCATTGCTTTTGGTGTTTTAGTCATGAAGTCCTTGTCCATGCCTATTTCCTGAATGGCATTGCCTAGGGTTTCTTCTAGGGGTAGAGACAGGGGTACAAAGTTTATTTGAAGGGATAATCATAGAGAACTCCCCAATCTTAGAGAAATATATCAATATCCAAGTACAAGAAAGTTATAGAACACCAAACAGATTTTATCCAAACAAGACAACCTTAAGCCATTTAATAATCAAACTCCCAAAGGTCAAGGAGAAAGAAAATACTCTAAAAGCATCAAGAGAAGAGAAACAAATAACACACAATGAAACTCCACTAGGTCTGGCAGGAGAATTTTCAGTGGAAAGCTTACAAGCTAGGAGAAAGTGGTATGACAGATTTAAGTTCTGAAGGAAAAAAAAATTACCCTAGAATAGTATATCTAGCAAAAGTATCCTTCAAACATGACAGAAAAATAAAGACCTTCCAAGACACACAAAAGCTTAGGGATTTCATCAACAGCAGATTTGTCCTACAAGAAATGCTAAAGGGACTTCTTTAATCAATCAATCAAAAAAAAAAAAAAAAAGCACATCAGTGAGAATAAGAAATCATTTAGAGGTACAAAACTTAGTGGTAATAGTACACACAAAAAAGCACAGACTATTATAACATTGTGATTGTAGTGTGTAAACTACTCTTATATTAAGTATACAAGTTAATATAAGAATATAAACATCATTGTATAACTATATAATAAAATAATAAAAATAAGTACAGCAACATTTGAAGACATAGTACATGAAGATTTAAATAGGAAAAAAAGACAAAATTGATGACAGAAAATTAAGGTGTAGTTTTATAAGTCTTATTTTTGGTTGTTTGTTCATTTATGCAAACAGTGTTAAGTTGTTAAGAGCTCAAAATAATGGGTTATAAGACAGAATTTGCAAGCCTTATAGTCATCTCAAACCAAAACCAATATACAATGGATACACAAAAAAATCAAGAGATTAAATGCTAGCACCAGCTAAAACCAACTTCATTTAGAGGTAGACAAAAAGGAAGGACAAAAGGAAGAGAACACCACAAAACAACCAGAAAACAAATAATAAAATGACAGGAGTAAATTCTTACTTCTCAATAACATTGAATGTGGATTGACTAAACTCTCTAATCAAAAGACATAGAATGGCTGAATACATGTTTTTTAAAAGCAAATAATTTGTCTCCTAAAAAAAAAAAATCTTCACCTATAAAGACATATAAGGACTGAAAATAAAGGGATAGAAAGATATTCTAGGTTAAATGAAACAACAAAAAAGAGCATTAGTAGCTATAATTATATCAGAAAAAATAGATTTCAGGACAAAAATCATAGAGACAAAGAGGGTCACTAAATAATGACAAAGGGATCAATTTAGCAAGAGAATGTAACAATTTTAAATAAATATGCAACTGACTCGATACAGTCATAGTTGGGCTATTCAACACCCCACTTTCAGCATTAGACAGATCTTCCAGATAGAAAATGAACAAAGAAAAATCGCACTTAATCTGAACTATAGACCAACTTGATCTAATAGATATTTATTGAATGTTTCATCCAAGAGCTGAAGAATACACATTCTTTTCCTTAGCACATGGATCATTCTCAAAGATAAATCATAAGTTAGGTCACAAAACAAGTACTAAAACGTTAAAGAAGTTTGAAATAGCATCAAGCATTGTATTACTCTGTTTTCACACTGCTGATAAACACATAGGCAAGACTGAGAAGCAAAAGAGGTTTAATTGGACTTTCAGTTCCACATGGCTGGGGAGGCCTCACAATGGCTGCAGGAGGCAAAAGGCACTTCTACACCACTGAGGCAGGAGAAAATGAGGAAGAAAGAGAAATGAAAACGCTTGATAAACCCATCAGATCTGGTGAGACTTATTCACTATCACAAGAATAGCACAGGAAAGACTGGCCCTATGATTCAATTATCTCCCCCCGGCTGCCTCCCACAACACATGGAAATTCTGGGAGCTACAATTCAAGTTGAGATTTGAATGGGGACACAGCCAAACCTTATCAAGCATCTTCTCTTGCCACAATGGAATAAAACTGGAAATCGATAATAGGAGGGATTTCGAAGGTATACAAACAAAAATTAATCAATATTGAAAGACAGTGTTTGTCAATGAAGAAATTAAGAAGAAAATTGAGAGAATTCTTGAAACATATTATAATTGATATACAAATATCAAAACCCATGGAATACAGCAAAAGCAGTACTAAGAGGGAAGTTTATAGTGACAACTGCCTATGTAAAAAAGGAGAAAACTTCAAGTAAATAACCAAATATTTCATCTTAAAAAAATAGAAAAGGGAAAGCAAACCAAAACCAAAATTTGTAGAAGAAATAAAATAATAAAGATCAGAGCATCAATAAAATAATTAGAAATGAAGTAACCAATAAAAAGATCAAGGAAACAAAAAGTTGCTTTTTTTGAAAAGTTAAACAAAATTGACTTAACTTCAGCTAGACTAACAGAGAAAAAAAAAGAGAGAGGACCCAAATAAATAAAATCAGATACGAAAAAGGAGACATTACCACTGTAACTGCAAAATTTCAAAGGAGTTTTAGTGTCTACTATGAGCAACTGTATGCCAATAAATGGAAAAATCTAGACAGCATATACAAATTCCCAGACACATACAACCTACCAAGATTGAACAATTAATAAATCCAAAACCTAAACAGGCCAATAGTATGTAATGAGACTGAAACCATACTATTTCAGCAAAGAAAAGCCTGGGTGGGACCCAATGGCTTTACTGCTGAATTCTACCAAATATTTAAAGATCAAATAATACCAATCCTTCTCAAACTATTCTGAAAAACAGAGGAAAAAGGAATATTTCCAAACTCATTATATGAGACCAGTATTACCCTGATACCAAAATCAGACAAAGACACCTAAAAAACTAACAAACAAAAAAACTACAGGCCAGTATCTCTGATGAATATAGATGCAAAAATCCTCAACAAAATATGAGAAAACAGAATTCAACAACACATTTAAAAGATCATTCAGCATGACCAATTGGAATTTATTTCAGGGATGCAAAGATGGTCAATATATGTATATCAATTAATGTGATACAATGTATCTTAAGAATGAAGGACAAAATCATATGATCATTTCAACTGATGCTGAAAAAGCAATGATAAAATGCAACATCGCTTCATAATAAAAAGCCTCAAAAAAAAAAAAAAAAAACAGGATAGGAGGAACATATCTCAACATAATAAAAGCCACATTACAGACCCACAGCTACTATCATAATGAAAAGTGAAAAACTGAAAGATTTTTCTCTAAGATTTGGAACATGACGAGGATGCCTACTTTCATGACTGTTATTCAACATAGTACTGGAAGTACTAGTTGGAACAATTAGACAAGAGAAAGAAATGAAGGACATTCAAATTGGAAAGAAAGCATTCAAATTATTTTTGTTTGCAGATGATATGATCTCATATTTGGAAAAACCTAAAGACTCCGCCAGAAACCTATTAGAACCAATGTTCATGGATTGAAATATTTAATGTTTTTAAAATGTCCATACCACCCAAAGCAATCTACAGACTTAATGGAATCTTTCTCAAAATTCCAAGGATAATCTTCACAGAAAGAGAAAAAAAAATCCTAAAATTTATATGGAACCATAAAAGACCCAGAATAGCCAAAGCTATTCTGAGTAAAGGGAACAAAACTGGAATATTTACATTATCTGACTTCAAATTATACTGTAGAAGTACAATATTCAAAATGGCATGGCTCTGACATAAAAGCAGACACAAAAATCAGTGGAATAGAATAGAGAACTGAGAGATGAATCCATACGTCTACAGTGAATCTATTTTTGACAATGGTTCCAAGAAAATACATTGTGAAAGAACAGTGTTTTTCATAAATGGTGCTTGGAAAACTGAATATACATATGCAAATGAATGAAATAGACCCCTATCTCTCACACTATACAAAAATCCAATTAAAATGAATGAAAGACTTAATTATAAGGTCTCACACTGTGAGACTGTTAAAGAAAAACTTTGAGGATACTCTCCAGGACATCAGTCTGAAAAAACTTTTTTTTGTGTGTGTGTTTCTTTCTCTCTTTTTTTTTTTTTTTTTTTTTTTTTTTTTTTTTTTTTGAGACAGTGTTTCAATCTGTTGCCCAGGTTAGAGTGCAGTCTTATGATACTGGCTCACTACAACCTCCTCCTCCAGTGCTCAAGTGATACACCTATCTTAGCCTCTGAAGTAACTGGGACCATAGGCACACACTACCATGCCTATCTTTTTTTTTTTTTTTTTTTTTTTTTTGGAGAGACAGAGTTTCACCATGTTATTCAGGCTCTGATCTTGAACTCTGAGCTCAAGTGATCCACCCGCCTCAACCCCCAGCCTCCCAAAATGTTGTGATTAAAGATGTGAGCAATAATGACCAGCCTCAAAGATTTCTTGAGTAATACTTTATAAGCATATGCAACCAAAGCAAACATGGACAAATGGGATGACAAAATGGAAAGCTTCTTCACAGAAAAAAAAAAAAAAAAAAAGAAAGAAAAAACAGTCAACAGAGTGAAGAGATATTCCATAGAATGGAAAAAGTATTTGCAAACTACCTATCTGACAAGGGATTAATTACCAGAATATATAAGGAGCTCAAACAACTATATAGGAAATATTCTAATAATCTGTTTAAAAATGGGCTAAAGATGTGAGTAGACATTTCTCAAAAGAAGATAAACAAATGGCAAACAGATATATAAAAATGTTCTCAACATCATTGATTATCAGAGCAATGCAAATCAAAACTACGATGAGATATTATTTTATTCCAGTTAAAAATGTCTTATTTAATGTCAGGCAACAACAAATTCTGGTGAGGATGTGGAGAAAAGGGAACCCTTGTACACTGTTGGTGGGAATGTAAGTTAGTATGATCATTATGGAGAAGAGTTTGGAGGCTCCTCAAAAACTTTAAATAGTGCTACCACATGATCCTGCAATCCTACTGCTGGGAACATACCCCAAATAAAGGAAATCAATATATCCCAAAGATCTCTGTACTCTCATGTTTATTGCAGCTCTGATCACAGTGGCCAAGATATGATATCTACCTAAATGTCCATCAACAGATGAATGGAATAGAAAATATGATACATATACACAATGGAATACTATGCAGCCATGGAAAAGAATTTGACCCTGTCATTTTCAACTCCGTGATAGAACTGGAGATCATTGTGTTAAGTGAAATAAGCCTGGCACCAAAAGACAACTATCATATAGTCTCATTTGTGGGAGCTATAAATTAAAACAATTGAAATCATGAAGATAGCAATCACAGGATGTTTACTAGAGTCTGGCAAGAGTAGTGGGAGGATTAAAGGAGTGCAGGGATGTTTAATGGGTACAAAACTATTTAGAACAATGAATAAGACGTACTATTTGAAAACAGGGTGACTATACTGAAAATAATTTAATTGTACATTTAAAGTAACTAAAAGAGTATAATTGGATTGTTCAAAGCACAAAGGCTAAATGATTGAGGTATGAATACCCTATTTACCGTGATGTGATTATTATTCTTTGTATTCCTGGATCAAAATATCTCATGTAACCCTTAAATATTTATGCCTACAACATATCAACAACAAATAAAAACAAACTAAAAAAATGAGGGAAATAAAAATGGCTTTATATACATGTCTACAGAAATGTTAGAAAGTATGTTGGATGAAATGTTAATGGTGATCACCTCTAGGCAGTTGAGTTTGAAGTTTTTTTTTGAAGGGGAAGCATATTATTTGGTGTTGCTTCAGTTTTTAGCTTTAGCATCTTATGTTTCTATATAGAGAAAAATCAAGGTAAATTTTTATTTTGTAAACAAAATATTAAGATTTGACATGAAACATCTGCCAGAGTTTCTCTGATCTATAACTTCAAGGATATAGTCATGTCATGTGCTTCAATTTTGCTGTCAGGCCTAAGAAGCCTTAACTTTATGCTGTGCTCTCCCTTTCGTCTCCATTGCCTCATCAAGTCCATGTTCTTATCACTATCTCTTGTCTCTTGCTACTGGCCTTGTGGAAATCTCTCCTTCTGCCGGTTCTCTGGTATTGGAGCGAGAGTGCAGAGATTTTTTTTCTTATAAGTAGCAGGAAGTAAGAGTGAGATAATCTAATCACTATTGATCCCCCCACTCCTACTTCTGAACCTCATTTAATATGCCTTTCCATTCTCTTCAGATCAATGTGTTGCTATCTTTTGGCCTCCGGAATACTCATATTCTCCCAGAAAACGTCAACACTTGGCTCAGATGCGTTTCTCTTCCATCCTGAACCACGGCTTCACTTTTGATGCCCTCATAATTCTTAAAGATAATTGATTTCTTAAACATTGCCATGGATTTATATCCTCCCCTAGCCCCACCAATAACAGGTAAATTTCAGTTTTCCATTGGCCCAGAATATTCTGAGGTAAGGGTAGGTTTATTCTAGGGTGAACCTCAACATTCTTTCCTCAGGTGAATTCAAAATTTGAACTACCCCATCACCCTAGAATCTTCACCTAGATTTTTGGGCTCAGTGGCAATGTGGTATATTCTGAATTTCTACTGGCCCCTGCAGATAATATGGAAGTACTAGTTTGTATTATGGTTCAGGCCTGATTAGTCTCTGAAGAAGGATGATAAAATACAGGCGTTGGAAAGATAATTTGCTTTGCACTGGATGACATTTTAATTGCTATAAAACTCACCAAAACTAGGCCATTAGTTTTCAACAATAATGATACCTGGGCCCCATTTGCAAAAATTTTAATTTAATTTCTATGGATTTTGGACTCTAAACTGGCATTTTAAAATGTTCTCCTGGTGAACTAATATGCAGCCAAGATTTAAAACCATTGTGAAAGCAATAGGGATGTAAATCAGATGCAGCACTTAAGCAGAACTCTGTGAATGAGTTATTAGCTTCCTTCTATCTGACAGTAGAAGACAGCAAGAGAGCACTAGATCCTGGAGTTAGATGGTGAATGAATGAATTCAAATGTCCAGGGAGTGGAGCAATATATATAGAAGCAGTGAGCCCAAGAATTAGATTCATGTTTATATACCCTGAAATGCCACCTTCACTGCTTCTAGCTATTTCAAATTAGGTAAGTAGTAATATTATTAAGTGTCAGCTTACACATAAATAAAATAGGGTTACAAATGATGGAAGGATTCAATGACATAAAGTATGTAAAAGCATTTAATAAGGGTCTTACTTAATGTTAATAAGCAAGTGTAATCTGCATTATTTAGTTTTCCTTATTGCAAGCAACGGGTTTAGGACAGTTATCTTTTCCTTGACCACAGATAAATTTATAGTAATGAAATGCTTTCCTCTCCAGTATAACTTAACTGGTTTTCTCATTTGGCTGAATTTATTTAAAAAATTGTAGAATTCAAGAGTTTGAAGGAATTTCAGGACTCACCTCATAAAATTTATGATTCAACTCAAGGATTCAATTTCAAATGGAGAGATGTTGGTTCAAGGGTACAAAGTCTCAGCCATGCAGTATGAGTAAGTTCTGATTCTAGTCTAATGAGACATAGAAAATGCTCTGATTTAAACCTAACGTACAGCATGGTGACCATAGTTAATAATATCGTATTGTGTATACAAAAGTTGCCAAAGGAGTAAATCTTGTATGTCCTCATCACACATACACAGAAAGATAACTATGTGAGGTGATGAGTATGTTAATTAGCTTCATTGCGGCAGGCATTTCACAATCTATACATATATCAAAACATCACGTTTCACCTCTTAATATATAATACAATTTTAATTAAACCTCAGTAAAGCTGGAAAGAAATTTTAGGAAATTACCTTTACTAGAATAATTTTAGTAATAGGAAATCCACTTCCTCAAAAATAGCTTTATCTTTTAGATAAGAAATTTCACTTTTAACATTTTGAAAAATTAACTATTACCTGTAAATACCAATATAATTCATATTTATATAAACTGGGATGAAAAAACGTATGGTCAAGATACAGTTTTAAAAATCTCATATCGTACCATGCATATTACCTGGGTGATGAAGTAATCTATACATGAAACCCCAGTGACATGCAATTTACCTATATAACAAACCTGCACAAGTACCCCTGAACCTAAAATAAATTGTTTAAAAAAAGAAAAGAAAAAGCAAAAAATTCAGCTGGGCGTGGTGTCTCATGCGTCTAATTCCAGCACTTTGGGAGGCCGAGGTGGGTGGATCACCTGAGGTCAGGATTTCAAGACCAGCCTGGCTAACATGGTGAAATTCTGTCTCTACTAAAAATACAAAAACTTAGCTGGGCATTGTGGCGGGTGCCTGTAATTCCAGCTACTCGGGAAGCTGAGGCAGAAGAATCACTTGAACCCAGGAGACTGAGGTTACAGTGAGCCGAATTCACGCCATTGTACTCCAGTCTGGACAACAAGAGTGAAACTTCGTCTCAAAAAGAAAGAAAAAATTCTATTTCAGACCTTCCTGATGTCTTTTCTGGACAAAGAACGTAATGATTTTTTATTAGGTTATTTAAAAATGAAAAGAACCCTATGCAGGAATCCTGTGTTGTACTGATTATAGCTTTCAATCACAGGCATACATACACAGTTATATGTAAACAGATTTTAAATGTGTGTTATTATTTGTCTCTAGCTAGTACCATGTTATGTTATACCTGAGCATCCTTAGAGTCCCAAACCTTGTACAGTAAGTCTTCAGTTAATGTAGTGGATAGATTCTTGGAAACTGTGGCTTTAAGCAAAATAAAGTAATGAAACTTATTTTTACCACAAGCTAATCTACATACACAAGAGTTAAGTTCCTAATGACATATTTCTGGTCACAAAAACAACACAAAATTTCTAAATAAAGAAAAAAAACACTTCAAATATTAAACATTTAAATAAATGTGAGCTATACCTGCAGTCAAGACAGATTAATAAAAACAAGTAAGGTAATTATTTACCCACTTGCTCCATTTCAGACCCTCAGGTCACCAGAGCCTATCCCAGCAGCTCAGACCTAAAGGTGTGAACCATCCCTGGACAGGACATCATTACATTGCAGAGTGTACTCACACCCACAATCATACTCACTCCTGTTGGGACCATACTCATTCATGCTTGGACCCTGTAAATATGCCGGTTCACTTATTGTGCATATCTTGGGGATGTGAGAGGAAACTGGAGTACCCAGAGAAAACTCACACAGATATGAGGAGAATGTGCAAAGTCCATATAGTCAGTGGTCCTGAATGGGAATCAATTTTTTTTTCTCGTCAATATTATAACAAAATGATGTTGAATGAAACAATGTTATTTGAGGACTTGCAGTATGGAGAGTTATTTTTAAATGATTGTGCACCAAATACATTGTTTGAAGGACAATGTTTTCACCATGAAATTTGGAAGGTATGAAACTGACGTGTGGTCATTTCTGTGAAATGCCACGTGGAAGCTCCTAACATTTGAACAAAGCACCACTCCAAAGCAAACAAAAACCCATTTTAATGAATCCAGATTAAAAAAAAATTATCTTCTGCAGATATATGAAGCATTATATTCAGTTTCAAAATGATTTTTTACAATGACTCAATTAGCTAATTATATGTTATGGCTAATTACATGCACTTGCACTAATTATGTAATAAAGCATAATTACACTAATAATATAAACATATCAACTAAAAATCAATTTTCTAGAATGCAAGGATATTCTCAGATAACAAAGGTAAGAGACATATTTGTAAGACTACTAGAGCAGAATAGTCGTCCCTAATATCATCTGACTATTAACATTATACTTAGCTTGTAACTTTTTCTAGAATTTCTAGACCTGCATATCCTATACTGATATTTAAATATCCAGACATTTTAGTGACAGCCAATAAGGTGCTCTGTATTCAGATATGTGTCCAAAGTAAAATGAGCAGAGAATTTGCGTTAAATCTTGCTGTGGAGAATAGATCTAAGTCAGAAAAACTGCTCAGATATACTCAGCTTTATGAAATAGCTGTATTCCTGAAATGTTACATAGAAATCAATTTTCCTTAAGGAAAAAAGTGGCTTTGAAAAAACATTGCTGTTTGGTTTTTAATTGGCAATGTTGCCCATTCTCTTACTATTCCATGGGAGGAGATTGAAGAGGGGAATACACTCAGACTTTTCAACTGAAAATTTCTCTGTAAAGAAATACATAAATAAGATAAAAGCATTTGATATTTTAAAAATCTGTAGCAAAGTCTTTTGTAAAGTGATTATTCCTTCCATTATGTCAGTTTTTCTTACTGTAAAAACACATTTTAAAGGTTAAAGGCAAAGTCTCATTTTCCTGTAACATAAATAAGAAGCTACCACTTCTTATTATATGGTGAATATGCCACTTTCTTATTATATGCTGAAAACACTGTCCTTCAAACAATGTATTTGCTGCACAATCATTTAAAAATAACTCTCTATACGGCAAGTCCTCAAATAACATTGTTTCATTCAACATCATTTTGTTATAACGTTGATGAGAAGAAAAATTGATTCCCATTTAGGACCACTGATTCTACATGGAATCAGTGTAGAATAAATCGAGCCCATGCTAGATTCCCTTTCCAGCATGATCATTGGAGCCCATTGGAGCTTTAAGAGGAAAAACATTTTCAAGCTTCACACTTATTGGTCATGCTATCAGGATTGCAAGATCTGTCATAGAGCTTTTTCTGAGAATAAAATGTTTTTCTGTATTCAAGTATTGTTTCTCTAGGATAAATTCCCTGAAGTAGAATTGCAGGATCAAAAAATATAAGCATTTTAAGGGTCTTGATTCATATTGCAAAATTGTTCACCAAAAAGCTATATCGATTTCCACTGACATAAGCAATAATGAGATCATCAGCGGGGTACTCCCACAACTCACAACACTGTTTCAAACATATGCCCAACCCTCTTTCCCTCTAGTCTCTCAAGAACCAAGTAAACATTCTTCTGTTTAGAAGAATGGGTCAACCTGTGTTCATGTGCTCTTTCCTTTCAATCTACATTACATTTTTATTTTTTAAACATTCCCAGCAGAGGCATTAGACATTTTGGATTTGCTAGTAATTACTTCTACATTAACATATCTTGCTTCTTAGGGTTTACTATGTTTGAAGGGCCAAAGTTGTAGGTGTGTGGGTCTCTAAGGAAGGCAAAGAAGAAAGAAGCTTTGCTGACTTAATCAATACTCTAAACTACTCCTGAAGTTAATCTTGTAGGTATGGCTGTTTGGGTTAGACTCCTGCTCTGGCATTTAATTTCAGATTTATAACCTAGACTCTTGCTTGGTTGATTTTGATACAGTTGTATTAAACCAGCAGCAATTTCATGTGCTGAACATTGATTATACCTCAATTGTCATTTGGCATTATCCATTATGTCATCATGCCCAGACCCAGAATTCTTTCTGTTGTTCCATGTTACTTACCCTATGAAGTAGTGTAATATAGTGGGAAAACAGACTATGTTTTAACATTGATTCTGTATCAATTGACTGTATAGTTTTGGATGAATTACTACTTCACATTTTAATATTTCATTTCTATTTATGAAAGCAGACACAATACTAACTAGTTTTGGGGAGCATAAATATGACAAAGGTAATATGATCATGAAAATATCAATAAACAGACTGATGATATTAATAGCTATACTTTATTTTATACTTACTATGGCATGTTTCACCTACATTACCACATATAAACTGTATTTTATATGAGAAACTCAAATAAGTTACCCAAGATTACAAAGCTAGAAAGTGGGTAGAGACACAGTTTTAACTTTAGAGTCCATGTTAACAACTATACCAAAAATAACTAGGATAGGAAATGGAACATGACCCAATTCAGACCAGAAAGTAAATACATAAGTGTTTAAAATCTAGAAGAAATCTTTATATGTCATCTAGTGTGATATTCCTTAAAAGGAACCCTCAAATTTTCAAGAACTAAGAGAGATAGGGGAAGTTGAGACAATAGAGCAGACAAGATCCAAATGGCCATATGGCAATAAGGAGGCTAGTGGTGTGCCCTTGTGTTGAATGCAGGAAGCCAGGCAAGCTAGAAATAATTGATATGCCAACCTTGCAGGATTGTGGTAAGAATCAAGTAAGGAAGAAGGTCCTAATAACAATAGCTTCACATTAATGAGTCCTTCCTATGAATAATGTATTGTGCTGAATTCTTGACATACAGCAGTTCTTCTCACACTTTAATGTACATATGCACATATGGGAATCTTGTTCATATTGAAGATTCTAATTCAGTAAGTCTAAATGGGGCTTCAGATTCTGCATGTCTAACATACTAACAGGTGATGCCAATGCTGTTGGTATCAGATATATTTTGAGTCGTAAGGACATACATTAACTCATTTAATGATCAAAGCAATCACATTTTATAGAAGAGAAATTATGCTATAAGAAGGTCTATTGCCCTGTTGTCATTCAGTGGCAGAATGAGGATTTAAACCCCATGTCATACTCATAACAAGAACACTCAACTAATTCCCAATTATACTTTGAAGAAAAGGATACCTTTATACTTTATGACAGTTTTCTATGTCTCTCTGAGGGGTCAGTCAGTTGCATTATCACTGAACTTACCAAGTGATCTCCTTATAGTAGAGGTCACCATGAAATTCTGGGAGGAATTCGTTTGGTCTTTCTGTTGCCCTGCCATGAACAAAAATGTGCAGAAAACTCCATCTGTAATTAATTAACAATATAATCTGTGAGATCAGGAAAGTGGTGGAGATGGAATTTTCTCTAGACTTGGGTATTGGCCTTTGGCAGAATCCCCACTTGCAGTCGTGGTCTTAGGCAAAATCAAGGTGGGCCAATTCTCTGTCATGGGGAGTAAAGCCCATTGTGCTCACCAGAAACTTGAAAGATCAGCAAAGGAATGCTGTCTATATGGAAATCTGGCATTGTTTATTTATCTACCTGAAAGTAACTTTAGATTTGCCTTCAACCTAAAGTAATTATGGCATCACTCAGATTTTGAAAGAAATGACAAAACAGATATTTGAAAGGGGAGATAATTGTCTATATTGGCCAAATATTTCACAAGAGGAGAGACACAAAAGTATTAGAACTAATAGAGAACTTGGAGGTCAACCGTTCCAAATCCTTTTTGGGGGCTCAAGGAAAAGGAGGCTAAGAGGCTGCCTAAGGTCTTGCTCACAAAGCTAGCTAAGGTAAAGCCCATGCCATAACTCAAGGATTTCTGACACCAAATCCAGTGCTTTTTATAGAGCACTATGAAAAATTTGGATAGCATCCTTGCTACTTTTAAATGATTGGTTGTATTATCTTTTAGATATTTTGATATATTTTCTATAATTTAGAATAATATGAATGTATCTTATTTTCTTCATGAAATATATTATTATTGTTTATATTTTTAGATATTTTATATTTTTCCATTTGTTTCTACCTTTCCTAGTCCCTGAAAGGCTTTAAGATAAATTAAAACAATAATATAATTAAAAAGAAAAATACAAATAACAAACGTGTTGTGGTAGAGCCAAATCTAGAACATAAACACATTCACTTTCTCACTATTCTAAAGTGTGGTTCAAGCAATATCAGCTTTAGCTTCACAAAACAGCTTTTTAGAAATGCAAAATCTCAGTCCAGTCCTCATCTCAGAACTCCTACATAACAATCTGTATTTTGACAAGATCCCCCCTGGTGATTTGCATGCATATTAAAGTTTAAGAAGCACCGCTTTATAGCATGCCATAGTTTATTGCTTAACATATCTCTAAATTTCCCTGTGACACATATGTGTCACTATTTCCATATTTTCTATTACACAGGTTGCTTTAAAATATAAAAGAAGCATAGGTAAGGGATCATTTTGTGTGAAGCATATCTTAACTAATTTTGCAGTCTTGAAGTAAGAAGAATAAAACTGCTGCAACAACTACAGCTAAGTGTAAATGAGGTTTATTGATGTAGTTTCATTTGTTTCATTATTAAGCAAAAGAAGATACATCTTTTCAAAACTGCGAGATTGAAAGGCAATTTATTTGCCTTAATAAATACATAATTACAAAGGCATTTTCTCTCTTGTCTATAAAAAACTTAAATATATATATACCAATTTGTTTCTTTAAATGGTATCTGTCAAATGAGTGACCCCCCCACAAATATACATAGTCCCAAAATGACAATCCTCAGTTTTTAATTAGCTAATTTGGTAAGTGTGTTTGCTTCTCCTTGTGTTAGCTCTTTTGTCAGAAGATGTGAAAGAAATCCAAGAATTTGGTAAAATATTTGCTATAAGTGATTGAAACTCTCTCCAAATAAAAATTATTTTATTTCATTCATACTCCATCCTTGCAGGAGTAACAGAATTTAACATCATAAAGTTAATACTGGATTAATTAACTCATACCACTATGCAAGTTTTGGGTTTTATCCTCATTAGGCAAATTAAATTTATCCCTTTTCCTGACAGGTATATATCATCAGCAGAAGAAGTTAAGCTTCAGAGTTTTTATTAGCTTTTCTTTTGGTGTGATTGTTAATCCAGTGCTAAACTGTTATCAATTTACAGTAATAGGTAATAAGACAGTATTTGCACTCCTCATGGTAACCTCAAGCCAAAAAACATACAACAGATACACAAAAAATAGAAAGCACAAAACTAAATCATATTACCAGAGAAAATCACCTTCATTAAAAGGAAGACAGAAGGAAAGAAAGAAAAAAGAGAACACAGAATAACCAGAAAACAATAACAAAGTGGCAACAGTAACTCCTTATAATCAATAATAACATTGAGTATGGCTGGACATGATGGCTCACACCTGTAATCCCAGGGCTTTGTGAGTTCAAGGCAGCTGGATCACCTGAGGTCAGGAGTTCAAGATCAGTCTGGCCAACATAGTTGAACCCCATCTCTACTAAAAATACAAAAAATTAGCCAGGCATTATGGCAGATGCTTGTGATCCCAACTATTCAGGAGGCTGAGGCAGGAGAATTGCTTGAACCTGAGAGGCAGAGGTTGCAGTGAGCCAAGGTCATACCATTGCATTCCAGCCTGGGCAAGAAGAGTAAAATCCCATCTCAAAAAATAAGTGAATAAATAAATAACATTGAATGTAAGTTGAATAAACTCTCCAATGAAAAGACTTACAGTGGCTGAATAAAAAAAAAAGACTCATTGATCTGTTGATTACAAGAAACACTTCACCTGTAAAGATACACATAGACTGAAAATAAAGAGATGGGAGATGATATTCCATGACAATGAAAATCAAAGAAGAGCAGGAGTAGCTATATTTATATCAGACAACATAGATTTAAAGATAAAAATTATAAGAAGAGACAAGGTCACTATATAATGATAAAGGGGTTAATTTAGCAAGAGGATATAACAACTTTAACAATATATGCATGCAACGCTGGAGTACTAAGATATATAAAGCAAATATTAACAAGGTTAAACAAAGAGCTATGCCTCAGTGCAATAATAGCTGGAAACTTCAACATGTCACTTTCAGAACTGGACAGATCTTCTAGACAAAAAACAGCAGATAAACATCAGACTTAATCTGCACTATAAAACAAAGAGATCTCATAGAGAGTTACAAAATATTTTACCCCATCGCTGAAGAATACACATTCTTTTCCTCAGAACATCAATTATTCTTAAAAGCAAACCATAAGTGAGGTCACAAAAGAAGTCTTAAAACATTCAAAAAATTGAAATAGTATTAAGCATCTTCTCTGACCACAATGGAATAAAAGTAGAAATCAATAATGAGAGAAATTTTGGAAACTATATGAACACATAAAAATTAAGCCATATTCTTCTGAATGAAATGGTGAGTCAATGCAGAAAGTAAGAAGGAAATGAAAAATATTCTTGAAACATATAATAATGAAAACACAACATATCATAACCTATGAGATACAGCAAAAGCATTACTAAGAAGTAAGTTTATAGCTGTAAGTGCTGACATCAAAAGACAAGAAAAATTTCAAATAAATAATCTAATGATCCATTTAAAAAAGTACAAAAGCAAGAGTAAACAAAAACCCCAAACTAGTAGAAGAAAAGAAATAATGAATTCAGAGCAGAAATCAGTGAAAATGAAATGAGGAAAACAATACAAAAGATCAATGAAAAAAAGTTGATTTTTTGAAAATTTAAACAAATTAGACCAACCTTAAGCCAGACTAATTAAAAGAGAAGATCCAAAAATATACAATTGGAGATAAAAAATGAGACTTTACAACTGATACCACAGAAACTGTAAGGATTATTAGTAACTACTATGAGCAACTATATGCCAATAAATTGAACAACCTAAAGGAAATGGACAAATTCCTAAGCACATACAACCCACCAAAAATGAACTAGGAAGAAATCCAAAACCTGAACAGTTCAGTTATAAGTAATGAGATCGACAGTGTAATAAAGATTCTCTCAGTAAGAAAAACCTGAGGCCTAATGGCTTCACAGCTGAATTCTACCAATCCTACTCAAACTATTCCAAAAAATAGAGAAGGAGGGAAAACTTCTAAAGTCATTTGGTGAGGCCAGTACAACCTTGATACCAAAACCAAAGATATAACAGCAAAAGCAAAACAAAGGCTAATATCATTGGTGAATATTGATCCAAATATTCTCAACAAAATATTAGCAAACCAAATTCAACAATACAGTAAAAGATAATCATAATTGCATGGAATTTATCTCTGAGGTGCAAGAATGGTTCAACATATGCAAATCAATGTGGTACATCATATCAACTGAATGAATGGCAAAAGCCATATGATCATTTAAATTGATGCTGAATAAGCACTTGATAAAATTCAACATCTCTTTACAATAAAATCCCCCAAGAAACTGGGTTTGAAAGGAAAATACTTCAATATAACAAAAGACATTTATGACAGACTCATAGCTAGAATCATACTAAATGAGGTAAAACTGAAAGTCTTTCCTTTAAGATCTGGAACATGACCAGGATGCCCACTTTCACCACTGTTATGGATCAGCTTTTCCATTTCTATTAAAAAAAAAAAGTCATTAGGATTTTGACGGGGATTTTCTTGGATGTGTAGATCATTTGAGGTAGTGTTTCCATCTTATGAATATTAAATAATGAGTTTCTGTTTGTTTAGATCTTCTTCAGTCATATTTTATGTAAAATGTCAAGGGTATATGGATTCATAGAGATATAAAGTGGATTGGAGGTTCTTAGGAGGTTATGATTGTACAACATTTTGATTCAGTGTTACTGAATTCATACTTTAGAATGATTATTTTTATGTGATGTTAACTTTATCTCAATAAAAACAATCCTTTAGGAAAACAGCAACCATCCTTCTGGGATGCACCACAAGTGAAAACTCATTCTGCTTTGTGCTCAATATTTGGCTTAGGCTTGCTAGCCTGGTCATTTCTCAGGAGTCTGACATTTTCTTTTTGTGTTTTCTTCTGATTACTTTTAGCAATGCATCCTTTCAGGGTTTACTAGGAACATAGCTGTATAGGATTTCAAACTATCCAGGCCAGGTAATGCAAGTAGTCACATCTTTTCACTCTTAGGCACTTTTCTTATGACAGCTTAGTTGGTAAAAGAGTCAGGAGAGTCAGAGCGGAAGAACCAGGAGATGTTTGAATTCAGAGGCACCAAGGATGTGACAGGCACTTCCTTTATAAATGTTTATTATTTTGTGTATACATTTAATTAATTATATGATTGTAAGTTAAGCCCGTTGTAATCTTTAAAGACTCCTGTTCTGAACCTCTTTGGTAAAACAAAACCTACATTCTTAGTTGTTTTATAAGTTGTATTTTATAGAAAATTTGTATTTTAACCTCAAGAGAAACCGTGAGATAATAGAAGGGACAGCTAACCCTGCCTTGGAGGTTGAGCAGAGATGACCGATTTTACTTTTTTGGATTTGGTTTCCCTATGTGTAGATAAAGTAGTTGAACTAGTACTCTCCAAGAACTTGTTAAGATCTTTTATTATATTTTATACAATCCTTTAAAATTTGGATTAAGGCTGTTTTCCTAATCCCAACTATCTTCCTCATGCTTCTGAAGTATCCAATGGAAACAATCCCTGTACCAAAATATTTTTCCCCCTCAAGTTTATCCTAATTAAAGTAACAAGACACTAAATATGTGGTTAGTAATAGAACTGTCAGTCATGTAAAATTAAATCCAGGAAATGGCAGCATCTAGATGCTCATTGGTTTAGCTGCCAAATCCAACCACTATTATTTGATTGACTCCAAATGATTATGACTTTATTGAATAATTGATTATTTTTGAATGATAAATACTTAATTTTTCTGATTATTTCTGGATAATTTGTGAACTTCAAACATTAGACTTTGTTTTAAAATATTTTCAAAATAACTGTATTTGCCTTGAATACTATTTCAATCTAGTTACAACTTCATGGGAAAAATCATCTTCTTTAGTAAAAATACTCAAAATATAAATTTAGAAGTATGGCAGTCATATCAGAATACATATAATGTTATTTAAAGTTTAGCATTCTAGACATCACATTTTAAAACTCAGTCTGTTCACTGAATTTGTAAGATATGACTTGTAGCAAAGGTATCCTAATTTATACTTCATTTGCAATTTTTAACATAAAAATGTAATTTCTTTTTGGTTTTAATATTAATTAAAAATTTAAAAAATATTTAGTGCAGGCACATTCTCTGTGTGTGTGTAAGTTTGTGCTGGAGATAGTCTACTAGATATGAATAGGAAGAAAATTTTGATTTTTAGTGATGTATATTCAGACAAAATATGCATAACTTTTCAGGTCTGATTGTAATCTGTTATAATAATGATAGTAACAATAATGGTACAATAATATGCTTGGCTATAAAAATACATTTTATTTAATACATTTTTCCTCTATGAAAACAGCAGTATCTTTAAGCAACATGTGCAATTCTGCTACTCAAACTTGGCATTTGAATTGATTTCACTCATGTAAGCACTAAAACATTGCTTGACATGATTGGTTTTCCTGCCTTTGAAGGAATTATTACAATGCTTTAAATCAGTAGCATCTGTAACCACTACAATCTTTGTATGATCTACTGTCATTAATCAGAGAAGGAAATTTTCTTCAAGCGGTTCTCACATCACAAACTTTTCACTGGGGTAAAGATTTGAACCTCTTTCCCACATTGAAATTTGGAACTATTAAAAGGATCAAGCTAGATATAGAATTTGTGTCATTTTCCCAAGATAAATACTTCCTGAAGAATTATTTGGTTTTTGCATGTGTGAAGAAAAAGCTTCAAACTTCTGGGACCAATTGCTTCTAGAAGAGTAAATAGGGAGGTGATTAATAGGATCAAACTCCTACACTTAGCCCATAGAAAATCTAAACTGCTCTGAGGCATCTCAGATCAGCAGCTAAGCATGGATGTTCATGGCTTAATCCAAGATCATTCAATATTTTATTTATTTAACAAATACGTAAGCAATACGCTTGGTTTTGGAGAGGATTACAAACATTTTCTCCCAGCCCTAAAGGAGTTTAGAATCTAATTAAGAAGAAAAGATACATATATATTTCTGGGTATGATTATTTGCCTTTTCATATAGATGGACTAGGAGCCAAATTTAAAAAAAAAAAAAAAAAAAAAAAAAAAAACGAGACAGAAGATTTATATTGGCAGAAGGAAAAAGGGAAACTTGTGACATATCTCATGACTATGAAATACAGGTGTGTCTAGACTGCTGTTTTTGGAAATAAGGAATCATCAGAAGTCTTTCAGCAGGTTTGAGTTTGAGCAAGTGCATAAGAATGATTGGAAAGGAGAGACATAAGAATAAGGAAGTCAGGGAGGAGGTTATTACATTAATTCAGCCATAAAATTATTGACATAAAAATTATGGTACTTAGAAGTGAAGCTGAGGAGAAAGACTGAAAAGAAATATTTTTTAAAAACAGAATAAACAGCTTTTATGTGTGTGGGGTTTTTTTTGTTTTTTTGTTTTTGTTTTTGTTTTTTTTGTTGTTTGTTTGTTTGTTCGTTTTGTTTTGCCCTTGGAATGTGAGAGACCTAATGGCTTAAATAAGAATAATAAATACCTTTTAGATTTTCAGCTGGGATGTTTGAGAGAAGAATTTTTTCCACCAACTGAAAATTGGTAAGCCCATTTAATAACACTAAGACTTCGTGGTTTAGAGGCCAATTAATTAAAAAGTAGACCTCTTTTAGACACTGCAGCCTCCAGGGCTGCTTTCAAATTTCCTTAAAAAAGTTTTGGGTACAATTCTATGGTGAAACTGTCTTAGAAAACTTGTTTCTGAACTATAGCTGGTTTTGAGTCCTTGGGACTCCTTGAGGAAATTTATGTGAAACATCTTACGTTATTTTGGCAAGATAAAGGAGATTAAGGGATGAATTTCAAGGCTAAATTGGATTCCCGACTTCACTTGAGCAAAGTATCATTTAGGTTAACCTAAGACTTACTGATCCAGCATACCAGTAATGTAGATATCAGTATGTAGATATCTAGGCTTGAATATCTATATTTTTCACAAGCTCTTCAGCTTGTGAAAAATTGAAATATATTGAAAAATATATATTCTAATATAAGCGGTCCAAGGACTTCACTGAGAAACACTGTCTTACACATGCTGCATATTCCTCAGCTTAATATTGTCCTTAGGGTTGAATAGTTTGAATTTTTTGCAGGGCATAAGTTTGAGTTTGTGGCCCATTGGGGTGTACATGTATGTGTGTGTGTATGCGTGTGTGTGCACACACATGTGCATGTACATGTGTGTATTGGAAGCAAACACTGGGAGACCTGATATCCCTCTGAGATGTACTCCTGCACTGGATTGCTCTCAGAATCATTGAGATTTTACTACTGGGCAGGAAACTTGAAATGAAAACAGGGATTTGCAAACAAAATGAAAAGCCCAATGTTAGAGAAGAAATCTTTCTTTTGCTTTCCACCAGTGATTTTGTTTGTTTGTTTTTGCCTTAATAATCACTTTTCTTTCCTATATTTTGACCACAGTCTCAAAGAATCCTATGTGTAAAATCCACAACCACTGAGCTGTGTTATATACAACGGGATTCAATAAATATGAACCTTCAAACTTCCTGGATGGAAAAACTAGCGACTGTCTAGTTTGAAAATGTAGGTGAAGGACTCATTTAGTAACCTTGAAAGATGCCTTAGTGACAGCATTTAAAATAAATGCCATATGGTCCTTGTTTCCAATCCTGAGAAGATGGCTGATTTCTCCACCAGTGAAAAGGTGTATGACATGCCTTTTCTGTGCTGACAGCACCCTGGCTGGAATTTCCTTCGTATGGTGACACCTGCTAGAGAAGCCTGCATCAGGCAAACATCTGGGGGTTCTCTGATGTAAGGCAGACTGTGATTGTTTCCAGACTTGCTTGGCATGCTCTCTCACTGAGCGTAGTTCCAAGGTGATTAGCATATGTCTAGAATGGATAACTGAGTCTTTGTATTTCAGGACTTGAACTGTATCAGTGGAATGCCAACTAATTTTGGAAGAACTCTAAGGTACTAGGCCCTCATAATTCTAATATATAGAGCACTCCTTTTTTCAAACTAATGTGCTAATTTATTAGACATATTTGGTTCTGATATATATGCTGAAGGCTAGCCCTACGTGCTATCAGGAAAGGGGAAAAGTCAGGCACTGATGTGGCTGTTTTGGTTTACAAAATGCAGAAACTGCTTTAAAACTGGGGTTTGTTTTTTTTGTTTGCTTGTTTGTTTGTTTTTGACTATATTGATGGTTTTGAGGCAAGGATGAACAGTGCCTTAGTTGATCAAGTGACCCTGATGCCTTTTGGGGGGCATTGTAGGGAAGCATCCATCGAGCTATCTTGTCTTCACTCAGAAATTCCTCATTGGAGTCATTGTATACAGAAGCCTTCAAAGGATTGATAAGACAGCACATGCAGCTGGGGCAAATGAACAAATCTGTTTTTTATCATTATCTTATCGATGATGCTGGGGAGAAAAAATAATCTTCCACAAATGAATATATTCATGTAATTACGCAAAAAAAGCTGTGAGTTCACTGGAAACTACATAATGATGTTCTCATGTGACAAGATTGTCACCTCCATTTTAATAATCCTGTATGTTGCATGCTGCCTCTTCCCCTGCATTCTTACTGAAGCCTCAAAATTACCTTGTGGTATGTCACAAGTAGTGAGAGTAGTGACAAAGAATGGTTTTCTACAAGCAAGTAAGTAGTAGAGTTTTATTATCTAAGAAAGACATTTGCTAACGCCAGGCAGTCCCTTTGTATTTTTCCCATTTTATTAAAACACCAGCCACTTTATCCACTTACACTTGTTACATAACTGTAACATTGTGATGTGCAAATTTTTGAAATATAAAAGAGTAATTTCTCAGAGACCTTAGTAGTCTAGATAGATACCATGAGTCACAGATCAGGTAATACACAAATGTATCTCAATTTACTGGGGACATAAGAAGTAGCCAATCATTCTTGATGACAATGAAAGGAATCAGATAGTTTAATAGGAAAATATAAAATGTACTAGTGCCACAGAATTAAGTATACAGAACCAAAAACAGTGATTTTCCAAATTAGAATATTATTACCTTGGTCAAAATATGGTATTCCTTTTCATGTGTTAACGATCAATAGACATCTAAATTACTTAATATAAATTATACATATAATGAATGTGACTCTTTAGTTGGTATGGCATATTAAAATATCATATGATTGGTGTATTTGTCTATGTTCAGCTGCACAGATGATTTTGACACCAGCAGTCCTTTTTGCATTACTTATAGGTCCTCAAAGTTAAACACAAGAGGAAAATGTCATGGCCTATCAAAACAAACAACATAAAGCCACTAGAAACAATTCGGGAGAGCTTTTCAAGTAGTAAATCAATAACCTTAAATGTTTGATAGAAATTACAGTTTTAAATAAAATTAGGCCTTTAGGACAGAAAAAGTAAGTCTTGTAGCAAAAATTATAATTGGAATATACAATCATGGGGCAAATTTGCATTTATGATATTTCTTTTGTTATTCATGTTTTGTTGTGTTAAAAAGGAAAAAAAAATATGGAAAGTAAATCTCTTCCTTTGGCAATGGAGAAGGAGCAGATCTCCAGTGGTCAAAGTAAGAGCACTGGTAAACCAAAGATCTACATGTTAGGTTTAGAGCAAAACTGAAACCTGAAGATTCGCAAGTGAGAGGCTTGGGCACACATACATTCGTTTAGGCTAATGGTCTCTTAATCCTATGAAGCAGTATCAGTGAGGGGTTCAGAGTTTTTCTTTATAAAAGAGTGGAACTCAGTGAATGCTATGGACTTAACTGTGACCCCCTCCCCTTTCAAATTCATATCTTGAAGGCCTAACCCCCAATCAGGTAGTACTTAGATATAAAGTCTTCAAGAGGTATTTAGGTTTAGAATAGGTAATGAGATGGACACCCTCATACTGGGATTAGTGCTCTTGTAAGAAGAAACCAGAGACAAAGTGTTTGCTTCCCCATGTCTTCCTTGATCTTGGACTTCCTGGCCTCCAGAACTGAGATGTCTGTTGTTTAAGCCATGCAGTCTATGGTATTTTGTTATAGCAACTTAAGCTGACTAAGATAGTGAGGTTGGAGGAAACAGAGCTAAAAATTTAGGTTGGATAAGAAAGATGTTTTCTCCTATGGGCCTGTTTCTATACATATGTCTCTGATTTTTATAATTCTTAAAGTATTTGATTATATGATTAAAAAGTCATTTACTTTATTAAAAAATATTTGTGGGGAATAGTATCACTATGTATACATTTTTACTCTGTTTTTCATACCTGTAGGGAAGTAGAGTTTTAATTATATGAGCATAATCTGCGATCACTATTTACCTGCTTGCAACTTCTGTGAGTTGCCAACAGTGAAGCCAGAAAGAAACAAAAGGCCCTGAAAAGGCAAACCTTGCGAACTGAGATCTCAGCAGTGACTGCAAATATCATTAGCTTAAGGATTGCTTTATGAATTATTTTAGTATTACAAATCAGCTGGAAGATAGCTATCCTATGGTCTTTGACCTTTTATATTTACTTTTATATTAAGGCCTACTCCAAAGAATAAAGAGACACTGATTTTGTGGTGTAATTATGCTTTCACACACAACTTATGATTGTTTTAAACTTAACAATCACAAAAAATGTAGATTTCAAAGGCTCCGTTAGCAGTTACATTAAGCAAATTACAAAAATCTGAATGGACTCAGTTGTGAGGTACTCTGGAGCTTTTCAAATAGGGATTATGTAGACTTGTCCTCAGAATTCTGGCTACTCTAGAGATAGCCTTGGCTCTTTGACTCTGGGTGGTTTTCTCCACCCTGTGGATGGTTAATTTCTTCAGTTGGGAACTGCTGCATTGGTGTTCCAGATCTTGAGGTCTGGTGTGTGTGTTAGTTCTTCATCAAGGTTCTCCCTCCCCTTCCACTTTTCTGCAAATCTGTAGAATACCACCTACTGGAACAGAAGCCATGTGATGCACAGGATTCTGCAAGAACTCTGGCCTTTATTGTCCCTGCATGACAGAGCCTTCTGTGGCTTCCATTGTGCTCCGCTGTCCACACCATCTCTGGCAGCACCTCCCGCCTCTGCTTGCCATATGTTGCCAGGGCCCTTCTTTCTGGCCGTTGACTATCCTCAAAGTTGTAAGTTAAAGCTTGATCCAAAGTTCCTAAAGCAGCTTGTGTCTTAGTTTCATGCTCTTCCTTCTGCAGCAAAAAGCCATTAACTGTATATCCCTCCCAAGGATCCCTCAGAGGCCATCAGCCCTCTAATTTCTCATGTTGTTGAATGTATGCTCATGTATCACAGGCATCTTGGCACCATTCATAATGATGTGTCTGATGAAGAGTGCAAATATGACAACCAAACTTCTAAGCCCATAACTTGAATTTAAGATAAGAAAAGAAAACTGAAGTGAGACTAAAACAAATAAATACAGTTTCAGATAAATGTTTCCTTACACAGGAGGTATTAAATTTCTAAAACATCTCTCTAATTATAAAAAAAGTATTAAAAATAATTAAGAAGTTGATTAAGTCAATGTATTTTTTAAATCTGCCTTTTAGTTCTAAACTATATTAACTCTCTGTTATGAAAAATCAATAAACTAATGCACCAAAACATTTTTATCCATCTTCCCACCTCAAATTTTTTAATTTTTTAAGGGGAATCAAAGTGTAATATCTATGTCTCTAAACTTTAAGAATCTAATTTTCTTTGATGTATTTCCTAAGTCAAATTTCATTAAAAAAAAGAATTTTGGAAAAAATATAATCTTTAGTATAGCTGTAATGTATCATAATTAATTTATCTATAGTTGACAAATAAAAATTGCATTTCTACTGTACAAATGATGTTTAAAATATGTATACATTGTGGAAATGGCAGAATCAGAGTAATTAACATATGCATTATCTCACATACTTATTTCTGTCGCTGGAACATTAAATATCTATTCTTTAAGATATTTAATATTCTTTAAGCAATTTTAAATGACATAAAACATTGTTACTAAAGATAGTAACCACATCATGCAATAGATCTTTTGAATGTGCTTTTCTTATACAACTAAAATTTTTGAATCTTTGATCAACTTTGGCTTAGGCTCTGGCAACTATTGTTATACTCTCTGCTTCTAGGAGTTCAATGTTATTAGATTCCACGTATGAGTGAGACCATGCAGTATGTCTTTCTTTGCCTGGCTTATTACATTTAACATAATGTCCTCTAGGTTCATTCATGTCATCACAAGTGAAACGGATCCTTTATAAAAACTGAATAGTATTGCATTATGTATTTATACCACATTTTATGTATGTATTCATCTGTTGATGGACACTTAGGTTGATTCTATATCTTGGCTCTTGTGAACAATACTGGGGTGAACAAGAGTGTGCAGATATCTCTTCAAAATAATGATTTTATTTCCTTTGCATATATATCTAGTAGTGGAATTGCTGGATCATATTGTAGTTCTATATTTATTTATTATTTTGAGGATCCTCCATACTGTTTTCCATAATGGCTGTACCAATTCACATTCCCACCAACAGTGTGCAAGAGTTCTCCTTCTGCACATCCTCACTGACACTTATCTTTTATTTTTTGAGCCATTCTAACAGGTGTGAGATGATACCTCACTGTAAATTTTATTTGCATTTTCCTGGGAAGTAGTTATGTTGAATGAACATCTTTTCCTGTATCTGTTGACCATTTATATGTCTTCTTTTGGAAAATGTCTATTTGGATCACTGGACCTTTTTTTTTTTTTTTTTTTTTTTAAGATAAGATCTCACCATGTTTCCTAGGCTTGACTTGAACTTGTGGGCTCCAGTGATCCTCCTGCCTCAGCCTCCTGAGTAGTTGACTATAGGCATGTACCACCATGCCCAGCTCCTTTTAACCAGTTTTTGATGAGGTTATTTGGTTTCTTACTGTGGAGTTGTCTGGGTTCCTTATATATTTTGGATGTTAAATCCTTATTAGATGTTTGGTTTGCAAATATTTTCTCCCATTCTGTAGGTTATCTCTTTGTGCTGTTATAATTACTATAGCTTTGTATTATATTTTGAAATCAGGTAGTGTGATGCCTTTATCATAGTTTTATTTTTATGCACAAGATTGCTTTGGCTATTTGGGGTCTTTTATGGTTCCCATAAACCTCAAAATTGCCATTTCTATTTCCGTGGAAAATGTCTTTGAAATTTTGATAGTGATTGTATTGAACCTGTAGATTACTTAGAGTAGTATAGATAATTTAACACTATTAATTCTGCCAATCCATGAACACAACATATTTGTTTATTTATTTATATTTTATTTAATTTCTTTTATGAATGTTTTATAGTTTTTGGTGTATAGATGCTTCACTTCCTTGGTTAAATTTATTCCTATTTCTATTTTTGCAGCTATTATAAATCAGATTGTTTTCTTAATTAGTTTTTGAGAAATTTTGTTGATTGTCTATAGATATACTACTGATTCTTGTATCTTGGTTTTGTATACTTTACCAACATTTTTTATTAGTTCTAACAATTTTCGGTAGTCTTTAGAGTTTTCTCTATATGAGATCATGTCATCTGCAAACAGGGACAATTTATTTATTTTTTTCTATTTGGGTCTTTCATTTTTTTCTCTTGCCTAATTGCTCTAAGACTTCCGTACTATGTTGAATAGAAATGGTGAGAGTGGGCATTCTTTTCTTGTTCCTGATCTTAGAGAAAAACATTTCAACATTTCACTGTTGTGTACGGTGTTAGTTGTAGGTTAGTCGTATACAGCCATTTGTGTCTTGAACTGTTCCTACTATACTTAATTTGTTGAAAATTTTTATCATAACGTGATGTTGACTTTTGTCAAATGCATTTTTCTGTATCTACTGAGATTATCATAGGGATTTCGTTCTTTGTTTAGTCAATGTGGTGACTCAAATTTTTAGATTTGGTTATATTCATAGCTCTCTGTGATAAATCCGACTTGTTCATGGTGAGTGATTTTTTAAGGTGTAACTGAATTCTGTTTCCTAGAATTTTATTGAGGATTTTTGCATCTGTGTTCATCAGGGACACTGGTCAATAGTATGTTGTTGTTGTTATTGTGTCTTTCTCTAGTTTTGATATCAGAGTAATGCTGGCCTCATAATAAAAGGAAAGCATGTACTCCCCATTGATTTTTTTAGAAGAATTTAAGAAGGATAAGTTTTAGTTCTTTAAAAGTTTCATATGTTTCAGCAGGGAGAACATCAAATCCTGTGCTTATTTTTGAAAAGACATTTTAAATTACTGATTCAATTTCCTTTCTCATTGGTCTGTTCAAATTTTCTATTTTTCTGTAATTTAGTCTTGGTAGGTTGTATGTGTCTAGGAATTTATTCATTTCTTCTAGTTTATTTGATTTTTTGACATGCAATTGCTCATAGCAGTCTCTTATGATCATTTGTGTACCTGTGGTATCAGGTTAATGACCTCTTTTTTATTTCTGATTTTATGTATTTGAGTCATCTCTCTTTTTCTAGTGTAGCTAAATGTTTGTAGAGTTTAGCTTTTCAAAAAAGTTAACGTCCTCTAATTTTTAAAAATCTTATTTCATTTTTTTCTGTTCTGATCTCTAATATTTTCTTCCTTATTGGGCTTATCTTCTTAACTTCAGTAAATGATGCTGAGAAAAGTGGATATCTATATGCAGAAGAATGAAACTAGAACCCCTATCTTTCACCACATACAAAAATCAAATCAAAGGAAATGAAAGACTTAAATGTAAGACTTGAAACTATTAAACTACTGGAAGAAAACATTGGGCAAACTCGTCGGGACATTAGTGTGGGCAAATATTTTTAGAAAGAGATCTCTAAAGCACAGGAAACAAATGTAAAGATAGACAAATTGGATTACATGAAGCTAAATAGCTTCTGTGTGGCAGAGGAGACAATCATCAGAGTGAAGAAACAATCTGCAAAAAGGGAAAAAAATGTTTTCAATCTCTATCTGACAAGGTGTTGATATCCAAAATACATAATAGGCTCAATCAACTCAGTAGACAGGAAACAAAATAGTCTGATTAAAAAATAGGCCAATGATTTGAATAGACATTTCTCAGATAAAAACATGCTAATGGCCAATAGTATATGAAAACATGTTCAACATCATTCTGTGTTTTTAATGCATAATTTAATCTATTTATATTCAAGGTAATTATTATCATTGTTTTTTGTGGGACAGTCTCACTCTGTTGCCCATGATGGAGTGCAGTGTCACAATCTTGTTTCACTGCAACCTCTGCCTTTCGGATTCAAGTGATTCCCATGCCTCAGCCATCTGAATAGCTGGGATTACAGGTGTACACCACCATGCCTGGGTAATTTTTGTATTTTTAGTAGAGAAATGGTTTCTCCGTGTTGACCAGGATGGTCTCAAACCTCTGGCCTCAAGTAATCTGCCTGCCTCAACCTCCCAAAGTGCTGAGATTACAGGTAGAGCCACTGCGCCCAGTCCAAGGTAATTATTTTTAAGTAAGAATTTACTACGACATTTCGTTCATTGGTTTCTGATTGTAGAACCCTTCTTCCTTTCCTCCTCTTTTGCTGCCTTCCTTTGTGATTAGGTTATTTTTTCCAAGTAAAATGCTTTGATTTCTTTCTTTTTCACTTTTGCATATCTACTAAAATTTTTGCTTTGTGATTAACATAAGGTTTACAAAATCATAGAGTCATAACAGTCATAACATTGATCACATACATAACTCTATACTTTTACTCCATATATTGTCCCTGGATTTAGGAGTGGTACTAGTTCCTGTATTTTTTTGGAACATGGTTCCACAGGGACAGGCCTTGAGGGTGGGACCAATGTCATGCTGGAGCCAGCATAGGACCAGGGTCTGTGAGTGGCTGGTCTGGATCCTAGGATCATGGAAACTTGCTTTGTGTCTCGGCCACTGGGACTGGCCTGGAGCCAGAGGTCATGATGACTAGCTTTTAGCCTGTATCTTCTGGTGTTGGTTTGAATAGTAATATTCAGGTGCTGATCTATAGGCTAGGTCTATGAGGGATGGCCTGGGGCTTAGGGCCTTGGAAACTATTCTGGGAACTGGGTACAAAGGGGCAGCCCTAGAGCTTTGGTCCATGGGGGCTGGTCCACTGCTGGAGTCTACTGGGACAGGTCTGGGTCCTGGGTCTGCTGGAGCAGGGCTGAAACCTGGGTCTTTTGAAACATGGACTACAAGGGCCAGTCTGCAAGTTGGGGCCTTGGGGACTGGCCTGAGATTGGCCCATCCTGGAATTTATATCTGTCAGTATCTGCCTGCTATGTAAGGCCATGGGCATCAACCTGACACCGAGTGTACCTGAAGCTTAAGGCTGCAGGGGCTGGCTTTGCGCTGGGTAGGCCTGGTTCATTTATTAGTAAATGGACTGATATACAATAACAGAAGGGGCAAAAATCAGAGATTGAATTAAAATGCCACTCTGCCCTAGAAGCTTTTTTCAATATAAGGCTCCCCAGGAAGATCTTTCCAACTTAATTTATGCAGCATTTTGTATTATTTATTTATTTATTTCTAATTCTTTTTTTTTTTTTTTTTTTTTTTTTTGAGATGGAATCTCTGTCACCCAGGCTGCAGTACAGTGGCACAATCTTTGCTTACTGCAACTTCTCCCTCCCAGGTTCAAGAGTTTCTTGTGCCTCAGCCTCCTGAGTAGCTGAGATTACAGGTGTGTGATGCCACACCTAGCTAATTTTTGTATTTTTTATTTTTAGTAAAGACAGGGTTTTGCCATGTTGGCAAGACTGGTCTTGAACTCCTGGTCTCAAGTGATCCTCCTGCCTCAGCCTCACGAAGTGCTGGGATTACAGGCATGAACCCTACACTCAGCTGACTACTTATAACGAACTACCTCATACCATTGCTGCACAAACACATGTCTAATCCTTGGGCTAAATCACTAGCCTTTTCAGGACAGAAAGCATGTCTTAATTAGTTCTTTATATTACACTCTGGTACTGTGCCTTGAATACATTAGATTTTCTCTAAATATGTCATAGGTTCATTGCCTGTTCATTACATTTCTCAACCTGGTATGAATATCAGGGAATGCTTCTGTTTCTTCATTTGTCCAGTGAGGGTTGAACTAAACTATTTCTACTGTCTTTCTGGTTCTGATGTCGATGGTTCTACATGTAATGTACCTTCAAAATATATATCTTTTTTTTGGAAAGGCTTTTACTTCAACTATAAGAAGCTGGAAGCATTGCTACTTAATTCTTAACAAAGGACGTTTTGGTAAATTAGTTAAAAATTTGCAACTGCCTGAGATGTCAAGCTGAATATAATAATGAGCTGAGTTAAAAATAATTTAATGAATTCATGCATCCTTTTAACACTTATAATTTAGAATAGGCTTCTATGAAAATGAATCATGCTAAAATATCCCTACCACATAACTGGCAATAAAACTACCTTGATAGGTTAGACCTGTACTCAACTACAATGCCATTGAAAAAAATAATTTTGATTTTTCAAATTATGAACATCTTTTAAATCTAGAATTTGACCCTCTTTCTTCAATAGGGTTAACTCTCTTTCTTCAATAGCTTCATCTCAGATGCTAAACTTTCGTTTCACATAAATATATTTGTGTTCTTTTCAGTAATGTCATGTTGGTGTGTTTGTATGTTTTCATTATGTCTCATTCATTATTCCTCCTCTGACTCCTGGGCAATGTTCAGGGCTAAAATATGTGGATCTTATCCCAAGTCTTCAATAAGAATCCATTGAACAAATAAGCACTTTTCTCCCCAAAGGCAGACATTGAAGCAACCCCAGGACCAGCTTAATTCCTTCTCCACTGATTTATTAAATAGAACCAGAATTCTCCTCATTTCTTTGGAGGTGAAAGTAAATGGGCTATATGTTAGGCCATCAGCCCCTTTGTTAAGAGATAGCAGTATTCTAGGTATGCTTCATTAACTATAATAAAAGCTATACATATAAGCCCTTATTTCATTCTTACAATAATTCCAACAGTTGTTTTCAATATTATATTACTAGCTCTATTTCTAGTTGTAGAAACTGAGGCTGAGATATAAGTGAATTATTTTAATTTATAAGTAATACAGACAGTATCAAACTCTGATCTAACACCAAAGCTTATTAATTACTAAACTGTGTTATCATCTTAGCCCTACAACGCATACTAAGCATCCTCCTGGGCAGGTAGCTTTCAAAAGTTCATTGAACACCTATAATAGCTACCTTAACTACTCATCTATCATTTTAAATTAAATACATAATCATTCTCATTACAAGAGAGACTGCTTATCAAAGGAAATTTTCTATGTGACAAAGGATTTTAGAACATTTGAAAGTATTTTATGATCTTTACAAAGAATATTATTTTGTGTACTTAAATGTGTTATGAACATATACACATATATATGTGTGTGCTTGTGTTTTGGTGAATCTGTATAGATGTGTGTGTGTGTGTGTGTGTGTGTGTGTGTGTGTGTGTGTGTAGATAGACAGATAGACCAAAAATGATAACTACGTGAGGTAATGCATATGTAAATTTGCTGGATTTAGTCATTCCACAATGTATAAATATTTCAAAACACTACGCTATGAAGATGTTCTTCATAGAACAACATTCTATGATGAAGAAATGATAAATGAATTTCATTAATTTTTTTGAACAAGCATAAAGACATTAGTGAAGACTGCTTTTCTTCCCAGTCACAAGCTCAGTTAAACTATTACTTGATAACTGAAAATAGCTATTGAAGTTACCCCCTTATCAATACGAATGTGAACCTTCTATGGAGGTTAAAAGAAAAAACAGAGATGGTGGAGGGGAGAACTAGAAGGGAAGGCAGGATAGAGCTGAGTGAGCTAAGTGAAAGGGGAATAGAATAATGGAACAAATAAGACATGGGTGAGTAATGGATTTAAATCTCAACCTCAGCCTGTCCAGGCAAAATCCTCCTTTCAGGAATTTATCTCTTGCATCCTAAGCAGCATCTTCTATGCATTTGTCTCTTAAATTGCCCAGGCCAATGACACCCTTTTGTAGAGCATTGGGTTCTCTCATTTTAAGCTAATCTATTCAATAATAATAACTCTTTGATTTTCTGGCATATGTCCCAAACTGGGATAGTGAAGAAAGACAGAAGAATAATAAGGCACAGCTTTATAAGAAAAAAATGAATATTTATATGTTCACAATATCCTTATTTTACCATGTATATTTCCTTGGATTTTTGGTATGCCCCCTGCCACACACAAATACATATGTGGATTTTAGTAAGGCTATTCTCAAGCTTTTATCCAGATTAACACATTTGAGGAATATGATAAACCTGCCCAAGTAACATTGACCCAGAAAGACAAAGATTATCATAGTATTAGAGTGTGAATTATGATATGATCCCTAGGACATATAAAGAGTCTTTACAATCTTCTTCATATCACAACATACATAGAAAAATATCATAAAAGTATGATGCATAGAAGTTAGAATGATGCCTCAGATCCCACCTAGCTGCCCTGAGAACACTCTCTGGACTAATGTGACCCATTCAAAGAATACCATTTTGAAGCTCTTGTCTAAAGGATGAAACAAGATTTTCCCTTGTATGTGTCCTCCTCCTCACACTACTCTCCTCCAGTAGAGTACCTTTTGTAGGCCAAGTCAATTTGAGGATAATGGAAGATTACAAATCGACACATACATACAAGGCTTTTCCATTAGTATTATGATTTTTTTCCACTTGAGGTCAACATTAAAGATTATCTGTTACATTATAAAGAATACCTAATAGACAATGTGTGAATGAGGATTCTGCTTTGGTGTGGCTCATGATTATTGAATTGAGACCTGGGCCTTTCTCAGAACTAAAGTCTGTGACATAGCAATGCATGTAAATGAAATACAATGGATTCTGTTTAGTAAATGCAAGATATGCAATTCACATCTTGACAGCTTTAAGCTTATTACTAAATATTATTCCCTCTCAGATATAAAAATCATTCCCATTGAAACGAAAGATTAAAATTCACGACAAATGTAGATAAGATGCTAATTAACAAAGGTGTTCACAAAAGCCATTTTGAACAGAATTAAGCCTTATTTATGTTCCATTGACAGGTTTCAGTTTGCAATTGTACTCCTCTCGTTTTGCAACCAGTGCTTGAAAAATAACAAGTTGAGACTATGTTATTTATATGACAAAACATCATACTGAAACCAAAGTTTACACTATCTAGAGTAGTTTTCAGGGAAGGAAAATCTGTTTTAAGACTAAACTTATTTTATTTTTCTGGCAGTCATACTACTTATTATACATATAAAGCTAGTGATTAATTAATAGGAAGGCATTAGAGAAGAATGATCTTCAGCTCTAATGGAGGAATTTGCTGACAGAATGGAATTCTGAGTATAACAAAGACTTGAAAATGAAAGCTACCTTATCTGGAGAAAAGCTCTCCCAAACCACTGAAGATATACATAGGAAAAAATCAATTAGCACAGGCTAGAATTGAAAATCATGTGGTTTACACTGCCATGTGTGTACCTATGCAACAATCTTGCATGTTCTTCACATGTACCCCAAAACCTAAAATACAAGAAAAAAATTTAAAAACAAAGAAAAGAAAATCATGTGGTTTATTAGATAATGAAATGGTTTTTGATGAAGAAAATGCAAACAAATTTGGGACCAAGAATGATAACATTAGTATCCTTCCTGTAGAGCCAGTGTAAAACTGAATGCTGGCAGAGTGAAATCCTTCTTTCTTCATCAATTTAGCTTCCTAATAGAATGGGAACAAATATATAATTTTTAATGCCCAGATGATAATAGAAGGATTAGATTAAAACTTGTTCTGGAACAGAGAGAATGGAGAAAGCTACGATCTACTGATTTAGCTCAAGACACATGTTTTAAAGAAATGGGGACTGCAAAAGTGGAAACTAACAAAAGAAGGAGATAAAAGCCCCTATTTAGTCTTCTCTCAGGTCATAAATACTCTGAAGTCTCAATGACCCAACGTGCCTTTCCACATTATAGTCCTAAGAAGATTGGTAGTATGTAGAGTTGTTTCTTACCTATTGCCATGAGTGATATTGACAAAGTGACAAGCATAGCTGAACACTTTCTACATAGAGTCCTTCATGCTAAATCCACACTTGGAGATTCAATATCAGACACAAAGGCTCTTAAACATGTCCAGGGAGCCAGGGGATGGATTTTTTTTTAACTTTTATGTTCACGGTTATATGTGCAGGTGTGTTACATAGGTAAATGCGTGTCATGGGGATTGGTTGTACAGATTATTTCATCACCAAGGTATTAAGCCTAGTACCCATCAGTTATTTTTCCTAATCCCCTCCCTCCTACCTCCACCTATCTCTATGCTGTGATAAGTGCCACTGTATGTATTTTCCCTCTATATGTCCATGTGTTCTTATCATAGATTATTTTCTAACTGTAGTAAGACATCAGACATTCACAGCATGGATAACTAGATATTAACTAGGTAACTAGTTAACAAGTAAATAACTAGAAATTAGCTAGTCATTTAGCTATTACCTAGCTATTAGCTAGTTATCTAAAATATAGCTATCTAGCTATTAGTTATCTAGCTATTAAATAGCTATCAACTGGATATCCAGCTATTAATTAGTCATCTATGTAGCTATAAGCTACTTATTAACTAGTTACCTAGAATTAGTTATTCTCTAGACAACAAGCTATGAATTTTGCATTGACTAGCTATTAACTAGTTACTTAGCTATTAACTAGCTACCTAGCTATTAACTAGCAATTAACTAGGTATAAACTAGCTGTTACCTATATTAACTGGCTATCTGGTGATTGGTGACTTATTACCTAACTTACTATTAACTAGTTACCTAGCTATTAACTAGTCATATAGCTAGTAAATAGGTATTGTTAGCCAGTTAAAAAGTTATGTAAGTATTAATTAGCAATGTAGGTATTAATCAGCTATTAACTAGCTACTAACTAGAAAAAAACTAGCTATTAACTAGCTATCTAGCTATTAACCAAGTATTATTAGCTATGTAACTACTTATCTAGCTATTAACTAGTTAAAAATTATCTAGTAAATAGCTATATAGTTGTTAACTAGCTATTAAAGAGTTATCTAGCTATTAACAATCAGCTAGATATCCAGCTATTAACTGATCATCTAGCTATTGACGATTTGTTAACTAGTGACAGCATTAACTAGTTAATAACTGGAAACCTAGCTATTGTCTAGCTATTAAATAGCTACTGATCAGCTATTAACTAGTTATCTAGCAATTAAAAAATTACTGTTTCCCTAGCTATTGCCTAACCATTAAGTAGGTTTTAATGAGCTATTGCATAACTACTTACTAGTCATCTAGATATTAACTATTTACCAGTTACCTAGCATTGACTAGAAACCTAAATATTAACTAGGTATTGACAAATTACCTAGCTATTAACTAGCTATTGCCTAGAAATTAACTAGGTATTAACTAGCTATTAACAAGTTATTAACTAGCTGTCTATTAACTAGTCACTAACCAGTTATTCACAAGCTATTAACAAGATACATAGTTATTAACTAGCTACATGGCTATTAAAGAGTTAGCCATCAGGCAGTTAACTAAGTATTAACCAGCTATAGGCAGTTAACTAATTATCTAAATATTAACCAGCTATCTACTAGTTATCTAGGTATACAGCTATTAACTATTTAGGTATTAAACTGCTATTGACTAGTTATTAACTAGCTGTTGACTAGTTAACCAGATATTAACTTGCTATTTACTAGTTGATAAGTTGTGAACTAGCCATTAAATAGCTATTAACTAGGCAAGTGGGTACTAACTAGCCATTAACTAGTCAACAATTATTAACTAGATAATGATCTCATTGCCTAACTAAATTTTAGCTAGCTATTGACTAGCCATTAGTCATCAAGGTTTCAACTACTTATTAACTAATTACTAGGCATTAACTAATTATTCAATAGACATCTACATATTAACTAGCTATTTTCTAGCTATTAACTAATTAGCTATTAACTAGTTACCTAGCTATTGCCTAGAAATAAACTAGGTATTAACTAGCTATTGCCAAGCTCTGAACTAGCTATTGAGCTATTAACTAGTAACTAACAAGTTAATAGTTACAACCAGCTATTAACTAGTTAATGAACATATTAACCAGCTATCTAGCTATTAACCATGTATTAACTAGCTATTGATTAGTTACTATCTAGTTGCCTACCTGTTGCCTAACAACTATTTTAACTAGCTATTGGTGACATATCTACATATGTCATTAGCTAACTACCTATTAACTAGTTATTTACTAGGCACTTAACTACCTTGTTAACTCACTACTTGCTATCTAGGTATAACCAGCAATTAACTAGCAATCTAGATATCAAACACTTATTAACTAGTCATTAGCTATTGATTAACCAGGAATTGATTGTCCATTACAAGTCATCTAGTTGTTAACTAGTTATTAACTAGATGTTCACGAGACACCTATTATCTAGATATTGAATAGCTATTAACTACTTATGTGGCCATAAACCAGCTATTAACTTGATACTTAGCTATTGCTTAGCAATTAACAAGTTATTAACTAGCTATTACCAAGCTATTTACTATTGAGCTCTTATGAGCTATCTTTCCATTAACTATTTACTGACTGGTAATAACTAGTCATCTAGCTATTAACTACTTGATTTTTAGGATAACTGGTTACTAAGTACTAACTAGCTATTTCCTAGGTATCAGCTGTTAACTAGCTATCTAGATATAAACATCCATAAATGAGTTTGTAACTATTAACTATCTATTATCTAGGTTTTAACTAGCTATTAACTGATTATTTAGCTAGTAGTTACCTAGCTCTTGGCTAACAATTAATTTTAACTAGCTACTGTTTAGGAATTAATTAGTAACATGTTTTAGTTATTAACTAGTTCCTATTAACTAGTTGCTCATTATTCACCTCTTTGTTAACTAGATATTAACTAGCTATGAACTACTCATCTAAATATAAACTGGCTATTAACTAGTTACCTAGGTATTGAATATCAATTTTCTAGGTATTAACTAGCTAGTTCCAAGCTATTAACCATATAGCTATTGTCAACTGTTAGTATTAAAATTACTATTAATATATTGATATTAACTATTAATTATTAATTATTAACCAGATATCTGGCAATTTCTTATTAACTAGTGGTTAACCAGCTATTAACTAGTTACCTGGTTATTAACTAGCTATGTGGCTATTAACTAGTTATTAGCTATTAGCCTGTTAACTAGTTTTCTAATTATTAATAGCTATTTAATAGTTATCTATGTATTAATCAACTGTAAACTAGCTAAATATTAACCTGCTCTTAACTAGTTATTAACTGTTAACTAACTGTTAACCAGGTATTAACTAGCTATTTATCTAGCTGTTACCTAGCTATTATCTCGTTATCTAGTAAATAGCTCTTTAGCTTTTGGCTAGTTATTAACTAGTTTTCTAGAGATTAACAGCTAAATAGCTATTGAATATCTAGCTATTGGCAAATTATTAACTCTCACCTAGCATTAACTATTCACTGGACTCCTAGCTATTGACAAGCTATTAACTATTCATTAAGTAGCTATTGATTACCCAGATGTAGCCAACCAATTAACAAGATATTAACTAGCAATGTAGTTATTGACTAGTTATTAGCTAGATATCAACAATTAGTGAGTTAAATAGTTATTTAACTATTGACTATTTACCAGTTATTTCTGTATTGATCAGCTATGAGCTGGCTTTCCAGAAATTAACCAGGTATTACCTAGTCATTGACTAGCTATATAGATGTTAACTAGCCACTAAGTAGCTATTAACTACTTAGCCAGTTATTAACTAGCTATTAACTAGTTGTTGATGTGTCATTAATTAGCTAGTAACTAGTTATCTCACTTATAACTAGCTGTTAGCTGCTTATCTGTGTATTAACCAGTTTTCTAACTATGATCTAGGTATTTGCCAGTTACTTTTATTTCTTTACTTTCTTATTTTTTATTGCTAGATATTATTTCACTCTGTGTATACAGAGCACTTTTTAAAAATATTACTTTGTGTTCTGGGGTAAATGTGCAGATCATGCACGATTGTTGCATAGGTACATACATGGCAAGGTGATTTGCTGCCTCCATCCCCCCATCACCTACATCTGGCATTACTCCCCATGATCACTCCCCAACCTCCCCACCTCATGCTATCTCTCCCTTACCCCAAACTGAACTCAGTGTGTGATGTTACCCCCCCATTTTTCCATGTGTTCCCATTGTTCAACACCCATCTATGAGTGAGAATATGTAGGGTTTGGTTTTCTGTTCTTGTGCCAGTTTGCTGAGAATGAGGGTTTCCAGATTCATCCATGCCCTACAAAGAACATGAACTCATCATTTTTTATGGCTGCATAATATTTCATGTTGTATATGTACCACATTTTCCTTGTCCAGTCTATCATTGATGGACATTTGGGTTGGTTCCAGGTTTTTGCTATTGTAAACAGTTCCACAATGAACATACATGTGCATGTTTATTTATAATAGAATAATTTATGATCCTTTGGGTGTATACCCAGTAATGAGATTGCTGAGTCTAATGGAAATTCTATTTCTAGATCCTTGAGGGATCCCCACATTGTCTTCCGCAATGGTTGAACTAATTTACACTCCCACCAACAGTGTAAAAGTGTTCCTATTTCTCCTCATCCTCTCCAGCATCTGTTGTCTCCAGATTTTTTAGTGATTACCATTCTAAGTGGCATGAGATGGTATATAAATGTGGTTTTGATTTGCATTTATCTAATGACCAGTGATGATGAGCATTTTTTCATATGTTTGTTGGCCTCATAAATGTCTTCTTTTGAAAAGTGTCTGTTCATATCTTTTGCCCACTTTTGAATAGGTTTGTTTGTTTATTTCTTATAAATCTGCTTTATTTCTTTGTAGATTCTGGATACTAGGCCTTTGTCAGATGGGTAGATTGCAAAATTTTTTCCCATTCTATTGGTAGCCAGTTCACTCCAATGATTGTTTCTTTTGTTGTGCAGAAACTCTTAAGTTTAATTAGATCCCATTTTTCTATTTTGGCTTTTGTTACCATTGCTTTTGATGTTTTAGTCATGAAGTCCTTGTCTATGCCTATGTTCTTTATGGTTTTGCCTAGGTTTTCTTCTAGGTTTTCTATAGTGTTAGGTCTTATGTTTAAATCTTTAATCCATCTGGAGTTAATTTTAGTGTAAGGTGTCAGAAAGGGGTCCAGTTTCTACTTTCTGCACTTGGCTAGCCAGTTTTCCCAACACCATTTATTAAACAGGGAATCCTTTCCCCAATGCTTTTTTTTTTTTTTTTGGTCAGGTTTGTCAAAGATCAGATTGTTTTAGATGTGTGGCATTACTTCTGAGGCCTCTGTTCTGTTCCGTTGGTCTATATCTCTGTTTTGGTACAAGTACCATGCTGTTTTGATTACTGTAGCTTTGTAGTATAGTTTGAAGTCAGGTAGCATGATGCCTCCAGCTTTGTTCCTTTTGCTTAGAATTGTCTTGGCCATTTGAGCTTTTGTTTGGTTCCATATGAAGTTTAAGGTTGTTTTTACCAGATTTGTGAAGGTCAATGGTAGCTTGATGGGGATAGTACTGAGTCTATAAATTACTTTGGGCAGTATGGTCATTTTCACAACATTAATTCTTCCTTACCATGAGCATGGAATGTTTTTCCATCTGCTTGTGTCCTCTCTTATTTCCTTGAGCAGTGGTTTGTAGTTCTCCTTGAAGAGGTCCTTCACATTCTTTGTTAGTTTTATTCCTAGTTGCTTTATTCTCTTTGTAGCCATTATGAATGGCAGTTTGTTCTTGATTTGGCTCTCTTTTAGTCTGTTATTGGTGTGTAGTAATGCTTGTGATTTTTGCACATTGATTTTGTATCCTGAGACTTTGTTGAAGTTTCTTATCGGCTTAAGATTTTGTGTTGAGATGATGGGGTCTTCTAAATATACAATCATGTCATCTGCAAACAGAGACAATTTGACTCCCTCTTTGCTACTTCTATATCCTTGATTTATGTTTCTTATCTGATTTCTCTGGTTAGAACTTTCAAGATTATATTGAATAGGAATGGTGAGAGAGGGCATCTTTGTCTAGTGCTAGTTTTCAAAGGAAATGCTTCCAGTTTTTGCACATTCAGTATGATATTGGTGGTGGGTTTGTCATAGTTTTTATTATTTTGAGATATGTTCCATCAATAACTAGTTTACCGAGAGTTTTTAGCATAAAGTGCTGTTGAATTTTGTTAATGGCATTCTCTGTTTCTATTGAGATGATCATGTGGTTTTTGTCTTTGGTTCTGTTTATGTGATGGATTACATTTATAGATTTGCATGTGTTGAACCAGCCTTTGATCCCCGGGATAAAGCCTACTTGATTGTGATGGATAAGCTTTTTGATTGCTGTTACATTTGGTTTGGCAATATTTCGTTGAAGATTTTTGTTCATCATGGATATTGGCATGAGGTTTTCTTTTTTAGTTGAGTCTCTGCCAGGTTTTGGTATAAGGATGATGTTCATCTCATAAAAGGAGTTAGGGTGGATTCTCTCTTTTTGTATTGTTTGGAATAGTTTCAGAAGGAATGGTACCACCTCTTCTTTGTATGTTTTGTAGAATTCGGCTATAAACCTGTCTGGACCTGGACTCTTTTTGGCTGGTAGGCTATTAATTGCTGTCTCAACTTTAGATCTTGTTATTGGTCTATTCAGGGATTTGCCTTCTTCCTGGTTTAGTTTTGGGAGGGTGTAAGTGTCCAGAAATTTATCCATTTCTTGGGAATTTGCTGGGTTATGTACATAGAATTGTTCATAGTAATTTCTGATGCTGGTTTATATTTCTGTGGCTTCGATGGTGATATCCCCTTTATTATTTTTTATTGCATCTATTTGATTGTTTTCTCTTTTATTTTTTATTAGTCTGGCTAGCAGTCTTTCTATTTTGTTGATTTTTTCAAAGAATCAGCTTCTGGTTTTATTGATTTTTCGAAGGGTGTTTTTGTGTTTGTATTTTCTTCAGTTCCACTCTGATCATTGTTTTTTGTCTTCTGCTAGCTTATGAATTTTTTTGATCTTACTCCTCTAGCTCTTTCAATTTTGATGATTGCGTGTTGATTTTAGATTCTTCCTTGCTTCTCATGTGGTCATTTTTTCCACATTCTTTCTAGCATTTTTTATTGCCTGACTTTTGGATAAAATCTGTTTTAACTGGGTTGAGATGATACCTTATTGTAGTTTGATTTGCATCATTTATATGTCTGTTTGTCAGTTGTATGTCTTCTTTTGAAAAATGTCTATTTAGATATTTTTACCCATTTTGAAATCACTAAATGTTTTCATCTAGATTTGTTTGAGCTCCATGTATATAGTTTGCAAATATTTGCTATATTTTTGTGGATTTTTACTTCACTTTGATGATTGCTTCCTTCACTGTGCAGAAGTTTTTTAACTTCATGTGATCTCATATGTTCATTTTTGCTTTGGTTGCTTGTGCTTGTGGAGTATTACTGAAGAACCGTTTGCCAAGACCAATGTCTTGGAGAGTTTCCCCAAAGTTTTCTTGCAATACTTTCAAAGTATGAGGTCTTAGATTTAAGTACTCAATGCATTTTGATTTGATTTTTGTATATGGCAAGAGACGATGCTCTACTTTGTTTCTTTTGCATATGAATATCGTTTTCCCAGCACCATTTATTGAAAAGACTTTCCTTTCCACAATGTATGTTCTTGACATCTTTGTTACAGATAAGTTCACTGTAGATATATGAATTTATCTCTGGTTTCTCTATTATGTTTCACTAATATATGTGTCTGTATTTATGCCAGTACCATATCATTTTGGTTATTTTATTTCTGTAGTATAATTTGAAGTCAAATAATGTCATTCTTTCAGTTTTGGTATTTTTGCTTAGGATAGCTTTGGCTATTCTGTGTCCTTTCTCATTCCATATAAATTTTCTGATTGCTTTTTTCTATTTTTATGAAAATGTCACTGGCATTTTGATGGGGATTGCATTTAATCTGAAGATTGCTATGGGTAGTATAACATTTTAACATCACTAATTCCTCTAATTCATGAACATGGAAAACCTTTCCATTATTTGTGTCCCCTTCAATTTCTTGCATTAATGTTTTATACTTGTCATTGTAAATATCTGTTACCTCTTTGGTTAATTCCCAGGTATTTTGTTCTATTTGTAGCTATTAAAAATAAAATTACTTTCTTCATTGCTGCTTCAGATTGTCCAGTGTTGGCATATAGAAATTCTACTGCTTTTGTATGTTGATTTTGTATCCTGCAACTTGACTGAATTTGTTTATCAGTTCCAAGAGTTTGTTGTTGGAGTCTTTAGGTTTTTTAAATTATGATTATATCATTTGCAAACATGGATAACTGAACTTATTCCTTTCCAATTTGGTTGAACTTTCTTTCTCTTGTCTCATTCCTCTAGTCCAGACTTCCAGTACTATGCTGAATAAGAGTGGTGAAAGTGAGCATCCATATCGTGTTCTGGATCTTACAGAAAAGGCTTTTAGGTTTTCCTTCCTTACCAAAGGAATGATACTGTCACAGGATCCTTAGGGTGTTGCTTTTCAGCCAGAAGCCTCTAGCCGGTGTCACCTCTGCTTCGGTTTTGCTCACACCAGCTGGTCTTATTCTGTACAATCTGTCTGGTAGGTTGCACTTGGCTCATGATCCCAGCCAAGATCTCATGCCTGCCAAGGGCAAACTGGGTGTGGAGTGACAAGGAGTGTGTGAGCAAGCAAGTGACAGATCTGGCCACTGTGCACAGCCAGGTGTGCTGGCTGCAGTGGGGTGGGCAGCTCCAGGCACTGGCACAGGTGCCAGCTCTATGCAAGATGGTGGCTGGACCAGGCATACTGCAAGAGGCTTCTGCTGTGGGCACTAGGGAATGTGATAGGGTGCCCAAAAGCTCAGAGATGCCAGGAATCACAAACCCCAAAGAGGGTGTTATACCATATCACAGCCCAGGCTCAGGGTGCCCTGAGGTCTGGGCCCTCAGAAGAACCATAGCTCTTCTCTCCTCACCACCCACAGTGAGGGAAGCATGGTGACATGTCTCAGCTGTGTTTCACCTCATTTGTGTTACAGCTCTTTTAGTCCTGCTCCTTTGCTTCAGCCCACAGCTCTGAGCTGGCCCAGCCTTGCCACTGCTTCTCATTGTGTGGGGTAACTGCTCAGTGATGGCAGAGGAGAGAAGGGTTATAATGTTACAGCAACTCTAACTCTTAGATCCTTGAGGTCTGGGCCCCAGAAAAGTTGCCACTCTTTACTCCCACAGTCTGAGGGTGTGTTACTGTCCACAGCCTGGTGATCTGGCCAGGAACATGTTACAGATCCTTTTGCTCCTGAAGTTTGGTGGATCCTGAGTTCTTATCCCACATCCTGGAAGAATGAAGTTATGCAAACAGCTGGAAGGTAAGCAAAACAGAGAGGAGTTTTTTTTTTTTTTTTTTTTTTTTAGATGGAGTCTCACTCTGTCACCAGACTGGAGTGCAGTGGTGTGATTTTGGCTCACTGCAACCTCTGCCTCCCAGGTTCAAGTGATTCTACTGCCTCAGCCTCCTGAGTAACTAGGATTACAAGCACCCACCACCACACTCAGCTAATTTTTGCATTTTGGGTAGAGATGGGGTTTCACCATGTTGGCCAAGATACTCTTGATCTCTTGACCTTGTGATCAAGCATCGATTGAAATGATCATATTGTTTTTAGCCTTTATCCTGTTGATGTGATGACATGATTTGATTTGCATATGTGGAATAATTCTTGCATCCCCAGTATAAACCCATCTTGGTTATAATTTATGAACTTTTTAATTTGTTGAATATGTTTTTCTAGTATTTTGTTGAGGATTTATGCCATATTCAGCAGTGATATTGTCCTAGATTTCTTCACTGGGGGACTTTATTGTGGATTTGATCTCATTACTTAATGGTCTGTTCAGGTTTTCAATGTCCTCATGGTTTCAGATGTCCTCATGGTTTCAAGTATGTTGGTATGTTGTATGTATCTAAGCACTTTTCAATTTCCTCCACATTTTTCAATATATTGACACATGATTGCCCCTATTAGCCACCAAATGATCCTTTGAATTTCTGCAATATCAGTTGTAATGTCTCCATTTCATATCTGATTTTACTTATTTCCATTTTCTCTCTTTATTCTTGGTCTAGTGAATGGTTTGTCAATTTTATCTTTGATAAAAAAACAGCTTTTTGTTTAATTGTCTTTTTGTATTATTTTCTTCATTGTAAATTTATGTATGTATGCTCTCATGGGAATTCACTCATGGTGGTGGCAAAAATATTAAGGGAAAAATATTAGAGAAAGTTATAGAATATAGTCTCAATCCCTTTTGGAAGGCCTAAGGGTTTTTTCTATAGTTCTTTGCTGAAGGCAGCCTAAATCCCATTTACATTTAGTTAATAAGTAAAGCAAATAGCTAGGGTATGTGGGGAAGTTTACCTAACTAACTTGTTTACTCGTGTGGTCTTAAAATGAATCTTTGAGCTGAATAGCCCTCTTGTGGGGAGCTCGACCAGGGGTATTACCCTCTAATGGTGTTTGATTTTGGCATTGGAACCTGTCCTTTAATCTCTTCACTCTAGTGGTGTTGATTTAAGTTTTTGTCAATTAAACTTTACTAAATAAATGCAAATCTCTCAGACTGGTGGGGGCTGGTGGCTGTTATCTCTTTACAGCACTCTCCAGGGAGTCTTTAAGCAGCCACAGACCTTCAGACAAACTGGCAAAGCATAATATTTCTGTGTCAGTGTACTTTATTCATCTATTGCTGAGTCAAGATCTGCAGGACAGATGCCCACAAGTGGTGACCTTGACAGTGGAATGCCCAAAGCAAACACCATTAGTGGAGGGAAGGGGTCTCTTCTGAAGCCATAAGCTGTGCAGCCTGGATTTAGTGGAAGGGTGATGCAAACACTGCCTCAGCGGTGCTAGCTGGTGTTTCAATATATCACCTACACCTCTAGTCCAGTGGCTTTGGGTGTAGTTCAGCATTAGTATTTTTCTAAGAGTTGCAGTCCTTATGGCCTGGAGTGCCTTTCAAGTCTACTTGGAGATGCAGAGTACTGTAGCTCTTGGTGGCAAGGTTTGTAGGCACTCAAGTTCAAACTGCTGTGATGGGCAATTCCTCTCTGAATAGGGCTGGTTTAAATGCTTCCTCCATGGGACAGCATCACCTGCATTGGGTCTGTATTTTCTTTCTGACCTAATAATTCAACACTGAGCTGAATGCCTCACAATTGCTGTGCTCTCCATCCCCCAGTGTCCAAAAAACTCTCTGTACTATCCTGTACTGCCAGGGAATGGGGAAAGCATGGCATCAGCAATTCTGGACTGTTTTTGCTGTTTTTTTCAGTGCCTCTTTCAGTGATATAAAATTAAAACCAGGTACTATGATTGTTCACCTGATTTTTGGTTCTTATGAAGGTTTTTTTTTCTATGTAGATATTTGTTAACTTGGTGTCCTTGTAGGCATGATGATTGGTGGATCTTTCTATTCTGCCATTTTGTTATGCTTTCCTTCATAAATTATACCTCAATAAAGTTGTTTTGAAACAAAAAATTTGTTTTGAATCAAGTTTTAGTTGATGAGAACAGGTCTCAAACTGAGAACAAAACACTGTATTCTAAATAATAATCACATTTCTAGCTTAAGTTTTGCCTTAATTTTATGGCAGTATGGTTAAGAACCTTCTGGTTTTGAGATTCTTCCTTCCATGGGGAAGAAAGAAATAATTCACTACTGCCTACATATCAGCTTAACTCAATTCCTGAATTAGTGGAATTAACTAGTTTTGACAGGACTGAAAAAGCAACTGACAAAGAGTCTCATGTAAATCATTTTTGGATGGTCTCCTTTTGTCATGTGCCCCAATGTTCAAATGCATTATGTAAAGCAGAAAGAAAGGGTTTTATTTTTGATCTACAGAATTAGTATGAGCCTGATCTCATCTATATTTTCTTCCAATCTTCAACTTTTTATGTTTCATCAGTGCTTCTGGATAGTAGGTCTCACTTCTCTAACTCCTCTGGAGAGATATCTTCATTATTTTTATGTGGCAATAAGCACAGTGGAAAGAACACCGGCCTTAGAATAAGAGCTGTGATTGACTTCTGGCTCTCTAATTTGCTGTGCTACCTTGGGAGGAAAAAGGTAACTTCTCTAAGCTTCAGGGGTTTTTTGTTTCCTAAATGGGGGTATAGTACTCATAGAGGAGGCATAAGGTTTACCTTGCGCTCAGTAATAAATGGTAGCTATTACTATGTGTATCATTTGCTGAACACTAATCTGGATCACTTAGAGTATCATAGTTTTAAACACAGCCTTATAAAGGTGGCTTATAGAGCCTCATGTTCTGTGCCTATGTCAGGATGCTCCTATCACATTCCGTATCCTCACAGTTCAAGGATATGTAAGTTAAGCCACCCATTAGAATATTATAAGGTTATTTCTAGAACTGCTCAATGCTACAAATATGTAATTGCAAATACAATTAACTCTGGTCCTTTGTCCTTTATTAGGTAATGGAGGAATGAGTGTAGGCTATTGGTAAGTACCCAGCAAAACATGGAAATTACATAGGGTGCTGAGGAATTTTTAATACTTTTCAAATCTCATATTTATATGGTATGATCTATCTCACAGAGTCTACAAGATGGTGGAGATTCAGGCACAGTTGTCTCATTCTACTCAATGTATCCCTAAGTTCATGGATGTGAGGCCTTAATTCTCAAGCTTCAGTGTGTATTATGTAACCAGCACTTCAGTTCTACCTATTTTCTTCTAATCTTCATAGTTTCTTGATCATTTAATACCAAAATGAGTCCTGCTTTTTGAGTCTGGACATATATTAGAAATTGTCAGTGAGTTCTGTCTTTTCTGTTCAGCAACTGCATGAAAAACTTTGGATATGGAGAGTAGAGGAAGGGACAAAAATAAGCCTTCATAGAGTCCATGCTTCAGGTATATTCTTGAAAATAAAGACATGAAACCAAGCTTTTTTATATTAGGAAGACTATCCTTCTCCTAGCATTATCTCCTGTAACCTATTATGTTAAAAAAAAAAAAAAAAGTATGTATTATCTTCACAGCCTCAAAATATTTTACAAAAATTCTCTTTAAAGTCTCTAGCTTTTAAAATCTCTGGGAAGAAAATTATAAGGGGAAAATCAATATTGCTATACACAAAAAATACTAAAAACAGGAAATTCAGGAAGCATGTTTTATATGAACATGCAGTTTGATTTCCTGCTTTTAAATTTTATGTTTTGGGTATTTTTCCATGAAGACATATGCATTTTTTAATGTTTTCATAGTATTTTTGCACACATTTCAACTTATATAAGCACTTTTCAATTGTTTGGGACTTGGGCTTTCCAAACACCATACAGGTAGAATGAAATAAAGACAAGTGGAAAGAATTTGGTGTGGGACTTCCATGACCACTTTTTATTAGGTGCAAAAGTAATTGAAGTTTCTACCACTTTAATACCTTCTATTATAATATGTTTATTTTATTGTGAATCCTTGGTATGGTCATCTTTTTCCATCACAGTGACTTCTGCACTTTTATTATTAATGGATAAAATGGATGTAAAGAAAGACTTGATTGCTGACGAAAGAAGAATCATTAGTGGTGCACTTTCATCATCCAACATAAAACTGAATAACATGAAGCAAAATATATCAGACAGTTTCTAAGCAGAAGTCAGCAAATCTTTCAGTGCAGAGCTAGCACTTTAAATGGATCTATGCTGAGTGACTTAGCAAAACAGTTTATGGCTATACAATAGGTGTAAAGCCCAAATAAGAAGTTGTCACCTTTATAACTTTCTGATGTGAGGCACTGTAATCAAAGATCGTTGGGGGTAAAGCAGATAACTGAATTCTAACTGTGATTTCTTAAAGTTGATATCTTGGTTAGGTTAATTTGTTCTCAGAATGTCTTCATAAAGTTGTAACAAGTAACATACCACTTTATCAAATGGCAGATCTGATAAATAGATGTCAAAATGATCACTTGGAATTTCCTTGTGAAAATTAACATTTATTTTTAAGGCCGGGCATGGTGGCTCAAGCCTGTAATCCCAGCACTTTGGGAGGCAAAGGCGGGTGGATCACAAGGTCGAGAGATCGAGACCAACCTGATCAACATGGTGAAACCCCGTCTCTACTAAAAATACAAAAAATTAGCTGGGCATGGTGGTGTGTGCCTATAATCCCAGCTACTCAAGAGGCTGAGGCAGGAGAATTGCCTGAACCCAGAAGGCGGAGGTTGCAGTGAGCTGAGATCGCGCCAACAGGGTGAAACCTCATCTCTACTAAACATACAAAAAGCAGCTGGGTGTGGTGGAGCACACCTGTAGTTCCAGCTACTCTGGAGGCTAGGTGGGAGAATCACTTGAATTCGAGAGGCAGAAGTTGCAGTGAGCCGAGATCACCCCACTGCACTCCAGCCTAGGTGACAGAGCAAGGCTCCCTCTGAAAAAAAAAAAAAGAAAGAAAGAAAGAAAGAAAGGAAAAGAAATGCATCATTCGCCATGCAGATGCTTAGGATATTTGGGACCAAACAATTGATCAGTTCTTATAAATGAAAGTCCCAGTTCAATGCTCTTCTAAGAGGTAACATGGAAGAGAATGTAACTATGATGTCACTCAAGCATCTTATAACCTACCTAACAGCAGTGTGGGAGAAAAAAAATGATGGGGACAGATGTAACAAGACAAGAAAACAGTGGGGAAGACTGTGATTAGTGCCATAAGATAAATATATGTGAAGTCTTGTATAATTTCAGAAGAGGAAAGAAGGAAGGGAGAACTTGGGGACAAGGTAAACACAGAAAATAGCAGTTGAATGTCAGCAAGGTTTGCAATGTAGAAAGAATTGAGGGTAAGAGAAAGATGAATGAAAATATAATACCTGGTTTAAGGAGTCCATAATCCAGAGGAAAAACTAGATTGGAGTGTGATACGTACATGTGTGTCTGTACATAGCCACCATTACGATTTAAGTCAGAGTGTAATAAACATAACAAACTCATCTTGGTTCAAGTTGCTCCTTTTGTCTGGGCTCTGTATTTGGCACTCTACATATTCTCAGAACAACCTTGAGAGTTCGTTGTCATTGCTTCTACTTTACAGAGGAGGAAACTGAGTTTCAAGAAGATTAAAAAATCTTGCTCAAAGTTATATAGTTAGTAAGTAGCAAAGGGAGTAATTTTCAAAGATCAACAGACTTTTAGTAGCTATCACTTACTGAATGCCTTCTGTGTACTTAATGCCATTAGACACTTGGTATGTACTATGTTTATGTTTTTGGACAATTTTGAAAGTTACATATTGTAATAACGACTTTGCACATCAAGATACTGAGTCTTATTGAAGTTTAATAACTTTTTAAAGGTCTCAGCTAGTATTTGAACAATCAAAATTCAAATCCAGGTCTATGTGATTTTAAGGTCCTTTTTTAAACTTTTAGATTCAGGGTACCTCTGCATGTTCACTGTATCAGTAAATTGATTGTCACAGGTGGTTGACACAGATTATTTCATCACCCAGGTAATTAAGATTGTACCATACAGGTAGGTTTTTCATCCTCACCCTTCTCCCACCCTCCACTCTCAAGTAGGCTCTGTTGTCTATTCCTTTCTTTGTGTCTATATGTACTTAATGTTTAGCTCCCACTTATGAGTGAAAACATGAAGTATATGGTATTCTGTTTCTGTGTTAGTTCACTTTGGATAATGACCCCCAGCTCCATCTATGTTGCTGCAAAGGGCATGATCTTCTTATTTTTTTAATGGCTTAGTCTTTTAATGGCACAATTTCTTTGTGTATATGTGCCACATTTTCTTTATCCCGTCTACTGCTGATGGAAGGTCTATTTATTTTATACATTGCAACTGATAATTCGAGTGATAGAAGAGATTAATCATAAAAACCTTGGGTCTTTTGGAGAGGGTAACATTTGAGATAGTTTTTTAAATGGCTAGAACTTCAGCAGCTTTGGAAAAGAGGGAAATGTTAAGTGAAAAGATTAATATAGGGACACAACACTGTAAAACAGTAAGGCATGTTTTTGAAGACCAGGTTGAAGTGGTTTGGCACAGCTAGATTCTAGGGAACCTCAAGCAGAGGATAGGAAAAGTAGCCAGACACTTGAATAACTATTAGAAAGAAGATTTTTTTTCCTGATTTTAAAGAGGAAATATTGAGGCTTTTGATCCTAGAAATGACATGATCATTTCTGAGTTTTTGCTTATTTATTGTCTGTCTCTCACCACTAGTCTGAGAACTGCAAGAGGGCAGGGATTCTTTTTTTTTCTGTTTGGGACACTGCTGTCTATAGTGGTTAGAGTAGCACCTAGAACATAATTAGGATTCCTGTTTACATCCATGCAGTTTATATCCTGTGTAATTTCAGTTGGCACCATTCACATACAATACAATTCATATAATGTTCCCTGAAATCATGTAGCTACAATGCAAATCATTATTTGCTTTGTAGCCCAATCCAAATAATGTTCCCTGGAATCATGTAACAACTGGACATAATGGGCAGTCATAAATACTTTTTTTTTTTTTTTTCGAGACGTAGTTTCACTCTTGTTACCCAGGCTGGAGTGCAATGGCGTGATCTCGGCTCACCACAACCTCCGCCTCCTGGGTTCAAGCAATTCTCCTGCCTCAGCCTCCTGAGTAGCTGGGATTACAGGCACGCACCACCATGCCCAGCTAATTTCATAAATACTTTTGACTGAATAATTAATTTTATTCAGGACAAGTCTGAATGGGGTTTATAATTTGCATTGTGGAAGGGAGAGAATAAGGGAAGAAAGAATGTTAGAATAATTTTTAAGTAGTCCAAGCAAGAGATAATGATCTGAAGTACCTCTTGAAATAGAAAAGGGAGCAAAGGCAAGACATCTTCCTTAATACGTTTTGGTATGCATTGGAAATGAGATAATAGGTAAAGAAAAGTTGAAGACAACTCAAGAATTTCTGGCTTGACTTCCTGGGAGAATGATAATAGTACTAACTTAGAAAAAGAATAAGAAGCAGGTTTGGTGGATGGCATACATGGGTAGATGATGAATTCAGAGATGTACATGTTGAGTTTGAAGAGACATGCATATACAGACTTATCTAGGTATTCACATTTGGATAAACTTGTCTAAAACTCAGCAGGAAATTTAGAAATACGAAGACAGATTATGGATATCTTAAAGCCATGAGAGAAGCTAAGATGTGGAACAGATGTAGAATGAGAAGAGTGGGGTGGCAAAAGGCCTATAATAAAGGAATGGGCAGTAAAAATATATACATGAAAGGACATTAAGAATATATGGCTGTAAATGCAAAAGAATAAGAGCATTAAGTGTCACAGAAGCCAGGAGAAATGGACATAACTATCTGTGCTGACAGCTGTCAAAGAGGTCAAGCAAAATGAGAACTGAGGAGTCATTGGATTTATTAATTAGAAGGTCATTTCTGTAAAGTAAATTCAATAAACTAACGAAGCCAAAAGCTAGATTTCAAATCATTAAAGAATAAATGAGAATAAATGTGAGGTGAGAAAATGGAGACAGCAAATGCAGATTACAAATGAAAGGTTGAAGAAAGTAGAAAGATGGGACTGTAATTTTAAAAAGAAGAAGGAATAAGAAATATTTTATAGGATAGGGACAATTTGCATATGTCTGGTGACTAAAGGGAAGGAATTAATGGAAACAGAAATACTGAAGATGGAGATGATTGATGAAATGAGAAGCCATAAAGACAGGAAGAGATGGGAATGAGAACATAGTAAAAAGGATAGTCTTGGAATGTAGGAAGGACACTTCTTTCAAGATAGGAAAAAGAGGAAAGGATAGGTGGAGTTAGGAAATATTGAATGGAGGCAAAACAATTTTTGGAAGTCCATGTTAGATGGCCCCAATCTTCTCTGTAAAGGAAGAGCAATTCCATCTACTAGCTATGGACCCTTTCTAAGATTAACAGGCTTGAGATATTAAAATACAAATATCCCTAAGGTTATTTGCACTTTGACTGTGGGCAGTAAATTTTCTCTTTATTTATTTTACAACCTTACTAACTTTTGTTTAAGTGTGTTTTTACAATTTTGTTCCAGAAAGCTTAGTTTGGCAACTCTAAGCCCTTTATCAGAAAGGAATCATATCAGAAAGTACTTTTTTAATCCAATCCTATATGTGATGGTTGCTATGGAAACAATTGCATGCAAATGTTATTTTATGTAAAACTCAGCTAAGCTATTGAACTGGTCACAGGGAGAGTGCTTCAAGTCATTTCACACAAGTAGAATACGGAAGAAAACCTAGAGAGGTTGTTAAGTGAAGAAAAGCTTTTTGGTTGAGAAACACACAATTATGGTTTTCACATATACAAATATAGGGCATAGGTGGTTGAGGCTTTATCTTTTTGTTTTTAACAAACAAATGGGTTGGAATTTTGAGAGCTCAGAGGGACAAATAGGGAAGATGACATGAGACCATAGCAGATGGAGAGCAGTAATGGATAAGAGTAAGCTCACAGATGCGAAGAAAGTAGTAGCACTGGGTCATTAAGTCCAACTGTAATCAAAGAAAAACCAATGCCTTCACTTTAGTGTTGAATACAACAGCTAAGTGGAGAAGAACTAGTGGAATGGGCACAGCTGAAGAAAATATTTTTAACTGGAACACAGTTAATGTAAATCACTCAAATTATAAAGCCTTTAAAAAATTTACAAGAAGGAATCAAATGAAAAGGTGATTATAAATACTGATATTTATATCACACTGCAGTTGAGGTTTCTACCAAGGCAGCAAAATTCCCTATACCTTTTCTATTTCTAGTTCTAGATAATGCTAAAGTTCATGGAACATGTTGGATATAGTTAGAGAATCAAACTCCCATCTCTCCATGTCCTTGAAACAGAAACTTTCAAAGACCAGGAAAACCTGGCTGTAAACTCAATACGTTAATAATATAGCCAAAGAGAAAATGTGTCAGATATAAAGAGGGTTGACCAGCTATATTGTAACCGCCCAAGGGGTACTTCCTGCCCACTGCATAAAGACCATGGCACAGTAGTAGAGAAAGAGTTTAATAGACATGAGGCTGGTCACACCAGGTGGGAGGAGTTCCTACTCAAATTATTTGCTTCAGTGATGGTAGATTAGGGGGTTTTCAAAGGCAGTTTGGGGGGAGGCATGGGGGTGGCCAGGTAACAGGTGCTTACTGCTGATTGGTTGGAGCAGAGATGAAGTCAGAGGGTGTTGAAGGTATCCTTCTGTGGGCAGATTTGCTTCTGGGTGGGGACATAGGAGCTGTGTCATTGTTCCAGCTGTGTTGTTGTTCCATGGGTGTCAGACATGCAAAAAGCCTGGAAAGATATCTCAAAAAGCCAATCTACAATGATGGTGTTATTTGCAGGAGTAATTGGGGAAGTTGCATATCTTACAACTTCTGGAATAATGTCTGAACCTTAGCAGGACTCAGGCTTCTCTCATCACCTCAGCCTGATGGCCCTCTGTTAGCTTTACAAAAGCTGTTGAGTTTTGAGCAAAGCTTACTATCATTGAAATTGCAGCCTAAACGTCTTCCAAAGTTAGGCTGGCCCAATAGCCCAGGAATAATTAAGGGAAAGGCAAGATGGGAATGAGGTTGGCTTAGCTTAATGTTACAATCTTCTTATGGATATAACTTTTGCAAAGGTGGTTTCAATACCGGCATAGAAACAACAAGTCACAGAGGCAACTCTCCAAGGAAGTAACAGTAATTTAAATCCCATTAACCATTTTTGGTTAATATTCTATCATTAAATTGTATATTTTAAATGTAATATACAAAAACATAAAAAATAAAATTTTAGAAATTGACTATAGTGCTACCATCCAGAAATGAGCATTGCTAATATTATGAAACATTCATTCCCCACTTTGTCAGGAATTCAAACCAGAGCAACTACATTTTGAATAGGGGTTAGTTCATTAAGTAAATGAGGCTGAGACCTACTGGGCTGCATTTTCAGGAGTTTAGGCATTCTTAGCAAAAAGCTATTTACAGTTAAGGGAACAAATTAATAATGTTTACCAAACAGACCCAGGACTTAACAGACTCAGGAAATATCCTGATGTCCCATGCATTAAGAACAAAAGGTATTGACAGAACGTATCTCAAAATAATAAAAGCTATTTATGACAAATCAACAGCCAATATCATACTGAATGGGCAAAAACTGGAAGCATTCCCTTTGAAATCTGGCACTAGACATGGATGACCTCTCTCACCACTCCTATTCAATATAGTACTGGAAGTTCTAGCCAGAGCAATCAGGCAAGTAAAAGAAATAAAAGGTATTCAAAAGGGAAAGGAGGAAGTCAAATTGTCTCTATTTGCAGACAACATGATTGTATATCTAGAAGACCCCATCATCTCAGCCCAAAATCTCCTGAAACGGATAAGCAACTTCAGAAAAGTCTCAGGATACAAAATCAATGTGCAAAAATCACAAGTATTCCTATAGACCAATAACAGACTTAAAGAGAGTCAAATCAAGAACGAACTGCCATTCACAATTGCCACAAAGAGAATAAAATACCTAGGAATACAACTAACAAGGAACACAAAGGACCTCTTCAAGGGGAACTACAAGCCACTGCTCAACAAAATAAGAGAGGACACAAACAGATGGAGAAACATTCTATGTTCATGGTTAGGAAGAATCAATATCGTCGAAATGGCCATATTGCCCAAAGTAGTTTATAGATTCAACCCTATCCCCAGCAAGCTACCAATGACCTTCTTCACAGAACTGGAAAAAAACACCTTAAACTTTATATGGAACCAAAAGAGAGCCTGCATAGCCAAGTCAATTCTAAGCAAAAAGAACAAAGCAGGAGGCATCACACTACTGGACTTCAAACTATACTACAAGGCTACAGTAATCAAAACAGCATGGTACTGGTACCAAAACACAGATACAGACCAATGGAACAGAACATAGGCCTCAGAGGCAAGACGACATATCTACAACCAACTGAACTTTGACAAACCTAATAAAAACAAGCAATGGAAAAAGGATAACCTGTTAAATAAATGGTGTTGGGAAAACTGGCTAGCCATGTACAGAAAGCAGAAACTGGACCCCTTCCTGACACCTTACACTAAAATTAACTCCAGATGGATTAAAGACTTAGACATAAGACCTAACACCATAAAAACCCTAGAAGAAAATCTAGGCAAAACCATTCAGGACATAGGCATAGGCAAGGACTTCATGACCAAAACACCAAAAGCATTGGCAACAAAAGCCAAAATAGACAAATGGGACCTAATCAAGCTCCACAGCTTCTGCACAGCAAAAGAAACAGTCATTAGAGTGAATTGGCAACCAACAGAATGGGGAAGGATTTTTGCAGTTTACCCATCTGACAAAGGGCTAATATCCAGAATTTACAAAGAACTAAAACAGATTTACAAGAAAAAAACAAACAAGCCAATTCAAAAGTGGGCACAGGATATGAACAGATACTTTAGAAAAGAAGACATACATGAGGCCAACAAACATATGAAAAAATGCTCATCATCACTGGTCATTAGAGAAATGCAAATCAAAACTACATTTAGATACCATCTCCTGCCAGTTAGAATGGCGATCATTAAAAAATCTGGAGACAACAGACGCTGGAAAGGATGTGGAGAAATAGAAACACTTTTACACTGTTGATGGGAGTGTAAATTAGCTCAACCACTGTGGAAGACAGTGTGGCAGTTCCTCAAGGACCTAGAAATAGAAATTCCATTTGACCCAGCAATCCCATTACTGGGTATACATCCAAAGGATTATAAATCATTCTACTATAAGGACACATGCACACAAATGTTCATTGCAGCACTGTTTACAATAGCAAAGACCTACAACCAACGCAAATGCCCATCGATGATAGACTGGACAGGGAAAATGTGGCACAGATACACCATGGAATATTATGCAGCCATCAAAAATGATGAGTTTGTGTCCTTTGTAGGGACATGGTTGAACCTGGAAACCATCATTCTCAGCAAACTGACACAAGAGCAGAAAATCAAACACCGCATGTTCTCAGTCATAGGCGGGTGTTGAACAATGAGAACACATGGGCACAGGGAGGGGAGCACTACACACTGGGGTTTGTTGGGGGGAAATAGGGGAAGGACAGCAGGGGGTGGGGCGTTGGGGAGAGATAGCATGGGGAGAAATGCCAGATATAAGTGATAGGGAGGAAGGCAGCAAATCACACTGCCACGTGAGTACCTATGCAACAATCTTGCATGTTCTTTACATGTACCCCAAAACCTAAAATGCAATAAAATAAATAAATACATGAATAAATAAATAAAAGAACATTGTGATTAATGGGAAGAGGTCAAGATATCAACATTAACCAAATTTTGGAAGAAGTTGATTCCAACTTTCATGGATTACATTGAGAGGGGTTAAAGATTTCAGTGAAGGAATTAACTCTAAATGTGGTGGAAATAGAGAGGGAATTAGAAGTAGAACCTGAAGAAGTGACTGGATTACTGCAGTCTCATGCTGAAACTTGAAGAGATGAGAAGCTGCTTTTTGTGGATGAACAAAATAATTTCTTGAGATGGAAGCTAGTCTTGGTGAAGATACTCTGAGCATTGTTGAAATGACAACAAAGGATTTAGAATATTACACATGTACGATTGACAAGCCAGTGGCAGATTATGAGAAGAATGACTCTAATTTCTAAGGAAGTCCTACTGTGGGCAAATAGTTATCAAACAGCATTGTATGCTATAGAGAAATAGTTTATAATAGGAAGAGTCCATTGATGTGACAAAATTCATTGCTGTATTTTTTAAAATTTAAATATTTTTAATTTTGTGGTGCATAGTATGTATATATATTTGTGGTGCAGACGAGATACTTTGATATTGACATGCAATGTGTAATACATAATAGTAAATGGGGTATTCATTTCTTCAAATATTTATCATTTGTGTTATAAATAATCCAATTATACTATGTTAGCTATTTTAAAATATAAAATTAAATTATTGACTACTGTCACTCTGTTGTGTTGTAAAATATTAGGTTTATGCATTCTTTCTATTTTTGTACCCATTAACGAGGCCAACTTCCCTTCCAATAACCCCTCCTCACCTGTCCATAGAATCTAGCAACCCTGTTTCTGCTATTTCCATGATTTTAATTTTAAATTTAAGCTCCCACAATACGTTAGACCATGCAATGTCTGTCTTTCTGTGCCTGGCTTATTTCACTTATCATAATGACCTCTAGTTTCATTCATGTTGTGAATAACAGGATGTCATTCTTTTTTGTGGCTGAATGGTACTCTATTGTGTATATGTACCCCATTTTTTATCCATTTATCTGTTGATGGACACTTATTTTGCTTCCAAATTGTGATGGGGTACATATAACTCTTTGTCATACTCATTTCCTTTCTGGTGGGTATATCCACTGCTGTGGAATTGCTAGATCATATAGTAGCTCTGTTTTTAGTTTTGTGAGGAACCTCCAAGCTGTTCTCCATGGTGGTTGTACTAATTCATATTCTTTCCAACAGGGTATGAGTTTCTCCACATCCTCGCAAGCACATCTTATTGTCTGGCTTTTGGATATAAGCCATTTTGCTGGGGTGGGGGGTCAGATGATATCTCATTGTATTTTAATTTGCATTTCTCTGATGATCAATGATGTCAAGGACCTTTTTGTATGCCTGCTTGTCACTTATATGTCTTTTTTTGAGAAATATCAATTCAGATATTTTCCTCATTTTTTTCAATCAATTTGTTAGACTTTTTCCTATAGAGTTGTTTAAGCATCCCACGTATTCTTGTTATAATTCCATTGACAGATAGGTACTTTGCAAATATTTTCTTTCATTCTGTGTGTTGTCACTACATTTTTTTGATTGTTTCCTTTGCTGTACAGAAACTGTTTAACTTGATGTGATCCCATTAGTCATGATTGCTTTGGTTGCCTGAGTTTGTGGTATATTAATCAAGAAATTCTTGCCCACTCCAATGTCCTGGAGATTTTTTTTCAATATTTTATTGTAGTGGTTTTATAGTTTGAGGTCTTAGATTTAGGTCTTTAATCCATTTTCATTTTATTTTTGTATATATCAAGACAGAGGGGTCTTGTTACATTCTTCTGCACATTGATATCCAGGTTTCCCAGCACTATTTATTGAAGAAAACGTCCTTTCCTCAATGTACGATCTTGGCGCCTTTGTCAAAAATGAGTTTACTGTAGATGTATGAATTTGTGTCTGTGTTCTGTATACCATGTAACTGGTCTATGTATTTGTTTTTATGCCAGTACCATGTTTTGGTTACTATAACTCTCCAGAATAATTTGAAGTCAGTTAATGTGATTCCTCCAGTTTTGTTCTTTTAGCTCAGAATACCATTGGATGTTTGGGTTATTTTATGATTCCATATAAACTTCAGATTTTTTTTCTATTTCTCTGAAGAATGTAATTGGCATTTTGAAAGAAATTGCATTGAATCTGTAAATTGTTTTGAGTAGTATAAACATTTTAACAATATTGATTCTTTCAATCTATGAACATAAAAAATCTTTCCATTTTTAAATCTTCTACTTCTTGCATCAGTGTTTTATATTTTTTATTGTAGAAATCTTTTACTTCTTTGATTAATTCCTAGGTATTTAAATTTATGTGTAGCTATTGTAAATGAGATCACTTTTTAATTTTCTTCTCTGATTGTTCATTGTAGGCACATAGAAATGTTATTGATTTTCATATGTTGGTTTTGTATCTTGCAACTTTACTGAATTTGTTTCTCAGTTGTAATAGTTTTGAAGGAGTCTTTAGATTTTCTCAAATATAAGATCATATCATCTACAAACAAGGACTTTTTTAAATTTTCAATTTGAATTCTCTTTATTTCTTTCACTTGTCTGATTGCTGTACCTAGGACTTCAGTACTATGTTGAATAACAGTGGTGAAAGTGGACAGCTTTGTCATGTTCCAGATGTTAGAGGAAAAGCTATCATATTTTTCTCATTCAGTATGATACTGGCTGTGGGTCTGTCATACACACTTTTTATTATGTTGAAGTATGTTCCTTCTATACTCACTTTTTGACAGTTTTTATAATGAAGGGATGATGCATTTTATCAAAGGCTATTTTTAGCATAATTGAAATGATCATGTAGATTTAAGTCTTCATTCTGTTGAAATGATGTATCACATTGGTTGATTTACATATGTTGAACCATTCTGGCATCCCGGGGTAAATCCCACCTGGTCATGATGAACAATCATTTTAATGTATTGTTTAGTTCAGTTTGCTAATATGTTGTTAAAGATTTTTGCATCAATATTCATCAGGGTTGTTGGCCAGCAGTTTTCTTTTTTTGATGTGTCTTTGTCTGATTTTTGTATCAGGATAATCCTGGTCTCATAGAATGAACATGGAAGTATTCTCTCCTCATCTGTATCTTGGAATAGTATAAGTAGAATTAGAATTAGTTTCTGAAATGATTGGCAGAATTCAGCAGTGAAGCCATCAGATTCTGGGCTTTGCTTTGCTGGGATAATTTTTATTACAGCTTCTATCATATTACTTGTTGTTGATCTTTTCAGATTTTAGATTTCTTCCAGGTTCAATCTTGGTAGGAATTTATAAGTTTCCTCCAGATTTTCTAATATATTGACATATAGTTTATCTTAGTAGCCAATAATAATCCTGTGAATTTCTGTGGTAGCAGTTGTAATGTCTCCTTTTTCATCTCTGTTTTTGTTGGTGTCTTTTCTTTTTTTCTTAGCCTTGCTAAAGTTTTGCCAATTTTGTTTATCTTTCAAAATCCCAACTTTTTATTTCATTCATCTCTTGTATTTTCTTCATTTCAAATGTATTTACGTCTGTTCTGATCTTTATTATCGCTCTTCTACTAATGTTGGTCTTAGTTTGATCTTGCTCTTCTAGGATTTTAAGATGCATCCTTAGGTTATTTGCATAAAATATTTCTCCTTTTTTATGTTAACACTTATAACTATACATTTTCTTCTTAATATATATTTCATTGTGTCCCATATATTTTGGTACATTGTGTTTCCATTATCATTTGCTTCAAGAAATTTTACAATTTCCTGCCTAATTTCTTCTTTGACCTAGTAGTCATTCAGAAGCATATTGTTCAATTTCCATATGTTTTTGTAGTTTCCAAAATTCTACTTTTTATTTATTTCTATTTATAGTACAGTGTGATCAGAGAAGATGCTTGATACTAATTCTATTGTTTGAATGTTTTAAGGCTTGTTTTGTGATCTAACATATGATCTATCTTTGAGAATGTTCCTTGTGCTGAGGAAAAAAAATGTATATTACACAGTCATTAGATGAAATGTTCTATAAATGTCTATTAGATCCATCTGTTCTGTAGTGCAGATTAACTACAGTGTCTCTTAATTAATTTTCTGTCTAGGAGATATGCCCAATGGTGAAAGTGTGATACTGAGGTTGCCAGCTATTATTGTATTGGGGCCTAATCATATTTGCCTTATATATCTAGGTGCTAAAGTCTAAGTTGCATGTATATTTAAAATTGCTATAGGCTTTTTACACATTATTTACAGAGCTAAACTGTCTTTTCTTATAGTTTTTGTCTTGACCACTATAGGCTGTCACAAAAGAAATTGCTGTTTTTACCATTACTCTCAATGGGAAAACAGAAAATACTTTTGCACCAACCTCATATTTTGTCTGATATTAGATTACCTACTTCTGCTCTTCTCTGATTTCCATTGGTTTTGAATATATTTTTCTAATCCTGTATTTTGAGTCTATTTGTATCTTTATAGGTGATTTCTGACTCTTGTAGAAACAGATCATGGATCTTTTTAAAAACTCCTTTCAGTTATTTTTTTTTTAATAGTTTAGCCCATTTACATTCAATGTTATGATTGACAAGTAAGAAATTACTCTTGCTTTTTTTTTTCTTTCTGGATGTTTTTGGTCTTTACTTTCTTCTTTTCTTCCTTTCTGTCTTCCTATTAGTGGAGGTCATTTTCTCGGGTGGTATGATTTAAGTTCTTGCTTTTCATTTTACATGTATCCATGGTACATTTTTTTGAGTTTACCAGGAGGCTTGCAGATACTATATTACTCCACGAATTTAAATTGGAAACAACACTGATTGTATAAATGAACAAACACGTAAAAAGAAAACTGACAAAACTCTATACTTTAACTTAGTCCCCCACTTTTTACTTCTTGCTTTTTCTCTTTACTTATTATTGAAATATCTATGCCTTGAAAAGTTTGTAGTTATTCTTGAATGCTTCATTATTTAGTCTTCTTCCCTAAGAGTGGTTTATACTCCAATATAATAGTTTTATAATATTCTGTGTTTTTCTATTACCAGTTAGTTTTATACATTTCAATAATTCTTTAGTGCTCATTTACAGCCCTTTCTTTAAGATTGAAGAACACCATTTAGAATTTGCAGTATGTCATGTCTGGTTTTAATGGAATCCCTTAGCATTTGTTTGTCTGGGGAGGTCTTTATTTTTCCTTCATGCTTGAAGGATATTTTTACCAGATGTAGTATTCTAGAATGAAAAGGTTTTTTTGTTTGTTTTTCCTTCAGCACTTTAAATATGTCATGCCATTTTTTTTTCCAGATTATAAAGCTTCCACTGAAAAGTCTGCTGTGAGACATATTGGAGCTTTATTATATGTTATTTGTTTCTTTCCTTCTGCTGTCTTAGAATATTCTCTTTATACTTGCCCTTCTGGACTTTGACTATTAAATGCCTTAACATAGTCTTCTTGGGGTTATATATCTTTGATGTTCTACAAACCTCTTGTACTGAATATTGAAATCTTTCTCTAGATGTGAAAACTCCTCTGTTATTATCCCTTGTGAATAATCTTTCTTACCCCTATTTTTTTCTCTATCTCTCTGTCTAGGCCAGTCACTCTCAGATTTGGCCTTTTCAGGCTATATTGTAGATCCTGTTGATGAGTTTCCTTGATTTTTGTTCTTGTTTCGTTTGTATTCTCTGGCTGTGTATTTTCAAATAGCCTATCTTCAAGCTTGCTAATTCTTTCTTCTGCTTAATCAAGTTTGCTATTAAAAGACTCTGATAAATTCTGCAGTATGCCAGTTGTATTTTTCAGAATTTCTGCTTGATTCTTTCTAATTATTTCAATTTCTTTTTAAAATTTATCTAATAGAATTCTGAATTCTGTCTCTGTATTTTCTTGATTTTCCTTAAGTTTCCTCAGCACTGCTTTTTTAACTATCTGTCTGAAAGGTCACATATGGTGTGGTGAGGTGCTACACCCTTATAAACAACTAGATCTCATGAGAATGATATCACACAAAGAGTACTAGGGGAATGGTGCTAAGCCATTCATAAAAACTAGCTCCCATAATCTAATCACTACCCACCAAGTCCCTCCTCCAACTTTGGGGATTGCAAGTCAATATGAGATTTGAATGAGCCAACCCACATTATTCCACCTTTGGTCCCTCCCAAATCTCATGTTTTTCTCACATTTCAAAATACAATCATGCCTTCTTAACAATTTCCAAAAATCAACTCATTTAAGCATCTCAAAAGCCCAAAGTTCAAAGTCTTATCTGAGACAATGCTGGTTTCTTCCACCTATGCGTCTGTAAAATCAAAAACAAGTTAGCTACTTTTAAGATGTAATATGAATACAGGCATTGGGTAAATACAACCATTCCAAATGGGAGATATTGGCCAAAACAAAAGGGAAATGGACTCATGCAAGTTTGAAATACAATAGGCAGTCATTAAACCTTTAAGTTCCAAAATGTTCTCCTTTGGCTCCATGTCTCACACCCAAGTCATGCTGATGCAAGAGGTGGGCTACCACAGTCTTGGGTTGCTCTTCCCATGTGGCTTTGCAGAGTATAGCCCTCCTCCTGGTTACCTGCATGGGCTGGCATTGAGGGTCTGTAGCTTTTCTAGGCATATGGTGCAAGATGTCAGTGGATCTACCATCCTGGGGTCTGGAAGACCATGGCTTTCTTCTCACAGCTCCACTAGGCAGTATGCCAGTAAGGAGTTTGGGGACTCTGATCTCATATTTCTCTTCAGCACTGCCCTACCAGAGGGTCTTCATGAGGGCTTCGCTCCTGCAGCAAACTACTACCTGGATATACAGATGTTTCCATAAATCCTCTGAAATCTAGGCAGAGGTTCCCAAACTTGAATTCTTGACTTTTGTACACCCCTAGGACCAAGACCACATGGAAGCTCCCAAGGTTTGGGACTTGCAACCTCTGAAGCAATGGCCTGAGCTGTACATTGGCCCCTTTTAGCCACAGCTGGAATGGCTGGGATGGAGGGCACCAAGACCCAAGGCTACATACAGCAGTGCCTGTGATGGGATGGGCTGAAATTAAGGTCTCTGACATGCCATGAAGGCATTTTTCCCATTGCCTTGGTGATTAACATTCTGCTCCTCATTAGTTATGCAAATTCCTGCAGCAGGTTTGAATTTCTTCCCAGAAAATGGGTTTTATTTTCTTTGGCTGCAATTTTTAAAAGGTTTTATGCTCTGCTTATTCTTGAATGCTTTGACGCTTAGAAATTCCTCCCACCAGATACCCTAAATTATCTGTCCCAAGTTTAAAATTCCACAAATCACTGAGGCACTGGAAAAAATGTTGCCAGACTCTTTGCCTAGCAAGAATGACCTTTATCTCAATTCCCAAGATGTTCCAGTTCCTCATCTCCATCTGAGATTAATTCAGCCTGGATTTTATTGTCCATATCACAATAAGCATTTTGGTCAAAGCCATTCAACAAGTCTCTAGGAAGTTCCAAACTTTCCCACATCTTTCTGTCTTCTGAGCCCTCCATGTCTTTAGGAAGTTACAAACTTCTCCACATTTCCCTACCTTGTTCTGAGCCCTCCAAACTGTTCCAACTTCTGCCTCTTTCCCAGTTCCAATGTTGCTTTCACAGTTTTTGATATCTTGATAGTTGTATCTCACTTCTTGTACTCATTTACTATATTAGTCAGTTTTCACCCTGATATAAAAACATACCCAACACTAGATAATTTATAAAGAAAAGGAGTTTAATTGACTCACAGTTTTGCATGGCTAATGAGGACTCAGGAAACTTATAATTATGGCAGAAGGGGAAGCAAACACATTTTTCATCACATGGCATCAGAAGAGAGAGTGCCCAGGAAAGGGGGTTGTCCCATATAAAACCATCAGATCTCATGAGAACTCACTGTCATGAGGACAGGATAGGGGAATCCACACTCACGATTCAATTATCTCTACCTGGTTCCTCCCACAACACATAAGGATTATGGGAACTACAATTCAAGCTGAGATTTGGGTGGGGACAAAGACAAACCATATCAGCCTGTGATGGAAGAGTTCTGCAATGAATGTCTCTGAAATGCCCTTTCTCCAATTATCTCAGCTATTAGCAATTGGCTCCTCTTTATTCATTTAAATTTATGCAAGCTTTTTGAATTCCTCTCCTGAAAATGGACTTTTCTTTTCTACCACATGGTTGGGCTACAAATTTTTTACACTTTTACACTATATTCCAGTTTTACATCTTTTTTTTTTTTTTTTTTCTCATTGACATAAGCATAGGCCATTAGAAGGAGCAAGGCCATATCATTAAGCTTGCTGCTTAGAAATTTGTTCCACCAGATACCCTAAATCATGACTCTAAAGCTCAATGTTCCGCAAATACCTAGGAGAAAGACACAGTGTCACTAACCTCATTGCTAATGCCTAACAAAAGTGACCTTTGCTCCAGTTTGCAATAAGTTCCTCATTTCCAAAGGAGACCTCCTCAGCCTGATTTTCATTGTCCATATTATGGTAAGTCTTTTGGTAGCTACAATTTTATAAGTCTCTAGGAAGTTCCAAATATTCCCTCATCTTCCTGTCTTCATCTGAGCCCTTTACACTCTTCCAGCCTCTGCCAGTTAGCCAATTCTAAAGCTGCTTTCACATTTTCAGGTATCTTTATAGAGAGGCCCCAATGAGAAGTACTGAGATTTTCACAATTATATAAGCTACTTAGAAAGTTTATGTAAAGAAAAGACAGACATTTATGAGAATTAAATATTAACATATTTAAATAATCTTGAAAATAGGTATTTATTGCTTTCCTTGTTTGGAATCATTCTGAATTTGGATTTAGAGCCCATTCTAAGTAATATTATATGAGCTCTGACCCACCCTGATATCCAGTAGGTAAATTTTGTTCTTTCAATTAATTAATTTAAACTTTCAAGGAGTTATTATGTTCAAATTATACCTTTAAGCTCTATGGTTAGTGTTGAGGATCCCCTTTTTAATAAAGATTTATTGTTCTTTTGGGAAATCCCAACTTAGCTTAGAAAAAGTTAGCCACATAAGATGAGATTGTATGGAGTCAGAGGTGTATGGTGATTAGGTGCATCATCGATCATACTTCTAGTCAGTTTGATCAAATGCTTTCTCTTCTACTAATAGATCTGTAGACTTGTACAAGTTAATAAACACACCCAAGCCTCACTTTCGTCATCTTATATAATGGTGGTAGTAATAGTACCTACTGCATAAGGATTTTTTAAATATTTAGAAGAATTAACATATTCAAAATACTTAGCACAATGTCTAGTATACATCATTTATTATGTTTATTATAGGGCCTTTATTAAATGACAAATGAATAGAAATACTTGAGTTTTAATTGTGTTCTGATATGAATCTACTTTATTGATCCAAGTTTGTAAATTCAATGTTTTCTGAACCTGACCACAGCTGACAGCTGCATCCCTTACTATATTGGATATCTATATTAGTTTGTTTTCACACTGCTGATAAAGACATACCTGAAACTGGGAACAACAACAACAAAAAGATTTAATTGGACTTACAATTCCACATGGCTGGGAGGCCTCAGAATCATGGTGGAGAGTGAAAGGCACTTCTTACGTAGTGGGTCCAAGAAAGACTGAGGAAGAAGCAAAAGCAGAACCCCCCAATAAATCCATCAGATCTCAGAAGACTTATTCACTATCACGAGAATAACTCAGGAAAGGCCAGCCCCCATGACTCAATGACCTTACCCTGAGTATCTCCAACAACACATGGGAATTACGGGAAATACAATTCATGTTGAGATTTGGGTAGAGACACAGCCAAATCATACCAATACTTCTCACAAATATATGTTATACCTATATTCTGACTCTTGTCCAAGTGCCATATTCTGTTGTCTTTGTTTCAAGGTCTATTGCACATTTTGAGAAAATAGTTTTTTAAAAGCTATAGACAGATTTTTTTTAAGCTGATCAACTTTATCTTGGCTTTACTAAGTTACAAATGTGGTAGTAAATATTTAATAATTGGCTGTAAAAATTCATATATGAATACATGTACACAATTTATTATTTATATTACTAACATAAAGGTTGCATAGCACACAATTTATATAATAAAATAGTCTAGTCTCTATATCACAAATTTCACATAACTAATGATTCTTATAGAATGTTTTAATTGTTTTTGGCAAACTCACATAATCATGACTAACCTGTGGTTGCAATTGACAAATGAATGTAGTTCTGACATGAATGTTGATTGATATTTTTGTTTTCCTCAATGAGTAAGATAAAAAATAAAAAATTAAAACTGTGTCAGAAATTAATGTGTTTGTCAATGATGTGAATGACTTTTGGTGATTCACATAATAGCTTTTGAATAATACTAAAAAATATTTTGTGTGTATTTTGTGCTATTCAAAATATAACAGCCATAACACAATTTTTAAGTTTCAACAGAATTATTGAAATTATTCTGTATCTCTTTCTAGACAATTCACCATAACAACAAAACTTTTAAACATCAAGTCCTTATTTGAAGTGTTTACCAATTTTTGTGGTATAAACACTTCCACCATTGCCAATTTCAAACTAGCAACATTATGTCACTGAAAACAGAGTGGAGAAGAAATGTGCAGTTTCAAACTACCACATAATATTTCTGCCATTCAGATACAATTGACATAAATAACTATGAATACAGATAATAGTATAAAATAGTTAAATAATTAAGAAGCAATGAGATTTGAGTATTTGTTACCTTGGTTTTAATATAATTTACTTAATTCTGAATTTATAAAGTTAATAATGGCTATTTTTAATGATGGGTCACAAAATTCTTGAAAATTTAACAATTGAATCTTGTGTGCAGCTCCAGTACAATACCCATATAAATATTCTAATATTATTTCTCAATTTAACAAAAACAACCTTCCATAACTCTCCCTTTTTTTCTGCTAACTTCCTGCTATATCTCACTTTTCTGTACCTATAAGGCAAAAACCTTTTAACTATTTTCTCAACAATTCAGTAAATCTAAAATTTTTCTAAAATAAAAAGATTATTTAAAATAAAACCATATATACAGCAATGCAGATATATTTTATCATTCATATAAAATGCAGCCAAGTGATCTAGGCATAAGACTGTGTGTGAGATATTAATCTATTTAGATAAAGTTCAAGGATAGGCAAAATTAACTCATGTTATTATAAATCAAGAAAAATGGTTTCACTTGGGAGAGGAAACTGACTGTAGAAGGAGCACAAGAGTTTTTTGGGAGGGCCTGTAATATTCAGATTCTTGGTCTCTATGTTGGTCCCATGATGTGTTCACCTTGGGAAAAAAAAAATTGAGCCATACCTATGATTTTTATATTTGTCTGTGTATATATTGTAATTCAATAAAAGTAAAAAGGCAATGAGAAAAAATATATATCAAATTAAGGTCAACAGTGTCATTAAATAAAATCAACTTTACAATTCCCATTTTAATGTACCTCTTTGCAGCAATATTTACTGAGGACAAACTACTCAACTCTTCTTATAACACACTTTTTCATTTGCTTTTACAATACAATATTTATATGTGATTTTATTTTCTGTCCTTTGCCCATTTCTTTTCTACTTCTTTGAAAGCTTATCTTTTTCTGCCTAGAGGTTGCATGTGATACTTAATAGAGGTTTGTTTCTAGACCCACTTTTATAATCCTTTCTATGTCTTCAATTGCCACATGGACCCAGATATATATGTGTGTGTGTGTGTGTGTGTGTGTGTGTGTGTGTGTTTCTGTGCATGTGAATACATATATATATGGTCAAATCTTTAAAGTGTAAAATTCGGTGAGTTTTACATATGTAAACCATCACCAAAATCAAGATAATAAACATATCCTTAAGTCCAAAAGTTTCCTTGTGCCAATCTGTAATTTTCTTTCCCTAGCCAAGCCAACCATCATTTCCCAAGTAACCACTTATATGCTTCTTGTCATTATAGACTAGTTTGAATTGTATAAAGTTTTATATATATATATAATTATGTATATCCTGCAGGATATATGTATGTGTGTGTGTGTGTCCTACAGTGTATACTCATTTTTCTGGCTTTTTTCACTCAGCATAATTAAGATTTGCCTAGGTTTTTGTATGTAACAACAGTTTTTTTTTTTTTTACTTAGTATCCCAGTATGTAAATACACCAAATATTTTTCAACCTTTACCTATTGATACTATTGATAGATATTTGGGTTATTTTCAGTTTGTGATTATTACAAATAAAGCTGCCATGAACATCCATGTGCAAGTCTTTGTAGGTGCATATACTTCCATTTCTATTGGGTTAGTAAGTATTAAGGGTGGAATGGCTAACTTGTATGACAGGTATGTATTTAACGTTATTAGAATTTGCTGTTTTTAATGCTGTGTAATTTAGCATTTTCACCAGCAGTGTATCTTATTTCTACATTCTCTTTGATCCTTGGTATTTTCAGTTTTTTTAATTTTAGCTTTTCTAGCATGTATGCTATAGTTTTTTTATTATTTTATTTTTTCTGAGTTTTACTCTGTTGGCCAGGCTGGATTGCAGTGCAATCTCAGCTCACTGCAACCTCTGCCTCCAAGGTTCAAATGATTCCCCTGCCTAAGCCTCCCAAATAGCTGAGATTACACGCATGCACCACCATGTCCAGCGAATTTTTGTATTTTTAGTAGAGATGGGATTTTACTATGTTGGCCAGGCTAGTCTTGAACTCCTGGCCTCAGGTGATCCAACCCTCTTTGCCTCCCAAAATGCTGGGATTACAGGAATGAGCCACCATGCCTGGCCTGTTGTAGCATTTTATTGTGGTTTTAGTTGACACTTTCTTAATGGCTAATGATAGTAAGCATCACTTAATGTACTTATTTATTACCTGATTATCTTTGGTTAACCATTCAAATATTTTGCTCATTTTAACTCTGCTCTTTGTGTTCTAAGAATTAAACTGTAAAAGTAAGTTAGGTATTCTATATAGAAGTTCTTTTTCAGATATTTGTTTTGCAATTCTTTTCTTCAAGCCAACGGTTCACCTTTTCATATTTATAGCAGTGCCTTTTAAAAAGAAAAGCTTTAATCTTGATGAACTTTGATTTACTGATTACTTTCTTCATTAATGTGTTCTTTTTTGTATTTAAGAAATTTTTGTCAAATCCAAGGTTGCTAAAGTTATCTCCTATTTTGTCCTAAATTTTTATAATTTTCATTCTTATATTTGGGTCTGTGACATATTGTCTGTTACTTTTTATATAGAGTGTGAGACATGGTTAAGGTTCAGGTTTTTTTTGCATATTATGGCTAACAAATTGTTCCAACATATTTGTTCAAAAATATTTTTTCCACATTACTTATCTTGGCAAGTTTGTGAAAAATCAATTGACCAAATAGGTGTAAGGCTATGTCTAGTATCTGTTCCATTCCATTGATCTGTATGTCTATATTTTTACAAATACTGCATTTTCATGATTACTTTATCTTTAGAATCGATTTTAAAATTAGGTAGTAACTCCTCCAACTTTGTTGGTTTTAAAAAATTGTGTATATATTAATTTGTGAGTAAAGGGATATGCTCAAGCAATTATCAAGATAATTCTGATGATCCTCAATATTCCTTTGCTGGCAATAGACATTGCTTAGTGTCTTCAATGGATTTATTTCGCTAACATCAACATGGTTATGAATGCTATGCAAGACAAAAAATGACACATAGAAGCTGCCCACTTGGATATTTGACTCTAGTTGCATCAGTCCATGATTAATGAAGTTAAGCCAAGGCACTTATCTGATAAGAATATAGTGACATAAACTCATGGCTGGGGAGGGGTATCTAAAGGAGATTTCTGAGATTACATGCCATAATATGATTATATTTTGTTTATCTCAATAGTAATTTCACTCAAGTTTTTCAAAGCTTCTGATTGATGTGATAAAATTGACTTAATGAATGTCTATATTGCACCATTCTCTTAACCCTTCTCAATATGAGATAAAACTTCAGTTATGTCTATACAAGCATAAAAACAACCAGCTGCAATTTCAGAAATTCATTCAATCAAGTAAGTAGATTTTTTATATCAAATGACCAGTTTGACTTTCACTAAATTGACTGGTTGGTTGGCACTTTGAGGAGCATTAACTTGTCATCATCATCATTATTACCATGAAATAGTATTTATTAAGCACCTGCAGTCATAAGCAATATAAAGTTAGCCAAATAATCATAGACTTTGCCCTTTAGGAGTTTATGATCTGGAAACTCAACACATCCAGATGAGCTTGATGCCATTTAGCAAAGTACTGCTGTAGGATTTTGAAATATGCGATTAAGTGGCTGTAAAAGATCAATTTTCTTCCCAAAGTGCCGAACTATCAACTAGAAAGTGAAGTAGTGCACACGTTGGATGGTTGTAAGTGATCTTCTTATTTGAGATGGTATTGTTTGGGCTGAATTTAACCTAGAAATATCCTTTCTCCTCAAAAGACTGAAGTAGCACTTTAAAAAGAGAAAATAACTTGTCAGAGATTGTGAAAAACAAACTAGTCCTTCAGAAATCTGGAAGCAGGAAATGATGGTGCCAAAGGTAGTAGGGAAAATAAAATTTTTACATCAGAATAACTATGCTTTATTGTAGTTTTCTCTCTCATGAGTGGGTATCACATAATTTATTTAGCTTTTCTGTATTGTAGTTTAATTATTTGCCTATACAATGAGAAAGCTCTAATTATGTCTATGCCATCAGTTTCTAAAATGTGCAGAAATTCTGCAAGACAAAGTGAACTGAAAATATTTATATAAGAATTGCCATGATAATGAATTTTTTTTAACTAGGCTGAAAAGTCTATGCTTTTGAAGAAAATTGAGTATTTGAATAAGATATATTTCTAAATTTTGCAATTTATTAGTTGTAATAGTTTTACCTATTAAAAATTGCCCTAATCCAGCTAAATATATACTCTTACATGATTCAATTTAGAACTGTTTTTGCTACTATACAAAAACTATGTCTAATCAATAGTTTCTCTATTAGAATTTCATTTTTGGAGTAATCATAGAATATACAGATTGGTAAACCTCTCAGAAATAATGTGATTCTACCTCTTTATATGAGAACATAGGAATATTTAAGAGTAAACTAGTTACCCAAGCCAGCAACAAGCTAACAATAAAGCAAATGCTAGAATCCATGTTTCTTGACTCTTAATTCCAGTACTTTTTTAAAGTACTTTTAATTTTTTCATTCCTAGAAAAGAGTGACAGAATAGAAAGACACTGTAGTTAGGCAAACAGTATGAGCTCAAAAAGAGTCACTGGTACTTGTGAATGAGTGGGGAAACTACTATATACTATACACTATGCTAAAGGCTGTGCATATGCTGTTTTATATAGTCTTCACACAAACCTGAGGAGGAATTATCAACTATTTGGTAGATGGGGTAAGGCTCACACTCCAGTCTGTCTGACCAGAAAAGCCCATTATTTTTTCACTAGACCATACTCTCTCTCTGGGGAAAGTTCCATGACCATTTTGAAATTATTTTCTGGCACAACCAGATAAGTAACCAACACTGATCAGAGACAACACAGGGGAGTTCATTTTGAGAAATTCCCTATTGGCACTTCCCACGGCCTTCTTAAACATTTCATTGATCCTATCTATCTTAGGCATTCAAATCTATTCACACTGCTCTTACTACCCTTTTTGAGTCTGGCTTCCTTATATAATACCCGAGCTATAAAATTACCTTTTCTAATGCTTTCTTCCCACTCCATTTATTTATTGCATTACATTTTCTCTTGTTTTTTCCTAATTTAAACATTTTATTGCCTGAGTAATTAAACTTAATATTTATTTGGAGGAAAATAACATTTTTTATACTATGTAGGACTGATAAAAACTTACTGTGTTTGTTTCACCCAGACGTTGTTCCATTTCCCCAGTGAAATTCAACAATGATATGACATCTTTTCCATAAATGTTAATAAGAACTGTGTCCTCCTAGTTCAGTTTCAGTGTTTCAAACTTAAACTATGACTGAAATAAACACAAGTTATATATCTTGAGAAAAGTCTATTTACTCGATGTTCTTAAGAGAGAAATATAAAATGATATTAAATAATAGGCCTTATGACCTCCTGGTAATGTTTACATTAAATAAGATACTGAGTGTGAAGTGATTAGTACATATATAAATGCTCAGTAGGAGTTAATTATGATCATATATTGCCTTTGATGTTACAAAAAGATGCCTAAAATAGAGTCTGATTTGGTTTGGAGTGAGACAGGTCAATTTTTGTTTTAGAGTTATTTTCTGAGTTCATGGCTGTTTAGAAATTGACTCTGAGGTGGGTTTGGGACCCAATAATTATGAAGATGCAATGCATTTTCTAGACTGACTTGTAAAATAAACTGGTATGATCTAAATTTTTCTTGATATTTGAGATAAGGCATTACACTATTCTTATCTAGCAATATTATAACTAAGTTCATAGGACCTTAATTAACAAAGGTCAAATAGTTTCCTCCAGGCAATTAGGTGTAAAATTAAAGGACATTGCCTGTCTTTCAAAAGGCATGTTAAAATGTAGGGATGAAGACTGCACATTTGTATGTCCTGATTATTTAAAATAGGAGAGAATTCTATATATTTTAGTATATCATTAAATTGAACAGATAACATTGCTTATTCTCATGACAGTGAAAAATAGTCTCTTAAAATACCCAGGATTGAATCTGCCTTGAGAATTGTAATGAGGTCCATTATTTGGCTTTAAAATACTTAATATTAATTTGAAGCTATCAGAAAGATATTTTAATATAAGCTATGCTACTGGCAGAGTAATAGCTACATTGTCTGAACAGATTCCTCTGACATTATTGCCCATTAATATAAGAATGTAGCTCAAAGTAGGCATATTTGCAGAACAAAATATTGCTTTATCGAGGACTGCTGGGAAGATGGCCGCCTAAGAAAAGCTCAGGACTTCAGCTCCCAGTGAAAGTGCACAGGGGGAGTGGACGCTACATTTCCAGACGAATTTTTATTGCCCACAGACCAGGAGATACCCAGGCGGAGGGGTCGCCAGCACCGCTGTTCCAGCCAGTGCGGCTGTTTTGGCCCCCACTGGGCTGATTCGGCCCCCGTGGCCTCTATGACCACGCCCTGTCGCAGTGGTTCTCCGGTTCTCCGTACAAAAGCCACTGGTCTGGGAGCCCTCTTAGCTGGCGATCGGAGCCCTGAGATGGCAGAGTTGCCCATTCATCTGAAATAGCGAGCCAGGCCAGGAGATTCCTAGGCAAAAAAAAACACCAGGAGCCGGCACCGCAGTTTGAGCCGACTCAGTGAGTCACAGCATGGGAGATCCTGGCGCCTTTTCAACAGCGACTGGAACGCGGGGTCGTTCAACTTAAAAAATATAAAAAGAGACTCTGAGTCAGGGAGCCAGGTGATCAGGCTAGGTTGGTCCCACCCCCCACCCCACAACCCCACAACAAGGAAAACAAAAACAGTGAAAACGCCCTGGGTTAAGTGTTTCACAGCAAGCACAGCTGAACGCTGGATGGTCCTGCTCAGTGGGGGAGGGGCGTCTGCCATTACTGAGACTCTCCACCACTACAGAGTCAGGCCGCCATCACCAAGGGAACCCGCCATTGCCAAGGCAACCTGCCACAACAGAGAGAGTCCCCCATAACAGAGGCGGGGCCACCATTGCCTAGACAGTTCTAACTACTCCCATATAAACAGGACTGCAGGGAAGAGCACAGGGCAGCTGGGCGGAGCCCACAGCAGCTCAGCAAAGCCTCTGCAGGCAGACAGTGCCCAGGTGGGCTGATACCTGGGCAGGGGAGCCCTGAAATTGAAAACAAGGACAGCAGCACAATGGAAACTCATAAAGCCCGAACTCCCTGGGACAGAGCACCTGGGAATAAAAAGTGGGTTATGAGTTCAACTGCAGCAGACCTTAACGTACCTGCGCAGGAGCTCTGAATGAACAACGGAGCTCACAGCTCAGGACTTAAGCCCCAATAAAAGATAGACTGTCTCCTCAAGTAGTTCCCTGACTCCCATAGATCCAAAGACTCACCTCATAAAGGAGAGAACGGACTGACAGTTGGCAAGCATCCTTCTGGGACAAAGATAACGGAAGAGGAAATTGGTAGAAACCCTTACTGTTCTGCAATTGCTGCAGGTGATCCCCAGGCAGGCAGGGCCTGGAGAGGACCTCAGCAGTCCTACAGCAAAGCGGCCAGACTGTTAAAAGGAAAGCTTAAAAAAAAAAAAAAAGAAGTAACTTCAGCATCCACAAACTAGAAGCTCACTCAGAGACCCAATCTGAAAGACAGTAACTACAAAGACAACAGGTGGATAAACCCACAAAAAAATGGGAAGAAACCAGCGCAAAAAGGATGAAAACTCCTGAAACCAGAACACCTCTCCTCCTAAAAGGGATCACAACTCCTCACCAGCAAGGGAACCAGACCAGATGGAGAAGGAGGGTGATGAAATGACAGAATCAGACTTCAGAAAGTGGGTCGTAAGAAACTACAGTGAACTAAAAGTACATGTTCTAACCCAAGGCAAGGAAACCAGGAACCTTGAAGGAGGATTGGACGAAATGCTAACAAGAATGGACAGCATAGAGAGGAATATAAGTGAATTGATGGAGCTGAAAAACACAACATGAGAACTTCATGAAGCATGCACAAGCTTCAACAGCCGAATCGACTAAGCAGAAGAAAGGATATCAGAGGTCGAAGATCAACTCAATGAAATAAAAAGAGAAGGCAAGAACAGAGAAAAAGGCACAAAAAGAAATGAACAAAATCTTCAAGAAATGTGGGACTATGTGAAAAGACCTAATCTACATCTGATAGGTGTACCTGAATGTGATGAACAGAATGAATCCAAGCTGGAAAATACTCTTCAGGATATTATCCAGGAAAACTTCCCCAACTTGGCAAGGCAGGCCAATATTCAAATACAGGAAATACAGAGAACACCACAAAGATATTCCTTAAGAAGAGCAACCCCAAGGCACATAATCATCAGATTCACCAGGGTTGAAATGAAAGAGAAAATGCTAAGGGCAGCCAGAGAGAAAGGTAGGGTTACCCACAAAGGGAAGCCCATTAGACTCACAGCAGATCTCTCAGCAGAAACCCTACAAAGCCAGAAGAGATTGGGGGCCAATATTCAACATCCTTAAAGAAAAGAACTTTCAACCCAGAATCTCCTATCCAGCCAAACTAAGCTTCATAAGTGAAGGAAAAATAAAATCCTTAGTGTACAAGCAAGTACTTAGAGATTTCACACCACCAAAACTGCTCTACAAGAACACCTGAAAGAGGCTCTACACATATAAAGGAACAAACAGTACCAGCCACTCCAAAAACAAACCAAATGGTAAAAGAGCATCAACACAATCAAGAAGCTGTATCAACTAACCAACAAAACAGCCAGGTAGCATCAATATGATGGTATCAAATTCACACATAACAATACTATCCCTAAATGTCAATGGACTAAATGCCCCAATCAAAAGACACAGACTGGAAAATTGGATAAAAAGCCAAAACCCATCAGTGTGCTGTATCCAGGAAACCCATCTTACATGCAAGGATACACAAACGCTCAAAATAAAGAGATGGAGGAAGATCTACCAAGCAAATGGAGAGAAAAAAAAAAAAAAAAAAAAAAAAAAAAAGCAGGAGTTGCAATTCTCATCTCTGATAAAATAGACTTTAAAGCAACAAAGATCAAGAGACAAAGAAGGACATTACATAATGGTAAAAGGATCACTGCAACAAGAAGAGCTAATGATCCTAAATATATATGCACCCAATACAGGAGTACCCAGATACATAAGGCAAGTTCTTAATGACTTACAAAGAGACTTCAACTCCCACACAATAATAGTGGGAGACTTTAAACACCCCATTGTCAATATTAGACAGATCAACCAGACAGAAAATCAACAAGCATATCCAGGACCTGAACTCAGACCTGGAACAAGCAAACCTAATAGACATTTACAGAACTCTCCACCCCAAATCCACAGAATATATATTCTTCTCAGCACCACATCACACCTATTCTGAATTTTACCACATAATTGGCAATAAATCACTCCTCAGCAAGTGCAAAAGAACAAAAATCATAACAAACAGTCCCTCAGACCACAGTGCAATTGAGTTAGAACTCACAACGCAGAAACTAACTCAGAACTGCACAGCTTCATGGAAACTGAACAACTTGCTCTTGAATGTTGACTGAATAAACAATGAAATGAAGGCAGAAATAACGATGTTCTTCGAAACCAACGAGAAAAAAGACACAACATACCAGAATCTCTGGGACACATTTAAAGCAGTCTCTAGAGGAAAATATATAGCAATGAGTGCCCACATGAGAAGAAAGAAGAGATCTAAAATTGACACCCTATCATCAAAATTGAAAGAGCTAGAGGAGCAAGATCAAAAAAAGTCAAAACCTCGCAGAAGACAAAAAATAACTAAGATCAGAGCAGAACTGAAGGAAATAGAGACACAAAATACTCTTCAAAAAATCAATAAATCCAGGAGCTGGTTTTTAGAAAAGATCTACAAAATAGACAGACCACTAGCCAGATTAATAAAAAAGAAAAGAGAGAATAACCAAAATGATGCAATAAAAAACGATAAAGGGGATATCACCACAGATTCCACAGAAATCCAAACCATCATCAGAGATTATTACAAAAAATTCTATGCACATAACTAGTAAACCTGGAAGAAATGGATAAATTCCTGGACACCTGCATCCTCCCAAGCCTAAACTTGGAAGAAGGAAAACGCTGAAGACACCAATAAAAAGGTCTGAAGTCAAGGCAGCAATTAAGAGCCTACCACCCAAAAAAAGCCCAAGTCCAGATGGGTTCACAGCCGAATTCTACCAGACATACAAAGGGGAGCTGCTACCATTCCTTCTGAAACTATTCCAGAAAATCCAACAAGAGGGAATCCTTCCCAAATCATTTTATGAGACAAACATCATCCTGATACCAAAACTGGGCAGAGACTCAACAAGAAGAGAAAACTTCAGGCCAATAATCATGATGAACATAGATGCAAAAATCTTCAATAAAATACTGGCAAGCCAATTGCAACAGCATGTCAAAAAGCTCATCCACCATGGTCAGGTAAGATTCATCCCAGGGATGCAAGGCTGGTTCAACATACGCAAGTCCATAAACGTAATTCACCACATAAACAGAACCAAAGACAAAAACCACATGTTTATCTCAATAGATGCAGAGAAGGCCTTTGACAAAATTCAACAGCCCTTTATACTAAAAACCCTCAATAAACTAGGTATTGACGGAACGTATCTCAAAACAATAAAAGCTATTTATGACAAACCAACAGCCAATATCATACTGAACGGGCAAAAACTGGAAGCATTACCTTTGAAATCTGGCACTAGACAAGGATGCCCTCTCTCACCCATCCTATTTAATATAGTACTGGAAATTCTAGCCAGAGCAATCAGGTAAAAAAAGGAAAAAAAAAAATGGTATTCAAATCGGAAAGGAGGAAATCAAATTGTCTTTATTTGCAGATGACATGATTGTATATCTAGAAGACCCCATCATCTCAGCCCAAAATCTCCTGAAACTGATAAGCAACTTCAGAAAAGTCTCAGGATACAAAATCAACGTGCAAAGATCATAAGCATTCCTATACATCAGTAACAGACTTAAAGAGATCCAAATCAAGAACGAACTGCCATTCACAATTGCCACAAAGAGAATAAAATATCTAGGAATACAACTAACAAGGAACGTAAAAGACCTCTTCAAGGAGAACTACAAGCCACTACTCGACTAAATAAGAGAGGACACAAACAGATGGAGAAACATTGCATGTTCATGGTTAGGAAGAATCAACATCATGAAAATGGCCATACTGCCCAAAGTAATTAACAAATTCAACGCTATTCCCATCAAGCTACCAATGACCTTCTTCACAGAACTGGAAAAAAAAACACCTTAAACTTCATATGGAAGGAAAAGAGAGCCCGCATAGCCAAGTCAATTCTAAGCAAAAAGAACAAAGCAGGAGGCATCACACTACTGGATTTCAAACTATACTACAAGGCTACAGTAATCAAAACAGCATGGTACTGGTACCAAAACAGAGATATAGACCAATGGAACAAAACAGAGGCCTCAGAGGAAATACAACATATCTACAACCATCCGATCTTCGACAAACCTGACAAAAACAAGCAATGGGGAAAGGACTCCCTGTTTAATAAATGGTGTGGGGAAAACTGACTAGCCATGTGCAGAAAGCAGAAACAGGACCCCTTCCTGACACCTTACACCAAAATTAACTCCAGATGGATTAAAGACTTAAACATCAGACCTAACACCATAACAACCCTAGAAGAAAATCTAGGCAAAACCATTCAGGACATAGGTGTAGGCAAGGACTTCATGACCAAAACACCAAAAGCAATGGCAACAAAAGCCAAAATAGACAAATGGGACCTAATCAAACTCCACAGCTTCTGCATGGCAAAAGAAACAGTAGAGTGAATCGGCAACCAACAGAATGGGAAAATTTTTTTTTAAATTGCATTTTAGGTTTCGGGGTACATGTGAAGAACATGCAAGATTGTTGCATAGGTACACACATTGCAGTGTGGTTTGCTGCCTTCCTTCCCCTCACCTGTATCTGTCATTTCTCCCCATGCTGCCTCTTCCCACCTCCCCACCCCACCATCCCTCCCGCATTTCCCCCCAACGGACCCCAGTGTGTAGTGCTCCCCTCCCTGTGTCCATGTGTTCTCATTGTTCAACATCCACCTATGAGTGAGAACATGTGGTGTTTGATTTTCTGCTCTTGTGTCAGTTTGCTGAATGGGAAAAAATTTTTGCAGTCTACCCATCTGACAAGGGGCTGATATCCAGAATTTACAAAGAACTAAAACAGATCTACAAGAAAAAAAAAAAAAAAAGCACATTCAAAAATGGGCGAAGGATATGAACAGACACTTTACAAAAGAAGACATACAGGAGGCCAACAAACATATGAAAAAATGCTCATCATCACTGGTCATTAGAGAAATGCAAATCAAAACCACATTGAGATACCATCCCACACCAGTTAGAATGGCGATCATTAAAAAATCTGGAGACAACAGATGCTGGAGAGGCTGTGGAGTAATAGGAACACTTTTACACTGTTGGTGGGAATGTAAATTAATTCAACCATTGTGGAAGACAGTGTGGTGATTCCTCAATGACCTAAAAATAGAATTCCCATTTGACCCAGCAATCCCATTACTGGGTATATATCCAAAGGATTAGAAATCATTCTACTATAAGGACACATGCACACGAATGTTCATTGCAGCACTGTTTACAATAGTAAAGAGCTGGAACCAACCCAAATGCCCATCGACGATAGACTGGATAGGGTAAATGTGGTACATATACACCATGGAATATTACGCAGCCATCAAAAACGATGAGTTTGCGCCCTTTGTATGGACATGGATGAACCTGGAAACCATCATTCTCAGCAAACTGACATAAGAGCAGAAAATCAAACACCACATGTTCTCACTCATAGGCGGGTGTTGAACAATGAGAACACATGGACACAGGGAGGGGAGCACTACACACTGGGGTCTGTTGGGGGGAAATGCGAGAGGGATGGGGGGTGGGGAGCTGGGAAGAGATAGCATGGGGAGAAATGAAAGATACAGGGGAGGGGAAGGAAGGCAGCAAACCACGCTGCCATGTGTGTACCTATGCAACAATCTTGCATGTTCTTCACATGTACTCCCAAACCTAAAATGCAATAAAAAAACATTGCTTTATCTTTACTATAGGATTGCATATTAAACTGGAGTAGAAAGATATCTTTTCCCATCACTTACTTTTAAAACAAATACACAGAACATTTTTTTGAACTTTTATAAGTCTACTATATTTCTTTTTTGAAAGCTGCTACTATAATACCTCATATTTAACTGAAGAAATATGTACTTCGTTCCAGCCCTTTAGGAAGTTCCACTACCTGTAAATCCTCCATTATTCACTAACATTAGACTTCAGATAAGGAATAATATAAAATGCTTGTTTAGATTTCTTTTTGTAAATATTTTATTATATTGGGGAGAGAGATCCAAGATGGCTGATCACTAGCAGCTCGGGATTTTAGCTCCCAGTGAAGACGCAAAGAACGAGAGGACGCCACACCTTCACATGAATTCTTGTTGCTCACGCACCAGGAGATTCCCAGCGGAGGAGCCCCACAGGTCGCCAGCGCGACTCTTGTGACCGGCGAGGCGGTTTTGCCGGTGCCTTGGAGCGTCGGTTCTTGGTGCAGAGTCAGAAAAGCACCATCAATCTTAACGCTGCTGACTTAGTCGGCACAGTGGGTTGCTCGGATTTTGGCGCTGAGAATCAATAAGTTGGACGTCCACTCAGAAACCCAATTACAAAGACGGTAAATATAAAGACCACAGATGGATAAATCTACAACAAAGGGAAGAAAACAGTCAAAAAAGACCGAGAATACCCAAGATCAAAACGCCTCTTCCTCAGCAGGGGACCCCAGTTCCTCATCAGCAACGAAACAAGGCTTGATGGAGAACGAGTGTGTTCCAATTACAGAAGCAGGCTTCAAAACGTGGATAATAAGAAACTTCCGTGAATTAAAAGAACTTGTTCTAACACAATCTAAAGAAACTAAGAACTTTGAAAAAAGGTTTGATGAAATGTCAACAAGAATACAAAATTTAGAGAGGAAAATAAGTGAATTGATGGAGCTGAAAAACACAATACGAGAACTACGTGAAGTATGCACAAGTTTTAACAGCCGAATTGATCAAGCAGAAGAAAGGATATCAGAGGTTGAAGACCAACTCAATGAAATAAAACTAGAAGATAAGATTAGAGAAAAAAGGATAAAAAGGAACGAGCAAGGTCTCCAAGAAATATGGGACTATGTGAAAAGACGGAATCTATGCTTGATAGGTGTACCTGAATGTGATGAAGAGAATGAATCCAAGCTGGAAAATATGCTTCAGGATATTCTTCAGGAAAATTTTCCCACCTTAGTAAGGCAAGATAATATTCAACTCCAGGTAATACAGAGAACACCACAAAGATATTCCTCAAGAAGAGCAACTCCAAGGCACATAATCGTCAGATTCACCAGGGTTGAAATGAAGGAGAAAATACTAAGGGCAGCCAGAGAGAAAGGTCAGGTTACCCACAAAGGGAAGCCTATCAGACTTACAGCAGATCTCTCAGCAGAAACCCTACAAGCCAGAAGAGAGTGGGGACCAATATTCAACATCCTTAAAGAAAAGAACTTTCAACCAAGAATTTCACATCCAGCCAAACTAAGCTTCATAAGTGAAGGAAAAATAAAGTTTTTTGTGAACAAGCAAGCACTCAGAGAATTCATCACCACCAGGCCTGCTTTACAAGAGCTTCTGAAAGAACCACTACACGTAGAAAGGAACAAACAGTATCAGCCTTTCTAAAAAAATACCAAAAAGTAATATATCATTATTAATTCTAAATTTAAATTGACTAAATTCCCCAATTCAAAGACAGACAGGCAATTTGGACAAAAAACTAAAACTGTATGCTGCATCCAGACCCATCTCACATTCAAGGATACACAAAGACTCAAAACAAGGGATGGAGAGAGACTTACCAACCAACCAGAGAGCAAAAATAAATAAATAAAAAACAGAAGTTACAATTTTTGCCTCTGATAAAATAGTATTTAAAGCAACAAAGATCAAAGGAAGCAAAGAAGGACATTATATAATGATAAAAGAATCAATACAACAACAAGAAGAGTTAAAGGTCCTAAATATATACGCACCCAATACAGGAATACCCAGACATACAAGACTTATAAAGAGACTTAGACTCCCACACAATAATAGTGGGAGACTTCGACATTAATATTAGACAGATCAATGAGACAGAAAATTAACAACAATGTCCAGGACTTGAACTCAGATCTGGAAAAAGTGGACGTAATTAACATTTATAGAGCTCTCCACTTTACACAAAATGTACACTCTTATCAGTACCACATCATATCAACTTAGAAATTTAAACGAAATGTTGGTTGGCTCCTTGTTTGTTACTCTCTTCCCTCATTTTCTTTCATGTCTCCATTATTAAGGACAATTATAGGCATACCCATATTTAGACTGCATTCTAGCCCGGGCAACAAAGCAATACCCCCATTCTCTCTCCCTCTTCCTCTTTCTCTTTCTTCCTCTTCTTTATTCTTTTTCTTATTATTCTTTTTCTCTTTCCAAAATATATATATATATATATATTATTATTATTATATTAACTAAAAGAACACCATAAAAATCGGATGTCTCTGAAAAACAAAACGCTTTATATAGTCATTTTTATTCAGTGGCTCTGACAAATAGTCAAGTCTCAGTTTTCCTACAGAAATGCTAATTGTATATCACTAAACATGCTGGTCAGATAAAACAGTGATTTGAGAAACCATCTAATTTAATTTTCAAAGAGGTGTTATTCAATTACTGAAATTAGTGGTTTACTTTCAAAATCATTTGGGGGAAATAAAATTATGCGTAATCTATCTACAGATAATTAGATTTTTTTAGCATGATTTTTAGTCATCTGTAGGAGATTGGTCAGGGTGGTGGGAAAAATTACAGGAAAGATGCAAACCTTCTTGGAAGGCTGGGAACTTTTGCAAAAGCTTCTGGAAAGGGTTATGGCTGAAGGCAGTCTATCCTCTTACCTTGAGCTAATAGCAAAGGGCAGATAACAAGGGAGTGCAAAGAAATTTATCTAGATAAGTTTGTTTAATTATTTCTCTGGAAACCAACCTTTGATGATTCATACACAGGACTGCTCTCTACTTCAGGGGTTGACAATGTTAATTACCTACAAATGGTGTTTGCACTTTCTTGTCATTTGTGCTAAGTCATGCAGTCCCCTAGCTGTGCTCACAGGCAAAAACACTTGTGTAGGTGTACTCCATTCATACATTGCTCGGCCAGAGTCTGTGGGACAGACTTGGCAATCATCCTTGATAATTTGTTAATCTACATGAAAATGATGAACTAGTAATTTGAAATAGGGTCTGATCTTAGGAAGAGAGGATTCACATTGTTTAAAATATGTACTTTATCACAATCTGACCTCACTCAACCCAATCTGCAACTAAGCAACTATTGAGGTGCTCTGGTTTTTAAAAAGATGTCCTATAATACAAGACACAGTAGGATCTGTATGTATGTGTCTTTAAATGTGTGTAAACTTGGAGTTGATGTTATTATCAGTATTTAAAGATTGATGTTATTATCAGTATTTAAAAACTCAAGACAATCATTTCTATAAGAAACAACTTCTATTCAGCATTTCTCTCTTCCTTTGCTTTCAGTAACATGCTGATATAAACACAACAGAGAAGTAAAAAATAGACTGGCTAGTCATAGTCAAAAAGGTTTCTATTGACGTTAATAACTTAGTAAACAGACACTTGGGCTTTCTGGGCCTTCCCCTTCAAGTAAGGCACACACAAAAAAAGTCATTATGAAAAGACAATGACAACCCATCATTTCAATCACTTTTTTTTTCTGGTCCTTTTATTTCAGACCTGAAAATAAATCTGGCCTGTTTTTTCCCACAATGTACCTACAGTGTGGAGTCAGCATGGATCAGGCATCCACAAACTTTTTACACAAGGGGCCAGTTCACCGTCCCTCAGACCGTTGGAGGGCCGCCACATCCTGTGCTCCTCTCACTGACCACCAATGAAAGAGGTGCCCCTTCCTGAAGTGTGGCTGGGGGCCGGATAAATGGCCTCAGGGGGCTGCATGCAGCCCACAGGCCATAGTTTGGGGATGCCTGGCATGGACAAATTCAAGCCCTACCACTTTATGATCATGAGCAAGCTTGTTATCTTTTTTCTTTTTTCTGAGACTTAGTTTTTATTTCATTTGTAAAATAAGGTGAGGATATAATTAATTATCTCAACATAATCAGTTGACTTTTGAAATTCTAGTGTGTATGGACTTCTGTTCATGTTTTCCACAATCTGGTACAGTATAAGAGACATATGGTAGCTATATGATAGCCATAAGGCCCCTAGCACCTATGCTTTGTGTCACTTAGCAGTATGATGAAGGCTTGCCTAGGGATTTTCAACCCTGACCTGGGGATTTCAAGTCTCTATGATAATGGGACCTAAAAACCATGGCTATCCTAGAGATAAGGTTACCTCAGCACAGATGCAACTTTCATAAACCTTAAAACAAAGCTGACTCTGACAATAACTGTTTAAATTCTCATTATGAAATAAACATTTTGTAACTGATTCGGGCTGAATACAGGTATAAGAAAAGAAGAAGAATTACCTAAACTCTGAAATGGCCTTCAAATAAAAACCCTCCTGGTCAGGTGGTCGTCTGTCCCTTGAATGTATCTGGCCCATGCCACTGCCCTGCTCCCATTGTTTCTCTTGTAAGAGCATGGCCAGAATAAACTGCCTGAACATCCAATAGTATCAAGACTCTCATCATTGACAGAAATTATACTAAAGGAGAGACATCACTCCTAAGGAAGCTAATCAACTAGAATCACCTGAGGGCCCTGAACATGATGCTCAGCCAAAAGAATTTTGGTTTAAATGTTAAGCAATGTAAAGGACATAAGAAAAATAAAACCAGTCTCAGGATTCTCTTCCACTATTTGTTAGAAATAAGAAAGCTAAGTCGCAGCAGTGCCAAGGTGAGGGTTTAGACCCACCATAATCTCTAGTATCCCTTCATATATACCATATTACCCTCAAAATGAGTGCCTTACAATACATTAACAAATGTATTGTTTGTATTGTGAAAGAAAGATAAATCTTGGGACCCCAAATCACTAAGCTAAAAATAAAAATAAGGTTGGAAAATGCTTAGGGCAAATCTGCTTCCCATTCTATTAAGTCATCCCTGTGCTCACTGAGATAAATTTATATTTTATTGCTTCCTTTGGAAAGGGTACTCAGAAACTCAAAATAAAGCAATCTTTAGTCTCTTATCTACCTATGACCTGGAAGCCCTCTCTCCACTTCAGGTTGTCTTGCCTTTCCAGACTAAAACAACGTACATCTTACATATATTAATTGATGTCTCATGTCTCCTTAAAATGTATAAAATCAAGCTGTGCCCTGTCTACCTTGGGTACATGTCATGAGGAACTCCTGAAGCTGTGTCATGGGCGCATCCTTAACCTTGGCAAAATAAACTTCCTAAATTGACAGAGAAATGTCTCAGATATTAGGCGTTTACATTTTGACAACCATGAATGGATTCTGAACAGAGGTGTACCTGACCTTTGATAAATCTCATACCGGTGCTTGGTACCAGCTTGAGCTGTCTTTATGTCTCAAACAAATAGGTCAATTTGCTGAGGCCTGTTAAGTACCTTCTCCAAAGAATCCCTGATGTTCCCAAATTTGGTTGATATCTAAGGTTTATTTTGATGTACAACTTCATTTTTGGGTTTTGTTTTGTTTTGTTTTGTTTTGTTTTGTTTTGTTTTGTTTTGTTTTGTTTTGGAGTTTTACTTGCTTCCAACAAAGAAGGCAGGTTTTTCTTCTGCCATGATGATGGAAGACGAGTAACTCCTTTACAGAGTTTAAGCTCACTTCCAAAAAGAAAAGCAAGTTTGAGATTTTTTCCTGCTCTTGGGGTGGTAGAGAACAGTCTTCAGCCTGAGACCCATTCCTAGGAAATTAGTTTAACTTAGGTTTTTGTCTTGACTAAAGTTAAAAATAACAACCAGATAGTCTTAATTTCTCCTTAACATTAAAGTTCTCACTAATCATATTGTTGTTTTTTTTTCTGGTTGTTGTTTGTTCCAGTCTTTTTCCTGTCACATTTGTCCAACTCTACCTGACTTGTTCAAAACTGAATGAGAATTCCAAATTATGGGTAACAAGGCTTATCTGAATTGGCTAAAATTCCTCACAGTTGCAAAAGAGGGAAAACAACAACAACAAACCCCACACATAAAACCATGTGCTTTGTTTCTGTGTTTGCTACCTGTCTTAAAAAAACAAATGCTTTTTTGTTTTCTTTTCTACCACCCTATACCTCCTTCCCCCTTCACCATCTTCAGTACCAAGAAAAATCTAGAGAAGGCTTCTAATGACTCCAATCCCTAAAAGAACTCAGGACAAATATGCCACTCACTCCTTTTGAGGTATTCTGTTTTCTCACTGGAGTTTCAAGAGTCATGGGCAGATTTTTCCTATTTCTAAAGCTCTGCTCTTTTGTATTGCATTACTTGACCTCCTTGGCTTTCAGGGTACCAGAAACTACCTTATACCATGAGAAGATTTGACCTTAGTGTATGTAATAGTGGATGAGAGCTACAAAGCTAGGGGTGGCTGAGGACAGTCTACAGGGAGTTGTCTTGGCTATTTTTTAAAAAATCTTTTCTCCAAGAAAGCTATTATTTAGAATCCTAATACTCCTTCAGAGGTGCATTCTAAAGAGTCTTCTCCATTGCATTTTTCTCCTGAAATTAATATCAGTTGGCTTGTCTCTGCATTTGTGTGAGAAACTAAACTGTTGTTTTCATAGATAAATGAGAGACTGATTTTCTTCAGCTCTTAAGAGAAAGGGCATTTTGCTCCTCACAGTCAACAGGTAACCTTGGGTAATGAGTGGGGATATCTTGGGGATGGTTGACCCCCCATGACATCTAGTGGTCCTATGGGGAACCCCAACATAATTAGTTTAAAAAGACTTGTTTAGGAAGTGCAGATAGGAGCTGGTTGTGCTGCATTTTGAGCCCTCTTAGAGGTCTAGATCTCCAGAGAGAGAAACTGAGACATATAAGAGGGTGGAAATGACTCAATGGTAACACACTGTGGAGTCCCACCCACAAGCAGCATGCTTTGACCCACCAGGCTGCAGCTTAGTTCCTCCCTTAAAAAAAAAGGTAGGAAGCAATCTAAGATGAGAAACAAGAAGAATGACCCTTCTTTTCAGGCACCTCTTTGGTTTTATGGTGCCTCTTCTTGCAAGTGTTTGTGTACAATGAATATATATGGTACTTTCATGCAGGATTACATCAAGGAAAACTAAGAACCCAAAGGTTGTCATCCAATTATAAAGTTTCCAATTTCTCTATCTCTCATCTTTCTTTTCTGCCTTCTTTAAGCGTGCTGTTACTTTTCTACAGAGATAAAATCCACTGCTTGAAATTAACTATATTTTTGTTCCTGTTTTTGCAAATCAATTAATATGTATTAATATCTCATAGCTATAATTCTGAAATAAAAACGATACGATCTTTGGTTGTACTAGTGTGAATATGTGTGTTTACATGTATGTACATGTATTTTGTTGTGTTTTTGGTCACAAATTGGCTTAAAGAGTACTCATAAATTAAATAATCAGCCAGAATGCTTTTCAAGTTCTCATGACTTAAGTAAAATCTTTAATAAGCTAGCTTTAAAATTATTGTTAAGGTAATATCAGAAATGTCTCAAGAATTGCCAGCATACATTTTTGTTTGTATTTTTTGATCAAACAATTTCATACTACCCTGGCAAATACTATAAGGTGTCGAAAATAGGCATAAGTGTTACAAAAGTATAAACCTAGCCTAAAACAGAGTGATTTTGCTTGTGTAATTTTTGATAAGACATTAATATTAGTTTAATAAAAATAGTTAAATCTTGAATTATTTTTTAAAAAAAAATCATATATTTAATCTTAAGGTTCTTACTTAGGTAAATACCTAAAATTCACAGGCTATAAAACGGTTGACCAGGAAATAAATATAACTGTCAAATAGGTTCACTTTGCCCACTCTCCAGACAGAGCTGATTTATCAAAACATGGGAATTATAACAGAAAAAGAGTGATTCACGCGGAGCCAGCAGTGCAGGAGACCAGAGTTTTATTATTACTCAAATCAGTCTCCCTGAAAATTCAAGGATTAGAGTTTTTAAGGATAATTTTGTGGGTAGGGATCCAGAGAGTTGACAGTTTTGATTGGTTGGGTTGGAGGTAAAATCATAGGGAGTTGAAGCTTTCCTCTTACATGGAGTCAGTTTATGAGTGGGGTCCACAAGACCAGATGAGCCAGTTTATTGATCTGGGTGGTGCCAGCAGATCCATTGAGTGTAGGGTCTGCAAAATATCTCAAGCACTGGTCCACTGGTCTTATATTTTACAATAGTGATTTTATCCCCAGGAGCAATTTGAGAAAATTTAGAATCTTGCAGCCTTCAGCTGCATGACTCCTAAACCATAATTTCTAATCCAGTGGCTTTAGGCAATCTAGTCTCCAGGCAGGAAAGGGGTTTGCTTTGGCAAAGGACTATCATTGTCTTTGTTTCAAAGTGAAACTATACACTATTATCTCCCAAAGTTAATTTGGTCTATGCCCAGAAATAAGTAAGGACAGTATTGAGGTAAAAAGCAAGATGGAATCAGTTAGGTAAGCTCTCTTTCACTGCCTCAGTTACAATTTTGCAATGGTGGTTTCATAATTTTAAATGATAACTATCATAGTTTTCATAAATAATCTAGGTAAACTATTAAAATAAAATAGGTAAATATAATGGAATAAATGCTTGTAGAAAAATTTGTCATAATTTATAATCTATATATTAACAGATATTTCATTAATCAATATTTTTCAATAAAAGAGATTTTAGTAAAACATTTTATCTAAAAAATGTCCTTTTTGAAAAATGAATACATTTCATCTAATCAAAGTTTATTTAAAGGTTATATATAAAACAAAGTAAAGGAACTAGGAAAGAAAAGAGATTTAGGGAAAATTTTAGAAATAATTTATTTTTGGTAGGAAGCTTAAAAAATAATTTTATATGAGAAATAATCTTGTATGGTGATATGTTCCCACCCAAATCTCACTTTAAATTGCAATAATCACCACATGTCAAGAACAGGATCAGGTGGAGATAATTGAATCATGGAAACAGATTCTCCCATACTGTTCTTGTGATAGTGAGTTCTCACAATGTCTGATGGTTTTATCAGGGTTTTTTACCCCTTTGCTCAATTCTCATTCTCTCTCCTGCCATCCTGTGAAGAGGTTCCTTCCACCATGATTGTATATTTCCTGAGGACTCCTCAGCCATGCTGAATTGTGAGACAATTAAACATCTTTCCTTTAAACATTACCATCTTGGGTATTTTTTCAAAGTAGCATGAGAATGGAGTAATACAGTAAATTGATATCACAGGCAGTGTAGTGCTTCAGGAAAGGTATCAAAAAATGTGGAAGAGACTTCAGAACTGGGTAAGAGGCAGAGGTTGGAAAAGTTTGGAGGGCTCAGAAGAAGACAGGAAAATGTGGAAATGTTTGGAACTTCCTAGGAACTTGGAGGACTCAAAAGACAGGAAACTGCAGGAAAGTTTGGATTTCTCCAGAGACTTGTTGAAGGGCTTTGACCAAAATACTGAGAGTGACATGGACAATGGCGTCCAGGCTGAGTTGGTCTCAATGGAGAGGAGAAACTTCTTGGCAACTGGAGCAAAGGTGACTTGCTAGGCTTTCGCAAAAAAAAAAAAAAAAAAAAAAAAAAACTAGAGGCATTCTGTTCCTTCCCTGGAGAGCTGTGGAACTTTGAACTTGAGAGAGATGATTTAGGGTATCTAGAAGAAATTTCTAAGTGGCAAAGCATTCAAGAGAAAGCACAATATAAATGTTTGAGAAATTTGCAGACAGAGGATGTGACAGAAAGGAAAAACCCATTTTGGGGCATGAAATTCAAGCCTGCTGCAGAAATTTGCATAAGCAATGAGGAGCAGAATGTTAATCACCAAGACAAAGGGAAAAAGTCTCCAGATCATGTCAGAGATGTTTAGAGCAGCCCATCCTATCAAAGGCCCAGAGGCCTAAATGGGAAAAATGGTATTGTGGGCTGGGCTCAGGGTCCCCTTGCTCTGTGCAGCCTCAGGACATGGTGCCTTGTCTTCCAGGTACATCAACTCTAGCTGTGGCTAAAACAGGCAAATGTACAGCTCATGCTATTTCTTCAAGGGTGTAAGCTCCAAGCCTTTGTGGCTTCCATGTGTTGGGCATTTGGGTGTATAGAAGTAAAGAATTGAGGTTTGGGAATGTCCACTTAGATTTCACAGGATGTATTGAAACATCTGGATATCCAGGCAGAAGACTGCTATGAGGGGGGAGCCCTCACAGAGACCCTCTGCTAGGACAGCACAGAAGCAAAATGTGAGGTTGGAACCCCCACACAGAGTTCCCACTGGAGCACTGCGTAGTGCAGCTGTGAGAAGAGGGCCACCATCCTCCAGACCCCAGAATATTAGATATACTGACAGCTTGCACCATGTAACTGGCAAACCCACAGACAGTCAATGCCAGCCTATGAAGACATCTGGGAGTTGGGGCTGTACCCTTCAAAGCCACAGGGGTGAAGCTGCTCAAGGCCATAGAATCCCACCTCTTGTATCAATATGACATGTATGTGAGATATGGAGTCAAAAAGATCATTTTGAAACTTTAGTGACTGCTTTTTCGGATTTAGGACTTCCATGGGGCCTGTATCCCCTTTGTTTTGACAAATTTCTCTTATCTAGAAAGGGTGTATTTACCCAATGCCTGCACCTCAAATATATCTAGGAAGTAACTTACTTGCTTTTGATTTTACAGGCTCATGGCAGAAAGGAACTTGCCTTGTCTCAGATGAGACTTTGGACTTGGCCTTTCAGGTTAATAATAGAATGAGCTAAGACTTTGGGGGATTGTTTGAAGAGCATTATGTGTTCGGAAATGTGAGGACGTGAGATTTAGGAAACTGGAAATCATCATTCTCGGCAAACTGAGAGAATATTTTTTAACAAGGCAACCTGAGATGAAACTACCAACTGCTAATAGCCTTGCTCTTTGGATTGCAGGATGCTTTGTTGTCTCACTATCATGTGTTGCCATCTTTGTCTACCCACTTTAATATGTTCTTGTTCCTAAGACAAGACTTTTTTATTATTGGCTATACTTCACAGTAACATGCCATTGGTTTCAGTCTGTGATTGGCCTGTGATCTCTGAGGCTCCTGTCTCTAATGGCAGTGACAACACATTGTCCTACCTAGTTCATGTAAGTTGCACATACCAAGTATTGGGTTTTTGACCATCAGTGTTTGTTTAGAGCAAAGGGAGAACACCATCCTATAGAGAATTAGGCATGACACTCTGTTTGCCTAATAGTCACTGTTGATTAGGTAAGGGTGTCCATCTTGCTCTTCTCCTGTGCTTCTGCTCCCTTGATGCTGTCCTATGTTCTCCAGATCCCCAAGGCTATCAGGCACAAATCTATGGCAACTTGTGGCCCAGGCACTAATGAGAAAAGAAAATGAGGAGCATTTGGCCTCAGCTGCATCCAAAACACCTCTGAAAGTAACCCATCTATTCTCCCAATGCAACACCTCCAGTCAACATGCCTGGGATTTGCTTAAACCTGCTGCTCACCAGCATGCCAATGTAGAGAAAATAACCTACTGGATGTGGACCCCAACCTGGGGAGATTGACTTTAGGAAGAGGCAATTCTTTACTGGATTGGGCACCAGTTTCCTACACATTTCCCTGTCACTATCCACAATGTCCACACTCTGAGCTGATGAACAGGAGTTGAAAATTTTAACTTTACATAAATAGAAATCCAAAATATTCTGAAATATTTTTTCAGAGAGAAAACTAGGAAGGAAGGAAGAAAAGAAAGGAAGGAAGGAAGGAAGGAAGGACAGAGAGAGGGAAGGAGGGAGGAAGGAAAGGAAGGAAAGAGGGAGGGAGGAAGGAAGGAAGGAAGAAGGAAGGAAGAAGGAAGGAAGGAAAGAAGGAAGGAAGGAAGGAAGGAAAGAAGGAAGGAAGGAAGGTTGCATAACAAGAAAAAGCAGTGCTTTGGCAGAAGATAATTTTCATCTATTAACCTCAGAATTATAGTCCCAGTGCTTTTCTGCTGTACCATCCTTATGCTTATGCTTCTGTTGCAACAAATTTTCTGAATCTAAGTTATAGAGATAAGCATTCATGCTAACCCTGTGGTACATTGAAAAGGTTAATGTAAATTCATCTTGATTCCTGCATCCTTAAACTATACAACCATTGTCACAGGGGAGGCCTTAACTTTAAACACATTGATTTCAGGCTGTCTGCAGGAAGAAACTTGCAAATATGAGCAAGATAAAGATTACTCATCATCCCTCTGGATATCCCCTCCTCGGCCTACCAAAGTGCTGGGATTACAGGTGTGAGATAACGTGCCTCACCCCCTTCTTTAACGAATTGAAACAAGGTGAATTAGAATATTGACCAGTCTCGGTTCAAAGAGGTAGGCCTTATTTTTCTGAGATATAAATTCAGAAAAGAATGGGTAAAGAAAACTTCTGAAAAAGAAAAAGTAACCAGGGGCCTCACCACAGAAAGTATTAACATTTACTGTGCATACATAGTAAATAAATACAGTTTGGGAATTGCACATGAATAAACAAATTAAAGGAAGAGTAGTCCCAAGTAAAGTAGACCCAAGTAAATATAGGAATTAAATATATGATAAAGATGGTACTTAAAAAAGAAAACAAATAAGTTTTTCAATAAGTGATCTTGGGACAATGAACCATCCATTTTAAGAGAAAAAGGGATAAACCTGCATTATTGTTTGCATTGTTTTAATTTTTAATTTTGTGGGTATATATTAGGTGTATATATTTGTGGGATACATGAGAAGTGTTGATACAGACATGCAATGTGAAAATAAGCACATTATGGGGAATGAGATATCCATTTCCTCAAGCATTTATTCTTTGAGTTGAAAACAATCTAATTACACTCTGTTATTTTAAAATGCATAATCATTCATTATTTCTGTTTTTTGAACCCATTAACTATCCCCACCTCCCATCAACCCCCAATTACCATTCCCAGCCTCTGGTAACCATCTTTCTGCTTTCTATATCAATTACTTCAATTGATTTGGTTTTTAGATTCCACAAAGACAATGTGATGTTTGTCTTTCTATGCCTGGCTAATTTCACTTAACATAATGATCTCCAGTTCTATACATGTTGTTGCAAATGATTGGATCTTATTCTTTTTCATGTCTGAATAGTACTCAATTTTGTATGTGTACCACATTTTCTTTATCCATTCATCTGTTGATGAATGCTTAGGTTGCTTCCACATCTTAGCTATTATAAACAGTGCTGCGCCGGGCGCGGTGGCTCAAGCCTGTAATCCCAGCACTTTGGGAGGCCGAGGCGGGTGGATCACGAGGTCAAGTGATCGAGACCATCCCGGTCAACATAGTGAAACCCCGTCTCTACTAAAAATACTAAAAATTAGCTGGGCATGGTGGTACGTGCCTGTAATCCCAGCTACTCAGGAGGCTGAGGCAGGAGAATTGCCTGAACCCAGGAGGCGGAGGTTGCGATGAGCCGAGATCGCGCCATTGCACTCCAGCCTGGGTAACAAGAGCAAAACTCTGTCTCAAAAAAAAAAAAAAAAAAAAAAAAAAACAGTGCTGCAAGAAACATAGGAGGCCAACTATCTCTTCAATATACTGATTTTCTTTCTTATGGGTATATACCCAAAACTGAGATAACTGTATCATATAGTAGCTAAATTTTCAGTTTCTTGAGGAACCCCCAACCTGTTCTCCCTAGTGGCTGTACTAATTTACTTTTTCACCACAGTGTACCAGGGTTTCCGTTTCTTGGCTTCCTAGCCAGAATTTATTAGTGCCTGACTTTTGGATAAAAGCCATTCATTGTAGCTTTAATTTGTATTTATCTGATGATAATGCTGAGCACCTTTTCATATGTCTATTAGCCATTTGCGTCTTCTTTTGATAAATGTGCATTCAAATGTTTTGCCCAATTTTTGATTGGATTATTAGGCTTTTTCTTAAAGAGTTTTTTAAGTTCCTCATATATTCTGGTGATTAAGCGCTTTACAGAGGGTTAGTTTGCAAATATTTCTCACATTCTGTGGGTTATCTCTTACTTTGTTGATTGTATCCTTTGCTGTGCAGAAGCTTTACAACTTGATGTGATCCCATTTGTCCATTTTCTCTTTGGTTCCCTGTGCTTTTTGGGTATTGCCCAAGAAATCTTAGCCCAGGTTAATGTCCCAGAGATTTTCCCCAATGCTTTTTGGGGTACTTCCATAGTTTGGGTCTTAGATTTATGTCTTTAATCAATTTTATGTGATTTTTGTATATGGCAAGAGATGGGGGTCTAGTTTTTTTTTTCTTTCTTTTGTTTTTTCTTTTTGCATATGTCTATCCAGTTTTCCCCAACACTATTTATTGTAGTGATTGTTTTTTCTACAGTGTAAATTCCTGACACCTTTGTCAAAAATGAGTTCATTCCTGGTCCTGAGAAGAATAAGAAAAATTTTAAAAGATGGAATACATGGTTTGCACATAAAGTATGACAATTTTCTCATGCTGTGGAAGCAAGGAAATTGATATGTACTCTGTCAGAAGTTTAATTTAATTCTGAGAATAAAAGACTGGAAATTGATTGGACTGTTTAGTGATCAACTATATAGAGAGATAAGTGCTGTGAATTTATTTTATTTGTAGTGTTTGCTGCTATGGCTTAACACACATTATATAATCACTTTCTCTGCTAAGCTAGGTTGGATAATTTAATTGATCATAGTTGAAGATAGAAAATAAAATGGAGGTGACTTTTGAGCCTAATTAATATGAAGAAATGTGCATTTGGCTGATGTTTCCATGTTGATGTGTATATGTCATTAGTGAATATACTGTAGCAGGATTCAGGGTTGTGGGTCTGACCAACACATCTATTTCCTCATAAGGTATGACCAAGAAAGGTCATCACCTCTTTCTTTTTAAAACTCCTTCTCCTCCTGGTTGTAGATCTACTTATCTTTCCAGGGTCTCCTATACTCTTTCAAATCAATTTCACACTCTCTCACTAATTTCTATTCTTGTAACCCCTCTAAATATTTACATCCTCTAGGAATTTTCAACTTTCTTCCCTTCTCACTTTCACATTTCACTGGAAATGGTTCCTTTCCTTTCCCCCACTTGGACACTAAATGATTTATCTTTAGGCACATTTCTAAACCTATGTATCAACCTGGTTATACCACAGCCTGTCCCAAACTGAATTCATTAACCATTTCAAACTTCTGTTAAATTCTTTTTTCTTGATAAACTTGAAAACCTGGAAGTCACATTTAGTATTTGTTTCTGTGACATCCCCATATTTGATCAGTTACAAAGTCTTGATGATGAATTTCTCATAACCTTCCTTTTTCATTTCCACTGCCTCTACCCTAATATAGATTCTTATCCTGTCTAGTAAATGTGCTGAAAGAACTTCCTTGCCCTAGTATCTGCTATCTACCCATTACTATTCCCAACCCCTGAATACACTCTTCACTTTTTTCCAAAGTAATCTTTCTAAAACAAATTTAAGCATGCCCACTTTCTAAACAGGAGACTCCAGTGTTGCCCTATTGCTGACAGAACAATGTCTAAAGTTCTCAGTTGATCCATTGAAGGCCTTAATTATTTGCCCCAGTCTGACTTTTCACCTCTGTCTCTTGCCATTTTTCCATACTAGAATGAAAGTGTCATAAAACAGAGCAGAGACCTTGTCTGTCACGTTCACTTTTGCCACTCTGGTGCCAGAACAGGGTCTGGAACACATAGGGACACAGGAAATATTTGTTGAATAAAAGCTCTTCTTTTTCCAGAGAGATCCTGAGAAGGGGATTATACTTTGACATATCTAAGTCTTTTTTCTTGTCATTCTATTTGCTTGAAATACTCTTCCTCGTATATTTTTTCTTCATTTTCAAGAACTAGATCAAATGTTATACTTTATTTAATTCTAACAAATACTGCCACCAAACTCAGAATTAATTTCTCTTTTATGTTTTTCCATAGCCTATTTCTGTATACTATTTTGCTTTTACACTAGAATGTAAGTTATCTAAGGGCAGTAATCTTCTCTCTCCTAACTGCCTTCCCAACTGCCAGCTATTCAATACATTTAAAAGCAGGTGATTTCAGTGTGTTGGCATAAAAAAAAATCCATGTTCATAAAATTGTATTACAAAATCAAAGTCAGGTTTTAAAAAATCTTAATCAATTACATGGTGTTGTTGGTCTGATAATTCTATTTTCTTGCAGCCTTTCACATGGAAGCCACCTACAGCATATGGGCCTCTTTCTGATCCTTTCACATAGTTCACTACTTCCAAGAAGCAGCAATAAAGTAGCAAATTCTTCTCATGCTGCTATCTCACTGACACTTCTTTCATCATCATTGTCCTCTCTCACTGTAGTAGAAAATGGGCCCCAGCTACTAAGAAATCATGTATTTAGATTAGTCCCACTCAGATGATCTAGGATAGTCTTTGCATTTTAAATTTCACAGCTTGAGTGCATCTAAAGAGACTATTTTGTCATGTCATCTGATATGATTTGACTCTGTGTCCTCACCCAAATCTCATCTTGAATTGTACTCCTATAATTCCCATATATTGTGCGAGGGACCTGGTGGGAGATAATTGAATCATGAAGCAGTTTCTCCCATACCATTCTCATGGTAGTGAGTAAGTGTCACGAGATACAATGGTTTGATAAGGGGAAACCAGTTTTGCTTGGCTCTCACTCTCTCTTTGCCTGCTGCCATTCATGTAAGATGTGACTTGCTCTTCCTTGCCTGCTGATTGTGAGGCTTCCTCAGCCATGTAGAACTGTAAGTCCAATTAAACCTCTTCCTTTTGTAAATTGCCCAGTCTCAGGTATGTCTTTCTCATGAGCATGAAAACAGACTAATATAGTAAATTGTTACTAAGAGTGGGGTGTTATTGAAAAGATACCCAAAAATGTGAAACTGACTTTGGAACTGGACAGGCACAGATTGGAAAATTTTGGAGGACTCAGAAGAAGACAGGAAAATGTGGGAAAGTTTGAAACTTCCTAGAGACTTGTTTAATGGCTTTGATGAAAAGCCTGATAGAAATATGGACAATAAGGTCCAAGCTAAGGCAATCTCAGATGGAGATGAGAAAATTGTTGAGAACTGGAGTAAAGTTGATGCTTGTTATGTTCTAGCAAAAAGACTGGCAGCATTTTGCCCCTGCCCTAGAGATCTGTGGAATTCTGAACTCGACAGAAATAATTTAGGGTATCTGGCAGAAGATATTTCTAAGCAGCAAAGCATTCAAAATGTGACATGGTAACTGTTAAGGGCATTCAGTTTTACAAGGGAATCAGAGCATAAAAGTTTAGAAAATTTGCAGTCTCACAATGTGATCCAAAAGAAAATCTCATTTTCTAAGAAGAAATGGAAGTCTACTGCAGAAATTTGCATAAGTAACAAAGAGCCAGATGTTAATCCCCAAGACAATAGAGAAAATGTCTCCAGGGTATGTCAGAGGTTTTCATGGCAGTGCCTCCCATTACAGGCCAGGATGCTTAGGAGGAAAAAATGGTTTCATGGACCAGGTCCAGGGTCCCCTTTTGTGTGCAGTCTAGGGACTTGGTGCCCTGCATCCCAGCTGCTTCAGTCATGACTACAAGTGGCCAAATTATAGCTCAGACCATGGCTTCAGAGTGTGGAAGCCCCAAGCCTTGCCAGCTTCCATGTGGTCATGAGCCTGTGGATGCACAGAAGTCAAGAATTAAGATTTGGAAACCTCTGCTTGGATTTCAGAGGATGTATGGAAAATCCTGGATGTCCAGACAGCATTTTTCTGCAGGGGTGGGGCTCTTGTGGGGAACCTCTATTAGGACAATGCAGAAGGAAAATGTGGGGTTGAAGCTCACACACAGAGTCCCTACTGGGGCACCACTTAGTAGAGCAGTGAGAAGATGGTCACTATCCTTCAGACCCCAGGATGGTAGATCCACTAACACCTTGCACTGTGTGACTGGAAAAGCCACAAACACTCAATACCAGCCCATGAAAGCAGCAGAAGGAAGACTGTACCCTGCAGAGCCACAGGACCAGAGCTGCCCAAGACCATGGGAACCTACATCTTGCATCAGTGTGACCCAGATGTGAGAAATGGAATTAAAGGAGGTCATTTTGGGGCTTTAAGATTTGAGTGTCCCACTGGATTTCAAACTTTCATGAGGCCTGTACTCCTTTGTTTTGGCCAACTTCTTTCATTTGGAATGGCTATATATACCCAATGTCCATACCCTCATTGTATCTAGAAAGTAATTTACTCACTCTTCATTTTACAGGCTCCTAGCCAAAAGGGACTTGCCTTGTATCAGATGAGACATTAGACTGTGAATTTTTGAGTTAATGCTGAAATGAGTTAAGACTTTGGGGGACTGTTGGGAATGCATGATTGGTTTTGAAATGTAAAGACATGAGATTTGGCAGGAGCCAGGGGCAGAATGATGTGATTTGGCTCTGAGTCCCCACTCATATCTCATCTTGAATTGTACTCCCATAATTCCCACATGTTATTGGAGATACCCAGTGGGAGATGATTGAATAATGCAGGTCATTTCTTCCATACTGTTCTTGTCGTAGTCAATTAGTCTAATGACATCTGATCATTTGATAAGGGGAATCCCATTTCACTTGGCTCTTATTCTCTCTCTTTGCCTGCTGCCATCCATGTAAGCTGTGACTTGCTCTTTCTTGCATTCTGCCACGATTGAGAGTCTTCCCCAGCCATGTGGAACTGGTAAGTCCAATTAAACCTCTTTCTTTTGTAAATTGGCCATTCTCAGGTATATCTTTATCAGCAGCATGAAAACAGACTGATATATCACCTAACAGATTCACAATTCTCAGAAGTTAGGACACGAATATCTTTGCTAGACCATTATTTGGCTTACCACAAAATGGAACAGGAGGGGTGATTTGTGAGAGAAACTGTAAAAGATGTGATTTGGTAGCTAGCTAACTTACTAGAATTTGAGTTAAGGTATGGTTCAGACTAATAAAAAAAACAGGGACAGGAAGAGTGGTGGTATGACACCATGAGCCAAAAAGGGGACACATGTAGGGTATTATAGTTAGAGGTCATTAAAACTTTTAGATAGTTGTGTTGTAGCAAGTGGCAAAGTCCTGCTATTAGGTAATATTTATTTCTGTATCCTGTCTCTGACACTGATTATATTAAAACAAATGCTGGATTTGCTCTAGTCTTAGTCTGTATGTCAAAGCTATCTATTTTTAACTAAGAAGGACAGGTGATGATTTTTCTTGTGACTGGCTGCAATTTAACTGAACATTTCTCTGTAAAATGTGTGTGTGTGTGTGTGTGTGTGTGTGTTCGTGTTCAAAATTGCATCAATTACTTGACCAAGATTTAGAAATGTGTAAATGTTGAAGTTAGATGATCACTAAGAGTATTGATTAAGGGGAAAAACCTAAGTGATGTTCCCATCTCTGTGTCCATGTGTTCTCATTGTTCAACATGCACCAAAACTTAAAGTATAATAAAAAATACAAAAAAAAAAAACCCTAAGCTACTTTTTACTTATGTTTCTGATATAATTTGGATATGTGTCCCTACCAAAATTTCATGTTGAATTGTTATCTCCAAAGCTGGAGGTGGAAACTGGTGGGAGATGCTTGGAACATGGAGACAGATCCCTTATAAATGGCTTGGGCCATTCTCTTTGTGACAACCGATATATCGTTCTGAATTCACATGAGATTTGGTTGTTTAAAAGTGTTTCGCACCTCCCTACCTCATACTTTCTCTCTTGCTCCTGCTTTCACCATGTGATGTGCCTGTTCCCCCTTTGCCTTCCACCCTGAATGGAGCTTCCTGAGGACTCTCCAAAAGCAGATGCCCCTATGCTTCCTGTAAAGCCTGCAGAACCATGAGTCAATATAACCTGTTTTCTTAAAAATTACACAGTCTTAGGAATTTTTTATAGCAGTGCAAGAATGGTCTACTACAGTTTCCTTATGGTTTCAATGGGCTTGTGACTGGCAGTTTTAGGTGGACTGTCAGCTGTGGATGAAGAGGAAAAGTGAACTTGTCATTGGTATTCTCCTTAAGTTTGTACTATCCTTGTAAAATTATTGACACAACACTTGGTACTGCTTCTCTAGTCTGGCTACCTCCCCACCCAATTTGTTAGAGGAAACTTATGAAAAAATATATAAATTAAGAGAATACTTCCAGAAGTTTGAAGAAAATATTTTCTTTAGAGATAAAGCAAAATACAGGGAATGTTTTAACATAATATGGGTCATTGCTGGCATTACTTTTTGAGTGTGCAAAACCTGGCTTGCAGCCTTATAGACATCAAAATCAGATGCTGTCAACTATTCAGAAGACATTTTTCTCTCAGTTTCTGGATCTGGCATGCCAATCAATGTGGCCTATATGCTCAAGAAAGAACCACTTCCAAACTAAAGTGCTCTGTTCATGGATCCCTGCACAAAGAAAGTGCTGAAGAAATGAAAGTTCAAGTGTCTATTCCTAGTTCAGTCAGATTCTCTTATAATTTGACAACAGAAATGTTACAGGAAATTCACAATTCTGGGTTACTGAGCTGAAATATCATGTAAACTTAATGGCTGAACCTTATGATCCTTTGTAATCTTATGTGTGAACCATAAAAGCCAATATGCATAAACAGAAAAATGAAATTTTGCAAACAGAAGCAGAAGTAAGAGAAAATTTATGGCCCCTAAAATATAGTAAGTATTTTTAGTTTTTTAATTTCCAGCTTTAGTCCTTGTGTGGCCCCTATTCTTTTCTTGGTTGTCAATTGAATTGACAACTGCAGTCATATAATATGTTTCCTTTTTAAAAGATATGTTTGTGTGCAATAAAAATATTTCACTAGAATATAAATAGGATCACATTATTTAAAGTTATAAAATGTGCTGCAGTAATATAATAGCTGTAGTCAGTATATTATATACCATTTTAAATGACCATGAGAATTATTCATGAAATACTTTAAAGATGGGGAAACCGAGACCTAAGGAAGTTATGTAATCCATCCAATGTTATATATGTAGCAATGTACTTGAGACAAAACATGAACTGAAGTAATTTTACTTCAGAGCCTACGTAGTGTGTAATACACTATGATATACAACTAGTGCCTCTCCTTTGTAGTCTGAATTCATTCTTTTCTGCTCCATTCTCTGATTACATCCTTCAACTTTATTTTATCTTTACATCTTAAGTAATATCTTCTCTCACCATCCACCTCTTGAAAGAAATACTTTTGCCCTCACTACCTGTGTTGGTAAAATTGGGGTTCAAAGTTGTGATAAGATAGATATATGCTGCTTAAGCTCAGCAACAAGGACATGTTGGAATAATAATTATCAAACATCACAGCTGATTTCTGAAATGAATCAGCTGGTTTCTGAATGTGTTCTTGACCTCCACAAAGTGAAAAAGTTTTCATTTTTATCAATTAAATGTAGCCTTTGATAATATTCTGGCATCTCTATTTTAGCCTCTGCTTGACCTAAAGGTTGTATTTGTCAAAAAGTCCCCAGAAGGATGTTGTCCTTTGTCTCTGAGGGTCAAATTTTAAAGCTCAGCTGCCCCAGTATTGATTTTCTTAGTTCAAAATGGGTTATATTTACACAAGAAGGCTGAATTAAATGACAATGGCCCTACCTAAGAGAGTAAATAGCCTCTTGGGCCAGAATTCATCTTCCCTCACTTCCTCCTGTATCACAAATCCTCATGATCTGTTCTTTCTCCAGTATTCCAATATTCTTTATTGAGTTAATGGCATCAATATCCACAGAGTTTTTTTTTCTTTATTTGCCCCACTTCTAGGTTCAATCACATAGTCTAACTAATTTTTCTTTCAAAATATATGTCTTCAATTCATCCATTTACCTCCACAACCCCCTACCATTTACCATCATCCTAGAACAAACCACCACTTTATCTCTTTTGGATGTATTGCTATAGCTTCTTAACTCTTCTACTTGCTTCCACTCTTTCCTCCTTCAGAAATATTCAGCACATAGTAACAATTTATTTTAAAAGAAATATTTCTTTCTTTTAAATATTTACTTCTTTGTGAAGTAAATACAAATATTCATTTTAATGTGGTACTTTAAGTGTTTATTAAAATAGTGATAGTAATAAGTAAAAACATGTCCTGAGATGGATAAGAACTTATAAAAGATCATAAGTACAGCCAGTGTAACTAGAATGCAATTAAAGAGAGAATGCCGTAACATACAGTTTTAGAGGTATACAATTGCCAATCCATGCAGGGTCTTGAGGCCATAATAAACAGTTCATATCTTATTCAGTTTTATTTATAGAAGAAGCACCTATGCCAAAAGAGGTATAAATAAATGTATGTGGTCAGTCGTAGAAGTAATAGCAATAATATTGCTTACCATATGGTAGGGGGCAGCTCAATTTCATTATTTGCCTGTTCTTCTGAATGCTGTCTCTGTAGGAGACAATAATGACAGAGAATTCTTCATGCGGAAACACTTTTTCTCTTATATTCTAAGTGCCTAACACAGAGAACCATACACACACACACACACACACACACACACACACACACACACAAATGAACAAACGGGATGAATGAATAAATAAATGTTTGAGGGCATGGGTTCGGGAATCAAACTCCCTAAGTCTAAATCACAAATCTATTGTTTATACTGCTGTGTGACTTTGCACAAGTTAACTTTATTTTCTTACATTATTTTTCTCTTCATTAAAATGAGAATAATAGCAATACCTACATCAAAGAATGTGTTAAGCATATAATTAGATAGCACATGAAAAAATGTCTAATATACTATTAAGCACATTATAAGCACTCGAAAGATGCCAACTATAGCTTACTATCACTTAACAAACAGCCCAGAGTTTGTTAGGTTGTATAGGGTTGGGGAGGGGAATTGGGGAAGATTTATCTAAGAGTTTTATATTTGAAAGGAGTTTTAATGAATTATAAGTGATTGTTAGGTTAAAGGAGGTTGGGGGTAGGAAAGCATTCTAGGAAACAGCATGTGTAAAATCATGGGAGAATGGAAATGACAAGGTACAGTGTTGGCTAGAGGCTGCAGGTATACATAGAAGAATATTTTTTAAAAAATAGAGAAAGAAATTTGCTCTAAACTGTGATGGTCCTTTCATTATGTTGTGGTTAGAAGTTAAAACTGTGATAGCAACAGGGATAGAAGTCGATGAACAGGCATATAACATTACAAGATTTTCTTATGAACAACTATTATGGTGGTTGGCTTTTAGTCAGGGGTAGGCCTAGACAACATTTTGAAACAAATAAAGTTTAAATTATCCTCCAAACTTGTTCCCCTTTCCTTTTAGCATTTTCTTGCACTCTTAGACCATCAAGTTATAATATAAAGAGATCTAATTCTCTGGTCAGGTTAGATATCTTTATTATATGAATATTGGAAGCCGATATCTTTATTGAATTAATAGTTGTGTTCAGTTTGATGTCAGCAAGATGATGAAATACATTTTTGCAGAAGCATCAATTTTAACAACTACCCATACATGAGACTATCTTTGTGAGAGTCTGAAAATGCAGCATAGAAGTTCTAGCAAAATGTTAGAACAGAACAAAACATCTAAAAGTAGATAAATTGAAGAGGATCAAATGAGAAGTCTCATTTTACCCACATCACACCTCTCTTCTAAGGTGGTACAAATCACTGCCAAGAGAGACCCTCTGACCCATGGTTTCTTCTGTGGGGAAAACTGAATGCATTGTGAGTTAGCTCTTGGCTCTTGGAGTTGTATAGGGTGCTTCCCAGGAGGCCCACTTCTTTCTCACTCCACTCAGAATATTGAGGTTATTGGTATAACAGAGTGGTTGGGAGAAACTGGGAGCAGGAAAGACCCTAACTGCTCCAAAACTACCATAAAGCCTACCCATGAACTTCTTGGATCACTTTGAATGTGGATTCCCCTCAACAAGCCCATGGTTACCCGCAAACACCCAGCATATATCACCTCTCCATTCCCTAGGATGGCTCTATAAGCACATTCCTGAAGACAACTAAAAGTATCTCACACAAACAGACAGCTTAACTCTGTAGAATTGGGAAAAGGCACATAAACTTGAGCATTTTAGGACATTGCTTCAGTGAAAGCAAACAGAATGCTCTCAGCACCTGGTATGGTTTTGCAGAATTGAGAGAAAGTATACAATAATAAGAAATCTCCACAAAGATAGAACAAGTGATGTGAAGTGGACACATTCACAGAAAGGGTCTGATAAATCTTCAGAATGTCTAGCCAAACTGCTTGGTTAAGCTGTTTCTCTCTCAGAGCCAGTCAGTAAAGACTGGAAGAGGTGAATACTTCTTCAAATGTGTACACAGCAATGAAATACTTTAAGAAAAACAAAAATATCAACAAACATGGTACCACCAAATGAACACAATAATATTTTAATACCCAACCTAACACCAGGAAAATCTATTAATTGACTGAAAAAGATTTCGAAATAATTATTTTAAGAAAGCTCAGAATGCTGCAAGAGAACATAGATAATTCAATGAAATTTTTAAAACTCTAAAGTTTTGTGGTAGTTTGAAAGTGTGGCAGAGAGGTTCTAGCAAAAGTTTTATAAAAGAAGAAAAACGTCTACAAATGATGCATTAAAGAGGCTTAAAAAAAACAGTTTCACTTTATCCACATCGTATCTCCCTTTGTTGTGGTGTGGCTCTGTGCCAAGAGAGGCCCATTGGTCCATAGTATCTCCCACAGGGGAAAGTGAAAGCACTGTGAGTGAGCTCTTGGCTCTTGGAATTGTGCAGGATGCTGCCTGGGAGGCCAGCTTCTTTCTCACTCTACACAGAATATTGAATTGATAGCCAAAATGAACAAGATAAAAAGTTTAATAAAAAGAGGCAAATCACAAAAAATAACCAAACAATCTGAAGCAGAAGAATATAATGAATGAAATTTTAAAAAAGAAAGCAATAGAGAGTATCAAAAGAACTTGATCTAACAGAAGAAGGAATCTGTATAATTGAACACAGGACATTTGAAAACACCCATCAGAGGAAACAAGATGAAAAAAATGAAGAAAGTCTATGGAATTTATGTGTTACCATTTAAAAACTAACTTTTCTGTTATGAGAGTCTCAGAGAAGAAGAGACAGACAAAGAGGCAGAAAGGTTATTTAAAGAAATGATGGCTGAAAACTTTCCAAATTTGAGAAGTGATATGGAAACCCAGGTACATGAAGGTCAAAGGTTGCCAACCATATTCAACACAAAGAAGCCTTCACCAAGACACTATAATAAAAATATAAAAAAATAAAGACTTTTAAAAGCAGGAAGAGAAAAGAGGCATATTACATATAAAGGAATGTCAGTGAGACTACTTGTAGATTTTCCACCAGAACATTGCAGAACAGGAGAGTAGATAATATCTTCACAGTGCTACAACAAAAGAACTGCCAAGAAATAGTACTTTATCCCCACCACAAAAAAAAAAAACTCACTATCTTTTAGAAATTAAGACGAAATAAATACTTTTCCAGACAAAGAAAACCTCAGAACATTTATTACCACTAAATTTGTCTTACAAGAAATGCAAAATGGAGTTCTACAGGCTAAACAAAAGGACAGTAATTAGTAACATTAAAACATATAAAAGTATAAAACTCACTAGTAAAGGTAAGTATATAGTCAAATTGAGAGTACTTGTAATGATGGTGTGAAAATTTCTTATAACTCTACCATAAAGGTAAAAAGGCAAAAGGTTATAATTACAAATAATTATAGCTACAGCAATTCATTAATGGATATGCAATATAAAAAGCTATATATTATTTTCTAAAGATATAAAATTAGTGAGGAAGGAATAAAAGTATAGAGTGGATATATACATTTGAAGTTATTATTAGCTTAAAATAGGCTATCATCACTATAAGATATTTTATGTAAGTTTCATGGTGACCCCAAAGCAAAACCTATAGTTGCTAAACAACGCCTAAAGCATAAAAAGTTAAAAAGAAAAAAAGGAATTAAAGCAACAGAAATAAATCAATTATTTAATTTTATAATTTTATTTTTCTTATTTTTAGAGATGAGAGTCTCTCTGTGTTGCCCAGTCTAATCTCTAACTCCTGGTCTCAAGTAATCCTCCTGCCTCAGCCTCCCAAATTGATGGGATTATAGGCATGAGCTGTCACACCTGGCTTCTTCTTCTTTTTTTTTTTTAACATTAAAAAGCTTTATTGCAGCTGCTTTCCTCTTCAAATTGAAGTAACCAATTATTTTAACTTGCAGATCTATTTACATTTTCAAGGTGACAGTGCTCTGTAACTCTCTAGATGATAAGCTATAAAATCTCTGTTTTTATACAAATAGTGAAGATCACAAATAACAAAGACAGTAAGAGAGAAGGAAAGGAATAAAAGTTAGACAAAACAACCAGAAAATAACAAAATAGCAAGTCCTTACCTTTCAATAGATCTTGAATATAAATAGATTAAATTCTCTTATTAAAAGACATAGAATGGCTAAATGGATAAATAAAAAGACCCAATTATATCTGGCCTATAAGAGGCTCACTTTCTTTAAGATCACATAGAATGAAAGTAAAAGGATGGAAAGAGATATTCTATGTAGATAAAATAAAATAAAAAACTTACCAAGAATAAAAGATCATTATGTAATGATAAAACATTCAATGTATTCAAGAGGATATAGCTATTGTGAATATATAGAGATACAATGTTCACATTACTCAATATATAAAGCAAATATTAACAGATTTGAAGGGAGAAATAGACAGCAATACAATAATAAGGGAGAATTTTAATATCCCTCTTTCCTCAGTGCGTAGAGCATCTAAACAGAAAATTAACAAGAGAATATTGGATTAGAACTACACTTTTGATCAAATGGACCTAACAGATATATACAAAACATTCTATCTGAATGCAAATAAAAAATAAATGCACATTCTTCTCAAGCACAAACTGAACATTATCCTGAATAAATAATATGTTAGGATGCATATCAAGTCAACACATTCAACAAGAACACTGAAATTGTATTTAGCATCTTTTCTGACCACAATGGTATTAAACTAAAAATCAATTAAAAGGAAAACAGAAACATGTACAAATATGTGAAGTTTAAGCAACATGCTCCTAAACAACCAATGATTCAAGGAAGAAATCAAAACATATATTTTAACATATCTCAGGACTCATCAAAATGGAAATTCAACAAACCAAAATTTACATAATGCAGCAAAATCAGTTTTAAGAGGCAATTTTATAGCAATAAATGCCTACATGAAGATAAAATAATAATGTCAAATAAACAGCCTAACCTGAAGACACTGGAAGAAAGAACAAATCCCAAAGTTAGAAAAAAGAAAATAATAAATATTAGAGCAGAAATAGATGATATATACAAAATGAAAAAATACAAAAGATAAAACTATGAGTTAGTTTTTTAAAACATTAAATTAAATTGACAAGAAATTAGACTAATCAAGAAAAGAGAGAAGATTCAAACAAGTAAATAAATGAAGAGTTGTAAATAAACGAAGAGACATTACAACTGATACCACAGAGATGCAAAGGATTACAAGAGACTATTGTGAACAATCACATGCAAACAAATTTAGTAACTTAGAAAAAATGGATACATTCCTAGTAATATACAACCTGCCAAGACTGAATCTTGAAGAAATAGAAAATATGAACAAACTAGTGACAGATATGGAGATTTAAAATGTAATTTTAAAAACCTCCAAACAAAGAAACATCCAGGACCAAGTGGCTTTTCTGGTGTGTAGATGAATGTTAATCATTCTAAAACTTTTCCAAAAAAATTGAAAAGAAGGGTAGACTTAAAAATTTATTTTATGAGGCCAGCCTTGCCTTGACACCTTTTCTTTTTTCCAGGCAGGAACACTAAAGAAGAGAAAATTCCAGGCCAATAACTCTGATGAACATAGTGCAAAAATCCTCAACAAAATTTCAGTAAACCAAATTAAACAGATAGGATAAAACAACATGATCAAGTGGGATTTATCCTTAGGATGTAAGAATGGATCAACCTACACAAATCAATAAATGTTATATACACCATTAATCCCATGTAAGATAAAAGAATATGATAATCACTCACAATAAGTGCAGTAAAGCCATTTAGCAGAATTCAACATTCTTTCATGATAAAATATCTCAAGGATTGGGCATACAAGGATTGCACCTCAACATCATATAGGTCATACATGACAAGTCCACAGATAACATTGCACTCAAAGATGAGAAGTTGAAATCTTTTCCACTAAGATGAAGAAGAGGAAGATGTCCACTTTCACCCCTTCCCAACACAATACTGATAGTCATAGAAAGAGTGAATTAGGAAAAAAAGAAATGAAGGCATCCAAATCATAAGAGAAAAAGTAAAATCACCTCTGCAGATTACATGACTTTATAATACAGATAACTTTACATATTCAACAAACAAGCCCACAAAACTGTTACAGTTGATAAATGAATTCAATAAAGTTGAAGGATACTAAATCAACATACAGAAATCAGTTGCATTTCTATACATTAACAACCGAGAATCTAAAATAAAGCTAAAAAATGTCATTTACAATAGCACCAAAAATAATAAAATACTTAACAAATTTTACCAAGAGGGTCAAAGATCTATACACTGAAAAGTGTAATAGATTGACAAAAAGACTTGAAAAAAGTAAGTAAATAGAAAGGTAGCCAATGTTTATGGATTAGAAAAGTTAATATTGTTAAAATGGCCATACTACCAAGAACGATCTAGAGATTTAATGGAAGTTCTATCATATCTTAACATTTTTTATTGAAATAGAAAGAATACTAAAATTTGTATGGAAGCACAAATGACTCAGACTACCCAAAACTGTCTTGAGCAAAAATAACAAAGTTGAAGGCATCAAGCTACCTGACTTAAAAAGTACTAAAAGTCTGTAATAATGAAAACAGTGTGGGGCTGGCATTAAAGTAGATACATACATAAATGGAATAGAATAGAGAACTCAGAAATAAACTCAGATATTTACAGCCAATTGATTTTTGACAAAGGTGTCAAGGACACTCAATTGAGAAAGGACTGCCTCTTCAATAAATATTGTTGGGGAAATTGGATATCCACATGAAGAAAAATAAAATTAGACCCTTATCTAACCCCACCCACAAAAATAAATTCAAAATGGATTAAAGACTCAAATGTAAGTCCTAAGCATGTAAAACTGCTGAAACTAAACTTAGGGGGAAGCACTATTACATTGATCTTGGTAATGATTTTTTGGATATGACCTCAAAAGCACAGGCAAGAAATGCAGAAATGACACATGGGATCATATCAAACTAAAAAGCCTCTAGCCTCTACACAGAAAAAAAAAATCAATCAACAAAGTGAAGAGAAAAACCTATAAAAGGAAGAAAATATTTTAAAACCTTAGATCTGGTAAGAGGTTAATATCTAAAATATATAAGAATCTCAAGCAACTAAATAGCAATAAAACAAATAATACAATTTAAGAATGGGCAAATAATCTGAATCAATGTTTTTTCCAAATAAGACATATCAATGATCAGCAGGTATATGAGAAAATGATCAAAATCTCTAATCAACAGGGAAATGCAAGTAAAGAACACAATAAGCTATAACTTCACACCTGTTTGATTGGTTATCAACAGAAAGTCTTATAGAAACATAGAGTAAAGCCGGACGTGGTGGCTCACGCTTGTAATCCAAGCACTTTCAAGGCCAAGGCGGGTGGACATGTTTAAATGGGGATGTATTGATCAAAAAGTACGAACCTTCAGTTACAAGGTGAATAAATTCCAAAAACTTAATGTACAACATTGTGACTATAGTTAATAACAATGTGCTGTATGCTTGAAGTTTGGTAAGATACTAGATTTTAATTAAGTATCCTCATCACAGAAAATAAGTAACCATGTGAAGTGATGGAAATTTTGATTCATTTTATTGGAATAACCACTTTATAATGTATACATATATTAAACTATCAGTATATGCCTTAAATATATATAATTTTCTTTGTCAATTATACCTCAATAAAGATGGGAAAATTAAAATTAAGAAATTGTGTTCACTATTAGAGTAAGTCCAGGAGACTTAATGACCGTTGTGCCCCTGGAACACCACATAGTATTGGCATATCACATATTGGGCAGGCAGTTCATGACCTAGATAGATAAATGGATGGATTACAAGCATAAGGTACTGTTACTACTTTTCTTTGGCAATGGAATATAAGGTTAAGAGGTGAGTTATTGCATTTTAGGTTTTGGGGTACATGTGAAGAACATGACCTAAAATGCATTTAAAAAAAAACTAACCAAAACAATAATAACAACAACAACGAGGAAAAAAAAAAAAAAAAGAGGACCAAGGTAGTCAGCCCATGTTCCTTAAACACAGGGTCTGACTATAACAAATGTACTGTGTCTTTGGTTCTTGAGTTTACAGATATTTTCTAATAAGTGTGGTAAAAGATACCATCGTAGAGATTTTTGTGTGTGTGTGAACCTGACATCTAACACAGATACTGAACTTTTATCTATTCTCAATATACTTTCCTCTAATGTTTTCAACTTCTGTATATATCTCAAAATGGTGCTGATATGTGGTTGTTAGATATTTGAGGAAATATTAATGATGTTCTGCTACTTGCTATTGTAGATATTTTTCTCTCATTTATTTCTGACTTTCTTTGTTGTTTATTCATTCATTTCCCCCCTTGCTCTCATTTCTGCTTCTCCCTAATATTCTTTGGCCTGGTAACAGTTGTGAATATCCTCTCAGCATTGCTTATAGTTGAGCAGGATAATAATCCAGATGAATAAAAATGACAAAAAAAAAAAAGAGGTGAGTTAATCTCTATGGTAGTGTCAAAATTCTAACACTAGCATGGAGTCACTTATAGAGTTAGGAATTCATTCTCTAAGCAAGTGTGTCTTGGGTTTTAAAAAAAGCAGAGATGATTCTTAAAGAGTACTCTTTAAGCCTATGTCATCCTGAATAAACTGCCTAGTATTTTCTACACTACCCAATCAATAATAGCTGAAGACTTCAACACCCCATTCTCAGTATTGGATACATCTTCTGAGAAAAAATCAACAAAGAAACACTGGATTTAATTTTGCACTAAAGACTAAATAGATCTAAAATATTTACAAAACATTTCATCCAAGAGCTGAAGAATACACATTTTTTTTCTCAGCACAAGAATTGTACTGAAGGATAGATCATGTTAGGTCACAAAACAAATCTTAAAACATTGAAAAAATTGAAATAATATCAAGCATCTTCTCTGAATACAATGGGATAAAACTATAAACTAAAAACAAGACAATCTTTTGAAGCTATAAAAATACATGGAAACTAAACAATATGCTCCTGAATGGCCAGTGGGTCAATGAAGGAATTAAGAAATAAATTGGAAAATTTCCTCAAAAAAAAAAATGATAATGAAAACACAACATACCAAAACCCATAGGATACAGCAAAAGCAGTACTAAGAGGAAAGTTTATAGCTGTAAGTGCCACCAAGAAAAGAGAAATAACATAAAATCAACAATCTAATGGTGCATCTTAAGAAACATGAAAATCAAGAGCAAACCAAACCCCAAGGTACCAGAAGAAAAAAAATAATAAAGATTAAAACATAAATAAATGAAATTGTAATGACAAAATAATAAAAAGATCAATGAAACAAACATTAGTTTTTTTGAAAGTTAAACAAAATTGATAAATTTTTAGTCAGACTAAGAAAAAAGGAGAGAAGGTTTAAATAATGAAAATTAGAAATGAAAAAGAAGACATTATAGCTGATACTGAAGAAATTCAAAGGATCATTAAAGGCTAAAATGAGCAACTATATATCAATAAATTGAAAAATCTAGAAGAAATAAATGAATTCCTAGATACATACAACCTACCAACAATAAAACAGGAAGATATTCAAAACCTCAAAACCTGAAGAGAACAATAACAAGTAACGATATCAAAGCCGTAATAGAAAGTTTTCCAGTAAAGAAAAGCTCAGAACCTAATGGCTTAAATGCTAAATTGTACTAAACATTTAAAAAAACAAAACAAACAAACAAAAAAACCCTTATACTAATCCTACTCAACCTATTCCAAAATACACAAAAGAAATATCCTCAAACTCATTCTACATAGACAGTATTACCCTGATACCAAAACCAGACAAAACACATGAAAAAATCCTGCAGGCCAATATTTCTGGTGAATATTGTTGCAAAAATTCTCAACAAAATACTAGCAAACTGAATTCAACAATACATCAGAAAGATCATTCATCATGATCAAGTGCGAGTTATCCCTGGGATGCAAGGATGGTTCAACATACACAAATAAATCATGTGATACATCACATTAACAGAATGAAGAATAAAAACTATATGGTAGTTTCAGTTGATGCTGAAAAAGCATTTGGTAAAATTCAAAATTTCTTCATGATAAAAACCCTCAAAAACCTGGGTAGAGAAGTAACATATCTCAACATAATAAGTGATATATGACACAGCTAGTAGCATACTGGATGGGGAAAAACTAAAAGCCTTTTTACTAAGATATGGAACATGAAAGGATGCCCACTGTCACCACTGTTATTTAACATAGTACTGGAAGTACTAGCTAGAGCAATCAGCCAAGGAAAAAACATAAAGGGCATCCAAATTGGAAAAGAGGAAGTCAAATTATGCTTGTTTGTTAATGGTCTGTTCTTATACTTAGAAAACCTAAAGACTCCACAAGAAAGATATTACAACTGATTAAAAAATAATCAGTAAAGTTGCAGGACACAAAATCAGCATACGAAAATCAGCAGGATTTCTATATGCCAACTGAACAATGTGAAAAAAAATAATAAAGGTAATCTTATTTACAGTAGCCATGCATAAAATAAAATACTTAGGAATTACCCAAAGAGGGAAAAATCTCCGTAAAGAAATCTATAAAACGCTGATGAAGGAAATTGAAGAGAAATTCCATTTCTCCACCAAAAAATGGAAAATATTTATGAATTGGAAGAATCAATATTGTTAAAGTGTCCATATTATGTAAAACAAACAACATTTTCAATGAAACCCTATTAAAATTAAAATAAAATACTTGAACTATAAATAGAAACAAAATGGAAATAGACAAAAACCCTAAAATTTATATGGAACTATAAAAGACCCAGAATAACTAAAGCTATCCTAAGCAAAATGAATAAAACTTAAGAAATCACATTACCTGAGTTCAAATTATACTACAGAGATAAAGTAAGCAAAACAACATGGTACTGGCACGAAAACAGACTTATAGACAATGGAAAAAATAGGAAACCCAGAAAGAAATCAACACACTCACGGCAAAGTCATTTTGACAAAGGTGCCAAGAACATACACTGGGAAAAAAGTCTCTTCAACAAATGGTGCTGCAAAAAAACCTGATACCCATTTGCAGAAGAATGAAACCGGGCCCCTATTTATTTTCATACACAAAACTCACATAAAAATGGATTAAAGGCTTAAATCTAAGACCTCAGCCTACGAAACCACTACAAGAAGACATTGAGGAAAATCTCCAGGACATCGGTCTGGGCAAAGATTTCTTGAGCAATACCCCACAAGCACAGGCTACCAAAGCACACATAAACAAATGGGATTCACTTGAAGTTTAAAAGCTCCTGCACAGCAAAGGATACAGTCAACAAAGTGATAAACCACAGAATGTTAGAAAATATTTGCAAAGTACCCCTCTGACAAGGGATTAATGACTAGAATTTGTAAGGAGCCCAAACAATTCTACAGGAAATATATCTAATCATCCAATCAAAAAGTGGCAAAATATTTGAATAGACATTTCTCAAAAGTAGACACATAATTGGGAAATAAGCATATGAAAACGTGTCTGACATTGATCATAAGATAAATGCAAATCAAAACTACAATGAGATATCTCACCCCAGTTAAAATGGCTTATATGCAAAAGACAGGCAATAACAAATCCTGATGAGGATGTGGGGAAAATGGAACCTTTGAACACTGTTGGTGGTAAAGTAATTAGTAAAAACACTATGGAGAACTATTTGGAGATTCCTCAAGGAACTAAAAATAGAAAGTTATCAATTCGTTGATGAATGCATACCCAGTAGGAGGACTGCTGGATCATATGGTAGTCCCATTTTTAGTTTTTTAAGGAATTTTTTATACTGTTTTCAATAATGGTTGTACTAATTTACATTTCCACCAAGAGTTTCCCTTTCTCTCTGCTCTTGCCATAATTTGTTATTTTTGTCTTTTTACATAATAAGCACTTTAACGGGGGAGAGATGATATATTGTGGTTTTTGTGTTTCCCTGATAATTACTAATGCGGAGCATTTTTTCACATGTGTGTTGGCCTTTGTATGTCTTCTTTTGCAATATGTCCATTCTGTTCATTTTTCTATTTTTAACCAAACTATTTGGCTTTTGCTGTTGACTTGTTTGAGTTTTTATATATTCTGGCTATTAATCCCTTGTCAGATGAATAGTTTGCAAATATTTTCTCCCATTTTGCAGATTGTCCCCTTACTCTATTTACCTTGCTGTATATGGACTTTTTAGTCAAACAATTTCCATTTTTGCTTTCGTTGCCACTGTTTTTGAGGTCTTATCCATGTGGTATATTTTACAGTCAGATAGTAATGATGCCTCTAGCTTTGTTTTTGCTTTTGCAGAAGTGTCAAAATATTTTTAAATGTGCTATGTAGGAATTATAAGAAGATATATTACTTTTATGATCTCTTTTGGTGTTTAAATCAGGCCATATTGTGTCAGTACGTAAGTGTTTTGGAGAGAGAATTGAGGACTTCAGTCACATAATCAAGATCAAGTACTGTATTAACATGGTTTTCTGAATTACTATTGGTCTCATGCCACAGGTGGCTACCGTGTGTAGGAAAAAACCCAGAAATATAATTATAACAAATTAGAAGGTTCCTCTGTCTCAGTTTAGATTTTGAAGTCTCAAGGCACTTAGAGACTTGACATGAAGGCACTTCCATCCTATCTAAGTTGCCAATTGGCTCCAAATTCAGCTCCAACTGAGGCTTCTAGGTAGTGAAACCAATGTCATTTAGTAGAGGGCAACCCTTATAACATTAAAGCCAAGTTTATGAACCTTATTTTTTTTTTATTTTGGTTCCTGACTACATACTTAATGAAGTCTAACTTCCTAGCTACATATCCAAGCCCTTTACAATGTATTATCTACCAACTTTTCTAGCCTCATCTACTTGCTCCTTTTCTCACGTATGATATCTTCCAGCTGCGGGAATTGTCTCATCACTCTGAAGACTTCACACATTTTTACAATAGTATTGTCTCTTGCCAATACTATTATTTCTACCTGAAAGCACATTTACCTCTTTAATAAATAACAAACTCTCTGTCCATAACCGCAAAATTCAGGTCATACATTACCAACTCTGTAAAATGTTCTACAAATAATCCTGTGGCTGGGAAGAATACAGAGATTTTTTCTATTGTCTTTTTTTGAATGGAATCTCCAGAGTCTCACTAGCTAAATCAGAAAAAGGCAGAAAAGCAGGTGTTCGAACATCAGGAAACCACTTAGCTTGTCATATCTTCATCCTTAGCCATTTGCAATGACTTTATATTTACTTCCTCTGAGGATATATAGTCAAATAGATGGCACATTACATTTACAAATTCAAAACTTGGTTTAGAACACTTTTTTTAATTTATAAAAGGAAGGAGAGGATTGAGGGAGCTGAGTAAGGCAGATTTATGAAAACAAACGACTTACTCATCTGGCTAAGTCAGGCAAAATTTGAGACTAATAACCTAAAAAATTTCCATATTAGTTTATGTTCTTATGTGTGTGAGACAGTCAAATACAACCGTTTTCTTTCATTTAGCTTTCTTTCAGCTTGAGAAATGGTATAATCAATTTAATACACTGTTGGAAAACTGAGCAATCTCATCTAATATCCTAATTTCAACTCCATTTAACAAAAATTTTTTGAGTGCCTACTGTGTGCTAGGGACCGCCTTTTAAATTTTAAATAAGTAAGATGAAATATTTCCATAGTGTGTTTTGAAGACTTTATACCTTTGTCAAACAATCATGAATGTACATATTCAGTTGAAAGGCTAATGGCATCATAACAAGCAAACAATTTTAACCCAACTGCATGAAATTAAAACAACTACATTTGATTTTGTCAAACTTGGCCCTTACATTCAGAGTGGTTTTCATATTAGTTTATGTGCCAGAGCTGAAACTACTAGTTTCAGCCTTGAGTAGTTTCAGCCTTGCCTTCTTCAGCAATAGCTGAGTACTGGGCCTTCTGTATGAAACTTTAGAATCAGCTTTACTACTGAATAAATAACACTAGATTTTTGACTGAATATTCACATTGGTATGCCATAACTAGCAAAAATAGATGGAGGAAAGCATATTGCTTGTCTGTCACCCCTTAGGTGTTTGTGGCAGGCTTCAAGCTTCTGGATGACTAATACCCTATGCAGTTCTAATATTTGCTGTTACCATCATTTCCTAAGGACTCCACTCACTTGTTGTTTTCTGCATTTTGTGATTTTTTTTTTTTCTTTACTAATGCTATGGTTTTGGCTCCTCATCCTCATTCCAGCTCATCAGGCATTATGTCTAACCAGTTTCCTTTAGATATTGACCCTGTGTTACTTTCTCAGATTAGGTCTGCCTCTCACTGCTCTAGGCTGAACAATGTAAACACCATAGAGGTACCGTTCTAAAGCCTACTTCCTCCGCCAGGACCAGAAGGCTAATAAATACCTGGCCCAGTGAATATGCACTGCAATATCTTTCAATTCTTGTTATATCATGTACAAGCAAAATGTTTAAAATTTACAAAGTTTCTTGGTGGTACTCTCCCACTTCTCATTTCTTCTTGTCTTTCTCCATGCTCAGACATCTGGTGTCCTCAGCCGTCTATTTCTGCTTTACTAAGGAGCCAAATTATAATTTTATTCACACTGAGGTAACAGAGCCTTATGTCATACTTCTTTTAGGCAAGTTTGCATTTTGAATAAACTGTAAGGATAACAATTCTCAAAAACCAAAATATATATCTAATAAGATAATTTTTCCTAGCAGGACATGAGAGAAGTATGAATGATGTTACCTGTCAGACACTCCACAAATTACAATACCATGGCTCAGAAGCTTTCAGTACACTGACTTAAGCAGATATTCAAAGACACATAGGTGAAAGGAAATTGTCAGGCCATGACTCTAGCAAGGTTATGACTTGGCCCAGTGGACCTCAGATCTTCAATGACAAAAGACCTTTCTGGCGCATTATATCAGGAAATCTCATTTGTATTATTGTGTGTGTGTGTGTGTGTGTGTGTGTGTGTGTGTGTGTATAGCATATACATGTATATTTTAAAAAACAAACATACCTAACCCACCTCCAATCCTATGCAATAAAACATTATCAGTTTCTTCGAGGTTCCCTCTATGCTACTGCTTAATAGTTTTTCCTTCCTCCCATTAAAAAAAAAATTAATATCCTGAATTACACATTCCAATGAATTTTTTCATTTTGTCATAGGCATATGTTGCTCTTAATTAATATATAGTTTTTTAAATCTTAGCCTACATATAGGCAGAATCATTCTTTATTCTTTCATGATTCCTTGTGGCACTAGTTCATTTGTTTTCTTTACTGCATAGAATTCCATTGTGTGATACTAAGGTTTGATTATTTTGTGCCCTTCATGTTGAAAGTTAACTGCCAGTATAACAACATAAAGAGATAAGGCCTTGAATAAGTCATGAAGGTGGAGGTGAATAAGTCATGAAGGTGGAGCCCTCATGAATTAAATTTGATGCCCACCTAAAAGGGCTTGGCTGAAGCCCATCCACCTTCCACCATGTGAGAATCTGCCACTCTTCTCCTCAAGAGCATGCAGCATCAAGGTACCACCTCAGAAGCAGAGAGCAGCCCCTACCAGACACCCAAACTTTCTGGCACTTTGACCCTGGACGTTCCCGTCTCCAGAATGGTGAGAAAATAAATCTGGTCTTTACAAATAATCCAGACAGGCATTTTGTTATAGCAGCAAAAACAGACTAGACACGTGGCAACCACACTGTATTCATTCTCTAGGGTTTGTTTGATAGTTTTAGCTATTACAACAGCTTTATGAATATGTATCTTGGTGCATATTTCAAACAGTTTCTCTAGAGCATATAATAGAAGCGTAATTGCTGGGTCATGTATTAAGCAAAGGTACTACTTCACCAGGTAACACCAAGTTTTCTGGTGTAACACATCCTTTTCCACATTGAATGTACTAACTTACACTCCATTGCAATGTAAACAACTAAGTTCAGAAGGATCTCCTTTTCTTTCTTTTTCTTTCTTTCTTTCTTTCTTTCTTTCTTCTTTCCTTGTTCAGTCTTTCTTTTCTCTTTTTCTTTCTTGTTCAGTCTTTCTAGTCCTTCCTTCCTTCCTTCCTTCCTTGCTTCCTTCCTTCCTTCCTTCCTTGCTTCCTTCCTTCCTTCCTTCCTTCCTTCCTTCCTTCTGAAACAGGATGTTGCTCTGTCACCCAGGATGGAGTGCAGTGGCATGATCATAGCTCACTGCAGCCTTGAACTCTTGGGCTCAAGTGTTCCTCCTGCCACAACCTCTTAAGTAGCTGGGACTCTAGGAGTGCACCACCACAACCAGCTAAGAAAAAAGATAGAAGACTGAGGAGAAAGTCAACACAGCACCTCCCTATTATGCTCCATCTATTGTATGGCTTAGCTTTTATTTGTGCATTTTTTATATTGTGTCAATTTTTAATGTGCAAATGAATATGGTAAAATGTGGTTGTCACATGTCTAGTTTGTTTTTGCTGCTATAACAAAATGCCTGTCTGGATAATTTATGAAGACCAGATTCATTTTCTCACCATTCTGGAAAATATTGTCTTAGCAATATTTATTCTTAAGAACATTGTCTTAAATATATGTCTTAAAAATACATATTTTAAGGCTATTTAGACAAATGTTCTTGAAATTATGCAAAATGTTAACAATTATTAAATCTGGGGGGTGAATACACAGGTTTTCAATCTATGATTTTTGTAGTTTAGTTTGTTTGACATTTTTATTAGCCATGCACTGTGGCTTTCATCTGTAGTCCCAGCTACTCAGGAAACTGAGGCAGGAGGATCATCTGAAGTCAGGAATTCAAGGCTGCAGTGACCTATGATTGCACCATGACACTCCAGCCTGGATGGCAGAGAAAGATCCCATCTCTTTAAAAAAAAATCCATCATCATTTACACGTTTACAATATTCTTAAGAATATTGTCTTAGTCCATTGGTACTAGCATAACAAAAGACCATAGACTGGATAATTGATACAGAATATAAAATTGTTTCTCACAGTTGTAGATGCTGAAAGTCCACGATCAAGTTGCTAGCAGTTTTGGTGTCTGGTGAAGGCCTGGTCTCTACTTTAAAGAGTAGAGATCTCTTGTTGCTGTGTCCTTCTGAAGGGATAACCATTATGTCCTCACATGGCAAAAGGGACAGAAGTCAAAGAAGGGGCTAATGCTGGTGCCCCCCATCCCGTTTGTAAGGGCCCTAATTACTTTTATGAGGCCTCTGTCCTCACAATTTAATCGCCTTCTAAGGTTTCTATCTCTGAATACTATCACATTGATTATTAAGTCTCAACATAAGAATTACATATACATATTTATTTTTATAATCAAAGTGGTGAGTACACAAGTGTTCAATCTATTATTTTTGTAGCTTACTTTGTTTAAAAATTTTTATTAAGAATCATTATTTACACATACAAAAACTGTCACAAAATGAAAAACACAAACGCCAGTGTATTATATATATAATATATATTAGATATATATATAATATAATATAATATTACAGGTAAAAATACAGTATCTTTGTAATCCCTCTCTGACATCATTCTCCTCCCATGTTTCTCTTGAAGTTGTTGCATATCCTTCTTTTTTAGGTATTGGCATACATGTAATACATGTATGTGTCCATAAACAATATATAATATTTTTTGTTCATTGAAACACTTAACCTAAACGGTATCATATTATACGAGTACTTCATCAGAGTGTAGACTGTGAGTGGAGGAGGGATAGAGGACTGAGAAAAATGTAAAGATTGAACAAGAGCTTCATCATAAATTTACTTATAGAACCTACTAGGCAATGTTGATCTCATTCTGAGAGCCCATTGAAGGACTTTCATTGAGGGACTGTTAGGATAAAATTTTGCTTATAGAAAGATCACAGGATGTAGTATAGAGAATGGATTATGAAAAGCACACTTAATGAAAGTCCTTTAAAGAAAGTATGAATTTAGGGTTACCTAAATTTTACTCACTGCCTTATATCTCTTTGTTTCATTTCTTAATAAAAAGAATAAACTCTCATTTTTGCACTAATTGGTTTTTCTCTAGCAGAACTTCAAGGTCATGAATCTCTAACCTAAAGGAAAAGAGAACAGGCTTTGCATCCATTGTTTGGCACTTTTATAAAGGACACATACTGTGTAGAAGAGATATATAGCCTCTGTCAATTGCACAAACCAATAAACACACCTTTATTGCTAATTACCATTTTCTTTTTGTGCTACTGTTTGCCAAATGGCATTGAAAGCTGAAGCACAGATGCTCATTAACATCCTTCTTGATTTACTGATAATTCAATGCTGACAGTTTAATAAACTTAGGACCCAATCCAAAGAATATTTGCCATCACATTTTTGGGGAAGTGTCTTTTCTTACCTCTTGAACTCAACAGCTTGTCCAGTTTTGCAATAACCATTCCAATAATATGAGTGTTTTGAATTTATATTCCATAGTTTTAATTAAGAGATCAAAATATATCTCCCCAATTCTTCAGCTTACCTTCACAATACTCTCATTTTATAGACCTCCTTTTTATAAGGGGAAATGTCATTTGGATTTGGCAAAATGATGTTTAAATTTATTGGATCTATCTGTAGCTGAATATAGAACACAAGACATACTGATTCCTTGTCTGAAGGACAAGAGATTTTTTAAAAATATAGCCTTACTGGGAGGGGCCAAGATGGCTGATTAGAAGCAATTATGATATGTGGCTCTCAAGGAGAAAAATGAAAATAGTAAATTCAGCACCTTCAACTGAAATATACAGGTTCTCATGTTGGCACTGACTAGGCAGATGGCTTGACCCATGGAGAATGAAGAAAAGTAGGATGGGGTGATGGCCAATCCAGCAATGGTGCAGAGTCAAAGGAATCACCAACCCCAGCCAAGGGCAGCTATAAGTTATTGTGCAACCCCACCCTGGAAACCACACTTCTCCCATGGATATTTGCAAACAGATGATTAGAAGATTCCCATCATGATCCCATGCCACCAAGGCCTTGGGTCCTATACACAGAGCTGTACAGAGTCTGGTAAGAGCAATCACTCAGGCTCACACAGATAACCAAAATTTTATAGACTCTGGCTCCAGGAATCCCAGCAAGGCAGGAGATCCATCCATATACTCCCCTAGGAGGGGGGCTGAAATCAGGGAACCAAGCAGTGTCATTCTCTGGGGCCCACTTTCATGGCACCTCACAAGTTAAAACCCACTGGCTTGAAATTCCAACCAGGCAGTGCAACACGTCATCACTGTTCATTAGAGAAATGCAAATCAAAACCACATTGAGATAACATTTCAAGCCAGTTAGAATGGCAATCGTTAAAAAATCAGGAGACAACAGATGCTGGAGAGGATATAGAGAAATAGGAACACATTTACACTGCTAGTGGGAGTGTAAATTAGTTCAACCATGGTGGAAGATAGTGTGATGATTCTTCAGGGATCTAGAACTAGAAATACAATTTGACCCAGCAATCCCATTACTGGGTATATACCCAAATTATTATAAACCATTCTATTGTAAAGATACATGCACACATATGTTTATCATGGCACTGTTCACAATAACAAAGACTTGGGACCAACCCATATACCCATGAATGATAGATTGGTTAGAGAAAATGTGGGACATATACACCATGGAATACTATGCAGCCATAAAAAAGGATGAGTTCATGTCCTTTGTAAGGACATGGATAAAATGGAAACCATCATTTTCAGCAAACCGACACAAGAACAGAAAACCAAACACTGAATGTTCTCACTCATAAGTGGGTATTGAACAATGAGAACACATGGACACAGGGAGGGGAACATCACACACCAGCCCTGTCAGGGGGTAGGGGGCTGGCGGGGGATAGCAAGGGGTGGAGGGATTGGGGAGGAATAGCATTAAGAGAAATATCTAATGTAGATGATGGGATGATGGATGCAGCAAACCACCATGGCATGTGTATACTTATGTAACAAATCTGCACGTTTTGCACATGTACCCCACAACTTAAAGTATAATAAATAAAGAGAATAATCAAATAGATACAATTAAAAGTAATATAAACGGACTCCACAGGAATACAAAAAATCAACACATTTATGCACATAAAACATAAAGTTTAGAAGACATCAATAAATTCCTGAACACATACACCTTCCCAAGATTGAAGCAGGGAGAAATTTAATGCTTGAATATATGAATAATGCTTTCTGAAATGGAGGAAGTAATAAATAGCCTACTAACAGCAACAACAAAAAATACCCAGGACCAGAGATATTTAAAGCTTAATTCTACAGCAGGTACAAAGAAGAGCGGGGACAATTTCTACTGAAACTATTCCAAAAAATTGGAAAGGAGAGACTCCTACCTAACTCATTTTATGAGGCCAGCATCATCCTAGTACCAAAACCTGTCAAAGATACAACAAAAATAGCAAACTTCAGGCCAATATCCCTGATGAACATCGATGCAAAAATCCTCAAATACCGGCAAGATGATTACAGCAGCACATTAAAAAGCTTGTCCACCACAATCAAGTCAGCTTCATCCCTGAGATTCCAGATTGGTTCAACATACATAAATCAATATACGTAATTCATCACATATACAGAACTAAAGACAAAACAACAACAACAACAACAAATGATCATCTCAATAGATGCAGAAAAGACCTTTGTTAAATTTAACATATCCTCATGTTAAAAACTCTCCACAAACTAGATATTGAAGGAATATATCTCAAAATAATAAGAGCTCTATATGACAAACCCACAGCCAATATCATACTGAATGAGCAAAAGCTGGAAGGATTCCCCTTGAAAACTGGCACAAGACAATAATGTCCTCTCTCACCAATTTCTTTTCATCATAGTATTGGAAGTTCTGACCAGGGCTATCAGGCAAGAAAAAGAAAGAAAGCATATTCCAACAGGGAGAGAAGTTAAACTGCAAGAACAAAAATCTATCATCAAAGTAAAGAGACATTTTACATAATGTAAGAAAATTTTTGCAATTATCCATCTGAAAAAGACCTAATATCCAGAGTCTACAGGAAACTTAAACCAATTTTCAAGGAAAAAAAAACATTAAGAAGTAAGCAAAGACATGAACAGAAGCTTCTCAAAATAAGACATTCACACGGCCACAAACACATGGAAAAAAAGCTCAACATCACTGATCCTTTGAGAAACGCAAATCAAAACCAGAATAAGATACCCTCTCACACCAGTCATAATGGCAATTATTACAAAGTCAAATACAACAGATGCTGGTGAAGTTGCAGAGAAAAAGGAAGACTTTTAAACTGTAAATTAATTCAACCATTGTGGAAGACAGTGTGGTTATTTCTCAAAGATATAAAGGCAGAAATACCATTTGACCCAGCAATCCCATTACTAGATATATACCGAAAGGAATATAAATAATTCTATTATAAGGATACATGCATGTGTATGTTAATTGCAGCACAATTCACAATAGCATACATCTGCAATTAACCCAAATACCCATCAGTAATAGACTGGATAAACAAAGTGCGATGCATACACACTGTGAAATAACATGCAGCCATAAAAAGGAATGAGAGAGCATGTCCCTTGCAGGCACATGGATGGACCGGAAAACCGTTATTGTCAACAAACTAACACAGGAACAGAAAACCAGACATTGCATGTTCTCACTCATAAGTGAGAGCAGAACAATGAGAACACATGAACACATGCTGTAAAACAACTCACACTGGGGCCTGTCAGGGAAGGGTGAGGGAGCGAGAGCAGCAGGAAGAATAGCTAATGGTTGCTGGGCTTAATACCAAGGTGATGGATTGATCTCTTCAGCAAAACACCACGGCACTTGTTTACCTATGTAACAAACTGGCATATAGTGCGTATGTACCCCAAAAGTTGGAATAAGTGTTGAAGGAAAATAAAAGTGTGGTTTTACCTACTTACAAATACCCTCAGTGGAGAAATACTGGATGTAATAGAAAGAACTCTTATTGGACTTAAACAATTAGACTATAGCAAGACTTTTATATTAATTATATAGGGGAGAGATCCAAGAATGGTGAGCCTGAAAGTAGATACAGCAGCAGTAACCAAACTGTGAGATCACAACAGCTGAGTTCCTTGGAATATCTGGGAGGCCTTTCCAAGAAGGACGGGTACACACAAGTGCTGCCTGCAAAGACTGTAATAAATACCTAACTCTTCAAAGTCCAGAAACCAAAGAATGTCCATAAGCATTGAGACCATCCAGGAAAATATGATCTCACCAAACAAACTAAATATGGCACCTGTGACCGATGACAGAAGGACAGATGTATGTGGCCTTTCAGACACAGCATTTAAAATAGCTCTTTTGAGTAAACTCAGCAAAGTCAAACATAAAACAAAGAAATATTTCAGAATACTGCCAGGCAAATTTAACAGAACAATTGAAATCATTAAAAAGAATCAAGCAGAAATTGTGAAGCTGAAAAAATGAAAATAAATACTGAAGAATGCATCATAGATTTAACAGCAGAATTATCAAACAGAGATAAGAATTTATAAAGTCGAAAAGCTATTTGAAAATAGGAAGTCAGAAAAGATAAAAGAAAAAAAGAATAAAAAAGACTAAAGCACACTAACAAGGTCTAGAAAATAGCCTCGGAAAGGCAAATCTAAGAGTTATAGGTTTAAAAAGGGAGTATGAATAAAGATTGGGGTATAAAGTTTATTCAAAGGGATAACGACAAAGACCTTCTAAACTTAGAGAAAATATTAATATTTAAGTACATGAAGGTTAGATAATACAAAGCAGATTTAATGCAAATAAGAATATCTGAAAACATTTCATAATCAAACTCACAAATATCCATCAACTCCCAAATATCAAGATTAAAAAAAAATCTTTTAAAAAGCAAGAGAAAAGAAACAACATACAAAGAAGCTCTACAATACCTGGTAGCACACGTCTTAGTGGAAAACATACAGGCCAAGATAGACTTACATGACATATTTAAAGTGCTGATGAAAGAAAGCTTGTACCCTAGAATAGTTTATACAGTGAAAATATCCTTCAAATGTGAAGGAGAAACGAAAACTTTCCCAGATACACAAAAATTGGATTTCATAAATACAAGACCTGTCCTATAACAAATATTAAAGGCAGTCATATAATTTGAAACAAATGAAAGTTAATGAGCAATAAGGGACTGGGGAAGGAATAGCAGTGGGTAGGGGGGATTGGGGAGGGATAGCAGTAGGAGAAATACCTAATGTAGATGAGGGGCCATGGATGCAGCAAACCACCACCATGGCACATGTATACCTATGTAACAAACCTGCACAATCTGCACATGTACCCCAGAATTTAAACTATAATAAATAAATTTTTTTAAAAAAGAACCCATCATAAGGTGTAAAACTCCATGATAATAGTAAGTATACAGAAAAACAGAATAGTATAGCACTCTAATTATGGTATGTAAAATACATGGCAGGCTATAAAACAAACTTTCAAAATAAAAAAGCAATAAAATTATATCAAGTATATGGTGTGACAACAGTGGAATAAAACTAGAAGGAATTTGGAGAATTACACAAACACATGGAAACTAAACAATATGCTACTGAATGACTAGTGGATCAATAAATAAATTAACAAGAAAAATTAAGAATTTATTGAAACAAATGAAAATGAAAACCTAACGTACCAATTGTAAAAGCTATTTAGAGAAGAGAATCTAGCAATAAGAACCTACATCAAAAAGGTAGAAAAACTTAAAGTAAGCGATATAATAATGGACTTTAAATAATGTAGAATGCAAGAGCACATCAAGCCCAAAATAAGAAAAATAATAATAATAATAAATGAGACCAGAAATTAATAAACTTGTAAAAAACAAAACATCAATACAATGAAAAGTTGGTTTTCTGGAGATTAACAAAATTGGCAAATATTTAGCATAACTAAGAAAACAAGAAAAAACACCAAAATAAATAAAATCAGTGAAAAAAGGAGATATTGCAAATGATATCACATAAAAATAATTATTAGAGCCAACTATAAACAACTCTATGCCAATCAAGTGGAAAGCCTAGAAGAAATGAATTAATTCCTAGACACATATAACCTGCCAAAATGGAATCATAAAGAAATCCCAAACCTGAACAATCCAATAATGGGTAATGATATTGAAACCATAATAAAAAGGTTGCCAGCAAAGAAAACCACAGGAACAGATGGCTTCACTGCTGAATTTTACCAAACATTAAAGAAAACTAATCCTAATCCTACTCAAGTTATTCTAAAAAAAATAGAGTGGGGGGATATCTTCTAACTCATTTTTTAAGAACAGCATAACCCTCATATCAAAACCAGAAAAAAACAAATCAAGAAAATAAACTAGTGGCCAATATCCCTGATGAACATGGATTGAAATTTTAAGCAGAAATTCTAAACAAAAGGCTAGTGAACAAAATTCAAAAACACATTTAAAAGATCGGTCATTATAAACAAGTTGGGTTTATATCTGGAAGTCAAGGATGTTTCATCATATGCAAATTAATCATTGAGATATATCACATCACCAGAATAAAGGACAAAAACATTTGATCATTTTAAATGATACTAAAAAAGCATTTGACAAAATTCTACATCTCTTTTATAATTAAAAAAACCCTCAGCATACTGGGCGTAGAAAAAACATCTCCACACAATAAAAACCATATAGGACGAACCCACAACTAATGTAATAGTGAATGGGAAAATACTTAAAGTATTTCTTCTAAGATCTGAAACATAACAAAGATGGCCACTTTCACCATTATTATGTAGCACAGTGCCAGAAGTCTTAGCTTGAGTAAGATAGAGCAAGACAAAAGAAAGATAGGAAAAACATCCAAATTGGAAAGAAAGAAGTTAAATTTTCTTTGTTTGCAGGTAATATAATCTTACAATGGAACTAACCTTAAGATATCTCCAATAAGCTATTAGAACTGAAAACAAATTCAGTAGAGTTGCAGGATACAAAATCAACATACAAAAGTTAGTATTTGTATACACCAAAGCTGAAAAATCTGAAAAATAAACTAACAAAGCAATCCCATTTACAATAGTTAAGAATGATGGGCAGAAATGACAGATACAGGTGAGGGGAAGGAAGGCAGCAAACCACACTGCCATGTGTGTACCTATGCAACAACCTTGCATGTTCTTCACATGTACCCCAAAACCTAAAATGCAATAAAAAAATAAAAATAAAAAAGAATGAATAAAATACCTAGAAACAAAATTAACAAATAAAGCAAAAAAAATATATCCAATGAGAACTACAAAACATTGCTTCAAAAAAAACAGCAGGACACACAAAATCCTGGAAAGATACTTTGTGTTCATATATTGGAAGAATCAATATTGTTAAAATGTCTATACTACCCAAAGAAATCTACAGATTCAGTGGAATCCCTTTTAAAATACTGAATTAATCTATTCTCATGCTGCTAATAAAGACACACATGTGACTGGGGAATTTATTTTAAAAAGAGGTTTAATTGATTCACAGTTCAGCATATCTAGGGAGGCCTCAAGAAACATAATCTTGGCAGAAGAGGAAGCAAATGCATCCTTCTTCACAGAGTAGCAAGAGAGATGAGAGCCCAGTGAAAGGGAAAGCCCCTTAAAAATATGTCAGATCCTGTGAGAACTAACTCGTTATTGCAAGAACAGAATGGAAGAAACTGCCCCAGTGAGTCAATTATCTCCACTTGGTCCTTCTCAAGACATGTGGGGATTATGGGAACTACAAATCAAAATGAGATTTGGGTGAGGACACAGCCAAACCACATCAAATACTAATGACATTCTTGACAGAAATAGAAAAAAAAAAACACTATTTTGAAATTTATATGAAACCACAAAAGGCCCAGAATATCCAAAGCTATCCTAAGCAAAAAGAAGACTTGAGGAATTACATTACCTGACTTCAAATTACACAAAAGAGCTATAGTAACAAAAACAACAGTACTGGCATAAAAACAGATACATGGACGAATGAAAAAGAGTAAAGAACTCAGAAACAAATTCCCATACACACGGTAAACTTGTTTTGGAAAAAAAGTGCCAGGAACACAAACTGGGAAAAAGACAATATCTTCAGTAAATGCTGCTGGGAAAATTGGATATACATATGCAGAAGAATGAAACTAGATTCCTATCTGTCACTATATACAAAAATAAAATAAAATGGATTAAAGACTTAAATCTAAAACTTCATACTATGAAACTACTAAATGAAAATATTAGGGAAACTCTCCAAGACATTGGTCTAAAGAAAATTTTTCTAGTAATACCCTAAAAGCAAGGCAACTAAAGCAAAACGGACAAATAAGATCATATCCAGCTTAAAAGCTTCTGCACAGCAAAGGAAACAATCCACAAAGTAAAGAGACAACCCACAGAATGGGATATAATATTTACAAACTACCCATCTGACAAGGGATTAACAATCAGAATACATAAAGAGATTAAACAACTCTATAGGAAAAAAAATCGAATATGAAAAATCTAATAATTCAATTTAAAAATGGGCAAAGATTTGAATAGAAATGTCTCAAAAGAAAAGATATAAATGTCAAACAGATACATGAAAAGAGGCTCAACATCCTTGATCACCAGAGAAATACAAATCAGAACTCAGAACTAAAATAAGATATCATCTTATCCAAGTTACTATGGCATATATATATAAAGGAGGAGTAGAGTATGATGGTGGAATAGAACACACCACCAACCCAGAATTTCATATCCAGCCAAACTAAGCTTCATAAGCAAAGGAGAAATAAAATCCCTTAAGGACAAGAAACTGCTGAGAGATTTTGTAACCACCAGGCCTGCCTCAAGAGCTCCTGAAGAAAGCACTGAACATGGAAAGGAACAATCAGTACCAACCACTGCAAAAACATACCAAATTGTAAAGACCATTGACACTATGAAGAAACTGCAAGAACTCACAGGCAAAACAACCAGCTAGCATCATGACAGGATCAAATTCACACATAATAATATAAATCCTACTCAAACTCTTCCAAAAAAAGAGAGGAATAAAGAATACTCCCAAATTCATTCTACAAGGCCAGTATTATCTTCATACCACAACCAGACAAAGACACTTTGAAAGGAGAAAACTATGAGCCAATGTCCCTGATCAATACAGATGGAAAAACCCTCAACAAAATATTAGCCAAGTAAATTCAAAAATACAATAAAAAATTATTCTTCATGACAGATTGTGATTTTTTTTTTTTGAAGCAGGGTCTTGCTCTGTCACCCAGGCTGGAGTTCAGTGGTGCAATTCCAGCTCACTGCAACTTCCATCTCCTGGGTTGAAGCAATTATTGTGCGTCAGCCTCCCAAATAGCTGGAACTATAGGCATGCACCACCACACCCTCCTAATTTTGCATTTTTTTTTTTTTTGTAGAAATAGGATCTTGCCATGTTACCCAGGCTGGTCTTATACTCCTGGCTTCAACTGATCTACCCACCTCAGCCTCCTAAAGTTCTGGGACTACAAGAGCATGCCACTATATCTGGCCATGGGTTAGTGTGATTTACCCTGGAATGCAAACAAGCATGCTTTACCATATGAAAATTAATCAATGTGATGCATTCTATCAACAGAATGAAGAATAAAACCATGTGATCATTTCAATTGATACTGAAGAAACAATTGATAAAATTCAATATCACTTTATAATAAAAACCTTCAAAACATTGGCTGTAGAAGATGCATACCTCAAGATAATAAAAGCCATATACGACAGACCCACAACTTGTATTATACTAAATGGGGAATAACTGAAAGTCTCTCTTCTAAGTTCTGGAACACAATAAGGATGCCCATTTTCACCACTATTATTCAGCATAGTCCTAGGATTCTGTGCTAGAGCAATTATTCAAGAAAAAAGACATAAATGACATCCAACTTAGAAAGTAAGAAGTGAAATTATCCTGGTTTGCACATAATATAATCCTATGTTTGAAAAAACTAAAAATGCCACAAGAAAACTATTAGAACTAATAAAGAAATTCAGTAACTTTGCAGGATACAAAATTTACATAAAAGCTAGTAATATTTGCAACAGTGTATATGCCAACAGTGAACAATCTGAAAAAGATATTTAAATAATCCAATGTAAAATCACCACAAATAAAATTAAATGCCTAGAAATTAATGTAACAAAAGAAGTAAAAAATATTTACAGTGATAACTATAAATACTGATCAAAGAAATTATAGAAGACACCAAAAAATGATAGGATAGTCCATGTTTATGGTTAGAAAGAATTGATACTGTTAAAATATCCATACTACCCAAAGCCATCTCCACACTTAATGCAATCCTTATCAAAGTATCAATGACATTCTTCACAGAAATTGTAATAACAATGCTACAATTTATATGGAACCACCTGAATAGCCAAAAAAAAAAAAAAAAGAAAGAAAGAAAAGAAAGAAAAAACTAGAGGAATTACAACGCCTTACTTCAAATTATACTGAAGACATATGCTAATCAAAATAGCATGGTACTTCCATAAAAATAGAGACATAGAACAATGGAAAAATAAAGAGAACTCAGAAATAAATTCACTCACCTACAGTATATTATTCATTTTCAACAAAGGTGCCCAAAAAAGGTGCCAAGAACGTACACTGGGAAAAGACAGTCTCTTCAATAAACGGTGCTGGAAAAACTGGATAGCCCTATTCAAAAGAATAAAACTTGACCTCTATCTTTCACCATATGCAAAAAGTAAAATCAAAACAGATTTAAAAAACTTAAATATAAGACCTCAAACTATAAAACTTCTTTAAAAAGCAAAAACAAAACAATAAACAAAAAAAACTTTAGGGAAAATCTCCAGGACACTAGTCTGGACAATACCTCAAAGATTTCTTGAGCAATACCCTAAAAGCACAAGCAACCAAAGCAAAAACTAACAAATGGGATCATATCAAATATGAAATATTTTGCAAAACAAAGGAACTATTTGAAAAGTGACGAGACACATAGAATGGGAGAAAATATTTGAAAACTACTCCTCTGACAAGTAATTAACAACCAGAATATGTAAGAAACTCAATCTTAACTCTACAGAAAAAAAATATAATAATAGTCCAATTGGGCCGGGTGCATTGGCTCATGCCTGTAACCCCAGCACTTTGGGAAGCCGAGGTGGGTGGATCACCTGAGGTCAGGAGTTCAAGGCAAGCCTAGCCAACATGTTGAAAGCCCATCTCTACTAAAAATATAAAAATTAACAGAGCATGGTGGCATGTGCCTTTAATCCCAGCTACTTGGGGAGGCTGAGGCAGAAGAATCACTTGAATGCAAGAAGTGGATGTTGCAGTGAGCTGAAATCACGCCATTGCACTCCAGCTAGGGTGACAGAGTGAGACTCTGTCTCAAAACAACAAACAAAAAAAAGTCAATTCAAAATAGGCAAATGATTTAAATAGACATGTCTCAGAAAAGAGATACAAATGGCAAACAGACATATGAAAAGGTGCTCAACATCATTGGTCCTCTTAAAACTGCAAATCAAAACTACAATGAAATATTCTATCTCCCAAGTTAAAATATTTTTTATCCAAAGTACAGGCAATAGGAAATGCGGACAGTAATATGGAGAAAAGTGAACCTTTAAAAACTGTTGGTGGGTGTGTAAATTGGTACAACCACAATGAAGAACAGTTTGGAGGCTTTCTCATAAAACTAAAAACAGTGCTGCCATATCATGCACCAATCCCATTGCTAGATTTATACTCAAAAAAATAGAAAAAGAAAATCAGTATATTGAAGAAATATTTGCACTCACATGTTTTTTGCAGCACTGTTCACAATAGCTATGATATGGAAGCAATTGAAGTGTCCATCAACAGGTGAATAGATAAAGAAAACGTTATACTTGTGCACAATGGAGTGCTATTCAGGTATAAAAAGAATGAAATTTAGTCAGTTGCAAGAATCTGGATGAAATTGGAGGTCATCATATTAAGTAAAATAAGCCAGTCACAGAAAGACAACATTGCATTTTCTCACTTACTTCTGAGATCTGAAAACAAAGCAATTAAACCTACTGAGATAGAGTATAAGGACATCTGCCAGAAGTTGAGAAAGGTACTGCTGGAGTAGGGGGAAAGAGGGGATGATTAATGGCTATATAAAAATAGTTAGAACGAATGAATAAGATATAGTATATAGCACAATAGGGTGACTATAGTCAATAATAATTCTATTTCACTTTTAAAAATAACTAATTGTGTATAATTTGATTGTTTTTAACAAAAAAAAATGAAAGTTTGAGGAGATGGATACCCCATTTTTCCATGATGTAATTATTACATATTGCATGCCTATATCAAAAATGTTTAATGTATCCCATAAATATATATACCTACTATGTGCACACAGTAATTAAAATTAAAAAAGAAAAAAGACATAATATTTCAGAGCTATAATAACCAAAACAACATGGTAATGGCTTAAAAGCAGACACACAGATCAACGAAACAGACTAAAGAACCCAGAAGAAAACAGTATACATCTACAGTGAACTTATTTTCAATGAAGTTGCCAAGAATATACATTGAGAAAGATATAATCTCTTTAATAAATGGTTCTGGGAAAACTGGATATCTACATGCAGGAGAATGGAAATAGACCCTTATCACTCACTATATGTAAAAATATAATTAATATGGATTAAGAACTTAAATCTCTGCTCCTGTGAGTCGTGCTGTCAACCTAAATGCCCATTCATGATATACTGGATTGTTTTAAAAAATGTGGTACATATTCACCATGAAATACTACACAGCAATAAAAAAGAATAAGATCATGATTTCTGCAGCAATGTGGAAGAAGCTTTTGGCCATTACTCTAAGAGAAATAATACAGGAAGAGAAAAGCAAATATCTCCAGCCTTTACTTATAAGTGAAAACTAAACATTGTTCACACATGGACACAAGGAAACAACAGATACAAAAGCCTACTTGAGTATGGAGGTAGACAGGCAGGTGACTATTGAAAAAAACTATCTACTGGGGACAGTGCTCATTATCAAGGTGAAAAAATAATATATACACCAAACTTCTGTGACATGCCATTTACCTTCACAAGTATACCTGGACCTAAAATAAATATAATAAATAAAAAATTAGAAAACACATCTAAGATATTAGACTAAGAAACTACCTTAAGGAAACTCTCTCTGACATTGGATTGGGCAAAGATATCTTGAGTAATACTGCCCAACCACAGGCAATCAAAGCAAAATGGATAAATTGTATTTAATTACGTCAAAAAACTTCTGCACAGCAAAGGAAACAATCAAGAAAAAAAAAAGAAAATCCACAAAATTGGAGAAATATTTCCAAAGTATCCATCTGACAAGGGATTAATTACCAGAATATGTAAGGAATTTAAACAACTTTATAGGATAAAACTCTCATAATCAGATTAAAATTGAACAAAAGATCCAAAGAGACATATCTCAAAAAATTATATTCAAATAGCAAGCAAGTATATGAAAAGATGCTCTGCATCAATGATTATCAGAATAATGCAAATCAAAACTATAATGAGATATCATCTCACTCCTGTTAAAAGTGCCTTTTATACTAAAGATAGGCAATAACAAATACTGGACAGAATGTGGAGAAAAGGGAACCCTTATACACTGTTGTTGGGGATGTAAATTAATACAACCACTACGGAGAAAATTTAGAAGTGCCTCAAAAAACTAAAAATAGAGCTACCATGTGATCCAACAATCATAGTGCTAGGTAAATACCCGAAATAAAGAAAATTAGCACACTAAATCCGTATGCATCTAACACAAGAGAACCCAGATTTATAAAGCAAGTTCTTAGAGGTAAACAAAGAGGCTTAGACTCCCACACAAGAATAGTGGTAGACTTCATCATACCACTGACAGTATTTGATAGATCATCGAGACAAAATATTAACAAAAACATTCACATCCTGAACTCAATACTGGATCAAATGGACTTGATAAATCTCTATGGAACTCTGCACCCCTAAAGAACAGAATATACATTCTTCTCATCACCACATGACACATATGTTAAAATCTACCACATAAACATAAAACAATCTTCAGCAAATGCAAAGGAACCATAATTATATCTAACACGCTCTTGGGCCAAAATGCAAGGAAAATAGAAGTTCTCATTTAAAACGTCATTTAAAACCATACAATTAAATGGAAATTAAACAACATATTCCTGAATGACTTTTGGGTAAAGAATGAAATTAAGGCAGAAATCAAAAAGTTATTTGAAGCCAGCAAGAACAAAGATACAACATACAGAATCTCTGGTACGCCGCTAAATCAGTGTTAAGAGAAATATTTGTAGCACTAAATACTTAGATCAGAAGGTAGAAAGATCTCAAATTAACAACCTAACATCACGATGAAGAGAATTAGAGATTTAAGAGCAAATCAATCCCAAATCTAGCAGAAGGCAAGAAATAACCAAAATCAGAGCTGAGCTGAACTGAAGGAAACTGAGACATAAAAAAAATTTCAAAAGATTGCTGAATCCAGGAGTTTTTTTTTTTTTTCTATCAATATGATATATAGGACACTAACTAGACTAATACAGAAGATAAGAGAGAACATACAAATAAACACAATTTAGAAATGAGAAAGGAGCTGTTACCATTGACCCCATAGGAATAAAAATAACCATTAGAAAACACTATGAACACCTCCATGCTCACAAACTAGAAAACCTAGACGATATGGATACATTCCCGAACACATGCACCCTACCAAGACTGAACCAATAATATCAGTAATGAGATCCAAAACTGAATCAGTAACAAATAACCTATCAAACAAAAGAACCCAGGACCAGATGGATTCACAGCCAAATTCTACCAGATGTACAAAGAAGAGCTAGTACCACTACTACTAAAACTATTTCAAAACATGAAGTAGGAGAGGCTCCTCCCCAATTCATTCTATGAGGCCAGCATCATCATGACACCAATATCTAAAAGACACAACAACAAAAAACTTCAGGCCAGTATCTCTGATGAGCATTGATGCAAAAATTCTCAACAAAATATTTGCAAACTGAATCCAGCAGCACATCAAAATGCCAATCCACCACAATCAAATAGAAATACCTTCAACATATGCGAATCAATAAATTTGATTTATCACATACACAGAACTAAAGACAAAAACCCCATCATTATGTCAATAGATGCAGACAAGGCTTTTGATAAAATTCAACATCACTTTACATTTAAAAAAAAATTCAGTAAACTAGGTATTAAAGGAACATACCTCAAGGTAAGAGCCATCTAGGAGCAACCTACAGTCAACATTATACTGAATGGGGAAAAGCTGGAAACATTCACCTTGAAAACTTTCACAAGAGGATACCCTCTGTTTCCACTCATAATAAACAGTACTGGAAGTCCTGGCCAGAACAATCAGGCAAAAGAAAAAAAAAAAAAAAAGACCATCCAAATAGTTTGACAGAAAGTCAAACTATCTCTCTTTGCAGACAACATGAGTCTATACCTAGAAATCCCCATAGTCTAGCCCAAATGCTCCTTCAGCTGTTAAACAACTTTAACAAAGTTTCAGAATATGAAATCAAGGTACAAAATTAGTAGCATTCCTATACACCAACAACAGGCAAGCCAAGAGCCAACTCAGGAAACCAACCCCATTCACATTGCCACAAAAAGAAAAATATATCTAGGAATACAGCTAACCAGGAAGTTGAAAGATCTCTACAATGATAAATACAAAACACTGCTTAACAAAACTAGAGATAACACAAACAAATGAAAAAATATCTCGTGTTCATGAATAAGAAGAATCAATATCATCAAAATTGCCATACTGTCCAAAGCAATTTATAAATTCAATGCATTCCTATCAAACTACCAATGATATTGTTTCCAGAACCAGAAAAGCTATTTAAAAACGTACATGGAAGCTCAGATCCTAAAGATTTAGTCTGCTTAGGTAAATCTGTATTTTTATAAAATTTACTTGCAAGGCAGGCTTACAACATAATGAAACGTTATTTTGTAATCAAAAACTACATGAGCAATATCTTCAAAAGTATGAGGCTGATTATATTTTTGAGGCATTGAAATTAATTTTTGTGCATTATTCAAAGAAGGAAAGTTAAGACAAGCTTTATATGGGTTAAAATCAGCAGCATTAAATTCACATACACCTGCTTGTTCACAATTTTATAACTATCATAAGAATCAAACGGATTCTGATTTCTGCTTCTGTTAAAAGTAATTATCACACTTTTTCATATTTCTCCCACTAAGTACAGCTGAAAATCTGAGAAATTACATACCAAACAAACATAAGAAGATTCTGAAAGGTATACAGAAGAAGACAGCCTGGACAGAGGGTTCATAATCTGAGAGTCAAAAGAGGTAAGTTCCTTGAGTTTTTGCTTTGCTTTATATGTACCAGACTAGGTCCCTGAAAACCTGTAAACCAAAAAATGCCAACAGGTTCATACCTCATACAAAAAAAAAAGTCCTATAAAAAGCCTGCTCTCTCTATTCTGAGGATGAGAAAAAGAGCAACCTGGCAAGACACAAAACACACCCAGAAAATATTTTACCCTGACCAAACACGACAAAATAAAACCGTAGCCCTAAGTTTATCCTCATTAGTGAATGCTGAGTAAACAGCCTAGACTTCCACTCTCATTTTATTTTTATAAGATCCTCTTCCCTCTCTTCACAGAGGTGTTGTCAGAGGGACATAGTTGATAGCTAGGACTTAAACTACTGCCCAGCAGTAATAATGTCATCCTCCTACATGTCTATTTTCCAAGATAGAGGCCACATGTAGAGCTTGAAATCCTATGTAACCAAGCAGTATCTAGGATTCCTTTCCACTGCAAGGTGTCAATGGAGGCTGAGTATGAAATATGGAATTCAATCACCATTTGGAAGTAATGAGAAGGTAGCCATCTTCCTCCTGTCAGAGGAGACTGACCAAAACTGAATATTTAAATAAGTTCCAGCCTTTTAACACATTATACCTCAAATGTATCATATTTAATCAAATATCATTCATCAAACCAAGCAGGAAAATCTCAACCTAAGTAAGAAGAGAAAATCAACAAATGTCAACAAGATGATATGCAGATGTTAAAATTATCTGAAAGTATTTAAAATCAGCCATTATACAATTTTTCAATGAATAATTATAATTACTCTTGAAATTAAAGATAGGAAACCATAGCAAGCAAACTGATGCTAGAAAGTCAAGTGGAAATTTTAGAACTCAAATACCTAATCTCTCTCTCTCTCTCTCTCTCTCTCACACACACACACACACACACACACACACACACACTCAATGGATGGGCTCAAAATGGGAAAAAAAAAGAATAAAAAAGAAATTAAAATTAAAGAGAGAATAGTAGAAACTACCCAACATATACAGAGAAAATAGACTGAAAAAACCAGAACAGAAACTCTGGGATATGCAGAACTATATCAGAAAATACACATGTCACTGGCATCCAAGACAAAGAGGTTAAAGTTTGTAGAGCTCTGAAAGTATTTGAGAAAATAATGGCTGAAAGATTGTCAAATTTGGTGAAAGGCACACACCTCAAATATAAGAAGCTGAGTAAACTTTAAAAAGGATAAACCTAAAGATATTCATATCAAGAAGTAACATATTCTAGCTTCTGAAAACTAAGGACAAAAAATAAATCTTGAGGTCTTTGAGAGAGAAATGACACCTTACCTATAAACAAATGCTAACTGAAATTACACAGGATTTCACATTAGAAACCATGAGGGCCACAATATTTTTCAAGTACTGAAGCTTAAAAAAAAAAAAAAAAAAAAAAAAACTAAAACCTTAAATACTATAACCAGCAAAAATGACTATCAGAAAAAAAAATAAACACAAATGTTCTCAAATGAGGAAAAAATAAAAGAAGTTGTTGCCAATAGTAAAAATATTGACAAAGAAAATAGACTTCTTTTCTCCTCTTGAAGTTTCTAAATTATATTTGATGGATTAAGTAAAATTATAACATTGCACACTGTGATATGGTTATTTATATACATAAAAAAATTTTAAACTATTGTAAATGGAGGAGGACAAAGAGATGTTATGAAAAGTATGATTTTTTACATTTCATTCAAACCAGCACATTAATACTGAAAGTAGTTTGTCAGTTTCTTAAAAAAATGAAATGTGGACTTATGATGATACATAGCAATCTACTGGGCAATTATCCCAGAAAAAAAAAATTTTTTGACTTATGTATGCACAATACTTGAGTATAAATGTTCATATCAACTTTATTAGCAATAGCTCAAACTGAAAACAAACAAAACATTGTACAGTAGGTAAAGAGTAAAACTGGTACATCCGTAACATGAGATACTACTCAGCAATAAAAAGGTACGCATTTTACTGATAACACACAACTATATGTATCTCAAATATATCACACTTAGTGTAAAAAACCCATCTCAAAATGTCACAAATTGTATAATCCTATTTATATATTATTTTTTAAATGGTGAAATTATAGATATGAAAAATTTATTAGGGATCATCAGGAGTTAACATAGTAGTGAGCAGGGGTTTGGTGGTTGGGTCATGGGAGTGTGTAACTATAAAGGAGTAGTATAAAAGATCCTGATGATGCTTATATGTAATAATACAACATGCAACCAATATCAATTTATAATTTTGGTATTATAATATGAGTACCTAAGATGTGACCATTGTGGGAACTAGATGAAGGCTGCATAGAATATCTGTTTACTGTTTTTCTCACTTCCTGTGATTCTATAACTACTTCAAAATAAAAAGTTAAGAAAATACACAAAAAAAATCAAAATGAAAAAAGTGAATTCTAAAAATTGTAGAAAAGTTTCTCTGAATTATTTTGTTTAATAAAACTTTTGTTTTAAGTGGATACACAGTGTATTTAAATGTCATAATAATTTCAAATGAATAAAAACCTTGTGTTCTAAAAGTATTAAGCCAGGGTTTGGACAATTGAATTTACTTTAAATAATGTTTTCTTGGAGTGGCCACTACCACCTATGTGAACATGCACATAGAGGGCTGACAGGGTTCAGTGCCTGCCAGTGCCCCATCCCCATTCTAACACCAATGTCAGCATAAACACACACACAGATGCCAGTTAGGTTCACCACCTTCTTGGGCCATGCTGTCACTGCTGCTGCTGTGAATGTCCACAAAGAGGCTAGCACCCCTGCACTCACCAGCACCTTGCTGCTGCCAATGAGTGTGCACCTTACCACACTGCCACTGTTAATGGCATGTGCAAACAAGGACAGATCCCACTGCACTGCCCTATGAAGTTATTTAGCTGACATCACCAGTCAGAATGTTGTGACCAGCAGTCTGGGAACACCTTGGGCTCTCCAGCATGGCAGGTTCCTAACCTTAAGTAGCCAGAAAGCAAAGCTGGGGGCTCAATACTAGCCTCCCAGAGTTAGAGCATGCAGTCTAAGAGTCCTAAGCTAAACCTTGACCTGCTAAAATATTTCAGAAATGAAGCCAGTTGACTGAATTCACCTTTTGCCACAGCCAACCCCCTGAAAAAGAAAAACAGGGGTGGCAACTGTAATTTCAGACAAAACAGACTTTAAACTAACAAACATCAAAAAAGAGAAAGAATGATATTACACAATGCTAAAGGACTGAATTCAACATGAGCTAACTATTCTAAATATATATGCACCCAGCAAAGGAGCACCCAGATTTATAAATCAAATTCTTAGAGCCCTATGAAGCAATTTATATAACCATACAGTAAGAGTCAGAGACTTTAATACTCTAATGACAGAATTAGACAGATCATCCAGGCAGAAAACTAACAAAGTTATTTGAGCCTTTAACTCAGCTCTTGATGAAAGGGACCTAAGAGATATCTACAGAACTCTATCCCAATATAGCAGAATATACATTCTTCTCATCTGCACATGGCATATTCTCTAAAATCTACCAAACAATTGTGCATAAAACAATTCTTAGCAAATTAAAAAAAAAAAGTCATACCAACCACACTCTCAGCACATAGTATGATTAAACCCAAAAATCAATGCTAAGAAAATCACTCAAAACCATACAAATAATTTAAAATCAAATAACCTGGTGCTAAATGGCTGCTGGTTAAATAATGAAATTTAGAAATAAATGAAGAAAGTCTGTGAAAATAACATATCAGTATATCTGGGACTCAGCCAAAGCAATGTGAAGAGGAAAGTTTATTACACTAAATGACCACATTGAAAAGTCAGAAAGATCTCAAATGAACAACTTAACATCACACATGCAGAAACTAGAGACAAAGGCAAACTAATCCCTAGCAGAAGACAGTAAATAACCAAACTCAGAGACGAACTGAAGAAAATTGAGTTGCCAAAAATCATACAAAAGATAAATGAATCCAGGAACTGGTTCTTTGGAAGAATTAATAAGATAGACTGCTAGCTAAAGCAATAAAGAAAAAAATGGAGAAGATTCAAATAAACACAATCAGAAGTGACAAAGGAAACATTACTACCAACTCCACAGAATCACAAAAATCTTTCAGAGGTTATTATGAACACCTCTATGAATACAAGATAAAAATACTGTCCAAGCTAGAAGAAATGGATACATTCTTGGAAACATAACAACCTTTCCAAATTGAAACAGGAAGAGATTGAATGCCTGAATAAACCAATAATGAGTTCTAAAGTTGAATCAGTAATAAAAAAAGCCTGCCAACCAGAAAAAGCCCAGGTCCAGATGGATTCACAGCCAAATTGTACCAAATGTATGAGAAAGAGCTAGTACCATTCCTACTGAAAAGTATTTCCAAAAATTTAGGAGAGGACTCCTTCCTAACTCATTCTATGAGGCCAGCATCATCTTGATATTAAAACCTGGCAGAGTCAAAACAAAACAAAACAAAAACTTCAAGTCAATATCTTTGATGAACATATATGCAAAAATACTCAACAAAATACTACCAAACTGAACCTAGCAGCACATAAAAAAAACTAATACGTTATAGTCAAGTAGACCTTTTTATCTGTGATGCAAATTTGGCTCAACATACACGAATCTATAAATGTTATTCATCATAACATTTATATTCATCAAAAGAACTAAAAGCAAAAGTCTTATGATCATCTCAATAGATGCAGAAAAGACTCAATAAACTTGAACGTCGTTTTACATTAGAAACTCTCAACAAAGTAGGCGTTAACATAACATACTTGAGAATAAAAAGCACCATCTATGAAAAACCCATCACCAACATCATACCAAATGGGCAAAAGCTGGAAGCATTCTCCTTGAAAACGAAAACAAGACAAGAATTCTTTCTCTCACCACTTCTATTCAACATAGTACTGGAAGTCCTAGCTAGAGCAATCAGGCAAGAGAAAGAAATAAAAGGCATTGAAATAGAAAGAGATGAAGTCAAACTATGCTTGCTTATGGAAGATATGATTCTATGCCTAGGAAACCCCAGAGTATCTGTCCAAAAGTTACTTGATTTGATATACAGCCTTGGCAATGTTTCAGCATACAAAATACATATATAAAAATCAGTCCATTCCTATACACCAACAACATAGAAAATAGGAGCTAAATCAAGAATGCAATCCCATTCACAAGTCACAAAATAATAAAATATGTAGGAATACAGTTAACCAGGGAGGTAAAAGATCTCTACAACAAGAAGTAAAACACTGTTCAAAGAAATCAGAGGCAACATAAAGAAAAGGAAAAAATTCTATGTCCATGGATAAGAAAAATCAATATTGTTAAAATGGCCATACTGCCCAAAGCAATTTACAGATTCAATGCTATTCCCATAGAACTATCTATGACATTCTTCACAGAATTAGAAAAAAATATTTTAAAATTTGGAACCAAAGAAAAATCCACATAGCCAAGGTAATCTTATGCAAAAAGAAGAAAGTTGAAAGCATTACATTATCTGACTTTAAGCTAAAATACAAGACTACAGTAACAAAAACAGCATGCTCCTGGCACAAAAACAGACACACATACCAATGGAACAGAATAGAGAACCTAGATATAATGCTGCACACCTGCAACTCTCTGATATTCAACAAAATTAACAAAAACAAGCAAGAAGAAAAAACTCCGTATTCAATAAATGGTGCTGGGATAACTGGCTAGCCATATGCACAAATTTGAGACTGGATGCCCTTTTTACACAATATACAAAAATTAACTCAAAATGGATCAAAGTCTTAAATGTAAAACCTAAAACTATAAAAGCCTTGAACAATAACCCATGGAATACCATTCTGGACATAGGACCTGGGAAAGAATTCATGTCAAAGATGCCAAAAGCAATTACAACAAAAACAAAAAAATGACCAGTGGAATCTAACTAAAATAATGGGCTTCTGCAAAGCAAAATAAGCTATCAACAGAGTAAAGAGACAACTTACAGAATGGGAGAAAATATGTGCAAACTATGCATGTGATCAAGTTCTAATATCCATAATCTGTAAAAAATTTAAACAAATTTACAAACAAAAGACAAGCAATCCCATTAAAAAGTGGGCAAAGGAAATGAACACTTTTTAAAAGAAGACACACATGCAGCCAACAAGCATATAAAAAAATTATCAATATCACTAATTGTTAGAGAAATGCAAATCAAAACTACAATAAGATAATATTTCATACCAGTCAGAATGGCTATTATTAAGAATTAAAAAAATAACAGATGCTGGAAAGGTTGTTGAGAAAATGGAAGACTTATGCACTGCTTGTGGGAATGTAATTAGTTCAGCCATTATGGAAAGCGGTTTGGCAATTTCTCAAAAAACTTAAAACAGAATTACCATTTGACCCAGCCATCCATTATTGGGTATATACCCAAATGAATATAAATTATTCTACTATAAAGACACATGCATGTGTATGTTTGTCATAGTATTATTTACAACAGTAAATAATCATGCTCATAGAATAATAAATTGCATTAGTATTGATACCCAGAGACCAAAGATGCTTATTAGAACATACCTATCAGTCTGTTGATATCTACATTTTGTCTGAATATTTTAAAAACATACCATAAGTCATGATGTAAGATTCAAGGAATTGAGTTGTTATTTTTCTGTCTAAAAGAAAAGCATCATAGAAGACTAACTCTTCAGAAAAGATTTACTTTTTTTTCTAAGTTGGGGGAAATAGAAGTTATAAAAAGGCATATTTCAGCTCAACCTAAGAAAAAATGTTTGAATGAATAGACCTTTTACATAATCACGGTATAGTCTATCTCAGTAACTAGTGAAGTCCCTCTTTTTGTGGGATGTCTCAAGCAAAGACTCAAACCCAGGTTTCCTGTCAGTGATATTGTGATATTCAAATATTTAAGTACTATCATAGATTCCTATGATCTCTTCTTCCCTATTATACTTCACAATAAAATAATTAACTTTTTAATGCTTATTATCTGCCATGTACCTAAGAGCTTTTCATATCTTCATTTATCAAATATTTGTGGAATGACTGCAATATGCCAGAAACAAGTTTAGATGCAAGAGGTATAGCAATGAAAAGAAGAAATAAAGTTATTTTGTAAAGCTTATGTTATACATGGGAAAGAGAAGTGATAAATAATATATATCAGGGAGTAATAAGTGCTATGATTAAAAATGTGGCAAACAGGGAATAGAGGATTATGAGGAGGCATGTTATTTTAGATTGGTGAAGGAAGGTCTCTCTAATTGACATTTGAGCGAAGACTACAATAAAGTAAGGGAAAGAGCCATGCTGATTTTTAAAGAAAATTTTGGGAGGAGGAATGCATTAGGTAGAAGTAACAAAGGACTCAAAGGCCTGAAGACCAGAGCTTGCTTGATGTGTTCAAGGCACAGAAAGGTGTCTTTGATTCCTGTCCAATCTACTACCTCATCTTGCACACTTCCTCCCATTTGTATAATACTTCAGCCAGCCATACTTACTTTATTCAATGTGCTAGCACGTCTTCTTTCTTGGCTTTTTCATGTGCTATATTCTTTGTCTGGGAAGCATTTCTTACATCTCCTTCTGTCTAGTGCTTACCTACTCAGACTTTAGGCTTTTTATCATGGGAGGTTGCCTCTGATTCCCCAGGACTTGATTAAACATGACTCCTCTTATACCCTATAGCAAATTGTCATATAAATTAATATCCAAACTAGAATATTTCTGAGGCTGAAAAATAATGATATCAGTGATTACGTTGGACCAACAACTGTAAACTCTACCTATAGAGATTATATAGTATTTGAATATATATGTACACAGACAGACATACACACACTATATTTTGTCCTATACATACATGGCACAGTAAGAGATTAACAACAAATAACCAATTATAAACTACTAATAACATAGGACGACTACAGTATAACAATACACTGTAATAAAAGCTATGTGAATGTGGACTCATTCTCTCTCTCGCTCTCTCTCTCTTTCTTGCTCTCTCTCTCGTGTGTCTCTGTCTCTCTCTCTCTCTGTCTCTCAATATCTTACTGTATTGTACTCATCCAATTTTTTTCTTTTTCTTTTTCTTGAGTTAGGTCTTGCTCTGTCGCTTAGGCTGGAGTGCAGTGGTACCATCTCGGCTCACCATAACCTCCGCCTCCTGGGTTCAAGCTATTTTCCTGCCTCAGTCTGTAGCTGGGACTACAGGGATGCACCACCATGTTTGACTAATATTTCGCATTTTTTAAATAGAGACAAAGTTTCACTATGATGGCCAGGGGTACTCATCCATTTCCTGAATGCAGCTGACCATGGGTAACTGAAACCTAACAAAGCAAAACCATAGATAAAGAGGTACCACTGCATGTGGTTGTTGAGTGTTGGGGGCATGTGGTGAAGATCAGGGAATTGAACTAGAAGGAGAAAGAGGTCAATGTCACTTGGGCATTATTGTTTTTGCAAGGTTATGCTAACAATTATGTCATTGCAAACCTCAGTTTGAGAAAACTTTTTGAAAAGAAAGCCATCATGGAAATTTAAAGTATCAAAATCACTTATAATTAAAGAAGCAATTTCACATCTGATGCTGGAAACTACAGCTAATGATTTCTAGCTGTGCCCTGAAATAAAGTATGAATTTACCAATTATTGACTTGATATCATTTTCTGAAATATATCTGAGGTTTTTAGAGACTTTAGGAGTTGAATTCTGCCTTGTCTTTTTTTCTCTTCGTGTCTTTATTATGCTCTGTTTCCATGCATCAGATGTCTCCAAAACATTTTAGTCAGATTGTTCTCCCCTTTACTTTGATTCAGTTTGATATTTTCTACCATCTGGTTTCAGGTTTTTAAATGGATATCTGGAGGCTAATATTTTAACATTCTAGTAAGAAATGGTAATTAAAAAATATGTTTTCTTTATTACTCTGTGGTGACTGAAGGAAGACAGGCAAATAGTACTACATTGTCTCTCATGTTAATGCAGCTGTATATCATTCAGAATCTCACCAACTTGTGGATTTCTTTTTGAATTATAGGTCAATGAAGAAATTATATTTCCCAATGAATACAATGTACAGTCTCCTACAAGTCATGAAAGCCAGGATGAATTTGTCATCTCCAGTGCTACTGGGTCTGTTGTTTTCAAAATAAGTTATTCATCTTTGGGATACCAAGGAAAAAGGCATGTTATGAAAATTTGTTTTCACTATTAACACAGATATTATAAAATCAGTTATGTACTTTCTGAATATATATACTTATAAATAGGCTATTGACATAATTTATATAAACTCTTGACAATAACCACTTCAACAATAATTACAATTAAAGTTAGTTAAAATGTGAAAAAAGTATTTTTCACATTATGTGGAAATGGAGAATATTTATGTTGTCCTCAGCTCTGATATATAAGCAAAATTAAATTTTTATTTAAACTTCAGTTTTAAAATGGTGTCAAGTATTTTCAAGACAATTACAAAATGAGCTTAAATTTATACTATAAACAAGAAATGGATCTCACAGTAATAGAGTAAGGAAAAGACAGTCTCTTTGGTAGACCTCTGGTTCAGAGCCCTTTTTCACTTGGTTGACTAATAGAAGAAATCCCATAATAAAGTTTTTTTTTTTTAACTTAAAAGATTTAGTCCAATTTTAAAACATAATTCCAGTTGGGAGGAGAAAACTATTGAGTCTTAGCAGCCTGTGATTCCTAATTTTAAAAGAGCTTGTCATATGAGAATTAAAAATTTAGAACTAGGAAAAAATATAAAAGGAAGTCTTTGAGAGCACTGAGTATCTAAGGAAAGTGAGAACATTGTACCACTAGTGAGAAAAAAAAAAAAAAAAGACATGGAAAGATGGAAAGGTGTGAACAAAAGAGCTAAACTCCTTTTTGGTGAATATCACAGTTGTGCTGATAAAGTATCCATTCAGTTACTTATTCGACAATTATTCACTAGGCATTGGAAGTATGCCTGGTGAATAGAAGTAAATATACTTTTATAAAGGTAGATTCTAAACTCTAGACAAAAACTCCAGGCAGTAATGACAACACAAATAAAAACTACAAACTAAATGGATTTTAGGAAGAAGTAAGGACTATTAGAAAGGAATTTTACCTGAGTTCTGCTGAAAGACTTGAAGGGCCATGGGATAAAATGTTCAATAAAACAAAGGATAGTATGTAAAAAGTCCTTGTGTTGTGAGGGAATATAGCAGGCAGAAAGGCCTGATAAAGTCCTGTGGAGTTGAAGTACAGGAAATACAGAGAAGTGTCGAAAAAAAATTTTTTTTGAAAAAATGAGTGAAGCATAGAGAGATTTGTTGAAATGTCAAAATGTTTAGGACTTTTAACTTTAACCTAAGAGCAAAAGGAAAACAGCGAAAGATATTAAATTGAAAGAGGAGCCACTGATAAGGTTAGCATTACAATTTCTGGCAGCAACTGGAAATTGCTAGAAAGGCAGTGACAGTGAATATGATAGGAAAAATTTAGAAAGTTGTGAAATTCAGTCAAGTGATGATGTTGGTTTGTATTAGGGTGGTGGCAGTGAAGGTAAAGAGAACTGAATAGTTAAGAATGATTTGGGAATAAAGTCTGTGAGACTTAGTTCTGGATTAGCTATGGGGTGTGAGTGGGATAATGTCAAAAATGCATTTCAATTTCTTGCCTCTATAACTTGATGCTTGGACGTGTCATTCTTGAAAACAGAGGATCTTTATAGAGGACTATATTTGTGGTGGGGCCAAATTGTGCGTGTATGTGTGTGTGTGTGTGTGTGTGCATGTGTGTGTGTGCATGTGTGTGTGTGTGAGAGAGAGAGGAGGGAGGTATGTGTTCATCAGTGATCTGAAGTACCTTTAAAACAGTTAAAGAATAATGTAAAACAAGTAGTTGAATATCCTGCTTTGGATCATAGATATCTCAGACGAATGCATCTCTGTTTTGCTTACTTGAGTATATGTACTAATTGAAGCCACAAGAAGGATTATAGATTGAGAAGCCAGTAAAGTTTATAAACAAGCCATGATTAATTATAACATACAAAGGCTAAGAAGAGGAATATGAGCCTGAAAATAAACATAGAAGGAAACTAACAGATAGATATTGTCTTGTGGAAGCTGAGAGAAAACTGTGTTTCAAAAAAAGTTTGCACAGTTCAACAGCAAATATCATTAAAAGGTCAAATAAACCATGAACTGTAAAGTCTATGTAGTGATATTGGTGACTTACCCAGATTTATTTTTAGAGAGAGATGGGGCAAAAAGCTAAATTGAAGTGGATAAGTGGGGAGATAGTGTAATGGAGACAGTGAGCATAAATAATGTGGAGGGATTCGCCTTAGATGGCATAAAAGGCGGCTCCTTTGTCTTGGAGAGAAGGATAATAGCTATTTTAAGATTTAAATAAATGTGCAGATTTTGTGCTATGAAAAATAAAACTTTCTTCTGTGAGTTTGCTCGTACACTCTATTTTACAATTTCTGACCACTTCTCTCATTTTCTGCATGGGCAAAGAGGTTTGCAGATAATAGAGAAGTTTCAATACAGTCACTTGAGCAGTGAACCATAGTAAGAATATAGAGTGATGTTGAAGTCTTACATAAAGCTAGTAAGTTTAAACTTACACTGGAAATAATTGGTTGGATATTATTGAAATGCTGGGCCACTTTAATAATAATAATAATCTACTCTTTATGCTATATATAAAATATATGCTGGACAAAGAGCCAAGTTACAAAAGGAAGTACTGAGTGAATGAGAAAAAGTATAGGAATAAATAGACCAGAGGTCTCCATCGTCCCGAAATATGATGACAAGGGAAACAGTCGAACAGACAAGCTGGAAGGATAGCAGATTGAAAACAGAGAAGAAAAGACTTGGGTTAATAATACCTTTATTAGAGCAGTTGTGAATAAGGGTGAGGTTCAAGTCATCATTGTGAAAATAATTGACTCACATGGAGTTGAGAAAAAAAGTTATTGGTATTAGTTGAAGAAATGAGACGTCTTGGTATTATTATATAGAATAGATGATTCCTTTATGTATGAGAGTGATCCAGGATGAAGACAAAACTTTTAAGATGAAACAACAAGAACAACAACAAACTGTGTTGTGAGAAAATTAATGACAACACTTTAGAATACTGTAGGGAAAGTGATCTCAAAGGAGAGCTAGAATTCAGTTAAGATAAGAAGATGATAGAGTATTTTTATTTTTATTTCTGTAGTGTTCATCTGTATCCCAAGTAGTATATAGGATAGTTTGCTAAATATGGACCAAGGAACATTTAAGGAGGGTTTAGTAAAAGGATTTTGAAAAGGGGAATAGTTGCTTCAGTGATTGGCAAGGAATTACAGAGAATTGCAGAGGGCAGAAAGCCTAGGAATCTTGGCACTTGGGGTGATGAGTTTCGAGGATAAGGATGAGGTTTGCTGTTTGACCTGCGTAATTTTGGTATTAGAAGCCTTTTTCATGTGATAGGCATATCAGAGAAATATTGTATGTTTTGGTCTCAAGTATTTTTTCACTTTATTGTTGATTTGTAAGGAAACAGAGAGAATATTTAAAATACATCAATAGATGCTATGATCTGAATGTTTGTCACCCTTCCAAAAATTTATTTGTTGAAATCCTAACCTCCAGGGTGATGGTATTAGGAGTTAGAGGTCTTTGAAGGTGATTATATCATGGGGGCAGAGCCCACATGAATGAGATTAGCGACCTTATTGGAAGAGGAATGAGAAAAATTCCTCATCCCTTCCACCATGTGAGGACCAAGCAAGGTGTCATCTATGATCCAGAAAGCAGTCTCTGACAAAACACAGAATCAGTCTTGGACTTGCCAGCCTCCAGAACTCTGAAAAAGAAATTTCTGTTTTTTATAAATTACATAGTCTATGGCACTGTTATAACAGATTAAGATTAAGATTAAGACAGCAGAGATCTCGTTAGTAAGAGGTAAACAGTTTCTGGGTCTCCACCGCTTCCAGACTGGATTTCTAATTTGAAAGTCATGCACAGTCATGAATCCCTAGGATAGAAAAAAGCCACTGTTTCTCAATATTTAGGAATTTTTGTTTGAATTAGTTCCCCTTAGAATATAACAATGTACCTTGCTCCCTAATACTAAATCTTGCTGAAATCCATTTGCTCTGGATTCTAGGACCATTTTATGAAAGCAAGAAAATCTGAAGAATTTTATTCTAATAATTTAGTATCTCAGGAACATTCACCTTTCTGCTGGTTCTACTCTCAAATTACACCCGAATTCTAATGACTGGATCTGACTAACTGCCTTCCTTCCTGGTACTCTAAATTCCATTGCCATTTTCTTCTTCCAAGAATTCCAATGTTTGGAGTACTGCCTCTGAAACAGAGATGTTGTGAGTTATTTCAACCCTCACCTGCACCACCTTTCTTTAGCTTGAATTTAACTTGGTTTATCTTCCTATTCATTGGTTTACACTTTTCATATCCCATCCTACTCTGGTCTGACTAGGCTTGCTGCTACAGAACTTTATTTATTAAAAATGATTAAATAGAGGTGTAGAAAAGGAGATAGGTTGGCATGATGCTCCTTTTTTTTTTTGAGATGGAGTTTCACTGTTTCATCCAGACTGGAGTGCAATGGTGTGTTTTTGGCTCACTGCAACCTCCAGCTCCAGAGTGCAAGTGATTTCTCCTGCATCAGCCTCCCAAGTAGCTGGGACTACAGGTGCCCACTACCACACCTGGCTAATTTTTGTATGTTTAGTAGAGAAGGGGTTTCATTATGTTGGCCAGGCTGGCCTTGAACTCCTGACCTTGTGATCTGCCCTCCTCGACCTCCAAAAGTGCTGGAATTATAGGCATGAGCCACCACACCTGGACTTTGTTTTTTTTGTTTGTTTGTTTGTTTTGTTTTTGTTTTGTTTTGTTTTGTTTTAATAAGATGTTTGTGAAGCTGCTAATGGTCAGAAGCTCCCTGGGCTTAGGGGTGCAATATCTCAACAAACCTGTAAACCATTAGCAGCACACCAATGTGCTCTATTAGTTGGGAAAATCTGGGTACTGGAAAAGCCTGATCCTCTGGTTCAAGTTTATATCTAGAACACCTTGTTGGTTGAAAGGACATGAGACAGTTTAATTTTGTTTGATAAGTTTGTGAAATATGACAACATACTGTTGTTACTTTTTGCTATTTCTACTCTATCCCATTAATACCCATTGTATGTGCATCATTCTATACTCATTACCTTGAGGGTACAGTTACAATAGAAATTCAGAGAAAGGAAAGATTCAATTCTCAGCTTTTGAATTTCAAAACAGATTCCAAAATAGGATTTGAAGTTCATAAGCGAGACAGCAACTTATATGAACAAGTTTTTGAATCTCAAGATGACTGGCTTTTTATTTTATTTTATTTTATTTTGGAGATAGGGTTTCACTCTTGTTGCCAAGGCTGGAGTGCAATGGTGCAATCTCGGCTCACTGCAACCTCCACCTCCTGGGTTCAAGCGATTCTCCTGCCTCAGTCTCCTCAGTTACAGGTTCCCACCACCATACCCAGCTAATTTTTGAATTTTTAGTAGAGACAGTTTCACCACGTTAGTCAAGCTGGTCTCAAACTCTTGACCTCAGGTGATCCATCAGCCTCAGCCTCCCAAAGTGGTGGGATTACAGGTGTGAGCCACTGCACCCAGCTGTCTTTTGATTTTTAAAAGACAAAATGCCTGAAGAAATTAGGTTAATAGAATGTATCTCTAGAAGAAAGGTAAGGGAAACCACAAATATAAGGGATTTATCTTGAAATAAACAAGAAAATATTAAGTTATCTGATTTTATTGATCCTGAATTAACAAGATTAAGTATAAAACCATAGAGCAAAACAAAGGCTCTATGAAAAATATCAGTAATAGAAATTTGGTCCTTTTGCACATCTAATTTGCATACTGAGATTTATTTTAAATTGCTACATGCTCGAATCCTTTTATATTTGTAAATTGGAAAAATTACTCCTCAGTTAATACTGATAGGCCCAGTCATAATACCACATCATCTAACTGAAAAATCACTGAACTCATACAATCTTAAATGAGCTAATGCAGCCACCACATTTCTAGTCTTAAGAGGTGCCTTCTATAGTTTTATAGGTTCACAGCGTTTTTACAGATTGAATTAATTTTATTTTATAAGAAATTTAGAAAACATGAGCAAATATTTATATTCCATTAAAAAAACAAAGTCTGTACAGATCACAGTTTTTTTAATTGACCAATTGTCAAGGCATTTCTCAGCAATCACTAACAAAAGAAACTCAGGATTGCTGAACTTGGGCTGTTTAGGTAACAGGAAATATGTTTTGTTTTGTTTTTTTAATGAATCAAGTTTGACAGTTTAATCCTTTATAGATATGCTGTTTTTTCCGAGTATCTGATCATAGTTGAACATTTAAGATTTTAAGGAATTCTAATTATCTGCTTTCTTGAGTTTATTTTCTCATCAGGTAATAATTACCTACACAGTTTCACCATGTATAATCTGTGTGACTTCTGACAACTTACTGAGTTTCCCTAAGCCCCAATTTTTTTTTTTTTTTTTTTTTTTTTGCTATGAAATGGCCACAGTAGAACAAATTTAACAAGAAAATTAGACAACAGGAGATTAATGTCAGAAAATAGATACTTTAGATAGTAATTTTAGAACAGTATTGGATAAGGATCTTTAAAACAGTAAGAAAAAAAAATTTAGAGAATTGTAAAGATAATTAAATAGATGCTCAATATGTACAGTGAGACATACAAGGATGTGATGAGATTTATAATAATATATAGTATTCCTTATTTACTATGTGTAAGCATTATGCTAAATGACTGTACATTATCTCACTTAATTCTTACAAAAATCTTATAAAAGTATAAAATCTATTATTTCCCACTTTAGAGATGAGGAAACTGAGGCTCAAAGAAGATAGTTGAATTGCCCTACTTCTCACATGTAGTAAATGGTGAATCATGAGTCTAGTCTTGACAAGCATTAATAACTACTAGTTTGCACTGTCTAACCTTCATCCTTGAGTAAGTCTTTCTCATTCCTAATAAGTTTTTAAAATTATCTTCATCAAACATTTTCTTAATTTTCTTACGTAAACTGAATCTCATCCTTGTCTTACGTTTTCTGCTCCTAATTTCCTTATCAGTCCTATTCTTACTTAGCCTTGTGGTGTTTGGCATTTCTGATAATTTGGCCTTATAATCTTCTCTACTATTTTTGGTGTAAACATCATGGGATATTCTTTTGTCTTTGTCTTCTCTAGTTACTTGTCTCAGTTTATTCTTTTTCTCATTATATATTATGTTTAAATAATATCTGTCTTTTGAATTATTTTAAGTCCTCAGTTATCTGTGCTATAGATACATGGTGGAGAACTTTTTTTTTTAAATCAACATAACTCAATAAAACATTCACTTTTACAGCAGATTTGGGGAAAAGAAGATATAATTGATCTGTTTGTCAAAGTATTTGTTCAGATCATTCAGATTACACTGCACACCTCATTTCAGTACTGTTAAAAACATCAACTTTTTTTTTTTATCTTACTGACTTCTGGATTTTAAAACATGTTTTATTATGTGATGTAGGGTCTTAAAAAAGTCTCAGCCACTAACAAAAAAAAAAAAAAATAGAAAAATCAAAGTAGACCTTAAGCATGAAGAAAGAAGGAAATAATAAAGACAAGTACAGAAATCAATTAAATTAAAAATAGGAGAATGATAGAGGAAAAAAACACACAAAAAATGTGGTTTTACTTAAAAAACAATAATACTGATAATTGATAAGCTTTTTAACAAGACTGAAAAATACTGGGAAGGCACAAATTAGCAATACCAGAAATAAAATAGTAGACAGCTCTATAAATCTTGTAGCCATTAAAAAGATAATAAGGCAATACTATGAGTACCTTTAGGCTCATAAATTTAACAACTTAGAAGAAATGAACCAGTTCATCAACACTCTTAGCTAACAAGCTCAAAAAGACAATTGAATAATCTGCATAGTCCATTACCTTTAAAGCAATTGCATGTGTATTTTAAAAACTTTCAAGAAAAAATTTCTCTAGGCCCAGATGGTTTCACTGGAGAATTATACGAAAAAATTTAAAGAAGAATTTGCACCACTTTTACACAATACTTTGTTAATATTTTGTTGAGATATTTTGAGTCTATGTTCATGAGAGATTGACTTAAAGTTTTATTTATTTATTTACTTATTTGTATCACTAGAGTCTTACTTTGGTAAGGGAATACTGTTGTTTTCATAAAACGAGTTAGAAAATCACCCATCCTCTTTCCTTTCCTGAAAGAAATTGTGTAAAAGATGTTGTTGACTTTCAAGATGGCCGCCTAAGAACAGCTCAGGACTTCAGCTCCCAGTGAAAGTGCAGAGGGTGAGTGGACGCCGCATTTCCAGACGAACTCTTATTGCCCACAGACCAGGAGATACCCAGGCAGAGGGGTCGCCAGCGTCGCAGTCCCAGCCGGTGCGGCTGTTTTGGCCCCCGTGGGGCTGATTCCGCCCACGCGGCTGCTGTGACCACTCCCTGTTGCTGCAGTTCTCCGTACAAAAGCCACTGGTCTGGGAGCCCTCTTAGCTGGCGAGCAGAGCCCTGAGACGGCAGAGTTGCCCATTCATCTGAAATAGCGAGTCAGGCCAGGAGATTCCTAGGCAAAAAATCCGCCAGGAGCCGGCGCCGCGGTTCGAGCCGACTCCGTGAGTCGCAGCACGGGAGATCCCGGCGCCTTTTCAACAAGCGACCGGAACGCGGGGTCGTTCAACTTAAAAGAAAAGACTCTGAGTCAGGGAGCCAGGTGATCAGGCTCGGTTGGTCCCACCCCTCCACCCCCAACAACAACGAAAACAAAAACAGTAATTGGAAACCCTCTGGGTTGAGCCCTTCAAACCAAGCACAGCTGAACCGGGACGGTCCGGCTCCGTGGGGGAGGGGCTTCCGCCATTACTGAGACTCTCCACCGCTACGGAGGCAGGCTGCCGTTGCCGAGGCAAGCCGCCATTGCCGAGGCAACCTGCCACAAGAGAGAGAGTCCGCCATAACAGAGGCGGGGCCACCATTGCCCAGACAGTTCTAACTACGCCCATATAAAAAGGACTACAGGGAAGAGCTCAGGGCAGCTGGGCGGAGCCCACAGCAGCTCAGCAAAGCCCCTGCGGGCAGGCAGAGGCTAGGCGTGCTGCTAGCTGGGCGGGTCCGACCTGAAAAAAAAAAAAATCAAAAAAGGCAGTAGTGCAAGGGAAACTCATAAAGCTCCAACTCCCTGGGACAGAGACAGACAACAGGTGGATAAACCCACAAAAATGGGTAGAAACCAGCGTAAAAAGGATGAAAACCCCCGAAACCAGAACACCTCTCCTCCTAAAAGGGATCACAACTCCTCACCAGCAAGGGAACCAGACTGGATGGAGAAGGAGGGTGATGAAATGACAGAATCAGACTTCAGAAGATGGGTAGTAAGAAACTACAATGAGCTAAAAGAACATGTTCTAACCCATCGCAAAGAAAATAGGAACCTTGAAAAAAGATTGGACGAACTGCTGACGAGAATGGACAGCATAGAGAGGAGAATAAGTGAATTGATGGAGCTGAAAAACGCAACACGAGAACTTCGTGAAGCATGCACAAGCTTCAACAGCCGAATTGACCAAGCAGAAGAAAGGATATCAGAGGTCGAAGACCAACTCAATGAAATAAAAAGAGAAGGCAAGAACAGAGAAAAAAGTACAAAAAGGAATGAACAAAATCTTCAAGAAATGTGGGACTATGTGAAAAGACCTAATCTACGTCTGATAGGTGTACCTGAATGTGATGAAGAGAATGAATCCAAGCTGGAAAATACTCTTCAGGATATTATCCAGGAAAACTTCCCCAACCTAGCAAGGCAGACCAATATTCAAATCCAGGAAATACAGAGAACACCACAGAGATATTCCTCAAGAAGAGCAACCCCAAGGCACATAATCGTCAGATTCACCAGGGTTGAAATGAAAGAGAAAATGCTAAGGGCAGCCAGAGAGAAAGGTCGGGTTACCCACAAAGGGAAGCCCATTAGACTCACAGCAGATCTCTCAGCAGAAACCCTACAAGCCAGAAGAGACTGGGGGCCAATATTCAACATCCTTAAAGAAAAGAACTTTCAACCCAGAATCTCCTATCCAGCCAAACTCAGCTTCATAAGTGAAGGAAAAATAAAATCCTTTGTGAACCAGCAAGCACTCAGAGATTTCATCACCACCAAACCTGCTCTACAAGAACTCCTGAAAGAGGCTCTACACACATAAAGGAAAAACCAGTACCAGCCACTCCAAAAACACACCAAATGGTAAAAAAGCAGCAACACAATCAAGAATCTGCATCAACTAACCAACAAAACAGCCAGGTAGCATCAAAATGACAGCATCAAATTCACACATAACAATACTATCCCTAAATGTCAATGGACTAAATGCCCCAATCAAAAGACACAGACTGGCAAATTGGATAAAAAGCCAAAACCCATCAGTGTGCTGTATCCAGGAAACCCATCTTACATGCAAGGATACACAAAGGCTCAAAATAAAGGGATGGAGGAAGATCTACCAAGCAAATGGAGAGCAAAAAAAGGCAGGAGTTGCAATTCTCATCTCTGATAAAATAGACTTTAAAGCAACAAAGATCAAAAGAGACAAAGAAGGACATTACATAATGGTAAAAGGATCACTGCAACAAGAAGAGCTAACGATCCTAAATATATATGCACCCAATACAGGAGCACCCAGATACATAAGGCAAGTTCTTAATGACTTACAAAGAGACTTAGACTCCCACACAATAATAGTGGGAGACTTTAACACCCCATTGTCAATATTAGACAGATCAACCAGACAGAAAATCAACAAGGATATCCAGGACCTGAACACAGACCTGGAACGAGCAAACCTAATAGACATTTACAGAACTCTCCACCCCAAATCCACAGAATATACATTCTTCTCAGCACCACATCACACCTACTCGAAAATTGACCACATAATTGGCAATAAATCACTCCTCAGCAAATGCAAAAGAACAGAAATCATAACAAACAGTCTCTCAGACCACAGTGCAATCGAGTTAGAACTCAGAATGCAGAAACTAACTCAGAACCGCACAGCTTCATGGAAACTGAACAACTTGCTCTTGAATGTTGACTGGATAAACAATGAAATGAAGGCAGAAATAAAGATGTTCTTCGAAACCAATGAGAACGAAGACACAACATACCAGAATCTCTGGGACACATTTAAAGCAGTCTCTAGAGGAAAATATATAGCAATGAGTGCCCACATGAGAAGAAAGGAGAGATCGAAAATTGACACCATATCATCAAAATTGAAAGAGCTAGAGGAGCAAGATCAAAAAAACTCAAAACCTAGCAGAAGACAGGAAATAACTAAGATCAGAGCAGAACTGAAGGAAATAGAGACACAAAAAACTCTTCAAAAAATCAATAAATCCAGGAGCTGGTTTTTTGAAAAGATCAACAAAATAGACAGACCACTAGCCAGATTAATAAAAAAGAAAAGAGAGAATAACCAAATTGATGCAATAAAAAACGATAAAGGGGATATCACCACAGATTCCACAGAAATACAAACCATCATCAGAGATTATTACAAACAACTCTATGCACATAAACTAGTAAACCTGGAAGAAATGGATAAATTCCTGGACACCTGCAACCTCCCAAGCCTAAACCCGGAAGAAGCCGAAACCCTGAATAGACCAATAACATGGTCTGAAGTCGAGGCAGCAATAAAGAGCCTACCACCCAAAAAAAGTCCAGGTCCAGATGGGTTCACAGCTGAATTCTACCAGACATACAAGGAGGAGCTGATACCATTCCTTCTGAAACTATTCCAGACAATCCAAAAAGAGGGAATCCTTCCCAAATCATTTTACGAGACAAACATCATCCTGATACCAAAACCCGGCAGAGACTCAACAAGAAAAGAAAATTTCAGGCCAATATCCATGATGAACATAGATGCAAAAATCTTCAATAAAATACTGGCAAACCGATTGCAACAGCATATCAAAAAGCTCATCCACCATGATCAAGTAGGATTCATCCCGGGGATGCAAGGCTGGTTCAACATACGCAAGTCCATAAACGTAATTCACCACATAAACAGAACCAAAGACAAAAACCACATGATTATCTCGATTGATGCAGAGAAGGCTTTTGACAAAATTCAACAACCATTTATGCTAAAAACCCTCAATAAACTAGGTATTGACGGAACATATCTCAAAACAATAAAAGCTATTTACGACAAACCAACAGCCAATATCATACTGAATGGGCAAAAACTGGAAGCATTCCCTTTGAAATCTGGCACTAGACAAGGATGCCCTCTCTCACCACTCCTATTCAATATAGTACTGGAAGTTCTAGCCAGAGCAATCAGGCAAGAAAAAGAAATAAAGGGTATCCAAATTGGAAAGGAGGAAATCAAATTGTCTCTATTTGCAGATGACATGATTGTATATCTGGAAGACCCCATCATCTCAGCCCAAAATCTCCTGAAACTGATAAACAACTTCAGCAAAGTCTCAGGATACAAAATCAACGTGCAAAAATCACAAGCATTCCTATACACCAGTAATAGATTTCAAGAGAGCCAAATCAAGAACGAACTGCCATTCACAATTGCTACAAAGAGAATAAAGTACCTAGGAATACAACTAACAAGGAATGTAAAGGACCTCTTCAAGGAGAACTACAAGCCATTGCTCAACGAAATAAGAGAGGATACAAACAGATGGAGAAACATTCCATGTTCATGGTTAGGAAGAATCAACATCGTGAAAATGGCCATACTGCCCAAAGTAATTTACAGATTCAATGCTATTCCCATCAAGCTACCAATGACCTTCTTCACAGAACTGGAAAAAAACACCTTAAACTTCATATGGAACCAAAAGAGAGCCCGCATAGCCAAGTCAATTCTAAGCAAAAAGAACAAAGCGGGAGGCATCACACTACCGGACTTCAAACTATACTACAAGGCTACAGTAATCAAAACAGCATGGTACTGGTACCAAAACAGAGATATAGACCAATGGAACAGAACAGAGGCCTCAGAGGAAATACAACATACCCACAACCATCTGATCTTCGACAAACCTGACAAAAACAAGCAATGGGGAAAGGACTCCCTGTTTAATAAATGGTGTTGGGAAAACTGGCTAGCCATGTGCAGAAAGCAGAAACAGGACCCCTTCCTGACACCTTACACCAAAATTAACTCCAGATGGATTAAAGACTTAAACATCAGACCTAATACCATAAAAACCTTACAAGAAAATCTAGGCAAAACCATTCAGGACATAGGTGTAGGCAAGGACTTCATGACCAAAACGCCAAAAGCAATGGCAACAAAAGCCAAAATAGACAAATGGGACCTAATCAAACTCCACAGCTTCTGCACGGCAAAAGAAACAGTCAGTAGAGTGAATCGGCAACCAACAGAATGGGAAAAAATTTTTGCAGTCTACCCATCTGACAAGGGGCTGATATCCAGAATTTACAAAGAACTAAAGCAGATCTACAAGAAAAAAACAAACAAGCCCATTCAAAAATGGGCAAGGGATATGAACAGATACTTTACAAAAGAAGACATACAGGAGGCCAACAAACATATGAAAAAATGCTCATCATCACTGGTCATCAGAGAAATGCAAATCAAAACCACATTGAGATACCATCTCACACCAGTTAGAATGGCGATCATTAAAAAATCGGGAAACAACAGATGCTGGAGAGGATGTGGAGAAATAGGAACACTTTTACACTGTTGGTGGGAATGTAAATTAATTCAACCATTGTGGAAGACAGTGTGGCGATTCCTCAAGGACCTAAAAATAGAAATCCCATTTGACCCAGCAATCCCATTACTGGGTATATATCCAAAGGATTATAAATCATTCTACTACAAGGACACGTGCACACGAATGTTCATTGCAGCACTGTTTACAATAGCAAAGACCTGGAACCAACCCAAATGCCCAACGATGATAGACTGGATAGGGAAAATGTGGTACATATACACCATGGAATATTATGCAGCCATCAAAAACGATGAGTTCACGTCCTTTATAGGGACATGGATGAACCTGGAAACCATCATTCTCAGCAAACTGACACAAGAGCAGAAAATCAAACACCGTATATTCTCGCTCATAGGCGGGTGTTGAACAATGAGAACACATGGACACAGGGAGGGGAGCACTACACACTGGGGTCTGTTGGGGGGAAATGGGGGAGGGGCGGGGGGTGGGGAGGTGGGAAGAGATAGCATGGGGAGAAATGACAGATACAGGTGAGGGGACGGAAGGCAGCAAAGCACACTGCCATGTGTGTACCTATGCAACAATCTTGCATGTTCATCACATGTACCCCAAAACCTAAAATGCAATAAAAAAAAAAAAAAAAAAAAAGATGTTGTTAATCTTCCTTCTTTCCTGAAAGAGACTGTGTAAAAGATGGTGTTAATTCTTCATCTCCTATGCCTGGTGTCCCTAAGTGGGACCAGGAGACAGTAGAGCCTGATAAAACACATGGGACATGTTGTCAGTCAGCCCCAACCACCGACCCCTTACTGGTGAAGCTCCCTGTTGATTTCTTTTGATGTTGCTTGCAGCTGCACACTATGCTACTCTGGGCCATTGGGTGCTGCAAGGTGGAGATTGGGAGTAGCTGGGTCTAAATAAAAATAGAGAGAGCATCTCAGGTCCTGCTTTTTAGTCTGTTCAGTGCCAGCAGGGGTACTGTTGTATGAAGACACTGCCTCGTATGCTTTCTGCTCTTGGAGGGTTGGGAGACTTTGGGCCTGGTTTTGCTTCTGGCTCTGAGAAAGTGGTCAGGAGACACTGAGCTGCTGTGCTTTCCCTCAAGCCTTGGGGTCCCTCAGGCAATCTGCTTCCCCTTTTCACCATTCAGATTCTTCTATGCTATTGTGTTATTTTTAGGCTTTTCACTTGTACTAAGTGAAAAGAAGCTAGAAGAAATGAAACTATGCCATCTTGTTCCAAACTAGAAGTCTATTTATTAAATGTTATTTTTAATCCAGGTTTCTTTGTTGATTGTTTTCAGAGTAAGAATTGGTAAGTTTATCTACTTCACTTTACTTTCTGAAAAACAAAGTTATATAAGCTTAAACCTTTAGACAAACATACAAAATTCTCCATAGATTTGTCTTCCAATTCACATATTTTCCAAATATTAATTTCTAATTTTTATAATATCATCCATCTCTTCAGCCAAATCACCCTTCTTTTTTTTTTTTTTTTTTTTTTTTTTTTTTTTTTTTTTTTTTTTTTTTGAGATGGAGTTTCGCTCTTGTTACCCAGGCTGGAGTGCAATGGCACGATCTCAGCTCACCGCAACCTCCGCCTCCTGGGTTCAGGCAATTCTCCTGCCTCAGCCTCCTGAGTAGCTGGGATGACAGGTATGCGCCACCATGCCCAGCTAATTTTTTGTATTTTTAGTAGAGACAGGGTTTCACCATGTTGACCAGGATGGTCTCAATCTCTTGAGCTTGTGATCCGCCCGCCTCGGCCTCCCAAAGTGCTGGGATTACAGGCGTGAGCCACCGCGCCCAGCCTCAAATCACCCTTCTTATTAATACATCTTGTTCCCTTCTGCCACCATGCTTTTATTAATGTTATTGCCACTGTCTAGAATGCTCTCTATTTTTCTCAATCAATTTGGTTAAGAAAAAAATTGTAATTATCAACCCTGTATGAAACACTACTTCACGGATTTCATTATTTGCCCAATTCTTAGCATACTCAAGAGATCCCTTAATCAACATTTCTTCAGCACTAAACATGTAGTATTTGTCCTTACATATGTTTTTCTCTTTCATGAGCTATTTTTAATATTCTTATAACATCTGAAACAGTACCATACATTGAGGAATAAAGCTAGAAATTATAAGGTAATCATTTTAACTATTTTGAAGAAAGCCTCTCAAACACTCTGCTTTAAATTTATGAATATGTCACACATACTTTTTAGGTTCTATTTAGGTTTGATGGTACAGAGGAAGTGAAGGCAGAATAATTTAGATAATAGACTCAATTTTGAATTTTTATTTCAATTTGTAGACCTAAATTATGTGACCAGATGTCAAAGGAAATAATGGGAAACTCTCCCACCCTGTGAATGAATAATATTTTGTGAAAAGACAGATGGTAAAAAGCAACAAACATTTTCTGAAATGCTTTTTGCTTTGAACACCCCTGAAGTTTAAAACCTGACCTTTAGTGAAATTGCATTAAGGAACGTCTATAAATTCCATATCTATGGTGGATTGGCTATATTAACATGAAATCTATTTACAAAATAGTAAAATGGTATTCAGTGAACATACAGACTTTTGACTCTGGTATCAAATTCCACATTTTAAGGGCAAATTATTGAATGAGCTCTGACATTCTCAGATGTCAAATACTTTTTTTATTGCTGATTACCTTAAACCTGTCCACAAGACATTTGCTTCCAAATACATTGGAATAATAGAACCATATTTCTTCTCTCATATGAAACAACAAATAAAAACAAAATACATGAAACAAGAAATTTTAAGTTGTTGAATATCCAGCAATCCAAGACAGTAAACCCTGAGAGATTGCAAACAAACGAGATTGTTTTAATTTAATTCCTTGGGACAGTTTCCCAACCACAAGTAGAGGGAGCCCAGATAGAACACAGATAATTCCCTGAGTTTAGAAGAAAGATCTGAGAATCCAGGTAAGTCAAGGCAACCAGTGTTTACAGAACACAGTCTGGAGAAGAGACAGCTGCCCTTAGATGTTCCAATGAGTGTGTGACTGTGCCGAAACTACCCAAGACCTTAGAAACAACTTCCAGAGGATTAGAATTCTCCACATTCACACAGACCCCATGATAGTGACTCTTCCTGACAGCTAAACCTTAACACTTACAAGACATTGGGTAGAGCAAACAGAAGAATCTCACGTCAGTAATGGGAAATAATTAACCCTAGACTGCAAAGTGCTCTAGATGCACCAAAAAAAGATCAAATTGTTTTCAAGTGCCAAACAGAACAAAGGTCTTGTAACAAAATATCAAGCATCAAACAATCTAAAATAGTAATATCTGGCATCAAAAATTACCAGTCATGTAAAAAAAAAATAAGTTCTATACTGAGCTTTTGTGGTGGAGCAAGGTGGCAGAATAAAAGGTCCCACTGATCACGTAAGGATATCAATTTAACAACTATCTATACATAAAAAACACCTTCATAAGATCCAAAAATCAGGTGATCACTCATAGTATCTAGTTTCAACTTTATATCGCTGACAGAGGCACTGAAGAGACAGGAAAAACAGTCTTAAATCACAGATGCCACCCCTCTTCTATCTACCAGCAGTGGCAGCCTGGTACAGAAAGCATTACTGCATGCCAAGGGAGGAATAGCCAGAAATAGTGAGGCCTTGAGTTGAGTGCTGCCCTTGTTATAGCAGAAAGCAAAACTGGATCAAAGACAGGTAATGCCCACCCACAGAGACAGGATTTAAATCAGCCCTAGCCAGAGAGAAACTGCCAATACCAGCAGTTCCCACAAGCCAAAAGAGACATTGTTCTTTCGTTTAAAGAGAGGATATGGGAAAGTGGGGAGGACTCTGTCTAGCATCTCAGATACCAACTAAGCCACAGCAGGATAGGGTACCAGTCAGAACTCTAAGGTCCCATTTTCAGGTGCTACCTCCAGGACATTTTTAGACCAGCCTGGGCCAAAAATTAAACCACTGCCTTAAAGGGAAGAAACCAGTCCTGGCAGGACTTATCACCTGCTTACTGAAGTGAACTTGTGCCCTGAATAACAAGCAGCAATACCCAGGTATTACACTGAGAGACTTGGGTCAACCTCTGAGACTTGCTGACGTCAGGTGAGACTCATCACATTCTCAGCTGTGATGGCTACAGGACAAGTCTCCTTCTGATTGATAAAAGTGGATAAACAAGTATTGGAGAATTTGTCTTGCACCTTACGTTCAAGATTGGCTGCAGGGAGGTAGAGCACCAAGTGAGCTCTTAGGGTCCCTGGTTCCAGGACTTGACTCTTGAATGGAACTTCTGGAACTGCTCTAGGCCAAAAGGAAACTCAGTCCTCTGAAGGGTGAGTCTGAGGCCAGGCATCATACACCACAAGCTGACTGAAGAGCTCTTGGATCTTCAGAGAACATTATCAGTAGTCTATCAGTACTCCACATGTGTCGAGGTGGTGGTGGCAATGGAAAGAGACTCCTCTGACTTTGGAAGGGGAGAATAAAGTGTGGAGAGGACTGCATTTTGTGGCTTGAGTGCCAGCTCAGCCATAATACAGTAGAACACCAGGAAGACTTCTGAAGTTTTTACTCTAGTCCTTGCTTCCCAGATGACACTTCTCTACCTGCTAAGGATTGGGGAAGTTGCTACCCTTAAAGTAAAGACATGGGCCTGGCTGGCTTTGCCTCCCACTGATTTTAGAGCCCCAGGGCCTTGAGTGAATATAACCATAGCCAGAGAGTGATTGCAACAGACCTTGTGGGAAACTAAGTGCTATGCTAACTTCAGGTTTGATCCAGCACTGTCCTAGGGTTAGTGGTCACAGGTGTGCTTATGTCTCTCCATCCTCAGCTCCAGGTGGCTCAGAACAGATATAGAGACTCCATTTTTTGAAACAAAGTAAGAGACGAGAACAAGAGTTTCTGCCTGATAATTCAGAGAATTCTTTCAAATCTTAGCCAAGACTATTAAAGCTATTCTTCTATGAGTCTGCAAGAACCACAGCATACTGGACTGGGGTGTCTCCTATAGCAGATACAGCTTAGATCACAACATCCAAGTCCTTTGAAATACCTGGAGAGCCTTCCCACAAAGGAGAGGTACAAACAAGCCCAGACTGCAAAACCTAAAATAAACACCTAACTCTTCAATACCCCCAGACACAGATGAATATCTACAAGTAGCAAGAAGATATAGGAAACCATGATCTGAACAAAATAAATAAGGCACTAGGGACCAATCCTGAAGGAACAGATATATATAATGTTTCAGACAGAGAATTTCTAATAACTGTTTTGAGGAAACTCACATAAATTCAAGAAAACACAGAGTAGAAATCTAGAATTTTATCAGATTAATTTAACAGATTGAAATAATTTTAAAAAATCAAGCAGAAATTCTGGAGCTGAAAAATGTAGCTGGCATACTGAAAAATATATCAAAGTCTTTTAACAGCAGAATTTATTAAGTAGAAGAAAATATCAGTAATCTTGAAGGCTGGTTATTTGAAAATAAACAGTAAGAGGGAGCCAAAAGGAAAAAAAAATTAAAAAGAATAAAGTGGGAGAGGGGCCAAGATGATCAACCGGAAACAGCTGCAGTGAGAGGCTCCCACTGAGAAAAACCAAAACGGCCAGTGAATTCTACATTGGCAGTCAAGGTATCCAGTTCTCTCATCAGGCTGACTACGCAGTTGACATGACCCACAAAGAGTGAAGACAAGCAGAGTGGTATGAAGGCCCACCTGGGAGCCACACAGGGCAGGGAGATACCCCACCTCCAGCCAAAAGAGGGGGTAAGTGATCATGCTACCTTGTCCAGGAAACTGCACTTTTTCCATGAATCTGTGTAACCCAGTAATCAGGAGATCCACCCCCGACCTCGTGACCCGAAGCCACCAAGGCCTTAGATCCCAAGCACAGAGATTGGTGCAGATTCTCAGCGACCAGTTGGCTGGAGGCCCTCTAAGACTACCAAGTTCCTGGTAGAGGGACAGTCATCATCATGGCAGCTGTTTTTTGCCTAAGATGACTGGGATCCCCAGGGGAGGAGCAGCCATCATCACTGTGGCTGCCTGCTGCCTAAGACAACTGATGTCCCTGAGAGATGGGCAGCAGCCAACACTGCAGGTGCCTTGCTGTCTAAGACAGTTGAGCTCCCCAGGGGAGGGGCAGGGATTATAATTGTGGCTTCTGGCTGCCTAAGACAGCTCAGTTTCTAGGGGAGGGGCAGCAGCCATCGCTGTGGTTGCCTGCAGACTAAGACACCTGAACTTCCAGGAGAAAGGGATGGCAGCCGTCACTGCAGCTCCAGTCTGCCATATTTTCCCTGCTGGTGCCAGAGAGACTGGATGGTATGGACCAAGGAGAAAGTCCCCACAGCTCAGCACACTGAGTGTGGCAAATTGTGACCAGACTGACTCTTTAGTCTGAAGCCTGACCCAACCCTCCTCAGTGGGTGGGGCCTCCCTGCAGAAATTTCAGCAACTCCAGCAAGGTGTTTAGGTACAGAACTCTCATCTCCCTAGCACTGAGCCCCTGGAGGCTGGGATGGCTGTGGTCTCTATGAATCAGCAGACTTAGTCTTTTCCCCTGCTGGCTCTGAGGAATCTGGGCAGTCCAGGTGAGTGGAATTTCTCCCAACACAGCACACCCTCTGTAACAAGGGGCAGCCAGAGTGCTTTGCTAAGTGCGTCCAAGATCTTGTGTCCCAGATTGGGTGAGATCCCCCCAAAGTGGTCATCAGACACAGGAGCATTTCCACTGGCATCAGTTTGGTGCCCCTTAGAAAAAAAAAAAGATCCCAGAGAAAGGATCAGGCAGCCATTGTTGCTATTCTACAGCCTCTTGGAGTGACACCTCCAGTTGCAGAAGAGACTCAGGTGAATAGAGTCTAGAGTGAACTACCAGAAAATGGCAATAGCCTTACAGAAGAGGAGCCTCACTATTAAAAGAAAAAAAAAATACAGAAAGCAACAACAACAGCATCAACAAAAAAGTCCCCACAAAAGCCTCATTTAAAGGTCAGTTGCTTCAAAGATCGAAGCTAGACAAACTCATGAAGATGAGAAATAATCAACAAAAACAAAATGAAAGCTCAAAATGCCAGAGTCCCTCTTCTCCTAAAAATGATCACAATGCCTCTCCAGTAAGTGCATAGAACTGAGAGGAGTGAGATGGATGAATTGACAAAAGTAGGCTTCAGAAGGTGGGTAATAACAAACCTCACTGAGCTAAATGAGCATGTTCTAAGCCAATGTAAAGAAACTACGAACCATAATAAAATATTACAAGAGCTGTTAACCAGAATAACTAATTTAAAGAGGAGCACAAATGTCCCGATAGATACAACACGGGAATTTCACAATGTAAACACAAGTATCAATAACTGAAAAAAACAGAGGAAATATTTTCAGAACTTTAAACTATATTTGAGAAATAAGACAGACAAAATTAGAAAAAAATGGAAAGGAATGAACAAAACTCAGAACTGTGGGGTCATGTTAAAAAACCAAACCTATGACTAATTGTGGTACCTGAAAGAGATCAGGCAAAGGGAACCAAGTTGGAAAACATGCCTCAGAACATCATCAAGGAGAGCCCCAACATAATAAGACAGGCCAAGATTTAAATTCAGGAAACCCAGAGAATCTTAATAAGACACTTCTTGAAAAGATCAACCTCAAGACACATAATCACCAGATTCTCCAAGGTCAAAATGAAGGAAAAAACGATAAGGATAGCCAGAGAGAAAGGCCAGGTCACCTACAAAGGGAAGCCCATCAGACTAACAGTGGACTTCTTAGCAGAAACTCTACAAGCAAGAAGACAACAGGGGCCAATGTTCAAAATTCTTAAATTTAACAAAATTCCAACACAGAATTTTATATTCAGCCAAACTAAGCTTAATAAACAAAGGAGAAATAAAATCCTTTTCAGACAAGCAAATGCTGAGGATATTTGTCACCACCAGGCCGGCCTGGCAAGAGCTCCAGAAGGAAGCACTAAATATGGACAGAAAAACTATTATCAGCCACTGCAAAAATACCCCGAAGTACAAAGACCAATAACACTATGAAACGACTAAAAAACAAGTCTGCAAAATAACCAGCTAGCATCAGGATGATGAGATCAAATTTACATATAACAATATGAATCTTTTTTTTTTCCTTTTTTTATTGCATTTTAGGTTTAGGGGTTCATGTGAAGAACATGCAAGATTGTTGCATAGGTACACACATGGCAGTGTGGTTTGCTTCCTTCCTTCCCCTCACCTGTATCTGTCATTTCTCCCTGTGCTATCTCTTTCCACCTCCCCACCCCCCATCCCTCCCCCATTTCCCCCCAATGGACCCCAGTGTGCAGTGCTCCCCTCCCTGTGTCCATGTGTTCCCATTGTTCAACACCTGCCTATAAGTGAGAACAGGTGGTGTTTGATTTTCTGCTCTTGTGTAATATGAATCTTAAATGTAAATTGGCTAAATACCCCAATTAAAAGACACATAATGGCAAACTGGATAAAGAGTAAAGACCCATCAGTGTTCTCTATTCAAGGAACTCAACTCATGTGCAAAGACACACATAGGGTCAAAATAAAAGGATGGGGGAAATGTTATCGAACAAATGGAAAGCAGAAAAAAAAACAGACTTTAAGGCAACAAAGATCAAAAAAGACAAAGTAGAATGGAATGGTAAAGGGATGAATTCCACAAGAAGAGCTAACCATTATATATATATATATATATATATATATATATATATATATATATATATCTCCAATATGGGAGCAGTCAGATTCATAAAACAAGCTTTTAGTGACCAACAAAGAGACTTAGACTTCCACACAATAATAGTGGGAAACTTTAATACTCACTGACAGTATTAGACAGATCATTGAGACGGAACATTAACAAAGACATTCAGGACCTAAATAAAGCTCTGGATCTAGTGGACCTAATAGATACCTACAGAACTCACAACTCAAAAACAACAGAATATATATTCTTACCACCACATGGTACTTATTCTAAAACTGATTTTATAGTCAGAAGTAAAACACTCCTCAGCAAATACAAAATAACTGAAATCATAACAGTCCCTGAAATCACAGCACAATCAAATTTAAACTCAGGATTAAGGAATTCACTTAAAACCACAAAACTACATGGAAACTGAACAACCTGCTGTGTTCCTGAAGGACTTCTGGATAAATAGTGAAATTGAAGCAGAAATCAGTAATTTCTTAGAAACCAATGAAAACAAAGAGACAACGTACCATTATCTCTTGGATGAAGCTAAAGCAGTTTTAAGAAGGAAATTTACAGCACTAAATTCCCGCATCCAAAAGCTAGAAACATCTAAAATTGACACCCCGTGTCACAAGTAAAAGAACTAGAAAAACAAAGACAAACAAACTCAAAAACTATCAGAAGAGAAGAAATAACAAAGATCAGAGAAGAACTGAAGGAGAGAGAGACATAAAATCCTTCAAAAATTAGTGAATACAGGAGCTATTTTTTAAATAAAATAGATTGCTACTTAGGCTAATAAAGAAGAAAAGAGAGAAGAATCAAATAGACAAAATAAAAATGATAAAGGGGATACCACCACTGATGCCACAGAGACACAAATAACTATCAGAGAATACTATAAACACCTCTATGCAAGTAAATTAGGAAATTTAGAAGAACTGGATTAATTTCTGGACACATACGCTCTCCCAAGAATAATCCAGGAAGAAGTTGAATCCCTGAATACACCAGTAACAATTTCTGAAATTGAGGCAATAATGAATAACCTACCAACCAAAAAAATAAAAATAATAAAAAAAAACAGAACCAGGCAAATTTATAGCTGAATTTTCCCACAGGTAAAAAGAGGAAATGGTACCATTTACTCTGAAACTATTCCAAAAAATTGAAAACGAGGGACTTATCCCTAACTCATTTTATGAGGACAGCATCATTCTGATACCAAAATATGGGAAAGATATAAAGAAAATAGAAAACTTCAGGCCAATATATCTGATAAACATCAATCCAAAAATCTTCAATAAAATACTGGCAAACCAAATTCAGCAACACACCATAAAGCTTATCTACCACATTCAAGTCATCTTCATCTCCACGATGCAAGGTGGTTCAATATATGCAAATCAATAAACATAATTCATTACATATACAAAACTAAAGACAAAGACCACACAATTACCTCAATAGACACAGGAAATGCCTTTGACAAAATTCAACATATCTTCATCTTAAAAACTCTCAGTAAACTATATATTGATGGAACATATCTCAAAATGATAAGAATCATTTATGAAAAACCTATAGCCAATGTCATACTGAATGGGCAAAATCTGGAAGCATTCCCCTTGAAAACCAGCACAAGAAAAGGATGCTCTCTCTCATCACTTCTTTTCAACATAGTATTGGAAGTTCTGGCCAGAGCAATCATGCAAGAGAAAGAAACAAAGGGTCTTCCAATAGGGAGAGAGAAATTTAAACAGTCTTTGCAGACGACATGATCCTATATCTAGAGAATGCCATCATCTCAGCTCAAATGCTCCTTAAGCTGATGAGCAACTTCAACAGTCTTAGGATGCAAAAATCAATGTGCAAGAATCACAAGCATTCCTATACACCAACAATAGACAAAGAGGCAAATCATGAATGAAATACCATTCATAATTGTTACAAAGAGAGTAAAATACCTACAAATACACTTAACAAGGGAAGTGAAGGCTCTCTTCAAGAAGAACTACAAACTGCTGCTCAGGGAAATCAGAAAGAACACAAAAAAATGGAGAAATATTCCATTTTCATAGATAGGAAGAATCAATACTCTGAAAATTGTCACAGTACAAAAAGTAATTTATAGATTCAATGCACACAGCCCCTGTGATAGCATCCAGTTGATAAAATTGAATTAAACTGCAGTACATGAGAGAGGAGAAGAGCCTTCTTCTGTGGATTCAACTGATACAGGCTGAATGAGAGGACTTCATTTGTCTCAAACGCTGTAGTTTAACTTGGAGAGAGGCTTGGAGACACTGTTAGGTAAAGATACCAAGAAAAGCTTCAGGAACTTCCCAAGACCTGGGACTGAGAGCAGGACACATTTTTAAGTGTGAGAGCATATAAATGCACCCATTTTTTGACAACCAGAAAGCATGTACCTGGAGACATTTTAGTCTCAGCTCAATCACTAGAGCACCTTCTCTGGAATACAGTAGGGGTCTTCATAGCCAGAACTGTGAAAAGTGCCTCAGTAGTAGGAGCTATAATTGTGTTTTCTTCATCACAGACCTGGTAGGGGAGAGGTACTACAGCTGCAGTTTTTCTTGACAACAAAACTTGTAGCCAGGGCCAGCTTGTCAACACGTAGCCAATCCTCATGTGTCATTACCGGACGCCCAGTCGGCTTCCCTGATATTGTGGTGCAGTGGGGTACTCTCTGCTTTATGCCCAAGGAGATCTTCACCCATTTGGAAGACCCACTCACCTGGATCAGCAGACGGAACTGCTCCCACCTTTTCTGTGCATAGTTTATGGTGCAGTGGGGCCCTCTCCATTCCACACTCAGGCAAATCTTCAGGTACTAAAAGCACCTGCTTAGCAATATTGACAGGCTGAGCCATCCCACCCTTCCTGTGTAGAGGTCCAGATACAATGAGGCCCTCTCTGCTTCATGCCCACATAGATTTTCAGGCTTTCAGAGCACCTGCTTGCCTGATTTAGCAGTCTGAGTCACTTATCCATACTCTGCAGATATTTTGGTGCAGTGAGACCCTCTCTGCTTAACACCCAGGCAGATCTCCAGGAATTTAGAGTACCTGTTAACCCAGAACAGCAGCCTGAGCAGTTCCACTATTTTTGGCAGAGATACTGGTGCAGAGGGTAGGATTGGGGGCCCTCTTCACTCCACGCCCAGGAAGACCACAAGGCATCTGAAACACTCACTGTCCTGGATTTGGAGTTTAGGCTGCCCCTCACACCAGGCAGAGAAATTGGGGCAGAGATTTCCTGGTTCCATGCCTGGGCACACTTTTGGGAGCTTGGTGGCTGTTCACTGGATTCTCCGTTGGTGCTGGCGATTGTACCTGCCATCAGGGGACGTATAGGCAGACTTGTCTTGCAGAGCCCTTTTCATATTGCCCCCCACTTCCCTGGGGGCTGAGAAAGGAGCTCAGACCACTGTGTACTTCAAGAGTCAGACCATCAGATGAGTTAACAGAGACCTTCTCCAAGTAAAAAACATTTAAGTAAATACTTAGACACATTAGCCTCAGCTAGCTCTTACTCAGAAGCACTACCCACTGGCTTTTAAGTAAAACCACACAGCCCAATATAAAACACACTGACAGAAGTGAACAGGACTATACAAGCAAAACCAAAATACCCTATTCAGCATTCTCTTCAGTTGCAGCCCCTAGGGAAGGAAACAAAGGGAAAGAAGAAAAATAGAATAATACTTTAGATTTTAAAAAATTCTACCTTCGATAAAATAATTGCAAAAATTAGAAGTGCAAGTGGGTCCAGATGAGAAGAAATTAGCATAGGAATTCTTGCACCATAAAAAAATCTGAATCAAATGACACCAAAGGATCACACTAGGTCTCCATCAATGAATGGTTCTGAACCAAAATGGAAACTCAGAAATGACAGGTAAATAACTCAAAGCATGGATTTCAAGCAAGCTCCATGAGATCCAAGACAAGGTTCAAACTCAGCAGAGAGAAACTTCTAAAGCAATTTAGGAAATGAAAGAAGAGATAAATACCTGAAAAAAGAAAAGAGAGCTTCTGAAATTGAAACATTTATTTAAGAAATTTTAAAATATAATTGAAAGTTTTATCAATAGATTAGACCAAGCAGAAGAAAGAATTTCAGAGCTTGAAGACCAGTTTTTTGGACAAACCCAGTCAGTTAAAAACAAACAATTTCATCAAAAAGTGAGCAAAGGATATGAACAGACACTTTTCAAAAGAAGACATTTATGCATTCAGCAAACATATGAAAAAAAAGCTCATCATCACTGGTCATTAGAGAAATGCAAATCAAAACCATGGTGTGTGTGTAAATTAGTGCAACCATTGTGGAAGACAGTGTGGTGATTCCTCAAGGATCTAGAACTAGAAAAACCATTTGACCCAGCAATCCCATTACTGAGTATATATCCAAAGGATTATAAATCATTCTATTATAAAGACACATGCACACATATGTTCATTGTGGCACTGTTTACAATAGCAAAGACTTGCAACCAACCCAAATGCTCATTAATGATAAACTGGATAAAGAAAATGTGGCACATATATACCATGGAACACTATGCAGCCATAAAAAGGACAAGTTCCTTTCCTTTGTAGGGACATGGATGAATCTAGAAACCATCATTCTCAGCAAACTGACACAAGAACAGAAAACCAAACACTGCATATTCTCACTCATAGGTGGGTACTGAACAATGAGAACACATGGACACAGGGAGGGGAACATGACACACTGGGGTCTGTTCGGGGTGGGGAGCTAGGGGAGGGATAGCAGTGGGGGAGATTGGGGAGGGATAACATTGGGAGAAATACCTAATGTATATGATGGGGGGATGGATGCAGCAAACCACCATGGCACATGTATACCTATCTAGCAAACCTGCACATTCTGCACATGTACCCCAGGAATTAAGTATAATAAAAAAATAAAAATAAATTTTAAAAATCTGTTTCAAATGGAAAAAAATACTTAAAAAATTATTATAGGAAAATAAAGTTTTTGAGAAATATGGGATTATGTATCATGACTAACCCTTTAATTATTGGCATTCCTGGGAGATACAAAGAAAAAGAAAACAACCTGGAAAACATTTTTGAGGGAACAATTCAATAAAATTTCCTTAACTTGCTAGACAGGTAGACAGTCAGATACAAGAAATTCAGAAAACACTTGCAAGATACTATACAAAATGAGCATCAACAAAGCATATTATTACAAAACTGTCAAAGGTCATTGCTAAAGAAAAAATCTTAAAGGAAGCCAAAGAAGAAGGTCTAATCACATACAAATTGAAACTCATGAGGTTAACAGCAGACTTCTTAGCAGAAATTTTACAAGTCAGGAAAGATTGAAGATTGGGGGCCTATTATCAGCATGTTCATAGAAAGGAAATTCCAACCAAGGATTTGATATCTTACCAAGCTAAGCTTCATGAGTGAAGAAGACATAAAATCTTTTTTTTTTTTTTTTTTTTTTTTTTGAAACGGAGTTTCGCTCTTGTACCCAGGCTGGAGTGCAATGGCACGATCTCGGCTCACTGCAACCTCCGCCTCCTGGGTTCAGGCAATTCTCCTGCCTCAGCCTCCTGAGTAGCTGGGATTACAGGCACGCGCCACCATGCCTAGCTAATTTTTTGTATTTTTTTTTTTTAGTAGAGATGGGGTTTCACCATGTTGACGAGGATGGTCTCAATCTCCTGACCTCGTGATCCACCCGCCTCGGCCTCCCAAAGTGCTGGGATTACAGGCTTGAGCCACCGCGCCCGGCAAAATCTTTTTCATACAAGAAAGTACTAAGAAAATTTGTTACCACAAGACCAACCTTAAAAGACATCATTAAAGGAGTTCTAAACAGGGAAATTTAATATTGACACCTGCTACAAAAAAAAAATGCACTTAATTACATAGCCCACAGACCCTACAAAGCAAGCACTCAAAAATAACTACAAAGAAACCAGCTAAAACCTTCATGATAAAACCAAATTCTAACATACCAATATTAACCTTGAATGTAAAAGATCCGAACAATCCACTTACAAGGCCAGATGAGAAGAGTCAGCCCATTGCCTGAGGTAAGAGAGACCTTCTGTAAAGTATAGAGTGTAAAATTGGATGAAAAATTAACTGGCTATCCACATGCAGAAGAATGTAACTGAACACCTACTTCTTACCATATTAAAAACTCAATATGGATTAAAGATTTAAATGTAGGCCATAAAACCATAAAAATCCCAGAAGAAAATGTAGATAACACAATTCTGGACTTTGGCCATGGATAAGAATTTATGACTAAGTCCTCAAAAGCATTTGCAATAAAAACAAACTTGACAAGTGAGACCTAATTTAGCTAAAGAGCTTCTGCGCAGCAAAACAAACAAACGAAACAAAAACTGTCAGAAAATAGGGAACCCACAGAATAAGACAAAATATTCACAAACTATGCATCTGACAAAGGGCTAATATCCAGAATTTATAAGGAACAACATTCAACAAGTTAAAAATCAATTACCCCATTTAAAAGTCAGGAAAAATATAAGACACTTCTCAAAAAATATGAAAGTAACCAATAAACATGGAAAAAATGCTAAACATCACTAATTATCAGATATATGCAAGTCAAAACCAAAATGAGATACCAGTCACAATAACTATTTTTAAAAAGTCAAACAATAACAGATGCCATTGAGGTTATAGAGAAAAAAGAATTATTTTTATTTTTGCTTATTTAGTTTTTAAAGATGAGGTTAGCCGACTGGTCTCGAACTCCTGACCTCAAGTGATCTGCCCACCTCGGCCTCCCAAATTGCTGGAATTACAGGCATGAGCCACCACGTCTGGCCAAAAAGAATTCTTACATAATGTTGGTGGCAATGTAAATTATTTCAGTCTCTGTGGAAAGCAATTTGGAGATTTCTCCGAACTCTCATGCTCATCACAGCACTATTCACAATTGCAAATACATGAAGTCAGCCTAGATGCTCCTCAGTGGTGGATTGGATAAAGAAAATGTGTTACACAGACACCATGGAAAACTGTGCATCCATGAAAATAACAAAATCATGTTCTTTGCAGAAACATGGGTGCAGCTGAACACCATTATCTTAAACTAAATAATGCAGGAACAGAAAGCCAAATACCACATATTATCACTTATAAGTAGAAGCTAAACAATGTGTACTCACGAACATAAAGATGACAATAGACACTGGCTACTACCAATAGTAGGACGATAGTAGGGGGGCATGTTCTGAGAAATTAACTATTGGGTACTATACTCAGTCCCTGAGTGATGAAATCAATTATATCCCAAACCTCAGCATTACATAATATACCCAGTTAACAAACCTGCACATGTACCCCTTGAATCTAATAGAAAAGTTAACATTAGTTTTAAAAGTTATTTTAATTGTATGCTCAAAATATTTTTTAAATAGTGACAGCTATAAAAAAGAACCAAGCTGAATTTGTATTTTTCAAGAATGTAGTAATGAAAATAACACTGGAAGAGATTTACAGCATATTAAACATTTCAGAAGAAAAGATGTCAAAAATATATAAAATAAAACAGAGAAATCAGGAATTTAAAAAATAACTTTGCAGAAGTGAGTTGTGGAAAATTTTTGAGTATCATAATAAACATGTAATTATGCCAGGCGCGGTGGCTCAAGCCTGTAATCCCAGCACTTTGGGAGGCCGAGACAGGTGGATCACGAGGTCAAGAGATCAAGACCATCCTGGTCAACATAGTGAAACCCCGTCTCTACTAAAAATACAAAAAATTAGCTGGGCATGGTGGCGCGTGCCTGTAATCCCAGCTACTCAGGAGGCTGAGGCAGGAGAATTGCCTGAGCCCAGGAGGCGGAGGCTGCGGTGAGCAGAGATCGCGCCATTGCACTCCAGCCTGGGTAACAAAAGCGAAACTCCGTCTCAAAAAAAAAAAAAAAAAATGTAATTATACTCCCCGGGGAAAGGGAAAAACAAGTACTAAGATAAAAACATAATTGAAAGAAATTATGCCCCAAATTATACAAATTTGATCAACATTATAAATCCACAGATTAAATATGCTCAGCAAACACCAAAAACAACAACAAACATGAAGAAAAACCCCATCTCTACTAAAAATACAAAAAACTAGCTGGGCATGGTGGCACGTGCCTGTAATCCCAGCTACTCAGGAGGCTGAGGCAGGAGAATTGCCTGAACCCAGGAGGTGGAGGTTGCGGTGAGCCGAGATCGTGCCATTGCACTCCAGCCTGGGTAACAAGAGCAAAACTCCGTCTCAAAAAAAAAAAAAAAAAAAAAAAAAGAAAGAAATTAAATTACCCTAAACCAGGGGCAGAGAGTATCTTAAAGCAAGCCAGAGAAAAAAGACACCATGGATAAAAAAGAAGAAAGAAAAAGATGATGGTATATTTCTTATGCAAACAATGCAAGTGAGAAGAACGAAGTAACATCAATAAATGACTGAATGCCAGAAATTGGCAACCTAGAATCATATACCCAGTGAAAATATCTTTCAAATTCAAAGACAAACTAAAGACTTCCTTACAGATACTTAAATAATTCATTATTCACAGACACAAACTAGAAGAGTTATTATAGAAAGTCTTCAGTCAGAAGGAAAATAATAGTAGATAAAAATCTGTATCTACAAAGGAATGAAGAGCACCATAAATGTTAATAACATGGGTTAAAAATGAAATTTTATTATTATTTAAATATATTTATAACATCATTGTTGTTTTAAACAACATTTATAAAGTGTATTAATTTTATGCAAAATTTAGTGTGCTTTTTTGCCATTACTTTTAATGACAGAAACCACAGTTAGTTTCACACAAACCTAATAGTGATGGTTTTAGTAAAACATATTAAAACAACAGCACAAATATTGAGAGGGAATAAATTAAGGCATATATTATTGTAGGATTCTTATGCTCTATATCAGGCCTCCCCAAACTACGGCCCACGGGCCGCATGCGGCCCCCTGAGGCCATTTATCCGGCCCCCCTCCGCACTTCAGGAAGGGGCACCTCTTTCATTGGTGGTCAGTGAGAGGAGCACAGTATGTGGTGGCCCTCCAACGGTCTGAGGGACAGTGAACTGGCCCCCTGTGTAAAAAGTTTGGGGACGCCTCTCTATATAAAGTAGTATAACATCATTTGAAGGTAAACTGTGATAAGTTAAAAATGCTATATAGAGTAAAAATTAAAGTGTTACAGCTAATATCAGTTTTCTAAGGTTTTACATGGATATTTTGCTCAAGCACAGGATAAATCTCAAAATTTTAGCAACAATATAATGATGTTGTGATGACAGTAGCAAAAATCATAATACGATATAATTACATATACTGTTCATTGTTTAACCACTAAATTACCAAGAATAAACACTTCAGTAAAGTGAAAACTAGGATGTAACATGTGCTGTTACTTTTGTGTGCTTATGTGTGCATATGAATGTATGTAAATATATATTTTTTCTGGGATATGTATGGCACTAAATGATCATATAGTTACTCATTGTTTTGTTAATTCAACATATATATTTTAAAGGATTTATTGTATTAGAGGATATATATTAATTGCTGAAGATTATATAAAATTAAATATAAATCCCTTTCCTTTAAGATCTCATAGCTTAGTTTACATAAGAAACAAATCCCTTAAGTCTAATCAAGATCAAAAGTATTTGGTGTAATCAACAAAGCTAGTAACTTTGGTGTCAAGAAAAACAATATAAAAAGACAAAGACCAAAGAACATAATGAGAGCCAGAAATAAAATAAGAATGAAAGGAAGTGAATAGGGCTGAAATCTGGTTCCTGGAGCATGTAGTGGCAGCCAAGAGTTTGCCTACTGAAAAGAAATAAATATTAAATACGTTCCACAAAACAACCACAACCGAATAACAGAATGGCCAGAGTAAATCCTTATTTATCAATAATATCATTGAATGTAAATGAACTAAACACTCCAATCAAAAGACATAGAGTGGCTGAATGGATAAATAAACAAGAGCCATTGATTTGTTGCATACAAAAAATACACTTTACTTACGAAGACACTGAAGACCATTGTGTTAAGTGAAATAAGCCAGGCACATAGACTAAAAATAAAGGAATGGGAAAATATATTCCATGCCAGTGGAAATCATAAAAGAGCAGGAGTTGCTAAATTTACACCAGACAAAATATATTTCAATACAAAAAATGGAAGAGACAAATTCTGTATTACTCAGTGTTCTCTAGAGCGGCAGAACTAATAGGCCAGATGTATGTATGAGGAATATTAATTAAGGAGGACTGACTCACATGATCACAGGGTGAAGTCCCACAAAAGACAGTCAAGGAAGTCAGTCCAAGTCCCAAAACCTCAAAAGTAGGAAAGCCAACAGGTGTAACCTTCAGTCTGTGGCTGAAGGCCCAACAGCCTCTGGAAGATCACTGATGTATTTCTAAGAGTCCAAAAACTGAAGAAGTTGGAGTCTGATGTTCGAGGGCAGGAAGCATCCAGTGCAGGAGGAAGATGACCAGATGACTTGACAAGTATGCTCTTCCACCTCCTTCTGCCTGCTTTATTCTAGTCATGTTGGCATCTGATTAGATGGTGCCCACTCAGATTGAGGGTGGGTCTGCCTCTCCCAGTTCACTGACTCAAATGTTAATCTCTTTTGGCAATATCCTTGCAGACATATCCAGGAGGAATACTTTGCATCCTTCAATCCAATCAAGTTGATACTCAATATTAACCATCACAAGGTCATTATATAACGATAAACGGATCACTTTAGAAGAAGGATAAAACAATTGTGTGTATATTATATATATATATATATATATATATATATCAAACACTGGAAGACTCAGCTATATAAAGCAAATATTATGAAAGCTAAAGAGTAAATGGACTCATGAACTCATTGTTTTTTATGGCTGCATATTAAGAAAGTTTATAGCAATAAATGTTTACATCTAAAAAAAAAAAAACAAAAGATCACAGAAACAACCTAACTTTATACCTCAAAGTACTAGACAAAAAATTAAAGTAAACCCAAAGTTAGCAGAAGAAAGAAAATAATAACCAAAAAGAAGAAGTAAACCAAAAAGTAAACAGAAAAACTAGAAAAAAATGACAAAACTAAGAGTAATTTTAAAACAGTAAATTAAATTGATGAACCCCTAGCTAAACTAAGAGAAAAACAAATATTAAATAAATCAAATAAAAAAGAAAGGGGAGACATTGCAACATAGGTCTCAGAAACAAAAAGAATCAAGTCTATTGTGACCAATTGCATGCCAACAAATTGGATAAACTAGGATAAATAAACATATTTATTGAAACATACAACCAACCGTAAACTAAGAAAAAATAAATAGCCTGAGTAGAATGATAAAGCAGGGGCTTAAATTAGCAATTAAAACCTCCCAATAACAACAACAACAACACAAAACTCCAGGGCCAGATGGCTTTATGGATCAATTCTATCAATTGTTCAAAGAAGAATAATAAAAACCTTTCTTCAACTCTTGTTTAATAAAAGGAGAGAGAATACATTCAAGCTCATTTTATAATATCAGTATCATCCTGATATCAAAGTCGAACAAAGACACGAGAAGAAAAGAAAGCCACAGGCCAATATCTCAGATAAACACAAATGCAAAAATTTTCAATAAAGTTCTAGAAAAAAAATTGAGTAACATATAGAAAATATTGTACTTCATGATTAAATTAATGCAAACTTAGTTTAACAAAAGCAAATCAATCAATATGATACACCACACTATCAGAATAAAATACAAAAACCACATTATTATCTCATATGCAGAAAACACATTTCATGAAATTTAATATGCTTTCATAATAATAATAAAAAAAAATTTTCAATGAATTAGGCATAGCAGTAAAGTTTCTCAAAAAAAATGAAGGCTATATATGAGAATCCCACAACTAGCATCATAACATCATAACAAATGTAGGAAAACAAAAAGTTTTTCCAGTAAGATTCAGTACAAGTGTGTCCACTCTCATCACTTCTATTTAACATAGTACTGGAAGTGCTAGCGAGAGTAATCAGTCAAAACAAAAAGAGATAAAATCATTCAGATTGGATAGGAAGAAGTAAATTATCCATGTTCACAGAGGTGATCTTCTGTGTAAAAACCCTAGAGTAGAATTGGCAGCAAGATAGCCCACTACAAGTAGGTAGTGTACATACTGCTCTCACAGAGGAGATAGAATAGCAAGTAACCATTAGCTCTTCAAGTGAATTGTTCAGGAGACCACTTTGGGATTTATCAAGAAAGCAACAGAAACCCATGGAGAGCAAGGATGAAAAAGGCAGGACAGTCACCAACCTGGAATTGGTGCAGAGACAAGGCAGACTCACCACTGTGGGGAAAGGGTGAGTGAAAGCCCTCAGGGACCCACACTTCTGCCATGGATTTTTGCAATCCTGACACAGGAAATTCCTATTGACTCAGTATGTCCAGACTGACACAGAGTGCTGTGTAGAGTCTGGGCAAAGCTGCCGCTCAACCCCATGTAGACCCTCAAGAGTCTTAGATTCCTGAGCACCCTGACACTTGATGCCATAGGTCTACCAACAAGAAAGGCCAGGCTCTCTTATGTATCCCCAGGATAGCGGCTGCATCCACAGTGCTGAGGAGCAGATGGACTATAAGTCTCACCTCTGTTGTACCTTACCAGGCTAAGCCCACTGGCCTGGGACATGAGCACAGCCAGCCCACCCAACTGTGAGCACTACAGCTGACTGTGGCACTCCATTTCTGAGACAGAGCTCCCTCCAGCAAACAAACAGGCCTGCTCTAATTGTGGCAGCTGCAGCCCCCTCCCCCTAGAGCCCTCAGGGAAGGGAGGGAGTAAAGACTCTCAGAACTATCTGAATCTTTTAGCGCACCACATCTGCCACACAGAAAAGTGGCCAGACTGCTTTCTACCTGGGTTCCTGCTTCTGCTACTCCTCACAAGGCAGTGCCTTCTGATCTAAGTTCCCAGTGCAGTAACTCTACCCGTGTCTGATCACTTCACTTGGGAGAAGCTCTGTGTTTATCTGAGATGTTATTCCCAGAATCAACTGATAGGCTGTCTGCCCTTTCTACTGCAGTGGTAACTGCCCTTGCTGTACTCAGGCTGTTCAATGAACAAAGATCCTGATCGTTTTGCTTATATCTCTAGGATGCTACAGCCACCCTATGGAAAAGAGGCAAGTCTCTATTCCCTTTGAGCTTCCCAGTCCCCTGCTCTTTGTCAGGCAGGGCCTGCAGCTTGGGCCTGAAGAGCAGCTACCCCGCTCAGCTGAACATTCTCATGGGCAGTGTCTGTGTGCCTCTCTGGAGTGGAGTTCCCAGAGGCAACTGACAGCTCATCTGCCACTGTTGCTCCAGTGGTAACTTCCCTTTCTGTTGTAGGGCTGATGAAGAAATAATAATCCTGAATGTTTTATTCACACTCCCAACATACCAAAGCTGCCCTACAGGGAGAAGACTAGACTGTCTTCCCTGTGAGCACCCCAATCCCCTCGCTCTGCACTAGGCAAGGCCCTTGGATTGATCCTGCAATGCAGCTACCCCACCCCAGGTTGATAATTCCGATTGACAGTAGCTCTGCATTTCTCTTGGGTAGAGCTCTCAGAGACAAGTGACAAGCCCTGTGCCATTGCCACCACCAAAGTCCCCACGCCTGCTTCTCTCAATCTGGAGAGGGAACAAAGAGCCTGAGCTCACCTGAGCACTGCAGTGCATAACCCGGAAGTGCCAAACCAAGATCTGTGACCAGCACTTGAGCAGAAGAGGAGCCCATACTCTCAGAGCACTGAGAGGGAACGTGGCTGCAAAGATGAGGAAATACGGAGAAGTGGCGTGGCTAAGTAAGAGCCTATTCACCAGCCCTTATGCTTAAGTGCCATCTATTGGATCACAGACAAAACTTCAACATCAAAAATGCTTTGCTAATATAAATGCTGTGAAACCAGAGGCAGTAATTCAGCCA